>NC_056628.2:97856784-99056784 GCF_002870075.4 Lactuca sativa
TATATATATATATATATATATATATATATATATATATATATATATATATATATACATACTAAATGTGAGACCCATGTATTTCACGAGTTGGTTAAAAAAAATTATATATTATAATGTAAATATAAAGTATTTTTTTAAATAAAATGTTTAATATCAAGGTATACGAATAAAGTATTTTTTAAAGTAAAATTTCATAATAAATACAAACAAAATGATGAATAAATAAATAATTCAATTTATAGTAATAAATCAAACTATGGAGAAATAATTATATTTTGGCCATATAACTTTTTTTTAGTTTTATCAACCAAAAACAACAAAGTTTGACTATTTTTCTTATGTTGACCATTTTGGCCTAAAATAACAATAAACTTTGAAAAAACATGTCAGTTTTGAATTATGTTCATTGAAGGAAACATATTAATAACATAATAATTACTTTTTATAAACTGAAAGTTAGAATAGTTAATTAACAAAATCAAAAATTACCACAAAATGGCAAGTGAAAATTAAGTTTTAAAAATTTACCAAAAAATTACATGTGTTAAAATACATGAGAATGTGACAAATGACAGAAATAGTTTTTATTTATTAATCTATATATATATATATATATATATATATATATATATATATATATATATATATCATATGAATAAATGAAAATCAATTTTGTCAAATGCCATATTCACATTGAATTTGACACATGTCATTTTTAAAAGTTTTCGTACTTTTTTCCACTTGTAATTTTCTTAAATTTAAAATCCACATTTTAGTGATATATATATATATATATATATATATATATATATATATATATATATATATATATATATATATATATATATATATATAACTAGGTGAATACTCACGCATTATGCAAAATACAACAATATGTTAGAAATATATACAAATATATGTTTTTTTTTTAAATATATCAATGACGTTTTTGTCAGCTCTTATATAATAAATCTTATAATAAGTTGGTATAAACATTGTTTGTTTTGAATTATATGATTATGTAGACATCTTTTAAAATTCTGTTTAATGATATTTATAGTTGTTATTATGATTAATTAATTTTAAAAAGTTTATTTGTTTAAGATTTTAATTTCTATCATTGTAATTATTTAAATCATCAAACATTGTTTTTTTTTTTTAAAATAACAATATAATTTTTGTATATAATGTTACTTTTAACTATTACTGTTGTAAGTACTTTAAAATAACATATTTAGAAACTCTTAAATAATTTAATTTGGTTTTAGAAAGGTAAACTTTTTTAAAATTTATTTAATAAATATTTTTAATTTCTTTGATTGTAATTATTTAAAACAACAAACATTGTTTTTGTTTTTAAAGATAATATTGTAACTTTTTATATAATATTACTTTTAGCTATTCGTATTGTAAGTTATTTTTAAGCTACTTATTGAAAAAAATTTAATGATTATAAAAAATAGTTTAATGGTTTTTTTATTAATTTAGGATTATAATGTATGTTTAACATTACAATTTATAACTTTTAACTACTTATAAAATAGTCTCTCTATTTTTTTAAGTTTAACTTAAATTATGATTTAAGTTAACAATTTAACATTATATTGAAATTAATAACTTGACTATATTGCATAAAATCATAAATTTTACAAAGTTGTTACTTTAAAATGACAATTGTTCACATATCTAAACTAATAAGATAAGGTAGATTATTCTATTAAATTTCATTTGAAATTTTCTGCAACCTTTCGAATCTCCTACATTATATATTAGATTACTTACTTTATTTATTATATCTTTTGTATTTATGTAAAACTATTACTTTAACAAAAACATAAAATGTTTATAACTTTATATTAAACTTTTTTTTTTTTTTTTATAAATCCGTGTAATACACACGTCACATAGCTAGTATAATATATATATATATATATATATATATGTATATATATATGTATATATATATATATATATATATATATATATATATATATCTTTATACCTTAATAAGCATTTAGCCACAAATGCTGAATTTTAAGAGGTATAATCCTTAATGCATCATATACAACAACTTTATGCATTCCAGAAAAATAAGATCCATTGAAAAAGTGATAATATTTTGAATGAGTCAAATGATAGGATTTGGAATGAGTCAAAGTTTTGATCAAGTGACAAAGATTTTGAATGAGTCAAAGTTTATGCATTCTAGAAAAATAAGATCCATTGTGTTGGGTCGTGTTTTGTATTAAGTGTTGCGTCTATTGGGCTCGTTAGTTAGTCCATTTTTGTATCTCCGGTGTGGGCCTGTCCATCCGTAAGTTTAGTAGGGTTGAATATAAATATAGGTGCTTGCATGCATCTTAGGTTAATGATAGAATAGAACGATCAGAGCATTATTCAGATGTTTATTATTATCGTTCTTGTAACCCTAAATCCTCTACAGCGGAAGTTCTTAGTCGAGCTCTGCTGAGGATTATTTGATCTAATCACTCGACATATTTTGATCCACTCTTGTTTTATTTATTGTTTTGAGTTCATCGTAATACCTGTTTCATAGATCTAATCGATCTTCACGTTTGTTATTTTATCCTATCAATTGGTATCAGAGCAGGAGGCTGTGTAATTCATACACATCTTTTTTGTGAAAAAGGTTGCGATTAGGGTTATTCTGCATTAACTAATATTTATTGAGTCGTCATCCCATAATTGACGTAACTCAGCATTTATTCGTTTTGCCCTAACTTAATATATTACAAGTCTGATCTTTTAAACAGGTTATTCGATCTAGCATGGACGAGTCACAATCAAATCCCATTAACATCTCAAACAACATTCGATCAACGACGAAGATTCCCATCCTTTACACCCAGGATTACGAAGTCTAGGAACATCACTTTGAAGATTATGTCATTGGATCTGAGGACAACGGATATCTTATTTGGGAGGCAATCGTGTCTGGACCATTCGCTCATTCAGCAACATCAAGAATCATTAAAACTCAGAAAGAGTATAATGATCTGTTGAAAGATGTAGAAGATGTTTCCCAAGACGAAAAAGATAAATTTCAATGCAATATTAAAGCATTGAGACTAATCAGATTCGCTCTTCAATCTGATACTTTCAGGCTAGTGAGTTCGTGCAGCACTGCTAAAGAGATATGGGATAGGCTGCGAGAGTTATATTCCACAGATGAAGATCTCGAGCATTCCATTCAAACCTTACTTTTTTCCGAGTTTGGTGAATTCAAGCAGAGTCCTGAAGAAACTGTAACTCAAACGTTCGATCGCTTCAATCATCTTCTTAGTAAGATGATTAAACATGATATTGAAAGGAAGTTAATTGAACAAAAGGTTACGTTTTTAAACGGTCTTATATCCGAGTGGAGAGCGGTTGTGTCCACCGTTAAAGCATATGAGCAATTCAAATCTTACTCATTGGCAAAGCTGGTAGGGATTTTGAAATCCCAAGAAAAGATTGTCTTGAAGGAGAAAAATGTAGTTTCAAGCTTGGGATCATTGGCCCTTCTGTCCAAAAGCAAAGGTGTGATGGAAGATGAAGACTTCAACTTAGAGGACTATGACCTTACCTCTGAAGACTATGCAATGATGGTGTCAAACCCGAAGAGGTTCATCAAGAAAAGGTTTCCTACCAATAAGAACTGAAATTGGCAGGGAAGTTATAGTTCTGAAAAGGTCAGGGAAGAACCGAAAGCAGAAGAACTAAAGAAGGAACCAAAAGCTGAAGGAGATTCGGGTGTGAACTGCTACTATTGTGGAGGAAAGAACCACTATGCCAAAGATTGTGTCCTCAAGAAAATAGCAGAAAAGGATGAGGAGAAAGATGAAGAAGCTCTGTTAATGAAAAAGTTGGAAGAGATCAAGAAAAAGAAAGCTGTCACTAACCCTTCAATGAATGCTTTAATTGTGCAGGTTTCGGTAGCAGATGATGAGTTCGGTGGCGTGGAAGTCTGGTCAACCGACTCTGAGGATGATGAAGTAAGGAAGCCATCTCATGGAAAGGCTTATGTTGTGAAGGATGAAGGAAGCGGTGGAAAGTGCTTGATGGTGTCGGATGTATCTCAAATGAGGGGATACAACACAGACGGTGGGAATGAAGACACAAAGGAGCGAGAGGACTTGTGCTTCACAGCAAAACCTCTCAGCGTGCAGTTTAACGAGCTTGATGAGTTAATAAAGAAGGTACAATCTATTTTTGTTTCATTCAAAGTCCCACAAAGTTCATATGAAAAAGAATTAAAAAATGTAAATTCAAGAATCTCGCATCTAGAAAGCAGTTTAACTCAAACACGGGTCACCAATTCTAACCTAACTGACCAATTAAGCAGGGCGTCTTCAAAAAGTGAGGAACGGAGGATGTGGATCGAGCTGAAGGAGTCGGAGTTAATCAAATCCAAGGACGAAAACATTTATTTACAAAGAGACAATTTGAAACTTTTAAAACAGAGAAATGTCTTTTGTTTAATTGCTAAGCGTCTTTACACTAATATCACACAACTTCATTTAAACTGTGAAATAGGGCAGAAAATTCATCGCATGATTTTGCCCTTCCTTGAGTTTAAGGAGGATGAAATCGACGCTGAAGCATATAATTGCGAAAGTGTAGTTTCGTCTGAGGATGTAAATCCGACTTATATGTATGGACTAGACAAAATCGAATCTTTCATAAAGTCCAAGGACCATAAGGACATGCTGAAAAACCTTTTGGATGAAAATGATAAATTGAAACTAAGGAACGAAACCATACAAAAGTTTGACTCATTGAATGCCAACTTGAGCTCAGAAAATAAAATTGATGTTGAAAATGCATCTGAGCTTAATGAGGATGATGATATGAGTGAAATTTCTGTAGAGGATGTAGTTGACTGTTCTGAGTTTGTCAAGAGCGAACCCGAAAACCACAAAAATCTTATTTCAGAAAATTCTGTGGAGTTTGCTCGTTTGTCCCAACAAAAGTCCCTGATCCTTTAAGAAAAGGCTGTTGTATACCAAAAGGTAAGGACGACTCCAAATCAAGTGTATAAGGTCACAGGTGCAACCGAACATCAGACAGCTGAACTCACAACCATTGTAAATGAAGACAATGTTGATGGTTGTGATGAGTTCTTCTGGTCCGCTCCTATCGACAATGCTGACGAAACTGTTGGTCTGTCTGAACGGACGTCCTGGAAAACCAAAGGCAGATATGTACCAGAGACTCTGAACAAGACCGATAACTTTGACATGCCAAGTACTAGTGGTACAAAATATGTTCCTGAAGAAAAAGGAGATCCTGCAAAAGAAGTCACTCCTTCAAGCGAAACTTCATCAGTTCAGAGTGAACCGACTGACAAAAAGCAAAAGCAAAAAGCAAATATCCATCGACAGCCGAAGCAAGTGAAGAATCAGAAGCAGCAAAGGAATATGAGATACAAGAAGAATCTCTCAGAACGAAAACAGTTTTGGCAATCTCAAAACGCCCATTTCTCTTATCATGACAAAAATTCAAAGTCAGAGAAAAGTACTATTAGATCACAAGAAAGTAATAACAACCGAAGGGAGAGGTTCGGTTCTGAGGGTCATAACAACCGAAAGGACACGTTTGGTTCTGAAAATTATGATAACCGAAGGCAAAGGTTCGGTTCAGAAAACACAAGCTACCGAAAGCATAAGTTCGGTTCTGAGAGCAAAAGCAACCAAAGTTCTAAGTTCCGTACCACTAATGATCAAAAACAAAAGGGTCACTTAGAACCTCAAGTCAAGGAAACATCTCAGTCTAAATACTCTCGTTCTACCTCTTCTAATCCTTCTAATTCCTCTCAACCTCATTCTAAATCCAATTCTGTTAATACTCAAAATCCAAATCTTCAACAGATTTGAAAGGAAAATCGAAGGTCTCCTAAGTCAAAACCGATCAAAAGCATTCCAATGTCCCAATGCCTAAACCTGAATCCAAACCGACTGTAACAAATCCCAATAAAATTAAGGTTTTCACCATTAAAAAGAAAGATGAAACAACTTTAATAAAAAGAACATACCTTGTTGACATCTCTCTTACTATTCCTGTTCCTGTGAAAGGCTCACGTGGACCCAAGAAACTTTGGGTTCCTAAATCTGCTTAATTTTTGCAGGTTATCAGTGACGAGCAGTTTGACGAAGAATGGTACATTGACAATGGCTGCTCGCGTCACATGACAGGAAGGAAGGAAGAGCTGAGGGAATTTCGGTCTCTTTCAAACGGTGGAAATGTCAAGTTCGGGAACAACTCATTCGGCACAATAAAAGGCTATGGAATTATAACAAATGGTGATTTTACGATTAGGAAGGTCGCATACGTTGAAGGACTACAGCACAACCTCATCAGTGTATCTCAGCTTGTTGGAGGTACCGGTCTCAAGGTCTCATTGGATGATGAGGGTTCGGAAATAATTGAAAAGAAAACGAAAAGAGTAATTCTCAAATCGGAGCGCAAAGGCGAAATGTTTCCCCTGAACCTTAAACCCATCAAAGGGAATCCAGCTATCTGCCTATTATCCAAAGCACAATCTAACGAAAGCTGGCTGTGGCACCGAAGGCTCTCTCATCTCAACTTCAAGGATATCAACAAACTTGTCACAGGTGCTCATGTTCGAGGTCTTCCACTGCTCAAATTCGATCGAGAACATTTATGTGCTGCGTGTGAAATGGGGAAGCAGAGTCGTCAAAGTCACCCATCGATTGTAAACACTAAAGTTGTTGAACCATTAGAGTTAATTCACATTGACTTGTGTGGTCCATCATCTATTGAAAGTATCGACGGTAGCAAGTATATTCTTGTTATTGTTGATGACTTTTCACGTTTTACATGGGTGTTCTTTCTGAAGCACAAATCTGAAGCA
The DNA here is from genome assembly GCF_002870075.4 of Lactuca sativa. Lineage (NCBI taxonomy): Eukaryota > Viridiplantae > Streptophyta > Magnoliopsida > Asterales > Asteraceae > Lactuca > Lactuca sativa. Next base: position 97,863,659 of record NC_056628.2, read on the forward strand.
ACTCTCAAGCTAAAGATGTTTATCAAGCAGGTTGAAGTACAACTGAAGAAAGTTGTTCGCAAAATCAAAAGTGACAATGGGCTGGAATTCAAAAATAAAGAATTCGAAGAATTCTTGGCCGGAAAAGGAACCAGTCACAACTTCTCAGCTCCCTACACCCCTCAACAAAACGGGATTGTCGAAAGATGAAACCGATCTTTGTGTGAGGCGGCTCGAACCATGCTAAGTTTTGCTTCTTTACCTTTATATTTTTGGGCTGATGCTATTGCTGCAGAATGCTTTACGTAGAATAGGTCATATCTCAATAAGCGATTCACTCTCACTCCTTATGAGATCATCAACAACAGGAAGCCAAATGTCAAATTTTTCCATGTATTTGGCTCACGGTGTTTCATCTTCAATTCTAAAGAACATCGTAACAAGTTCGATGTCAAAGTCGATGAAGGGATATTTCTGGGCTATTCTCTCACTTCTAAAGCCTACAGGGTATTAAACAAGCGCTCGAGGAAAATAGAAGAAACTTATTATGTGACTTTTGATGATAGCTATGTCAAAAAGCTAAAGGCCAACGAAGACACAGTTGGAGAATTCTTTTCTCACACAGGCCAAGTCACAGCCTCGATCGCAAACCTATTTGAGAAGTTTGTCGAGTTATTCGATGAACCAGAGAAGGAAACTCTCTCAGAAGCTAGTGCAGCAGAAAACAAAGTAGATCATCTGAAGCAACTCATCGAAGATACTGCAAAGTAGATCACTTTGACTCAGCCTTTCGCACAACCATTGACGAGCATCTCTCGAAGCTACAAGAAGATTTGGCTGCCGAGAACTCTCTTATTGATGTTCTTGCCAAGAAGACCACTGCTCTAAAGGTCAAGAGCGTTCAAATCTCCCAATCTCAACAGGAGATTGACTCTCTTCGGTCCGAAAGGGAGGTGATAAAGTCGTGTGTTTCGGATGTCCACTCTGCCATCTCCGACATCCTCGAAGCACATGATCCTATTCTTAACTATACTGTGAGGCGTGACCTTGCAGAGAAGCTCGCTCCCGCCCTTGCTCTGCTCAGCAAACTTGAAGGGCTCCTTGATTCGTGTCCATTCCGAAACAAGGGGGAGAGAAGGAAACAATGTCTCAACCACCTCCTACTTCCGCAACTACTCACACTACCGAACCTCCTCCAGTAGGCCAAGCCTCTGGTTCCGGTGTGAAAGACAAAGGAAAAAAGATTGCTAAGGAAGAAGAAGAAGACAAAGAAACAATCGCTGACTTGTTGAAGCGTAGAAGTCGACGCAATGAGGCTGATATCAGTGCTCGTGTGGCAAGAGAGGCTGAAGAAGCCGAACGTAAACAGAAGGAAGCCCACGACCTTCTTGAGAGTAAGAAAACTCTTTTTCCTGCCTGGACTCTCGAGAGGATGATCAAAGAAGCCATTGACACACCGAGTATCTTGTGGCTGGAACCTGTAATCTCTCTTGATTGTTCCAACACTGTCGACTCTCAGTTTGACATGCTACTAACCCGAAAGGCGTTCATCTTTCATGCCTTTTCGAACGTTGCAGAGTTCCCTCATCCTCATCCACAGGTTGATCGGGACTTAATCAATTTCTATCTGAAGGCTGCTCAACCTCAGTATTAGACTTGGAGCGCTCAGAAAATTATCAACGTTCGGGTCTTGAAGCCATATAGTGAAGGGAACTTCATCAACATTCGGTTCAAGGTACTTCGGGGATCTGCCAAAACCGAACATGCTATTTCCCTTGCAGATCTTCCAAACCTTAATCCCCATGATTGGATTGTATTGCACAACATCCTTCTTACCAATGAAGCTGAATACAGTCCGATTATCGACCATCTCAAGAGGATGCTCGTGTGCTACATCATGGAAGTTGCACTGATGGATCAGGAGATTGCAAGCGTATTTAAGAAGAAACCAAAAATATCTCCTGTTGGCTCTGTCAGTGATCTCAACCAAATGCAGATGGGTAAAATTGACTCGAGAAGGAATTTGGTCATATTCACCAGGAACGAAGGACAGAAATGTCTTTTCGCTTTGGCTGACAAACACCTCTACACCACTGCTTGCTTAGAGCACGTTTTGGGGATCATCCACAGATGCAAGCAGAACATAGCGGATGATGTCAAGTACTTCGATGACATGATACAATGGTACATTCGGTTCAAACAGACTATTCTCGCTCTTGTTACACGTCTGTTTGATACTGTAAAGAAGGCTCCCGCTGCTGGCCCGAAGAAGAAGTAGTCTCGCTCCAATTTGACGCAAAGGGGGAGATTGTTGGGTCATGTTTTGTATTAAGTGTTGCGTCTATTGGGCTCGTTAGCTAGTCCATTTTTGTATCTCCGGTGTGGGCCTGTCCATCCGTGAGTTTAGTAGGGTTGAATATAAATATAGGTGCTTGCATGCATCTTAGGTTAACGATAGAATAGAACGATCAGAGCATTATTCAGAAGTTTATTATTATCGTTCTTGTAACCCTAAATCCTCTACAACGGAAGTTCTTAGTCGAGCTCTGCTGAGGATTATTTGATCTAATCACTCGACATATTTTGATCCACTCTTGTTTTATTTATTGTTTTGAGTTCATCGTAATACCTGTTTCATAGATCTAATCGATCTTCATGTTTATTATTTTATCCTATCACATTGAAAAAGTGATAAGATTTTGAATGAGTCAAAGTGATAAGATTTTGAATGAGTCAAAGTTTTGATCAAATGATAAGATTTTGAATGAGTCAAAGTGATAAGATTTTGAATGAGTCAAAGTTTTGACCAAGTGATATGATTTTGAATGAGTCAAAGTGATAAGATTTTGAATGAGTCAAAGTTTTGACCAATTGTTTCTCATATCCAACTGAATAGGTCCAACAAACTCCCCATTATATCACCTTATTCTCAGTTAATTATAGCCACCCTTCCTTTCCCTTCATCCGATTTTCAATTTAAAATAGACATTGTTTCTTGAATTTTAAAAACTAAAAATATTCTCTCTACAAACATTGTTATCAACATTACTCTTGACATGAGTTTCTTCAAAACTATATCTCTTCACTTCTAATCTTTTTTCCCAACTCAAGTTTTTTGTTTTTGTTGCTTAAAATCTCTATGTTTTTTTAGTTGCAGGTTATGGAGGTGGTGCTTAACACCATCGTCAAGCTCTACACACATACATATTTCTCTCATCTTTCTATCCACAAACCCTAATCAAAGGCATTATCACCATCTTCATCGCTAACACAACAACTACCACCACTCTCCTCCTTCTTTTCCGTAATCGACACCTTCAACATCACACACCAAAATCTTGATTTTATTGGTTACATATTTTTCTAATCTATGTTTTATTTGGATTTCCAAGTCTCCGATGAAGTCTGCACCACCATTACCGCCATCACCACCCTTAATTTGTTCTAGTCACGACCATCCACGACGGGGTTGATTCTTCGCTATTTCTTCGAAGTTTAAGGTAAGTCTAGAAGAGATAAACTTCAAAACCGTTCATCTTTATCCCGTCTCTCTTTGGATTGATCGATTCATGTTAGTGTTCTATTTTTATTATTTCTTTTTCTATTTTTAGGTTATATATGGTTTGGTTTTATAGAGAGAGATAATGATGATCAAGCATAACTCAAGTTAATGATGTGTCCATGAGAAAATATTAATTTACCATAGCTTTTCGGAGATGTGTTGGTAACCTATAACTCAAACCTTGATCATTTCTTGTCTTTTTTCTATAATTTCTTTTAAATCATCCTCTACTTAGAAAATTTGGCGGGGATGAATGAAAAATGATTTATAGGATTTTGCAGGAGAAATATAAATTTCATATAAGTGTTTTTTCTTTTTTCTAAGGGTTTTTGCTTTTTAGTGAAATCTGTGTTCCACATCTGGTACTTTGAGAAAAGATTCGAAGAATGTATGTTGCTAAGCATTTGGATTCGGATTGCCATCTAGGCAGAAATGAAAATATTTCTAAAACGCTCATTGAAGTAATTTCAAGAGTCAGATGGTATTTTGATGAGTATCCAGCCTTGATGTTGCGGCATACTTTGTAAAATTTACTAAGTTATAGCATTTATTTTCAATTTTTATCTTACTTTAGCATTGTACTTTGAAAAATGTATCCAAATTTTGCATGATGTGTGACAGAATGATAGATGTTGAGAGCATGTCTAAGATTTCGTGCAAACCAATGCCAATTTCAACCCTATAACATAATATGCAAGGTGGAAATACCACAACTCCTAGAATGCCTAATCTCTATTTGACCCGAATTAATATTTTTTTCTAATTTTTGCAGGTTGTTTGACATCCAGATGTCTATTACCTTTTGATTAACTCAGGTGAACATTTTTTGTTTCAATTTTTCTTCTTTTGATTATAAAACAAGTTTTTTCTTCCAGTATTGGATTCTTAATCACAACTCACCATGCATTATTCTTTCATTTGTTATTGCTAAAATTAATCAACATACTTCCCAATTGTTCCATATGTGTGCTTAAAGCATCCATTATTGACATGTATTGCTAATGACAGGAAAAGACCTCGACAATAGACAATATAAGGGTATTTGATCCTTCCTGATCTGGCAACCTGGCTCTGTTCTTAGCCTAATGCTAAATTGACCCAACCCCACATCTCATTTACACTTTTTGGTCTGTAAAAGTTCCTGTTTGGAATACTGGTAGTGTGGTAATTTCGTTCTCTTTAAATATTCTATGTACAATCATTTATTTGCACATTTCCATGAGACATATCACTAAAAGTTTACTGAAATTGGTATTAATTTATGTTTTTGTATTGACGTATGAGTTTTGAGGAGTGTAGAATGAGTGGTGGCATGAACCGGTTTATAAGGAACAATTGAGTTGAAGGTAAAATTGTAAAACCATATAGGTAAAGGTGTGTTTTAAAATCACTTGATTTTTAGTTGGGGAAAAAAATATGATTTTCAAGCATTATATTGAAGATATGGTACATTTAGTTGAGGAAGTACCAATTGTAGCATTGTAATTTCATTGGTTTGTATATTTTCACATTTTACCTTCTTTTTTTAAATAAAAAGGGTTAATTACAAGATATAGCAATGCACATTTGTTTGTTTATATATTTTAGCACCATGCTTTTTGTTTCTTCCTATTATAGCGTTGTACTTCAAAATCTCAACCAAATTATAGTAAATTGGCCCAAATCCAATATTGGAGTTTGTGTTATCTGGTCTCTCTATATAAGTGTGATCTAATATACGTATGTATGATCAACAATTTTCAGATTGAAGTATGTATAATTGACTGTAAATTGAAAAGTTTAACGAAAATCAGCAATAAATTGATCATTGGGTGTCATACCTGTTAGTTGATAGAAGGAAAATTATAATTTTTTGAATACATTGTATATCTTTCTTTTAGCTACGTGTATTACAATTATAGGAGCAAATTGAAAAGATACAAAAGCTTAGACGATGTGCATCATAGTGTATTACTCTTTTATTTGGTTAATAATATTATACATAAAACTATCAAATATGACTTAATTACTTGTATGTCCTTTATGTGTTTTTTTTCCTACCAAATACGAGCTGTAATGATACCTGATCATATAGAATAGTAATTCAACCCTTATTTACTGAAATGGTCCTTGATGCAACTAGAGATGCACATTTATTGGTTTTGGTTTTTCTTTTTTAAAAGCGATTCGATTTTCTAACATGTTTTTTCTAGATTGGTTTTGGTTTTTGGGTTTTTTTTGAAGTGAAACTGATTTAAAAACCGGTTTTTTTGATAAAAAAATGCTTCAATTTGGTTATAGTATAAAAACTGTTTATATATATCTATATATATATATATATATATATATATATATATATATATATATATATATATATATATATATATATATATAGGCCTAGGTTATTCTATTCAAATTAAATATTGTGTTATTGTATGCATAAATAGGTAACATTCACTTTCTTAATTTACCAAAAAATTACTAATTAAGAAACACAAGTTTAATTAATAAAAAGTTTCGAATTTTCAGATATATTTGATTTTCTTATTTTCTTATTTTCATTTTTTTTAATTAATTAGATTATAATTCTAATATAATTTTGTTAGAATGATATTCTATGAGAATGTCAGATTATCTATTCTGACAAAATAAATGTTTTGAATGATATTCATTTTGAAGACAAACAATAGTTTTGAACCATCAGTTTCAAAATAACCTTAAAAACTTCTTGGAGAAAACAGAGTTGGAATTCGTGATTCCATTCTAAAAGAAAACATCAAAATGTAACAACGAGTAATACATTCTAAAAGAATAATGTGGTCCGTTCTTCAAGCATCAACTTCTGTGATTTCAACAGAATTGGAATACGTGATTCCATTCCAACAGAATTGGAATTCGTATCTTACCTAACCAATTGCAAATAAAATCATATTCCCCAGCATAAACAAGCATCTGAATACCATCTTCCAAAAGCACTGGAATCCCAACCTTGAAGTTGGAACACAAGAATACCCCGTTTGACTTAGGAAAAATCAAAATTGAACCACTTCACATTTATCATGAATTCTGATTGACATCCATTAAACCCGATGTATGTTCTAAATTCAATTCCGACCGTGATTGATCCGGATTTTAAAGATATGATTTCGACTTCCAATGAAGCTTGCAATACACAAACCAAATTTTTATCCTCTGATGCTCGAACAGTGAACGATAATACCGATTTTTGCTACTAAATGATTTTAGTTGCAACATTCAATTCCAAGTTAGTAATATTTGAAATCGCTGAAGGCTGATACGATCGATTTCTGTTCGAAATCGATTCTGGTGAGTTCGGTGGCGATGGTGGCTCGGTGGTGGCTGATGGTGGTGGTCGGCGAACGGGCAAGCTTCAACCACTTATCATCTTCAATCATCGGCATCGGTTAGGTTGAAAAAAGTAGGGATGGATCGGTGATAAAGAAGCAGTAACGGTTTCAAGGGATTTAAAGGAAACCAATCCAATATTTTAGGGATTAATTAAATTTTTATTTAATTAACAAAATTAATTAATAGGTAAGATTATATATCCTTATTTAAGTTTTTGAAATGATTGACCCACATTTATACATACAATAACACAATAACTAGTTTAAACAAATGAACCTCTCTCTCTCTCTCTCTCTCTCTCTATATATATATATATATATATATATATATATATATATATATATATATATATATATATATATATATATATTCAAACCTATTACTAACCAATGGTTTGGTTATAAACTAACATGTTTTGGAAAAAACTGTTCTCAAAAACCGTTTTGGATTTTTTTGTCGATTAAAAAAATGGTTTGAATGTACACTTCTAGCTCACAAGGGCACATTCTTGAAATAACCTTGGACACTCATATTATAACAAGGTTTAGACAGTCTGTGTTATATTTGCTAACATTTTATTGTATAAAGTTTCATTTGTTTATAATACCACTATAAAAAAACATTTAGCTTTTTGAGAACACAGAATAATTATTTTGACATAGAATTGAACATATAACTTGATCACTTTCTTACTAATTTGACGACAATTGAATATTTAATTGGACCACTTTTGGACTAATTTGACAACAAAAAATTACTAGATGGACAACAAAAATTACCAGTTTGACAACAAAAGTTACCACTTTTCCAATTTAATACTAGGAAACACTTAAAATGATTTTTTGAAGGAAAAAAAATAGTCGGTGTCTTCAACGAAGAGGGCGTAGTGGTTTCAATAGTTAAACCAAGTCATAGTGGGTTTTATGGATTTGACCTTAGAATTTTTCAGAAAGTCACTTAAAAACGAAGTTTCCGTTTTTCATTCCCACATGATTATATCTTCATTCATTATTTTGTTGATTTCGTCTCCAAACATTTACAATTTTTATTTTTATCAAATTGATTAACAAAAAATCAATAATTAAAAATACATACATAAAAGATTGCCTTGGTTCGGTTCTTCAATCCTAAAGGAAACAAGAAAATGTTTTGGTAGCCAACACATGAGTACATTCATATGTTTTTCGGATTCGTACGTTTTAAGCACCTCCATTACGTATGTTGCAATTCTGTTAATCATTTGTTTTGTCTTTGTATTTCATGGGTATCACAATATTGCATATAAATTATTCACATAATCCTCCACGCAAATTGTAATCACTGAAACGAAAATATTCGCCGAAATAAAACTAATAGCTTCGACAAATTAGACTGCATAGATTACATGTGTAAGGTAAACGGGTGTAGAAACTATTTTTTGAAAAACTATTTACACCCGTCCCTTGGCACGGGTAAAAGGTTATATTCGTCAAAACAAAACTAATAGCTTTGACAGATTAGACTGCATAGATTACATGTGTAAGGTAAACGGGTGTAGAAACTATTTTTTGAAAAACTATTTACACCCGTCGCTTGGCGCGGGTAAACGGCTAGTATATATATATATATATATATATATATATATATATATATATATATATATATATATATATATATATATATATATATATATATATATTACTTATTATGCAAATTTGGTCAAAGGCTGAAAATTAAGAGGTACAAACAATTAGTGCATCATGTACAATGACTTTATGTATTAAAAGAATATTGAATCTTATCTGGTCAATATTTATGAAAAAGTCAAATAAGATGATGATAAGATTTTGAATTGGTCAAAGTTTGACCAAGTATTTCTCATATCCAATTGAATCGGTAAATACTAAATCTTATCCGATCAACATTTATGAAAAAGTCAAATAAGATGATGATAAGATTTTGAATGGTGCAATCTTTGACCAAGTGTTCCTCATATCCAATTGAATCGGTAAATACTGAATCTTATCCGGTCAACATTAATGAAAAAGTCAAATAAGATGATGATAAGATTTTGAATGGGTCAAAGTTTGACCAAGTGTTCTTCATATCCTCATATCCATTTGAATCGGTCTAATACAATGTACACGTTATAAAGCATTTCATATAAACTGGATGATGCGCATTGATCTAGCATTCGTTTATCAAGAATGCCTAGCCATTGACCGCAAAACCTTGGTTCTCTCTCATGCTCGCTGTCTCCTCCTTTGGTTTTTCTTTCTACTAAAATCGAATGAGCAAAAAATGTCTTACATTTAATCCTAGCCCAGGTATAAGAAATCTCTATATGTTCGTCATTTTGTTTAACAAATTTTTTTGTCATTTTGTTGATCTGCACCCGTCACTTTGCACGGGTAAACGGCTAGTGTGTGTGTGTGTATATATATATATATATATATATATATATATATATATATATATATATATATATATATATATGTCATGTAACGTTATTACAATGGTCTACTATTCATATAATACAATTTATATAATTTCAAGAATATATATATATATATATATATATATATATATATATATATATATATATATATACTACTTTCCTCTTATATTGTATGTTGAACCCCGAACAACCAAATTAGACATCGACATTATCACAACTACTATCCTAATATGTATGTATGTTAATACATATGATAAAATGTGGAGAATTACTAATGGATGGTATGAAAGTTATAGTTTAAGCGAATTAGATAGTGACTTGATGTTATTACGTTTAAATTATGAGAGAGAGAGAGAGAGAGAGAGAGAGAGATGGTATGAGAACATTAGGAATACATTGAGTGGCAATCCTATAAGCTTATGAAATAGTATATAACTAGTGACGAGACCCATGTGGTAGAGTTATGTTTTTAAATTGGATTGTGTAGTTAGGGAACAATATAGAACTTTTACAGAACTCAGTACATACAACGAGAACATACATACAAAACTATAATAGGTATAGTTTGAGATTTAATACACAGTTTTACAAATTCAAGAACCTTATGCATTAACGAACATATAAACTATGGTAGTTATAGTTTATGGTATACAATACTATTTTCCGAATACAAGAGTACAATACCAAATAATTAAGTACAATTATTTTTACTCTACAAGACATGCATACAGTTTCAAGTACAAGAGAACACTACACTATACGTAAACTAGTTAATACAGGGTTGTGAGGCACTACTTCAATTGTATCCTCCGGGGTACGGAACTAAATCCTACTACAGTATAACCAGAGTCTCCTGGAGGGAGAGCGTGAGATTTCTGTATAGATCTATACGGGACTGACAATCCCACACCTGAACTGCTAGCTACAGTTAGGCAGGCATGCCTGGGGTGACAAATGTCATAACATCCGACGCCTAAAGAACGTCGTAGAGGTCACTAGGTCACATCAAGCATGGTTATACCAAACTCACAACATTATAAACTAACCTTTTGTTTACGAGATTTTAATTCTTCAAATAATTTTATTTTTATTAATAGAACTATTATACGCTACAACTAGAGGATTCCAGGGATTTCAATTCATTGTTTTAGTTTATGTAATAAAACTACTATACTGTGACAACCCGATATTTCAACTCTTTGTAACGACCAAAATGGGTCAAGTATTGTAACCACTTCTGAATAATAAAAATTTACTTTCATAATAAAATGTACAAATAAGTTCTATTTAATTTCCTTCTATGATTAAATGTCTTTGAACCATGATCGTACGTAAAAAGAACGCCCAAATCCGGCTTCATATAGCGAAGTTATGATTTTTCCAAGTTCGGCTTAGCAACAGACAACTAAAAACTCGAATCGGAGATCGAACGACTTTTGGCCGGAATGACCTAAACGAGAACCGAAGGTCTCGACAATGGTATTCCAGCGGTAAAAAGTCTGGCAAAAACCGACATCAGATAAAGAAGTTATGAATTTTCAAAGAAATTCCTTAAACACGATGGGTTTTTAATAAATAATAAAAAAAATAATTTTGGAATTTGCCGACGGAGTCTAAACGAAAGTTGTAGAGCGTAGTCTCACCTACGCGAGGATATAAAGACCATCGAAAACGGAGTTCGTATGAAGAAGATATGGATTTTTGAAGTTTATTAAATAAATTAATTATTTATTTAATTCAAAATTCGGATATTATCCGAAGGGGAGTCAGCGTCCTCCTCCGAGGTACGTGCTGCGTACCCCTGTACGCCCCGCGTAACCGAGAGGATTGGCCTCTGATCGTCCACGTCGCGCTATCCGAAGAAACCGACCCATCCGACCCGTCCGAAGCCCCGACCCGTCCGACCCGACGTCCCATCCGACCCGGCGTCCCATCCGACCTGCGTACCCAGCAACCCGTCCCATCCGAACCGAGGCAGTCGAGGCTTCGGTCATGCATGACGTACGCGTACGCGCTGCATACGAGCGTACGCCCCGCGTACCGAGGCAGACCAGCCTTACTATAAATAAGATGCGAGGGTTTCCAAAGAAAGGGCTCATTTCTCTTCTCTCTCTCTCAACTTTACCTCGTTTTCCGTGTCCGTTCAAACCCGAAGCTCTGGTCTTTTTGACTCAAGTCCCGAAGGTCGATTTTACTCCCAAGATTCCCGAGAATCCCGAGGAAATTCCGTTTCCCGAGACGAAACTCTGCCCAGTTTTCCATCTCGCTATCTCCAAAACTTTCAAGTGAGTTTCATACCCCTTAATCAACCGTTTTAATTATTCTAAACTCTTTTATATGCTTTCAAGGGGGGGATTACAAGTAAAACACACGAGTATTATCGTGTGTTACATAAAGAACTCTTTTATATGCTGTTATATATTCAAATCACATGCGATTTATAAACCTTTAAGGAACTTATATATATATATATATATATATATATATATATATATATATATATATATATATATATATATATATATATATATATATATCATATGTTACAATAGCATTCTATCTTGTTATAAAGTTGTTGTAATGCATATATAAACTAAACTGTTCTTAGATTATTCTTGTCTATCTTAGACTCTACACCAAAAATCTATGCTTTCATAAACAAGTGATTCTTTTTCTAGGTATTTCTAAACAAACAAGACACACTTTTTGAAAACTATAATAGGTATAGTTTTACGAGCAGATTTCTAACTCTTATGTACTAGAAACAAATATTTCAAGAAGTTTACTTTCGTATACAAGAACAAACGTAACATTTTAACAAGTAGATCTGTTTTTATACCACGGTTTTGTGAGACACTAACTTCATGTACGTTCGAGTACACATTTCAAGTCCTGTATTATATACCAGAATCCCTTGGAGGGGGAGCATGGTGTTTGAGTATAGATCTATACAGGCTTGACAACCCGCGCCCTGACTGTTAGCTGCAGTCCACCGTTTGGGGTGACAAACGTCATAACATTCCAACGCCTGAAGAACGTTGTGTATAGGCATTCAGAGTCAATAGTATGGTTATAAAACTCACAAGGGGTATTAAAAACACATTGATTTACAAGGTTTTCAAACTCATTGGTTATTTTACATTTACATACATTTTGGAAACAAACATTGGTCTTGAGTGAAGGCTACTTTTATACTAGTAGAAAATATAGGATTTTCTAAACACAAACAAACAAAGATAAAACATTTCATTTCATTCAAACATTGTCACTTAAATACTTATGAAATTCACCAGCTTAAATGCTGATCTACTCTTTCAAAATTACTTGTATGTCCCAGGGATTCAGTAATTTCAGGTACTAATATGCTTTTGAAGAAGAGATGCTGCGGCGCCAGTTTAATCTCGTATTTTTGACATCATATTGTAATTGAGTTTTGAACATGTAACTTTTGACAAATGTAAACTTTCAATTATATATATGATGGTTGTATTGCTTTCTTTACTATGTATTCATTTGTTACGTTACCACATGAAGTCATCCGCCTCCGAACGTTTCCGCCGTTCAGGTTTGGGGGTGTGACAGATTGGTATCAGAGCAATGTTTATAGTGAACTAAGTATATCGAACCACATAAGATATACAAACTATAAATGCTTAAGGGACTAATACTCTCTGACAAAAAAAAATTTCTTTTTACACTTAAGCAGCATTTCGTTCAACTTAAATTAATAGTTCATTTAAGTACAATTACATGCATACCACAAACTATTTTCATGTTATACAACTATACAAGTATTTAGACAAGTTGACACTACGATTGAGACTCGATATATGTAATCAAATTTTGGACAAATATAGCGTGATCAACTATATTTGCCCAAGATTGGACCAACGTATATCGAGGAATGATCGTAGTAAGCAACAAGTCAAACCTTACCAAACCATTACAAGAATCAAACACAAGAACTTAAATACTATAGGAGTATTTACTATCTAAACTAGTTTAACTTACATGTTTTACATGTTCCGACTTTATTCGATTCTTATAACCCTATTTCTCGTACAGTCAAATGGCTGGATTTCACCACCCTGGCGACCCCTACTTTCCCAACCAAGGCAACGGAGGATGGATCGAAGATGATCCCGAAGAGGACGAGGAACCCATAGAAGTGGGTGATGACTCCGGTACCGACTCAGAGCCGGAAGTTATCGATCCACCACCCATTCAACCTCCCGTCTTCGTAAGGAACTTTCAAGGACCGACTCCCGTCTGGGGAAGTCACCTCCACCATTGGAGCCAACAGCAAAACCTATGCCCTCCCTACGACATGTGCCGGGACTTCTATGATGTCCGCGGCAGAGGTTCGGCTGATCGAGCACTCCCGGTAATGGTGGGTAAGTTAGCCAATCAGTCCTATCAGTCTGGAGTACAAGCTAGTCGACTTCGGGATATCAATGTGGAAGTGCAGGTTCACACTTCTGACATCCGTAGGCTGGACAAGATGCAAGACAACGCTCAATTCCAAACCGAAGCGTTTCAAGCGCAAATGATTGCAGCCCTCGCCGAACTAAGGGAACAACAAGCCGCTTTCGATAGGCGTCTAATGGAGTCAAAGCAATCAGATGCGGAGTCAAGCTCCAAGCGCAACCTTCGACGCAAGTAGTGCTTGTCAAGGACTTAAATTTTGTTATAGCTTAGGACCTCGGCTAAAAGTCTTTAAATTTCTCGAACTTTGTAATCGGAGACCCTTATAGGGGTCAAATTTTCATGATCGTTGTAACAACTTTTATATTAATATAAGTGGCACTATTACTACTATGTTGAGTATTTCGTTCGAACCTTGAATGGTCTTTGTGAACCCAAATACTTGTTTCATACCTTCAGTCTTACAAATAACTTTCATTCTTCTATTTGAAGACTCATACTATCATCTGTTGTTGAACTATAGCGATTTAGTTCATGAGACACATACATTTTCCATTCTATGAAATTCTTATCCTTGTCTTTTCAATATATAGTTGAAGGATGCCTCCGCGTAGGAATCCAAGGCGAAACAACGGTGAGGAAGCACCTATACCACCACCTCCACCATCCCAATTTGATGCTGTTATGTTTCAAGCAGCAGTCACCGCAGCGGTAGCAGCTGCCATGTCGCAGATCAATAACTCGAGTACTAATGGCTCGGGATCTGGCACACACCCATCCAACCATGGCGAGAGTCATGGACCACCTCGAGAATGCACCTATAAGGACTTCACTAATGCCAAGCCCCAAATGTTTTATGGTACTGGTGGTGTGATGGCCCTGAGGCAGTGGATCGAAAGGACGGAGGCAGTCTTTGAAATCTGCTCCTGCCCCGAGCACAGCAAGGTCAAATTTGCAACTTTCACCCTTCTCGATAAAGCTTTAACTTGGTGGAATGGACACGTTAAAGTACTCACCCTAATCGTGGCAAACTCCATAAGCTGGGAGAACTTGAAGGCCATGATGATGAGAGAATACTGCCCACGGGGAGAGATTCAAAAGCTTGAACACGAGCTATGGACTCTCGGAATGGTGGGTACCGACATCGCTACTTATACCAACAGATTCTGCGAACTGGCAATCCTTTGTCCAGATATGATTGCTCCCGAGAACAAGAAGATAGAAAGGTACATCTGGGGACTGACGCCCCAAATGCGATCAAGCGTGTTAGCTTCTAAACCTGACACCTTTGAAAGTGCTAAGGAACTGGCACAATCTCTGATCGACTACGGAGGTCATCAGAACTCAACCACTTCTGCACCAGCACCACAGAAAGGAAACAACAACAACTACAACAACAACAGCAACAACAACAACAATGGCAGGAAGAGAGCATGGATTAAAGGGAAGGGTGGGTCTTCCCAAGAATCCGCAAAGAAACAACTGGTGTCAGTAAATGCTGCCATTGTACCTGCTACAGCCCCTACAAATACCTACCCAACAAAGCCCTATATAGGCAACCTCCCAAAATGCACCAAATGCAATTACCACCACCATGGACCTTGTCGAGATATGCAGTGCGCCAACTGCAGCAGGAAAGGACACACAGCCCGTTTCTGCAAGGAACCCGCGAAGCCGATCACTCAAGTTCCCGGTGCGGGTGTAGGGCAGGCTTGCTACGGTTGTGGCGAGGTGGGCCACTACAAGAGAAACTGTCCTAAGGCAGCAGGCACCGGAGGTATGGGACGAGTTTTGGCAATAGGCCACGACGAAGCTGTAGCTGACCCAACCATAGTAGCTGGTACGTTCCTTCTCGATAATTCATACGCATGCATATTATTCGATAGTGGAGCGGAGAGAAGCTTCGTGAGTCAAAACTTTATTCATTTACTTAAACCTAAACCTAGCAAGTTAGAAAATTCATTCACTGTAGAGATGCCCAATGGAAAAACCGAAAACACAAATTGCATATACATGGGCTGTACGTTAACATTAGACGGCCATTCTTTCCCAATCAATCTCATGCCGGTTCAAATTAAAAGTTTCGACGTCATAGTCGGCATGGATTGGTTGAGTCTTCTTCGCGCCGACATCATGTGCTTTGAGAAAGCAGTCCGTCTTAACCTCCCTAACAACGAAACATTAGTTATCTACGGCGACAAATCTAGTGCAAACCTTCGCATCATTTCGTGCATCCAAGCTCGAAAGTGCTTGCGGAAGGATTGTCGAGCATTCCTAGCGCACATCGTCGATACAAGTCAAGAACTGAAGGACATCAAGAGCATCTCGGTAGTACGCGACTTTCCCGATATCTTTCCAGAAGAACTACCAGGATTACCACCACAACGCCAAGTCGAGTTTAGAATCGACTTAATTCCAGGAGCTATCCCAGTAGCGAAGTCGCCTTATCGTCTTGCACCAGCAGAGATGCAGGAACTTTCCAGTCAACTTAATGAACTCCTTCACAAAGGATTCATAAGACCAAGTTTCTCACCTTGGGGAGCACCTGTCTTGTTTGTAAAGAAGAAAGACGGATCGTTCCGTATGTGCATCGACTACAGAGAGCTGAACAAACTTACTGTCAAGAACCGCTATCCTCTACCCCATATTGACGACCTATTCGATCAACTTCAAGGGGCGAACTACTTCTCCAAAATAGACCTGCGATCCGGATATCACCAATTACGAGTTCTAGAGGGGGACATTCCAAAGACAGCCTTCCGAACTCGTTATGGACACTATGAATTCGTGGTGATGCCGTTCGGATTAACCAATGCACCAGCAGTATTTATGGACCTAATGAATAGGGTATGCCGCCCTTACTTGGATCAGTTCGTCATCGTCTTTATCGATGATATACTTATCTACTCTCGAAGTGAGGAGGAGCATAGTCAACACCTACGAAAAGTCCTAGAAACACTGCGAACGGAGAAACTCTATGCGAAGTTCTCTAAATGCGAATTTTGGATTCGAAGAGTCGAATTTTTAGGTCACGTTGTTAGCGAGAAAGGTATACACGTGGACCCCTCCAAAATTAAGGCTATTGAGAACTGGTCGGCACCAAAGACACCTACAAAAATTCGTCAATTTCTAGGTCTAGCTGGCTACTATCGCAGATTCATAAAGAAATTTTCGAGCATTGCGAAACCTCTTACTTCATTAACCCAGAAAGGTGTGGCCTTTGACTGGGAAGCGAGATTTTAATTCTTCAAATAATTTTATTTTTATTAATAGAACTATTATACGCTACAACTAGAGGATTCCAGGGATTTCAATTCATTGTTTTAGTTTATGTAATAAAACTACTATACATACTGGTGGCAGCCAGGGTTTTCGTACTAGAACATACAATACATACTGGTGTTGGCTAGGGTTTTCATACAAGAACATACTACACATACTGGTGGTAGCCAGGGTTTTCATACTAGAACATACAATACATACTGGTGTTAGCTAGGGTTTTCATACAAGAACATACTATACATACTGGTGGTAGCTAGGGTTTTATACTAGAACATACAATACATACTGGTGTTAGCCAGGGTTTTCATAAAATACATTATTTTACATTACTGGTGGTAGCCAGGGATTTCATACAAGAGTTTTCATAAAAAAAAATACAATACGAAATACTTGCGGATAACCAATCATACATACTAATACTTTCATACACAAACACAAAATACAATAACGAACTTACATGTGGTCTTAGGGTTTAAGACTACTTTTCATTACTAAAGAAAATATTGGATTTTCTTTGAAACATACAAACATTTCACATGTTTACCGACAAGTTTTCATTATAAAAACATGCTTATGAACTCACCAGGTTTAATGTTGATACTCTTTCAAAACCACTTGTATTCTCAGGAAACCGGTAGACAGGTACACCCACAGGTTTTGAGAATATGGAGCTTTTAGAGTCGCGTCTTTTATACTTTTGTTATACATTTTGTCGTTATACAAGCTATGTATCGAACATATGTAAATATTCTACTTATTCTATGTAATGGTTGTGTTGCATTGATTACTATGATGCAATTGTTGTGATACTGTACATGACGTCCTCCGCCCCCGAACGTTATCGCCGTCTCGGTTTGAGGGTGTGACAAGATCACTACCAAAAACTGTTTTGTATCGTAAAATCTGTTTTTTCTGATATGGTAGTGATTATACTCATCCAATCCAAAGATAATAGTCAAAGTTTTAAGATAATTGTTGGTTTATATGATAAACAAAGTTACTTGTAAATTGTTGATATGAATTATCTTGCCTTATGAGTTAAATTAGGTCAATCCTAAATTATATGATAATTATATTTGTTAAAATTGATCTAATTGTTTTTTTAATGACTTCCATAACTTGTCCTCAAGTTATGGAACATGAAAGGTCTCATCCATTAAAATGACATTAAACTCATAAGTTATGGAAATGAAAATGTTTTCAAGAGTTACAAAACTTGCCCTCAAATTTTAGAATTTGAAAAGTTTAATTAAAAGGTTTTAATTTGCAATATTGAATTCTAAACATCTAGTAACTGAAAGGTTTTTTAAAAAATGCATCTCTTGGGTTCATAACTTAAAAATTAATTAAATAGTTTGAATTTTGAATTTTTAATAACCTAGATGCTTTGAATAGTTCAATTACACCTTATGGACTTTATTAAATTAATTAAAGTATTTAATTAAAAGAGAAGTTTAATAAATCCATAATAACATGGTTTAAGATTAATTAAATTAAGAGTATAATTTATTAATAGATTAAACCACCAAGTATTTTAAATATGTAAAATACACTCTTATACTATATAAAATTAAAAAGTTTAATATATTATATGTATAAGTAAAAGGTCAGTCTTACTGTTAGTAGGCCTCATTCACGAAGCCGGTTTATAATAGGGGTATAAGGTTACTACCTAAAAAATGGTGGTTTAATGGGTGTCCATTCTCACCCACCGCTTCCTTGACTGGTGGAGGGTCGTTAGCCGAACAGGTTTGAGAGGACATTTAAATCTTCATAAAAAGTATAATGAATTATAAAGTAACCAAACCTTTTATAAATTCCCAATCTTAGTTACTTAGGAAAAATGTGAATTTGAAGCTAACCCATGAAATTGCACATCACACCTTATTAGTCGTTAGTGGAGCGTGTGTGGTAAACCGGCACACTAATATGGGAATAATGTAGGATGGCAATGGGTAGTGTAACACTCAAAAAATTTGCACCAATTTAAAACATTTTAATTCATTCAAAAGTCATTAAGTTGTTTTCAAAAGAGTTTAAACATCAGAGTATCCCCAAAACCAGATCACGAAATCATGAAGTATGAGGAGCGGTACGATCAGACATTCGCCTTGCCACGATATCCTAAAGTACCTGAAACCAAAACACTACAACTGTAAGCCCGAAAGCTTAGTGAGTTACCCCCAAAATACCAACCACATATAACCATACTCATATCATATCACAATACAGAACAACCATGCATATCGAGTCTACAGTGTGACTGGTCCGCCCGCACCGGGCCTTCAATCCACCTGGTCCACTCTCCGAGTCTACAGTATGATTGGTCTGCCCGCACAGGGCCTTTAGTCCACCTGGTCCACTCTCCGAGCCTTGGCACGTCTGGACCGCCCTCTTGGGCCTTCAGCCTATCTGGACCTCTCGCTGGGCCTTCAGTCTATCCAGTCTGCCATGGGTATGTTGGCCTACAACACAAAGCAGTACCTGCCTCAACCCAGCCCTGGCCAAATAACCATGTGCACATAAAATAGTTAATCACATAACAATCCTCCGCCAAACAAACGAATCTATCAGATCATGCAGCATAGCAACATCCTAACCAGGATACAACCTAACCAGTCACTAACATAACATTACCCTACATGCCAGGATACTGACCTTAACCAGGTCACTAACATAACACCATCCTAAAACCAGGTTACTAACATAACACCATCCTAAAACCAGGCTTCATGTCGATCAACAACCTTACCTGAAACCACGGTCTGTTCCTTGCCCCATGAGTCTATCACCTGATCTAACCATACCACACTCTCGGCTAATAACACTGCTGAATTCAAACAACTAAGCAACCTTGGATGCTTGTTGTTTCACATGAGAATATTTCCAATTCTCCCCACTTAGCGTACTAACTACTAACTATCGATGATAAAACTGACATGGCTCAATCAATCCCACTTGGTATCGACCCCTTCTTCATGAACTGATTCCCTATGGAGTGAGCAACCTCCACCGAACAACTCTCCTGACATCGCATGTCCCGAACTCTAAGGAAGTTTGAATCTCAATTGAACACTTCTCACATCGCAGTTGCTATTCCTAGCAGTGAGATCATATATCATACCTTTCTATCATCAATCCTCCTGGACACTAACTGAATACCACTCCTAACTACTAAGATCCTCAATTATACTACAAATCATGCGGGGAAAGGCAGACAAGTTTACAATATCACGCAAATAACAAGATAACAAGATGGAAACATACCCGCAGCTGCTTCTAGCTCTGCCCTGACCTCCTCTGATATAAGCTGGGAAACGCATCCCTGAGCCCTCGGAGGCTCCGCTCCACCCTGACCCCCTCCCGTAATCCTCAAATTGGCCAGTGCTGGAGCCTGCAACAGTCTTGCAACAAGTTGTGGACAGTTGGGCCTCATGTGACCAACCTGATGGCAGTGATAGCAAATCCTCACATCCTGAACCGGGACCGACTGACGGCAATCCCTTGCATAATTCCCCTCTCTCCTGCACTTGCGACACACACCATCGGATCTGCAAACTCCAGCATGACCCTTCCCATACTTCTCACAAGTGTGGCTGCTCTGACCCCCAATCCTAGAGTCAACGGTTTTGGACCGTTTGGGTGCTGGCTGCGACTGCACCGGGGCCTGCCTCTGCTCTCGCAACTGCAAATCAATCTCCAACTCACGCCGCCTGGCGACCTCCTGCAACTCTAACAAGGTATCACATCTCCATGTGGACACAAACTGCCAAATATCCCTCTTGAGCATACTCAGATATTGGGACATCTGAGCCTGCTCCGAAGCAAACTCCGGGCAAAACATCGCCCTCTTAGTGAACATCCTGGTGATCTCCGTCACCAAATCTGAATCCTGCTTTAGCTCCAAGAACTCCTGATCCAACCTCTCTCTCTCTCTCAACCCGTGGAACATAATGAGTACTGAACATCTCCCGGAACCGATCCCAAGTAACCGCAGCCCGCTGCGCATTAGAATAAGATCCCATAGTCAACCTCCACCAATCCTTCGCTTCGAGCCTCAAAAGGTTCATATCACACCTCACCCTCTGATCTGCAGGGCAGGAACACATGAAGAAACAACCTTCCACGTCTGACAACCATCTCCTAACAATGATAGGATCCTGAACTCCATCAAGGTAGGGGGCTTCGTATTATCGAAGTCCCAATACTGAAAACCCCGACCGGTTCCTCCCCTGCTGCTGCTACAGCCGATGTAGCTTCCACGGCAGCCGTCTCCGCAAGAGCTGCATAGAGCTCATCAAAGTACTCAACCATGGCGGTCTTGATCGACCCAAACATCTCCGATAACTTAGCCCGGAACATAGCAGCAACCTCATCATGCAGGATCTCACGAATCTTGGCATCCAACTCATCCATACTCATCTGACCAATGACCTTGGGCGGTACTGATCCATCCTGATCACCCTCTCCTGATCCCGATCCGAACCGGATCCTGCCCCGAAACGTCTCGTGATCGCCATACTGAAAATACGCCACAAGATATTAGGCATTCCTCATAATAACCTCGAGAACTAGCTCCTAACAAAACCCTAGTGGTTGTGACTTCCTTGATATGCGTATGGGTCTTGTGCTGTCAGTAGTATGGGCCCATACTACCTTCCACACCTACCCATATTTATATCAAGTATCACCACAATACCCTAACAATAACATATACATAAGGAACACTCAATCCTCACCCCTAGAGGAGCACAACTATCTCATAAACGACCTACTTGTCCCACACAACCCACCCATCCATGAAACTTCCACTAACCCTGCAGCACTAGTGTATGCTAGTCATACATAATGCTGGACCCTATAGACTTTCGAATATCCAATCCTACCCCAAGCTCCCAATCATACCAGCACAGAACATAAGGCCAAATCAAACATTCTTAGGCTATAAGATCTTGATTATGTATAACCGTGTTGCATACACTAAATAACTATAGTAATGATGTCAATTTCATACAAAGGAAACCCTAGGCTAGCAGGCATCATATAATCATGCAATTCTATCATGCAATTCCTGAAGATCCCTAGCCTAGTACTAGCATGTTGTTCTAACATATCACATAATCAAATAACTTGTATGGTATTTTGGGGTCTACTTACTGGCTCTGGCTGATCGTACCCTCTGCATCCTCCTTTACTTATTTCGAAAACCTTTTCAAAACCAATTTGAAAATTCCTACTTGATTTGAGACTGGATTCACACGAATACTCCTCCAATTCACTCAAACCAAGGATCTGATACCAACTTGTAACACTCAAAAAAATTGCACCAATTTAAAACATTTTAATTCATTCAAAATTCATTAAGTTATTACAATTTGTTTTCAAAAGAGTTTAAACATCAGAGTATCCCCAAAACCAGATCACAAAATCATGAAGTATGAGGAGCGGTATAATCATGCATTCGCCTTGCCACGATCTCCTAAAGTACTTGAAACCAAAACACTACAACTGTAAGCCCGAAAGCTTAGTGAGTTACCCCCAAAATATCAACCACATATAACCATACTCATATCATATCACAATACAGAACAACCATGCATATCGAGTCTACAGTGTGACTGGTCCGCCCGCACTAGGCCTTCAGTCCACCTGGTCCACTCTCCGAGTCTACAGTATGATTGGTCCGCCCGCACCGGGTTTTTAGTCCACCTAATCCACTCTCCGAGCCTCGGCATGTCTGGACCGCCCTCTTGGGCCTTCAGTCTATCTGGACCGCTCGCTGGGCCTTTGGTCTATCCGGTCCGCCTTGGGTATGTTGGCCTACAGCACAAAGCAAGACCCGTCTCAACCCAGCCCTAGCCAAATAACCATGTGCACATAAAATAGTTAATCACATAACAATCTTCCGCCAAACAAACGAATCTATCAAATCATGCAGCATAGCAACATCCTTACAAGGATACAACCTAACCGGTCACTAACATAACATTACCCTACATACCAGGATACCGACCTTAACCAGGTTGCTAATATAACACCATCCTAAAACTAGGATACCGATATTAACCAGGTCACTAACATAACACCATCCTAAAACCAAGATGCAGATCTGGCAACTCAAAAACATATCAAACAATACCCGGATTCCCATCCGATAAAGGGCCGGCCTTGGTGCCTTAGACCCTGTTGATATAGTGAGGATAACTCACCTTGCAACTGTCGAACCGAAACACGAAAGCACAAACCCGAAGCACTACCTCCAACTTCCACACCTATAATCATCAATGATCCAAAGACATAAATATCCGAAAATTACCATAACACCCCTGATGGTTAAAAAGTTCAAAGTCCACCTTCCTGATTGACTCTACTCGCCGATTCAACCCGTCGACTCGCCGAGTTCTTGAATTCAGAAAACTCTCACAGCACTACTCAACTCGCCGAGTCACCCCAAGGCTCGTCGAGTCCAACGATCTCTGAGTCCCATCCTGTCCAACTCACTGAGTCGCCAACCGACTCACTAATCCGAGACTTTAACCAAAAGAGGTTGGGGTTCTGTAACCAGACTCGCCGAGTCCTCGACAATCTTCAATAGACTCGCCGAGTTATTCTTCCAACTCGTTGAGGCCATGCCCATCTTCATATGACTCGCCGAGTCCACCCATGCACTCACCGAGTCACTACGCGACTTAATGCCTGAAACCTTGGCCCAACTTGCCGAGTCATCTCCCAGAATCGCCGAGTTCATACGTGCATTCTCATATCTAAAAGATACAGAGATACTCCTTTTCTCCAAACAATAGATTTGGGTCCCTAGAGTGCGTTAGCAACATAAAGCTGCTACCTTTACGTGCTTCATGTCCCATACTTCCAAAACCAAGCTAGACGGGAACTTATCTCATGGGGAATGGCTTTTGCATAACAACTAAAAGGGCTTTCTGCATATTTGATTCAAATAGGACACAGATCTGGAGTTTCAACTCCATATCTAACACATGCACCAAGATCTCACCACAATATCTCCAAACAAACCCTAAAACTTCATGAAAAATGGATCTAGAAAGGAGAAGGCCAAGGATAACGATTCATTACCTCCAAAACGACCTCCCACGGAAGAATAATCGGGATCTCCACAAATCTCCTTGATCCAAGCTTCTTGATCTTCAAAAATCTCTTCAGAAATCACTTATCCAAGCTCTAATTTTCTTCCCAAGGACTCTGATGTCACACCCCAAAACCATGAACGGCGGAAACGTTCTGGGGTGGAGGACGTCATGTACAGTATCACAACAGTGTAATATAATAAACAAGCAACAACATCATCCATTGCATTATAAGTAAAGTTTTAATACATGTGTGTTCTTTCATTGTAGTAAGACACCAAAAATATACAATCAAAATAAAAGACGAGACTTGTCTGCTCCGTCTTCTCAAAACCTGGCCATCGTACCTGTCTAATGTTGACCTGAGAATACAAGTTATTTTGAAAGAGAGTATCATCTTTAAAGCTGGTGTATTCATAAGTGACTAAGTGTTATTGTCTTGCTTATGAAAATCTGTTATGAAGCCGATGTAAACCTTTAAATGAAAATGTTCATGTATGTATGAAAACACTAGAAAATCTCTTATTTTCTATCAGTTTGAGATGTAGTCATCTACCAAGACCCGAATGTTTTGTTATGACTATGTAGTCTTCTACCAAGACCTGAATGTTTTGTTTATGACAATGTAGTCTTCTACCAAGACCCAAATGTTTTGTTACGACTATGTAGTCTTCTACCAAGACCCGAATGTTTTGTTACGACTATGTAGTCTTCTACCAAGACCCGAATGTTCTGTAAGTAAAATGATAGTTTTTCCTTTCTATTGACTAGTACTAAAAGTGCTTAGTCTAACTCATCGTTTATGTGAATATATCACAAAATAAAGTAAACAGGAAAAAGCATAATCATGTAAGTGTTATCCCTGGGTGACCAGGATTAACAAGACATCGCCGAAGCGAAAGATAGACCCTATGGACATCCGAAGAGTGTCCCCTCATCCTCTGTAGCGACAGCAGGGTGGAGGGAGGGTTAGTCCCGATATTGATCTCTTAATACAGATCGTTAACCTAATGATCCTCCGAAGATTCACATCTTATCCACTATTGCAACAGTTGGACAGAGGGATGGTTAGTCCCGTCACTGACTACTAAATAAGTAACAACCTTAGACATCCGTAGACGTTCATCGACCATTGGTGCTAATCAGTGGGGTTCGGAATGGTAAGTCCCACCGAAATATCCCATTGAACCGGGATAGGAAAGATAATTTACACAGTAAGTACTAATAAATCATCGTTGTAGTTCTAAGTACAAGTACCCAGGTAAGTAAATACAGAATAATGCACCTAAGTAGAAGTGTTCCTGTATGGTATTCATGTAAGTGTGTTCATGTAAAAGATAAGTATATGTAAACATATTCATGTATCATGTATTCCTAAGTATGTGTACTCATGTATCATGTAAGGTACTGTATAGACTCATGAATGAACTGACTCTTGTGTGATTCCTTGTAATAGGAATAATGTTCTGTTTCTTCTAACTATCCCTATGATAATTAACTGGTAAGTAAGTGGTTGTTCAAGTAGATTTATGCACCCTCGATACACCAGGGTGTGGGAAACTGAACGAAGGATGAAAACTATAATCTCTAACATATAAATGAACATATGCGCATAAGTATAGTTTGATTCAAGAAGGTAAAATAATGGTTTTGCAAGATATCTAGGAGTTTTGAACAATACTTAAGAATGACTTATGTCATTTTAATAAACATTTCAAAACTAATACTTTTGTTATCAAGGTATTTTAAGATAGAAAACCACTTCATGTGTCACCTTTTGAAATATGTGAAATCTACTGAGTGAAAACATAGTTATAAAATACATAAGATTGATTTAATAACATATTGTTTTCTACTTGTATTCCCCCCATTAAAGCATTTAAAATCATTTAAAACATTGATTAGGGGTATGAACTCACCTATAGTTGGTGATTGGGATGAACTGAACGGTGTAGGATTGCTAGGTGTCAAGCGAGGACTGGTACACACACTACGATCCTAATAAACATATAATCACACATATATGCACTCAATTAGTCTCAAATCACTAATTGATAATGTTAAGACATCCTAGACATAATAAACACTTTATATAAGTGTTTTAAGCCCTAAGAATTGCATCTAAGCTATTGTGGGACAAGTCACTTGTGTTTAGGGTTCCAAAGGATCCCATATATGAGTTTACTCCCCATATACCATCACACATGGAGTTTACGGTTGTAAACTCTTGAGTTTACGGACGTAAACTCCCAACCATGGGGTATTTGTGTGTTTTGAAGTTCCAAATGATTCCTAGAATTATTCCAACTTGGTGGTTAAATTCTTGGAAGGGTTTAAGGTCTAGAAACAATCCTTAGAGGAGTTTACGGCCATAAGGCCATTTCCTTTGGAGTTTACGGCCGTAAACTCCCTTGGGATGGTGTTCTTGTTGTTTTCAAGCCTCAAGCATAGGTGGTATAAGTTCTAGGCTTTTACTCCAAGCATATTAAGACATTAGGCACACTTTGGTGCCCTTCTTTCATGTTTACGGCCCAAGAACAAAGTCTTGGCTGTAAACTCACTCTGATAGGTGATTTTGATGTGCTTAAGGCCTTAGATCAAATGGGAACAAGTCTAGATAAAAGTCTAAAGCTTTAGGTGCCTTAAAAGCACCATTTTGAGTTTGAAATTGGAGTTTACGGCCTAAGAAACTCTTGGGCCGTGAACTCCCAAACTTGGGTGATTCTTGGTTGTTTTTTTGTCCCTAACACACATACATATGAGTCTAAGGCAGTTGCATAACACAAGGGTCGGTCTCGGCTTTGTTTCGGAAGTTTACCGCCCAAGAACACCTTGGGGAGTAAACTCCTAAATCTAGTGATTTAGCCTTCTAAATCATGTTATTAACACATATAAAGCTTTCTAACACTACTAGAAAGGGGTACTCACGATTTGGGATAAAAACCCGAAGATCCGTGAGAGAGAAAATGGCTTTTCTCTAGCTGGAAATGTGAATAATGAGTGAATTTGGTTCAGAATTCTATTTATAGTCCTGAGATATTTTTGGCAGAAAATATTGTTATTCCTGTAATGATCTCTAATATAATAGAGTGTTGGAATAACAGTGTTGCGCAAAACCCTAGTGCACCCACTCTCCTGATATTTCCTGAAGTGTAAACCCTGAATTACTCAAACTTATGCGAAAAGTCTGAAAATTAACTGTGACTGCTATAACTTCTATTGAAGTGATATAGTTTGTATAGAATGGAAATTTCGGGTTGTCACATCATCCCACCTTTAGAAGGAATTTCGTCCCGAAATTAGAATTTAAGCAAATAAGAAATTACAAATAACTAAGCGAAAAGGTGAGGGTATTTCAGTTTCATCTGATCCTCACGTTCCCAAGTGAATTCCGGTCCACGCTTTGCGTTCCAGTGCACCTTCACTATCGGGATACGGCTTTGCTTTGTTTGCTTGACCTCTCGGTCCATGATCTCTACTGGTTCCTCCACGAAGTTGAGGCTCTCGTTGATCTCGATCTCGTCGAGTGGAATAACAAGAGTCTCGTCGGATAGACACTTTTTCAAGTTCGAGACGTGGAAGGTAGGATGTACGTTACTGAGTTCGTGCGATAGATTGAGTTTGTAAGCCCCACGGCTGATTCTCGTGAGAATCTCGAAAGGCCCTATGTATCTTGGATTGAGCTTCCCACGCTTCCCAAAGCGTATCAAGCCCTTCCAGGGTGAGACCTTCAGTAGGACTCGGTCGCCCACCTGGAACTCCAATGGTTTCCTACGCTTGTCAGTGTAGCTTTTATGTCGGTCTCTAAAGGCTTTCAATCGTTCACGAATTTGAACGATCTTCTCTGTTGTTTCCTGAATGATTTCCGGACCCGTGAGAGTGCTTTCGGGAACTCGTCCCTTAGCTAACTGGGTATCACCCACTTCAGCCCAGCACAGAGGGGATCTGCACTTTTGGCCATAGAGGGCCTTGAATGGAGCTGTCTTTATGCTCTTGTGATAACTGTTGTTGTAGGAAAATTCAACAAGGGGTAAATGAGTATCCCAAGCTTTTCCAAAGTCAATCACACAGGCACGCAACATATCTTCTAAGGTTTGGATAGTTCTCTCACTTTGCCCGTTGGTCTGTGGATGGTAGGCTGTACTCATGTCCAGCCTAGTTCCTAGGGAACTTTGTAATGATTGCCAGAACCTCAAAGTGAATCTACTATCTCAGTCCGAGATGATAGATAAAGGAACACCGTGCAGCCTTACAATCTCCCTAATGTAAGTTCTGGTAAGTTTCTCCATCTTGTCTGTTTCTTTGATTGGTAGGAAGTGTGCAGACTTGGTCAGTCTATCGACGATGACCCATATGGAATCAAGTCCACCCGTCGTCTTGGGCAACTTGGTTATGAAGTCCATAGTGATCCGCTCCCACTTCCACTCTGGTATCTTCGGTTGTTGTAGAAGACCGGAGGGTTTCTAGTATTCGACCTTGACCTTGGCGCAAGTAAGGCATTTATTCACGAAGGTAGCAATATCTGATTTCATGTTAGGCCACCAGTATAACTTTTTAAGATCCAGATACATCTTATCTGAACCCGGGTGGACGAAATAACGAGTGTTGTGAGCTTTGGCCATGACCAAGTCTCTGAAGCCACCGTGTTTCAGCATCCAGATCCGATCCATGAGGTACAAGGCTCCGCCACCCTTGACTTCCAAGTTCTTATCCTTCCCTCTAAGGGATTCACCAGCCACGTTGTCAGGTTTCAAAGCGTCGAGTTGAGCCTCCTTTATTTGCGTGGACAAGTGTGAATGGATAGTTAGAGTCAAAGATTTGACTCTACGACCAGTATATTCTTTCCGACTTAGGGCGTCGGCTACTACATTGGCTTTACCCGGATGATAACGAATTTCGCACTCGTAATCACTGAGTAGCTCGACCCACCGTCGTTGTCTCATGTTGAGCTCTTTCTGGTCGAAAATGTGTTGTAGACTCTTATGGTATGTAAAGATCGTGCTTTTTGTACCGTACAGGTAATGTCGCCAGATCTTCAGAGCAAACACAACTGCTCCTAGTTCAAGATCGTGGGTTGTGTAGTTAAGCTCATGTGTCTTCAGCTGTCTCGAGGCATAAGCGATGATTTTACCTCGCTGCATCAGAACACATCCGAGTCCTTGATTGGATGCATCGCAATAGACAATGAAGTCTTCTATCCCTTCGGGGAGGGACAGTATTGGTGCGGTGCACAAGGCTCGTTTGAGCATTTGGAACGCTCTTTCTTGTTTCTCTTCCCAGTCAAAGGCCACGCCTTTCTGGGTCAGGGTTGTAAGAGGTTTCACTATGCTGGAGAGGTTCTGAATGAACCTGCGATAGTAGCCAGCGAGACCTAGAAATTGACGAATTTCGGTAGGTGTTTTCGGTGCTGACCAGTTCTCAATGGCTTTGATCTTGGAGGGGTCCATGTATATTCCCTCTTCGCTAACAACATGGCCCAAAAATTCGACTCGCCGAATCCAAAATTCGCACTTTGAGAACTTCGCGTAGAGCTTCTCCGATCGCAATGTTTCTAAGATTTTATGGAGATGTTGGCTATATTCTTCCTTACTTCGAGAGTAGATGAGTATGTCATCAATGAAGACGATGACGAACTGATCCAAGTAAGGACGACACACCCTATTCATCAGATCCATGAATACTACGGGCGCGTTAGTTAATCCGAACGGCATCACTACAAACTCGTAGTACCCAAAACGAGTTCGGAAGGCTGTCTTGGGGACATCCTCCTCTAACACTCGTAGTTGGTGATATCCGGATCGCAGATCTATCTTCGAGAAGTAGCTGGCTCCTTGAAGTTGATCAAATAAATCATCAATGCGGGGCAAGGGATAACGATTTTTAATGGTAAGTTTGTTGAGTTCTCTATAGTCGATGCACATGCGAAACGATCTATCTTTCTTCTTGATGAACAAGACCGGTGCTCCCCATGGTGAGAAGCTTGGTCGAATGAATCCCTTCTTGAGAAGTTCGTTAAGTTGACTGGAAAGTTCCTGCATTTCAGCCAGTGCCAGACGATAAGGAGATTTGGCTACGGGGGTAGCCCCTGGCACTAAGTCGATTCTGAACTCGACTTGGCGTTGTGGTGGTAAACCGGGAAGTTCTTCTGGGAAGATGTCGGGAAAGTCACGTACTTCTGGGATGTTCTGGATGTCTTTCAGTTCTTGACTGGTATCGACGACGTGTGCGAGAAATGCATGACACTCCTTCCGCAAGAACTTCTGGGCTTGAATGCACGAAATGATGCGAAGGCTCGTACTAGGTTTGTCGCCGTAGATAACTAAGGTTTCGTCGTTAGGAAGGTTAAGACGAACTGCTTTTTCGAAGCACATAATGTCAGCACGAAGAAGACTCAACCAATCCATACCGATGATAACGTCGAAACATTTAATTGGGACAGGCATGAGATCTATCTTAAAAGTATGGCCATCTAAAGTTAAGGTACAACCTACGTATATGCAGTTTGTACTCTCTGTTTTCCCGTTAGCCATTTCTACCGTGAATGAATTATCTAATGCACATGGTATTTGTTTTAGTAGGTGTGCAAATTTGTGACTTACAAAACTTTTCTCTGCTCCACTATCGAAAAGTATGCAAGCATATGAGTTATCGAGGAGAAACGTACCAGTAACTATCGTAGGATCAACTACTGCTTCCTCGTGGCCTAGGGCCATAACTCTTCCTACCCCTCCAGCCATTCCTGCTTTAGGGCAGTTCCTCTTGTAGTGGCCCACTTCGCCACAACAGTAGCAAGCTTGGCCCATACCGG
The DNA here is from genome assembly GCF_002870075.4 of Lactuca sativa. NCBI lineage: Eukaryota > Viridiplantae > Streptophyta > Magnoliopsida > Asterales > Asteraceae > Lactuca > Lactuca sativa. Next base: position 97,894,603 of record NC_056628.2, read on the forward strand.
CGTTAGGAACCTGGGCGGCTTGAGCTGTTGGAGTCTTGCAGAAACGGACTGTGTGTCCCTTCCTGTTGCAGTTAGAGCACTGCATCTCCTTGCAAGGTCTGTGGTGGTGGAGGTTGCACTTGGTGCACTTCGGAAGAGTTCCAGCATATGTTTTTGCTGGTAAGAGGTTCGCAGGGACAATGGGAGTATCTGTGGCAGCATTGATCGCCACAAGTTGTTGTTTCTTGGAGGATCCTTGCGAAGCCTCTCTTTTCCTCTTATTCCACCCCTTCCTGTTGTGGTCGGGGTTGGACTTTTGTGGTACGGGTATAGGGATTGATGGGTTTTGAGGTTTCCTGTGGTCTATGAGAGATTGTGCTAACTCTTTGGCGCTATCGAAAGTAATAGGCCTGGAAGCTATCACACTTGACTGGATCTGGGGCGACAATCCCCAGATATATCTCTCGATCTTTTTTCTCTGGAGAGCAACCATGTCAGGGCATAAGTTTGCCAGATCACAGAACCTATTTGTGTAGGTCATGATGTCGGATCCAACCATTTGTAGACCCCAGAATTCCTGCTCGAGTTTTTGTATTTCACCTCGAGGACAGTATTCTTTCATCAGCATGTCTTTCAACTTTTCCCAGGCGATGGAATACGCCACCACGAAAGTTAGATAGTTAACATGGCTGTTCCACCATGTTAGTGCTCGGTCAGAGAAGGTACAAGATGCAAACTTGACCTTGTTGCCTTCCTGGCAAGCACAGATTTCAAAGACGGATTCCATCTTTTCAATCCATTGTCTCAACACCATAACACCCCCAGTTCCATTGAAGCTGCGGGGTTTGGAGTTTGTGAAGTCCTTGTAGGTACATTCCCGAGGGTGTCCATGGCTTTCGCCGTGGTTCGAGGGTGGTGCACCTGTTCCTGATCCACTAGGAGCAGGAGCGTTGATTGCTGACACAACAGCTGCAACCGCTGCTGTGAAAGCTGCCTGGAACATGTTGGCATCGAAAGGATTCGGTGGTTGAAGAGGTTCAGGTGGTGGTGGAGGTGGTGGTATCGGTGCTTCGTTGTTTGGGTGTCGCCTTGGATTCCTGCGTGGCGGCATCCTTAACTGTACGTTTAAAAGATGACGACATGGATAAGAATAAATGATTAATGAATGTGTCCCATGGACTAAATCCCCACAGCCCAACAACAGAAGGAATAGTATGACTAAATGAAGAAGATAGCATTTGGATAATAATTTCCATAAGATTAGATATCTGTCAATAATACTGGGATTATAGATGTAACAAGTTTGGGAAAAATGGCCTAGAAGTGGGCCTTACATCAACCAAGATGGAAAATTTTGACAGAATTAAGACTAGATCAAGACCTAACAGGTCTAAGATTTATACAGATAGGAAATTAGACCAAAGTTTTACATAAACTAGGTTATATCCAAAAGATGAGTCGACTAGATTCTATCGGCGACGAGAACTGCTAGCATGAGTCCTCGATCCCGACAGTAGACGTTCAATGTCCCTTATACGCCTGTCCGACCTTGTTTGCTGAGCTCGAAGTTCTCTAACTTCAGCTCGGGTTTCAGCAAGTTCCCTCTGCAGATTTGCATTGCGGACCAGAGTCCTTTCATGAGCAGACTCTAGTTGGCGAATGTGGACAGTGTTAACACCAGAGTTGGCGTCAACTTCCAAGACTTGATTGATAGTCGCCTGAGCCATTATCGAGTTCTGAGAAATCCTACGCACCATGATTGGTAGGACTCTATCAGCAGAACCTCCTTCAGTGAGGTTGTAGAAACTTTGGTCTCCATTGTAGGGAATGGGCTGACCCTGTTCATGACTCCATGTAATCAAGTCGGTGGCCCACAGAGGTGTGGGTCCTTGAAACACAGGGCGGGGGTTCAGGTTTGGGTTTTGAGCATTTGGGGGTAGGTTGTTGACTTCTGGCTCCAAGTCAGGACTATCGGAAAAACCCTCAGCATGGTGATCATCCAAAGGGATTGGGTGATCATCTTCTGGTTCTGCCTCTAGCCAACCAGCATTGCCTTGGTTTGGGAAGTACGGATCGCCATGGTGAAATCCAGCCATTTTAATCTACGCGAGAAAAGGGATATAAGAAATAGCTAAAATAGACGAACTAACTAAGATAATTACAGTAAGACTAAATACCCATATGGTATTTCTTTATGGTTGTGATGGTAAGTTTTTAGACTTGTTGCCATATCACAACCATTCTTGGGCATATGCTAATTACTCCTCGGACCAGCATAGTTGATCAGGCTATGCCATTCCCAAGACTGACCATATATCCCCAGGCTTACTTGTGATATTCAACAATCGTAATACTTTTGTTCTTGTCGCTGTGACACTGATTTTAGTATGAATGCAGACATGTATACTTTGTTAAATATTTTATTATTTAAAAGTATAACTCTTAGATAGAGTGTTTTAATCTCGATGTATTTATAGTTAGTATATCTTTTATGGGTTGATATACTATATTCACTATAAACAATGCTCTGATACCAATCTGTCACACCACAAAACCACGAACAGCGGAAACGTTCAGGGGTGGAGGACGTCATGTACAGTATCACAACAGTGTAATATAATAAACAAGCAACAACATCATCCATTGCATTATAAGTAAAGTTTTAATACATGTGTGTTCTTTCATTGTAGTAAGACACCAAAAATATACAATCAAAATAAAAGATGAGACTTGTCTGCTCCGTCTTCTCAAAACCTATTCATCGTACCTGTCTACTGTTGACCTGAGAATACAAGTTATCTTGAAAGAGAGTATCAACTTTAAAGCTGGTGAATTCATAAGTGATTAAGTGTTATTGGCTTGCTTATGAAAATCTGTTATGAAGGCCATGCAAACCTTTAAATGAAAATGTTGATGTATGTATGAAAACACTAGAAAATCTATTATTTTCTATCAGTTTGAGATGTAGTCTTCTACCAAGACCCGAATGTTTTGTTATGACTATGTAGTCTTCTACCAAGACCCGAATATTTTGTTTATGACAATGTAGTCTTCTACCAAGACCCGAATGTTTTGTTACGAGTATGTAGTCTTCTACCAAGACCCGAATGTTCTGTAAGTAAAATGATAGTTTTTCCTTTCTATTGACTAGACTAAAAGTGCTTAGTCTAACTCATCGTTTATGTGAATATATCACAAAATAAAGTAAACACGAAAAAGCATAATCATGTAAGTGTTATCCCTGGGTGACCAGGATTAACACGACATCGCCGAAGCGAAAGATAGACCCTATGGACATCCGAAGAGTGTCCCCTCATCCTCTGTAGCGGCAGCAGGGTGGAGGGAGGGTTAGTCCCGATATCGATCTCTTAATACAGATCGTTAACCTAATGATCCTCCGAAGATTCACATCTCATCCACTGTTGCAACAGTTGGACAGAGGGATGGTTAGTCCCGTCACTGACTACTAAATAAGTAACAACCTTAGACATCCGTAGACGTTCATCGATCACTGGTGCTAATCATTGGGGTTCAGAATGGTAAGTCGCGCCGAAATATCCCATTGAACCGAGATAGGAAAGATAATTTACACAGTAAGTACTAATAAATCATCCTTGTAGTTCTAAGTACAAGTACCCAGGTAAGTAAATACAGGATAATGCACCTAAATAGAAGTGTTCCTGTATGGTATTCATGTAAGTGTGTTCATGTAACAGATAAGTATATGTAAACATATTCATGTACATGTATTCCTAAGTACGTGTACTCATGTATCATGTAATGTACTGTATAGACTCATGAATGAACTGACTCTTGTGTGATTCCTTGTAATAGGAATAATGTTCTGTTTCTTCTAACTATCCCTATGATAATTAACTGGAAAGTAAGTGGTTGTTCAAGTAGATTTATGCACCCTCGATACACCAGGGTGTGGGAAACTGAACGAAGGATGAAAACTATAATCTCTAACATATAAATGAACATATGCGCATAAGTATAGTTTGATTCAAGAAGGTAAAATAATGGTTTTGCAAGATATCTAGGAGTTTTGAACAATACTTAAGAATGACTTATGTCATTTTAATAAACATTTCAAAACTAATACTTTTGTTATCAAGGTATTTTAAGATAGAAAACCACTTCATGTGTCACCTTTTGAAATATGTGAAATCTACTGAGTGAAAACATAGTTATAAAATACATAAGATTGATTTAATAACATATTGTTTTCTACTTGTATTCCCCCCATTAAAGCATTTAAAATCATTTAAAACATTGATTAGGGGTATGAACTCACCTATAGTTGGTGATTGGGATGAACTGAACGGTGTAGGATTGCTAGGTGTCAAGCGAGGACTGGTACACACACTACAATCCTAATGAACATATAATCACACATATATGCACTCAATTAGTCTCAAATCACTAATTGATAATGTTAAGACATCCTAGACATAATAAACACTTTATATAAGTGTTTTAAGCCCTAAGGATTGCATCTAAGCTATTGTGGGACAAGGCACTTGTGTTTAGGGTTCCAAAGGATCCCATATATGAGTTTACTCCCCATATACCATCACACATGGAGTTTACGGTTGTAAACTCTTGAGTTTACGGCCGTAAACTCCCAACCATGGGGTATTTGTGTGTTTTGAAGTTCCAAATGATTCCTAGAATTATTCCAACTTGGTGGTTAAATTCTTGGAAGGGTTTAAGGTCTAGAAACACTCCTTAGAGGAGTTTACGACCCTAAGGCCATTTCCTTTGGATTTTACGGCCGTAAACTCCCTTGGGATGGTGTTCTTGTTGTTTTCAAGCCTCAAGCATAGGTAGTATAAGTTCTAGGCTTTTATTCCAAGCATATGAAGACATTAGGCACACTTTGGTGCCCTTCTTTCATGTTTACGACCCAAGAACAAAGTCTTGGCCGTAAACTCACTTTGATAGGTGATTTTGATGTGCTTAAGGCCTTAGATTAAATGGGAACAAGTCTAGATAAAAGTCTAAAGCTTTAGGTGCCTTAAAAGCACCATTTTGAGTTTGAAATTGGAGTTTACGGCCTAAGAAACTCTTGGGTCGTGAACTCCCAAACTTGGCTGATTCTTGGTTGTTTTCTTGTCCCTAACACACATACATATGAGTCTAAGGCAGTTGCATAACACAAGGGTCGGTCTCGGCTTTGTTTCGGGAGTTTACCGCCCAAGAACACCTTGGGGAGTAAACTCCTAAATCTAGTGATTTAGCCTTCTAAATCATGTTATTAACACATATAAAGCTTTCTAACACTACTAGAAAGGGGTACTCACGATTTGGGATAAAAACCCGAAGATCCGTGAGAGAGAAAATGGCTTTTCTCTAGTTGGAAATGTGAATAATGAATGAATTTGGTTCAGAATTCTATTTATAGTCCTGCTATATTTTTGGCAGAAAATATTTTTATTCCTGTAAGGATCTCTAATATAATAGAGTGTTGGAATAACAGTGTTGCACAAAACCCTAGTGTACCCACTCTCCTGATATTTCTTGAAGTGTAAACCCTGAATTACTCAAACTTACGCGAAAAGTCTGAAAATTAACTGTGACTGCTATAACTTCTATTGAAGTGATATAGTTTGTACAGAATGGAAATTTCGGGTTGTCACATCTCACACATGAATTTAGGGTTTCTGGATCTCCAAGGGTGCTAAGGGGGCTGAGGGGAGGACATTAAGTCCTTTAAAAAGGGTGCAAACCCTAAGATTAGGTTTTTCTTCTTCCAGCACTGACTCGTCGAGTCCAGCCGCCGACTCAGCAAGTCAGGCCACTTAATCACTTGCCCGTCACTCGCTTCGACTCGACGAGTCAAGAGACCTACTCGTCGAGCCCCTTCCTTAATTTCTTTCACATAACACCCTTCAACTTCTTGCTTCTAAACTTGGGATGTTACAATTCTCCCCCACTTAAATTAGGTTTCGTCCCTGAAGCCTGTTGCAGCACACCATTCCGAACGATACTCCCAGAATGCATCTACTGATCTCACACTAGCCCATATTCCTTCAAACACTACTATCAAATCCCTATAAAAATCCATCACTTACCCTGCTGGGTCCTGACAACTGCTTCAAGCCGGCCACCGACTTCTCTTCTCCGATGACAACACTCATCAACTAAGTGCCACCCGAAGATAATACCATATCCCCAACTTACGCATTCATTTGCTGGCTGCGAAAACTGGACACCATTATAAACCGTCGGGTTTTGACCCAGTGTTAACCTGCTAACCCTTGCGCATCTGGAGCTACTTTTATCAAAATTCACTGATAGAACTCATCCTCTTTCCTCCCTGAATCAAATCCATTACCGCGCTAACATGATAATACATTCCAAAGCTTCCGAGCAACTCTCATGAACACCCATCTATAACGCATATACACATCGTTTCTGGCCCAAACAGCCTCGGGCTGGAAAACCAGGCACGCCTACGATGGGTCCAGCCATCCCTAGGATGGAACACCACCACATACATAACTCATTACTACACCCCTAATTGGACCTCAAGGGTCTACCCTTGCATCACTTCTGAACGCTCTGATTCGACATCAGCGCTAACCTTTCCACAACCTCAACGAACATCCATCCTGGATGTTCTTGTATATAACTGGTACATTCTCAATGCTCACTATCAATAACTGAAATACTTTTGATCATCCATTTACACTACTATCTTACCTTCAGATGACCAACACTCCTTCCCGGAGCTACACACCTTTCCCTTCCATTCTTCCAGGAAGTCTACTCAACAACCTTTACCACATCCATAGGTGTCATGGTGCTAAAACTCCACCCTACACTACCCATGTAGAGCAACTGCTATTCTCTAACTCACATATACTCCGAATCTGATCACATAACTAACAAGCCCATGCACAACCTTTAGCTAACTCCATCATCATGATCAATACTTGGGGCCAGACCTTATCGATTGCTATTGCATGGCGACATACTCACTCATTCCCTGTATACAGGTCTAGTAACACTTACAGAGTCTTTAGCATGACTGTGTTGGATATAGTGTTTAAGTCCATAACTATATTTGGTATGTACTTGACCCGACCCAGCATGGTCCATTTAGGTTGCACTTCACCCGAACAATTTATGGATAATCTTTTAAGAATAGTATAAGTTATGATTTATTAATATATTATAAGTACTAATATATTAATATAAAATCATATTATTTAACTAGTATTGATCTATAATTAATCTAGAATTAATTTAGAGATCAAAAGTATGACTAATTAAATATGGGCTCTTGTATTTATATAGTGTGGGCTAATGCTTATTTGGAATGAGCTAGGCTTGCATGGAAAGTCCATGGATACTCCATGGAGCTTTAACCCATGGATCTCATGGAAATGAAAAGACATGGGTATTAGGGTTTACATGGATGTAACCCTAATCCACCACATTATATAAAGGAGGCTTTGGTTCTTGAAATCACACTACTTATAGTGAGGATACTAAGAGGGCCGATTTCAAGAAGGTGATTACTATTCTCTCAAAGTTCCAAAGTTTGTGGTGATTTTTGATTTCCATTTGAGGCATCCACACTATTGGTGCTAGGCTCTAAAACTCCAAGCAATCAACTACAACTACAAGGTAAGTAATTCTACTAGCTTTATTTGATTCAAGTTCCCCATGCCATGCTAGATAGGATAAGAACCTTGGAAAAATAATTATTTGCATGTATCTTAGTCAAACATAGATCCAAACCCATCAGTGGTATCAGAACCTAGGCTTGTTTACTTGATACTTGATGCACATAGCTTGAAAATCGAATTTTTGTTCACTACTCGTATGAACTCGCCGAGTCCATGGGGGGACTCGAGGAGTCCATGAGGAAATGCATGCTACTCGTCGAGTCTGTTCATGCACTCGACGAGAAGAGGTTGCAGTGTCCAGTTTTTCGAGTTTTGCTGCTGGAAATGGGCTAAAAACATTGTCACACCCCAAAACCGAGAACGGCGGAAACGTTCTGGGGCAGAGGACGTCATGTAATGTATCACAACAATGCAAAGTAGTAAACAAGCAACAACATCATCCATTGCATTAATAGTATAATTTTAAATACATGTGTTCTTTCATAGTATAAAACAACATAATGAATATTCAAAATAAAATACGAGTCTTGACTGCTCCGTCTTCACAAAACCTGGTCGTCGTACCTGTCTATTTGTGACCTGAGAATACAAGTTATTTTGAAAGCGAGTATCAGCAATAAGGCTCGTGAATTCATAAGTATTTTAGTGTCATTGATTTGTAAGGCTTGAAATGAAAGACTTGTAAAAATTGTAATGAAATACTTGTAATTGTTTTGAAGAAAAGTTTGTATAAGTATGAAAATGTTTGTAAGTAATTGTAAACATTTGAAAACCCTAGAAAATCTCATATTTCCTACTAGTATAAAAAGTAGTCTTCTACCAAGATCCGACTGTTTTGAAAGTAGTCTTCTACCAAGACCCGACTGTTTTGAAAGTATGAACCTATACTTAAGTGAAGGTTTTTCCTTGTACCACTATTATTATTCAAACCTAATCTAGCTCATCGATTATGTGAATGTGACACAAAGAGAAGGTAATGAGGAAATTAATATAATAAATGAAATTGTACTCTTATGTTTTAGTCGTATGTAAAGTATAAGTACTGTAGTATTTGTAATAAGTGACTGCTATTGTACTAATTGCCTTAAAATGTGTATTAAGGTATAATGTGATGGCTAGTTCTCATACTAAACGCTCTCCTTGTCAGAAGATTCTGGGAACCACATGCGACCTCAACAATAATTTGCAAGCCATGAACATCCACATTATTATGATCATGTACACCCAATATAACTATCACCTTTTGTTTAGAATAATGCATTAGTGATTCATTGGTATAATTAGATCTTGAACTTGTTCCATGCTATAGCACCTTATCGTGTATTGTTTTGTTATCGTGTATTGTATCTTCCTCCCTGTTTTGTGTGTTCTCTTATGTTATCGTGTATTGTATCTCTATATAGTATGTATTGTATTAGTATGCCTGTAATTGTACTTTTGTAATTGTATCTCTTCATATAGTATGTATTGTATTAGTATAGACTCATGAATGAACTGACTCTTGTGTGATTCCTTATACTTAAAATAGTAAGTAGTATCTCCTAACTATACCTATTATAGCTACTAGTAATGTACGTGTATAACCGAAGTATGCCTTTGCTACCCAAAGGTACTGAACTAACTGATGGAACTTTTATGTCTATATATGTATACATAATACATAACTAATATTTAGACGACATTCGGACGAATAACCGATACCCTATGGCTACATCCCAATGAGGAAAAGGAAATAAAGTGACCTAGCCGTCCTAAGTCCTTTAAACATTACTTCTATAACTATACATATATACGCATGAATTTGACAATATAATAGTATAAAAGATGTTTTGTAAAACCTTTGAAAAGTTTAATAACTAAGAAATGATGACTTGATGTCAGTTTGTAAAACGATTTGAAAGCAGTTTGATTGATAAGCATAGTTTTAAGTATAAGGAAGCCTTTATTTGAAACACAATTGTAATAAAGTTTGAAAGGAAACATACAGTATGTAAGGCAGTTTAATAAGCAGTTTTAAACATGTAAAAAACATTTGAGAAGCCATTTGAAGTAATCTGTTTGGTAAAACAGCTAAAAGTGTAGTAAATCCATTTGTATGCTAGTTATTAATCACATGTGATTGATGTACTAACTATCATGATTCAACTTGTATCCCCGCTATAAAAGCATTTATAAACATTTAGAAACATTTAAAGGTTAATTAAGGGGTATGAACTCACCTGTAGTGAGTGGATCATATGGAAGTGTCGGACAAGTGCTTGGTGTCAAGTGAAGACTTAACACACACAATGATCCTAATAACATATAAAGACATATGTATATATAAAATTAGTGATTATAACACTAATTTGACAAGTATAAACATCCTAATGTGAGGAAAACACTTTAGTCAAAGTGCTAGGAGGTCATTGGGTTGCAACAGAGGATTGCAAGGCATCGTATTTGAGTTTATGGTCCATAGACCATACTTATTGGAGTTTGTGGACCAGGGGAGTTTACTCCAGGCCATAAACCCTCAAATGGGTCACCATTTGTGGCTTAAAGGTAAGATGTCTTATGTGGCTAAGTGCTCCAAGGTTTAAACAAGAGGCTAGGTGGGTTTAAGGTCCAAGATTGACCTTATATTGAGTTTACAGCCTGGGGACCACTTCCCCATGAGTTTACAGCCGTAAACTCATGGTATGAAGTACTATTTTCTTTCTTGAAGTCCCTAGTTCAATGGTGTAAGGTTCTATACTAAGTTCCAAGGCTTGGTGAGGGACTAGGGTGCATTTAACCTCACTTAGATGGGTTTACGGCCCAAGAACATCCCTTGGCCGTAAACACCTTTGATCAAGTGTTTCTTTGTGTTTTCTAAGCCCTAAACATGTTAAACCTAGTGTAAAATGAGTTAGAACAAGATTAATTACGATCTAGGGGCTTGAATGGTCGGTTTTGGCCAAGAACACTAGTGTGTGTTCTTGGTGAAACTTGAATATCTACAAAATGGAATGATTTCATGGATGAAATCATGTAATATCACTAGTTCATGTAAGATATCAACTAGTTAGGACAAGAAGCTTATGTGATTTGAAGATCGGGGATGAAGATCCCGATGATACTTGAGAGAAAACTGAAGTTCTTGGGCTTGAGAAGTGAGAAAATGGCTAGAAATGGTCAAAACTCATATATATATATATATATATATATATATATATATATATATATGTGTGTGTGTGTGTGTGTGTGTGTGTGTATGTGTGTGTGTGTGTGTGTGTGTGTGGGAGTTCACGACCCTCTTGAGTTTACAGCCGTAAACTCCATCTTATGGAGTTTAGGGCATGAATTTTAGTGCTGAGGATTTAGCAGTTACTTTTTAACACTTATTCCTTAAGTGTACAAGGCTCGGAATGCTCAAACAGACTCCTAATTATGCTAAAAGGTTGCAGAAATGAGTTTGACTTTCAGTGATGTATTTGACTGAACAGGATAAAAAATTTCGGGTTGTCACATCATCCCCCTGTTAGAGGGAATTTCATCCCGAAATTAGAATTTAGGTAAAAGAGTAGATGTGAATAATCGAGTCAAGAGGTGGGGATACTTCCTAATCAATTGAATCCTCGCGCTCCCAAGTGAGTTCAGGTCCTCGGTTGGTATCCCAGCGAACCTTCACTAATGGGAAGCGACTTTGCTTCGCTCACTTGACCTCTCGATCCATGGTCACTACGGTTCTTCCACGAAGGTGAGGCTAATGTTGATCTCGATCTCGCCGAGTGGGATTACAAGAGTCCTGACGGAAAGGTACTTTTTCAAGTTCGAGACGTGGAGGGTAAAATGTACGCTACTGAGTTCGTGAGCAAGTTGAATTTGTGAGATACAGGGTCGATTCTGGTAAGAATCTCGGAGGTCCTAACTATCTTGGATTTAGCTTACCACGCTTTCCGAAGCGTATCAAGCCTTTCCAGGGTGAGACTTCCAAAAGAATTTGGTTTCTCACTTGGAATTCCAAAGGTTTCTTTTTCTTGTTTATCTTCCCAGTCAAGGGTCACTCCCTTATGGGTTAAAGTCGTAAGAGGTTATGTAATTCGCGAGGGGTTCTAAATGAACTACGACATTAGGTCAGCGATACCTAGAATTTGGCAAATTCCTGTAGGCGTCTTCGGTGCTGTCAAATTCTCAATGGTTTTGATTATTGGAAGGGTCCTCAAGAATTCCCACATCACTAATAGTGTGTCTTAGGAATTTGACTCTTAAATTCCAAAACTTGTATTTGGAGAACTTCGCGTAAAGCTTCTCTGATCGTATTGATTCCATGGTTTGTTGTAGATGCTCTTCATGATTTCCTTCTTACTACGAGAGTAGATAAGTAAGTCATTTACAAGGACAATGACGAACTGATCTAAGTAAGAATGGTGCACCCTATTCATTAAGTTCGTGAATACTACGGGCGTATTGGTCCCATCCGAGGGGTATCACTACGGACTCGTAGCGCCCGTATCGAGTTTGGAAGGTCGTCAATAGGACATCCTTCTCTAATACTCGTAACTAGTGATATTCATATCTCAGGTCTATTTCTAAAAGGTAAATAGTTCCTTGCGGTTGGTCAACCGATTCATTTATGCGAGGCAGTGGTAATGATTCCTAAAGGAAATCTTGTCGAGGTCTCTAAAGTTGATGGACTTATGAAACATTCCGTCTATCTTCTCGAAGAATAAGACTGGGGTTCTCCAGGGTGAGAAGCTTGGTCTTTCTATTCCATTGTTGAGTAGTCGTTAAGCTGTTCGGACGGTTCTTGTACCTTTGTGGGTGTTAGTCTGCAGGGTGATCTGGTTACAGGAGTCCTATTGGGTTCTATTTTTGTGGGCATGACAATGCGATTACTCATAGTCTTGGCCAGTCTCCGTCCTGAAGTTCATATTAGAACTCATACATGGTTCATCAATCACAGTCTCGTGTATACGGGTCGTATATAATTAAGATTGAAAAGGTAGTCGAATAAATGATTCTTCTTTAAGCTCACATCCCAACGAGGAAAAGAAGTTAAAATGGAATCATCAATTCTAAACCTGTAGAACCTTGATTATATACCACTCCTGTGTATACATTCTTCAGCGGTAGATTAATCGTACGGGTCTTTGGATTGAACTTGACGTACTATACGAGTGGTACTCCGGGGAGGTTTGCTGAGGTTTCTTCGGAAAGGATAAGAAACATGAGGTACTCTATGCATGAGTACTTTGGAGTTCTGTAATGACGGCTTCGCTAGAAAGGCGATTTCGGAGAAAGAGATATGCGCATGAAACTGGCGTTGCACGGATCGAATTGACTCAAGTCGTATGATAATGTCGGATTTACTTGAAAGTAAAGACATTAGATTTGAACATAAAGGCGTTACAGACAAAACACAACAGTGCAATCTTTAACAGAGTTACAGTACTTCAGATTTACTACAAGACTATTACTGCGAACTAGGTATACTACAAAAGACAAGTATACGCAGCACGAGGGTCCCTTAACTGACGGGATCTCGCAAAAGATAAGACTCTAGTTGCACTAGTATTAAAAAGTTTAAAAGTCTGTTACAACGAACGCCTTGGATACTTTAACGTGGGTCCAGAGTAGTCTCCCCTGCGGTAGTGATCCTTAGTATCTTCCCGTATGCGCTGGAGTTCTTTGTTATTGGACAATCCTTTTTGAGGTGTCCAATCTCACCGCATTGGTGACATATCTGGCTTGTACTAGCATTGGTGGTGGAAGTGATGTCTTGGGTCGAAGTTATGTGGACGCGGACGCTTTCGTTTTTCTTCCTTTTTAGACAATTCCTTTTATAGTGTCCAGTCTCACCACAATTATAGCAATCCTGGCTGACTCTGGTGGTGGGGGTGGTTCCACAGAAACAGGCAATGTGCCCCAGTCTATTGCAATTGATACATTGCAATACCCGGCAGGCTCCCTTATGGTGATAGCTACACTTGTTACACTTTGGGAGTGTTCCCTCATATCGCTTGCATTCCTTTTGGGCTTGAAGCTTTCGTTCTTGAACTCTGAGATGTGGCTTTGGGTGTTTACGACTGTTACTCTTTATTGATTTCTTGGATCGTTACAACGATCGAAATTGTCAACCCCTTTGTCAGTCTTGTTTGTGTTGTCAGAGCCGAGGTGTGCAAGGAAAGTTGACACAACAGTTGTTACCGCGGCTTGGAATGTAGCGGCGTTGATATGAAGGATAGGGGTTTCGTTGCTCGGTTGACTACTTCTAGATGACGACATGATTCTGTTATACGGAAAGAAAAGGAGTTCGTGAGAGATTATGGTTGAACCTAGATTATTTTGATTCCGACTAAGAGGTAAGTTATTATACATGAAAACTTAGCTTATACACGTTATGATATAATCAAGATTAGGCAGATAGTAAAATGTGTGATTCTACTCTAGTTTCACATCCCAACGAGGAAAAGAAACTAAGTTAGAAATCTCACATTCTATTGTCTACCAGGTCTTCGTTATATATAACTTGGGAATTTATAAGCGAGGAAATCATAATAATAACCTTCTTACGAATCCTTCTTAATGAACTAGAATTCCTAGTAAAGGCTATCATTAAACCTAGATGTATTTCGATCGTTCACCTAAAGAGTATAAGTTTGTTCTCGAAGGTTTGACCTACATCCCTATGATGCAGTCCTAGTACATAGTAGAAGTAAGTTTGTAGAATGGTCTCAAGATGTTTGGCGTTCAAAACAGGGTACCATCAGTTGGTAAATAACATGATCCAACCTTTGAAAGAGAACTGGGAATGATCCCTAAGTTAAATTACTCTAGTCCAATAACTTGACTAGAGTGGGTTTCAGGTAGACTCCAATGATAGTATGATGAAAGTATTTGAACAAAGTGTGAAAATTAGCTGAATGTCAATATCATTGATATTCATGAAGTAATAAGTTTGGGAAAATTGACCTTGTAGTAGGTCTTACATCACATTCGAAGTAGAAAAGTTTTGGCCGCGTAAAGGCCTAACAAAAAGTACTTACAATACAAGATAGTTACATAGAAAAGTGCTAAACAGAACACAGACAGGAACACAGTTATTTAAAACAAAGAAGGAAAGTAAAGTATCTCCTACTGGTGACGGTCACCCCTATGGTGAACCCTTAGTTCAGCTAGTTGATGTTCCATATCAAGTAGGTGTCTTTCGTACACCCTCTGGCGTACTCGAAGCTCTATGACTTGGGTTCGTGTTTCAGCTAGTGCTTGTAGTAGGGTCTCATGGTCTCTCTCAGATCTCTCCTGAGTGTGCTCAAGGCGATTGGTGCGGATGGTATGCATTCCTGCATTGGCATCAACCTCTGCGATACGATGGAGAGTTGTCCTGCCCTAAATCTCGTTTCGGGCAACTTTACGGACCAGGATTGGTAGAACTCTGTCTGCCGAGCTTCCTTCGCTTATGTCGTAGAAGCTTCGGTCTCCATTGAATGGCATGGGCTGATTCTGCTCTTCGCTCCATGTCTCCAAACATTCTACCCAAGGGGTCATCGGGCCATGAAAAGCCGGACAAGGGTTAGGAATTGGAATGGGAGCTACTGAGGATAGGTTCTCAACTTCGGGTTCAGAGTTAGCATCATCCGAAAGGTCTTCAGCATGGTGATCATTCAAAGGGATTGGATGATCGTCCTCTGGTTCTTCTCCAAACCATCCATCATTGTCTTCGTTCGAAAGGTACGGGTTGCCGTGGGGATGGAGTCCAACCATGTTATCTACGCGAGAATTGGGGTAAAGAATTATTTAGACGAAATAACTAGATAATTATAAGATAATCTTCATTAGTTACATCGCTATTTGTGAAGTGCATACCAATTATATGTAATCAAAATAGGATAGGCCTTCGAATAAGTAACCTTAACTCCAAATTCACAAGGAACAGGGGTAAAGCAAAATTTCACAGATTCTAAGTCTATATCATCCTAGTTACATATAACCTTAGTGTATCCACTTAGCAACTATCGAGTTAGTAATGAAGATCCTTTTAGTTCTCAAGTAAGAAATTATAATAACACAAAATACTCATATAGTATTTTAGACTTATGTTCTGTTATAATGTTCTTATTGTGGTAGTGTTGGTAAGTTTTTAGACTTGTTGCTACATCACAACCATTCTTGGGCATATGCTAATCACTCCTCAGACAAACATTGTTGATCAGGCTATGCCACTCTCAAGACTGACCATACATCCCCGAGCTTACTTGTGATATTCAATAATCGTAATACTTTTGTTCTTGTCATTGTGACACTGATTTTAGTATGAATGCAGGTATGTATACTTAGTTAAATATTATTATTTAAAAGTATAAACTCTTGGTCAGAGTATTTTAATCCCATTGTATTTATAGTTATTATATCTTTTATGGGTTGATATACTTAATTCACTATAAACAATGCTCTGATACCAATCTGTCACACCCCAAAACCGAGAACGGTGGAAACGTTCTAGGGCTGAGGACGCCATGTAATGTATCACAACAATGCAAAGTAGTAAACAAGCAACAACATCATCCATTGCATTAATAGTATAATTTTAAATACATGTGTTCTTTCATAGTATAAAACAACATAATGAATATTCAAAATAAAAGACGAGTCTTGACTGCTCCGTTTTCACAAAACCTGGTCGTCGTACCTGTCTATTTGTGACGTGAGAATACAAGTTATTTTGAAAGCGAGTATCAGCAATAAAACTGGTGAATTCATAAGTATTTTAGTGTCATTGATTTGTAAGGCTTGAACTGAAAGACTTGTAAAACTTGTAATGAAAGACTTGTAATTGTTTTTGTTAGGTCCAGAAGGTGTTGCGTCTTGGGCTCGCTATTTAGTCCATTTAGTCTCCGGTATGGGCCTGTCCATCCGTGAGTTATTTTATAGGGTTTTGTATTTATAGGTGCTTGCATGCATCCTAGAAGGTAAGATTTGGAGATTATTTTGTCAAGTATTTTGATCTTTATCTTTTGTGAACCTAATATCCTCTACAGCGGAAGTTCTTAATCGAGCTCTGCTGAGGATTGAATCAACTGAATCATTTGACATATTCAGATTCATTCTTGTGTTTTATATTGCTATTTTTCGCTTTCATGATTTATCTGTTATAAGATCTAAACGATCAAAGAGTTTCTTAAACTCATCAATTGGTATCATAGCAGGAGGCTGTGTAATTCATACACATCTCTTCTGTGAAAGAAGTGATTAGGGTTAATTCCGCATTTACTGATATTTATTGAGCCGTCACTCCATAATTGACGAATCTCAGTAATTATTCATCTTGCCCTATAGTAAGTATTACAAGTTTGATCTTACAACAGGTTAAACGATCAAGCATGGACGATTCTCAATACAATCCTATCAACATCTCAAACAGTATAGGATCTACAACCAAGATTCCAATTCTCTACACTCAAGATTACGAGGTTTGGACGCATCACTTTGAAAACTACGTCATTGGATCTGAAGATAATGGGTATTTGATATGGGAAGCTATTGTGTCTGGACCATTTGCTCATTCAGGAACATCCAGAATTATTAAAACTCAAAAGGAGTATAATGATTTGTTAAAAGATGTGAAAGATGTTGCTCAAGACGAAAAGGAGAAGTTTCAGTGCAACATCAAAGCATTGAGACTGATTCGATTCGCTCTTCAATCTGACACGTTCAGATTGGTTAGTTCCTGTAGTATTGCTAAAGAAATCTGGGATCGGCTGCGAGAGCTGTATTCTACAGATGAAGATCTGGAGCACTCAATTCAGACCTTACTTCTGTTTGAATTTGGAGAGTTCAAGCAAAAGCCAGAGGAGTTAGTTACACAAACATTCGATCGGTTTAATCATCTTCTCAGTAAGATGATCAAACATGACATTGAAAGAAAGCTGATCGAACAGAAGGTTACCTTTTTAAATGGTCTAAAATCTGAATGGCGGGCGGTCGTATCAACGGTTAAAGCACATGAACAGTTTAAATCTTATTCACTGGCGAAACTAGTGGGAATTCTGAAATCCCAGGAAAAGATGGTGTTGCAAGAGAAGAGTGTGGTCTCAAACTTGGGGTCCTTGGCCCTTCTGTCTAAAAGTAAGAATGCAGTAGAAGACGAAGATATGAACCTGGGGGACTACGATAACTTCAAAAGATTATGCTATGATGGTGTCCAATCCCAAAAGGTTCATCAATAAGAAGTTTCCTACCAATAAGAACCGAAATTGGCAGGGAAGCTACAGTTCTGAAAAAGTGAGGGAGGAGCCGAAGACTGAAGAACCAAAGAAAGAGGTGAAGGTGGAAGCTGATTCTGGTGTCAGCTGTTATTACTGTGGAGGAAAGAATCATTACGCCAAAGATTGTGTTTTGAAGAAAATGACAGAGAAAGATGAAGAGGCAATTCTTATGAAAAAGTTGGAGGAGATTAAAAGGAAGAAAGCTGCTACTAATCCCTCTATGAATGCTCTTATTGTGCAGGGTTCAGCAGAGGATGACGAGTTCGGTGGCGTACAGGTGTGGTTGACCGACTCAGAAGATGATGAGGTGAGAAAGCCTTCTCATTGAAAGGCTTATGTCGCAAGAAGTGGTGAAAGCAGTGGAAAATGTCTGATGGTGACTGATGTATCTCAGATGAGGAGATACAATACTGATGGTGGAAATGAAGATACCAAGGACCGAGTGGACTTATGCTTTACAACAAAACCTCTCAGTGTGCAGATCAGTGAACTTGATAAACTGATCAAGAAGGTACAATCTGTTTTTGTTTCGTTTAAAATTCCACAAAAATCATATGAAAAGGAATTAAATAACTTTATTTCAAGACTTTCAAATCTAGATAGTTGTTTAACTCAAACTCGAGTCACAAATTCTAATCTAACTGACCAAATAAGCAGGGTGTCATCCAAGAGTGAGGAGCGAAGGATGTGGATTGAGCAGAAGGAGTCGGAGCTAATTAAGTCTAGGAATGAAAACATTTATTTGCAAAGAGACAATTTGAAATTGTTAAAACAAAGGAATGTTTTTTGTTTGATCGCTAAAAGACTTTATGCTAACATTACTCAACTGCATCTAAATTGTGAAATAGGGCAGAAGATATATCGCATGATTCTACCCTTCCTTGAGTTTAAGGAGGATGAAATCGATGCCGAAGCATACAACTGTGTAAGTGTTGTATCTTCCGATGATGTTAATCCCACTTATATGTATGGTTTGGACAAAATAGAATCTTTTATAAAGTCCAAAGACCATAAGGACATGCTTAAAAATCTTTTGGATGAAAACGATAAGCTGAAACTCAGGACCGAAACCATACAAAAATTTAACTCATTGAGTACCAGTTTAAGTTCAGAAAACAAAATTGATGTTGAAAACGCATCTGAACTTGATGAGGACAATGATATGAGTGAAATTTCTGTAGAGGTTGAAGTCGACTGTTCTAAGTTTGTCAAGAGCGAACCCGAAAACCACAAAAACCTGATTTCTGAAAATTCTGTGGAATTCACTCGTTTGTCCAAAACTAAGTCCCCAGCCCTTAAAGAAAAGGTTGTTGTGTTTCAGAAGGTTAGAACTACTCCCAATCAGGTGTATAAGGTCACAGGAGTAACTGAACATCAAACAGCCGAACTCACTGCCATAGTGAACGAAGACAATGCAGATGGCTGTGATGAGTTTTTCTGGTCAGCTCCCATAGACAATGCATACGAAACGGTTGGTCTGTCAGAGCGAACATCCTGGAAGACCAAAGGTAGATATGTCCCCCGAGCCGCTGAATGATCCTACCAACTTCGACGTACCAAGTACAAGTGGCACAAAAGAAATTCCTGTAGAAGAAGTCACCTCCACAAGTGAATCCTCATCTATGAAAAGTGAACTGGCTGCCAAGAAGCTGAAACAAAAAGCCAATATCCACAGACAACCGAAACAGGTGAAAAATTAAAAGCAGTAGAGAAATCTTAGATACAAGAAAAATCTCTCAAAGCGAAAGCAGTTTTGGCGCTCTCAAAATCCTCATTACTCTTACCATGATAAAGATTCTAAGTCAGAGAGAAAGACTTTCGGGCCACACGAAGCATAGAACCGAAAGGATAGGTTCTGTCCCGAAAGCAGTAGCAACCGAAAAGCTAGTTTCGGTCCACCATGTAATAACAGGCAAAGACCTGATTTCAGTCCATCAAGCTTTTATAATAAAAGACCAAGTTTCAGACCACCAACTAATAACAACCAAAAATCCAATTTCGGCTCATCATCGAGCAGCTACCGAAGGTCCAGGTTCGGTCCCTCTAATGATCACAAATGAAAGAATCATTTTGAACCTCAAGTCAGGAAAAACTCTTTCTCTAATTCTTGTCATTCTAAACCTAATTCAGTCTCTACACAAAATTCAAGATCATCAACGAACTTGAAAGGAAAAACGAAGATTTCCTCAGTCAAGGAGGACCGAAAGCAGTCTAGTGCTCAAACACCAGAATCTGAAACCAAAACACCTGTAGCTAATTCTAACAAAATCAAATTGTTTACTATTAAAAGAAAAGATGAAACAACCTTAATTAAACGCACATATCTTGTTGATGTTTCTCTTACTATTCCTGTTCCTGTGAAAGGCTCACGTGAACCCAAGAAACTTTGGGTTCCTAAATCTGCTTAATTTTTGCAGGTTGTTAGTGATGAGCAGTTTGACAAAGAATGGTATATTGACAGTGGCTGCTCACGTCACATGACAGGAAGGAAGGAAGAGCTAAGGGAGTTTCGATCGCTTCAAAATGGTGGCAATGTTAAGTTTGGTAACAACTCCTATGGAACAATAAAAGGTTATGGGATGATAACCAATGGAGACTTCACAATAAGAAAGGTGGCATACGTAGAAGGATTGCAGCATAACCTCATCAGTGTATCTCAACTGGTTGGAGGTACCAGTCTCAAAGTTTCATTCGACGACGAAGGCTCAGAAATTATAGAGAAGGAATCCAACAAGGTCATTCTCAAATCAGATCGAAAAGGCGAAATGTTTCCTCTGAATCTCAGACCAATCAAAGGAAATCCATCCATATGTCTTTTGTCCAAAGCTCATTCTGACGAAAGCTGGTTGTGGCACCGAAGGCTCTCTCATCTCAACTTCAAAGACATCAACAAGCTTGTCACCGGAGGTCATGTTCGGGGTCTTCCATTGCTCAATTTTGATCGAGAACACTTATGTGCTGCATGCGAAATGGGGAAACAAAGTAGTCAAAGTCACCCATCAATTATAAACACAAAAGTTGTTGAACCACTTGAGTTGCTTCACATCGACTTGTGTGGTCCATCATCAATCGAGACCATTGGTGGTAGCAAGTACATTCTTGTTGTTGTTGATGATTTCTCACGTTTTACATGGGTATCCTTTCTGAAGCACAAATCTGAGGCCACTTCAAATCTAAAGATGTTTATCAAGCAGGTTTAAGTGCAATTGAGAAAAGTCGTTCGAAACATTAGGAGCGACAATGGACTGGAATTCAAGAACAAAGAATTCGAAGACTTCTTACTAGAAAAAGGAACCAGTCATAACTTCTCAGCCCCTTATACGCCTCAACAGATTAGTATTGTCGAAAGGCGAAACCGATCCTTGTGTGAGGCGGCCCGAACTATGCTAAGTTTTGCTTCTCTTCCTTTATATTTCCGGGCTGATGCTATTGTTGCAGCATGTTTTACGCAGAATAGGTCTTATCTCACCAAGTGTTTCTCTCTCACTCCTTATGAGATCATCAATAACAGGAAGCCGGACGTAAAATTCTTCCATATGTTTGGTTCACGGTGCTTCATCTTCAACTCCAAAGAACATCGTAACAAATTTGATGTTAAAGCTGACGAAGGAATTTTTCTGGGATATTCTCTTACTTCAAAAGCATATCGGGTTTTAAATAAGCGTTCTAGAAAGATTGAAGAAACCTATTATGTGACTTTTGATGACAACTATGTTAAGAAGCTAAAGACTACTGAAGAAGCAACAGGAGATATTTTCTCTCAAACAGGTCAAGTCACAGCCACGATTGCTAATTTATTTGATCAGTTCGTAGACCTGTTCGATGAACCTGAGAAAGCCACTCTCTCAGAAGCCAAGGCGGCAGACAACAAAATCGATCATCTGAAGCAGATTGTCAAAGATGCATCCAAACAAATGGGAGAAGGAGAACAAGTTCGAAAAGAACCTCCTCAACACGGCACTTCAATTGAGGGGGAGAATCTATTTTCTTCAAATCAACCGAACTCACACTTTCAGGGGGAGAATTCCATTCCTATAGCACCCGAAAGCCCAGCTACACCTGAAAGTCCTGTAGCACCCGAAAGCACTGCTACACCCGAAAGTCCAGTAGCACCTGACAGTCCGGCTACACCCGAGAGTTCTGTTGCACCCGAAAGTCTGAACCAACCTGAAAATCCAAATGATTCATCATCAGTCGAGGGGGAGAATTCCGATATGTTCTATGATGACGATAGTCAGTCTGAATTGGAAGAAATGGTCAACGCCGAATTGGATCCATCCTATGATCCAAACTATCCTCCCCTCATTAAATGGACCAGAGATCATCCTGTATCTCAGATAGTGGGTAATGTATCTGAAAAGGTCCTGACCCGATCCCAAGTGAAGGCAAAGCAAACCTCCCTATTTTCCAAAGTAGAGTTCTGCATGTATAATTCCTTCGTATCCAAAGTTGAGCCGAAGACCGTCAATTCTGCTCTTGATCATTCTGATTGGGTTCAGGCTATGCAAGATGAACTCAATGAATTTGAAAGAAATAAGGTCTGGCGTCTCATTCCAACACCAAAAGATGCCTCAGTCGTTGGTCTCAAATGGGTATTCAGAAACAAAATGGACAAGGAGGGCAATGTGATTCGAAATAAAGCTTGTCTTGTGGTGAAAGGATACTGTCAGGAAGAAGGAATTGATTACGAAGAAACATTTGCTCTGGTAGCAAGGCTGGAATCTGTTCGAATATTTCTAGCCTACGCTGCACACAAGAACTTCGAGGTCTACCAAATGGATGTGAAATGCACATTTCTCAATGGAGAACTTGAAGAGACGGTTTACATGGAGCAACCTCCAGGTTTTGTGAATGAAAAGCATCCAAATCACTATTACATTCTAGACAAGGCTGTTTATCGTCTGAAACAAGTGCCTAGGGCATGGTATGAAACACTAACTAAGTTCTTAAAGATGTATAAATTCAAACAAGGTTCGGTTGACCCAACCTTCTTTCGAAAGAAGGAAGGTAACCACCTTATGATAGTTCAAATCTATGTCGATGATATCATCTTGGGCTTAACGAATCCTAGCTTAACAGCTGAATTCAGAAAGCTGATGGAGACGAAATTTGAAATGAGCTCAATGGGTCCGATTAACTTTTTCCTTGGTTTAAATATTAGACAGGGACCCGAAGGCATCTTTATCAACCAGGAAGCATATACCAAAACTCTTCTTGCTAAATTTGGCATGATGGGAGATTCAAAGGTCAAAGTTCCAATGGCGTTCGGCACCAAACTCACACCATCCTTGGAAAAACCTGCAGTTGATATAACGCTATATCGACAAATGATTGGTTCTCTGATGTACCTCACAGCTAGCAGGCCCGATATAATGTTTTCTGTATGTTATTGTGCTAGGTTTCAGGAGAATCCTCGTGAACCACACATGCTAGCAGTGAAAAACATACTCTGGTATCTAAAGCGAACCACCTCTCTTGGTCTCTGGTATCCATCAAACTCAGGTTTCTTTGTTCAAGCCTACTCCGATGTAGACCTTGGAGGATGTGGTTTAGATCGGAAAAGCACTACAGGAGTATGTCAATTTCTTGACGGAAAATTAGTGAGCTGGCAATCTAAGAAATAAACATGCGTTTCACTGTCTACAGCCGAAGCAGAGTATATTGTAGCCGATTCTTGCACATCTCAAGTGATTTGGATCCAAAGTCAACTCAGGGATTACGGACTCAACATGAAAAAGATCCCACTATATTGTGACTCAGAAAGTGCAATTAGGATCTGTCATAACCCAGTGCAACATTCCAAAACCAAACATATTGCATTAAGGTATCATTTCATTAAAGATCACGTAGAAGACGGAAACATAGAGATTCATTTTGTTCGAACGACTGATCAATTGGCTGACATCTTCACCAAAGCTCTTCCTGAAGCAAGTTTCAATAAAATTCTACAAGGGCTAGGTATGATGGAATCAGAGTCAGTACCAAAAACTTTTTCTCAAAACTAAAAGTTGGAAGCGAAATGAACCGAACGTTCGGGTTCGGTTCCCGTGAGTGCCGAAATGAACCGAACGCTCGGGTTCGGTCCTATTCTCTTATCTTCGCTTCTCACTTAAAGGTAGTTTCTTTGGTGGTAAACTTTTGGTTGTAAACTTTTTGTACTCTTATTTCTCATTTCTTTCTTACTTTTTCAAAGTTGTTTTTTTAACCGATATGAACCGAGCGTTCGGTCTATTTCGGGTTCGGTTCCAATTTTTTTTTCTTTAAATCAAAAACTCCAAAAATATTTTTTTTGTTTGTTTTTCTCTTTAAATCAAAAACTCCAAAAACATTTTTTTGTTTTGTTTGCTTGTGTTCGTTAATTTTTTTTATGAATAATTGTGGAGCAATTTTTGTTCTCACATTTTTAATAGTTAAGTGTCCCTAGAAGCATGCTGCTGTATGTGTCCAAAGCCTCACCTGATTCTGAATAATAGCCTTACTGACTTGGTATATACAACCCTTGTCTTCCCAATTAGGCTTTTATATTTATTCTAATCATGAGCTACCATACTCTCTTCTCACACGAGATAAGAGTTTTCTGCTTGGTCCTTATTTTATAGTAGAGGTACTTTGGTTTCTTTACACCATCTCCAATACTTTTCTCCATCCTATTCGTCTCATACAAGTAACCCTTGAGACTCTCAGTAATTACCACTGAGGTTTATGGTTACACAATTTTTGTGTTTATGATCTTAGCTTCGTACCACTACATCTTAACTGAAACCCACAATTCAATACCTACTATGCATTGACGCTGAACAATTAAATTTGCTCTAGTTTTCACTAATGAATTAACGAAATCACCCATGGGGTTGTACCTTGAAATCTCTAAATTTTCTTTTTGTGTGATTCTTACGAAATTGTTAAATCCCATAACATTTCTTCCCTTAGAATCCAGTTTTATTTTTTTGAAATTTCACCTAAAAGTATTTTACACATGCCACTTAAATTCTCTTCACACCTACTTGTTCAACAGACTACATTGGTCTCACAAGTACTTCAGTTGATTTCTGTCTTATGTCAAGATCAGGAATTCTGAACTGCAGTGAAAGCCACCCACATTAGCCTTATTAAAAGATGCCTTTCAACACTTCTTAATAAGTGTTTGATCGTAATTCAACGGGAAACCACACAAACACTTTAAGGTCTCTCTTGACTTTGAAGGAAGAGATTCGTGCCCGGGATCTATTGTTTCGTGTCTTTATTGACCTCACAATTTCCCACATATGTATTGCTTTATTTCTTTTCTTTTACACTCTATGCACGAAAATCTTTTTGATTTTCCATAATTCTAGTTTCATTACTTACAAGCCATTTTTGGCTATGGGATTTATCGTTATAAAAGAGATGTGGCTCACTGTGTTACACGTGGTAATTTTGCTTTATGACGACAACTCACTCTAAAGGGATAAGTTGCTGACTCAGCCGAAAGTCCAATCGGTTTGATATTTCAAAAGGCTCTTGATGGGAAGGCGTGTGAAGTGGAACCGTTCTTTACATTTCAAACGGCGCCTGATGGGAAGGCGTGTGAAACGGGACAGTTTTTCTCTCTCCTGCATAATCATCGGGGCTCTCAACTGTCACACATCAATCACCTAAGGAAATTCTTCGCATTTCCCTTGAAGATTTGGGAACATATTTTTCTCTCTCTTCTCACCACGGTATAAAAGGTAATTTCTTCCATAATTTACCTCTTTACTGCACCAAACCTTCAGAGAGCAAGAAAAGCTTTGATTCTTCTACTGTTCATCATCCCTCCCAAATTATTCTCTTCAATGGCAGACTCATCATCAGTTCATGCTACTTCTCACATTCTGCCAATCCGTCCTCAACAAAGTTTGATTATCGACCTCACTCCTCAAGTTTACGATGCATTCATGTTTCCAATCATGGAATGTCTCAAGTATTCGCCGCTGGTTCCTGCTCTTACCAAGGTCGAAACAGTTCCAATGGAGTGTCTCTCGCAAATATTCTCCCGTCACCAAGAAGCATCTCAAGGAGCTTCATGAGAAGATCGATTCTCTCATTGCTTCCTCCTCTTCTTCCTCACACTCTACTATCTCAACGGCTGCTATTCAGGGGATTGTTGATACGTTTACCAAGGCTCATGAAACCTCTATCAACTTTGCCATTGCCGCTATTGACGCCTCCACCAAGGCATGTGCTGCCGCGACCGAAAAAGTCGAAAAACTATTTGTTGACGCTTCTTCTTTCTTGCAGTCTTTACAGGAAACTGTTGATTCCAATGAAAAGAAGTTTGACTCTCTTGTCAACAAGCTGGCCACCTCAGTTGCCTCCGAACTGGATTCCTTTGCCAGTCTTCGTCAATCTCTCAGTGATGACAACACATCGTTCAAGGCGACTATTGAGGAGCGCCTGACTAAGCTGCATGAAGACCTAGCTGCCGAGAACTCAGTAATAGACGCTCTCACTCGTAAGACCACTGCTCTCAAGGTCAAGAGTCTTCAGCTTTTCCATTCTCAAAAGGAAGTTGCATCTCTTCAATCTGAGCGAGAAGTTATTTCTGTTGGATTAATGTCTAAGTCCATAACTATAATTGGTAAGACTTGACCCGACCCGGCATGGTCCATTTGGGTTGCATACCATCATGCACTTGGATAGACTATAATGAGAGAAATAAGACACTTATGGTTATTAATATATTATAAGTTCTAGTATATTAATAATAAGAATAATAAGATTATTTAATTAGTATTGATCAAGAATTAATCTAGGATTAATTAAGTGATCAAAAGAAGACTAATTAAATATATGGGTTGATTATGTAAATCATCCATACTTGTATAGTGGGCTAATGCTCCATGGATAATCAAGTTGGGTTAAAACCCATAGGATGGTCCATGGATGCTCCATGGTGTATTTGTACCCATGGATCATGGAAATGAAAGGCCATGTCAATTAGGGTTTACATGGTGTAACCCTTACTATATAAGCATCTTATTCTTGACCAAAATCGGCCACTAGAGTGTGAAGAAAAAGGGCTAGCCGATTTCGTGAGTTGTAGAATTCTCTCAAGTTATTCTAAGTGTTTTGGTGATTGTGATTCCATTTGAGGTGTCACACTTGGGGCACTAGGCACTCAAGCTTCATGAAGACTTTCTACATCAAAAAGGTATGCATTCTATCTTGTTACATTCATTGTTTTTTGTATGCTAGATTAGGATAATACCTTGGAAGTTCTTATTTGCATGTTTAATAGAGAAAACGTAGATCCAAGGTATTTAGGGTTGCATGTACACTTAGGAGTGTTAGAATTCTCAAAACCCAACAGTGGTATCAGAGCCTAGGCTTGTTTTCTTGTTATACCTGCAATAGAAGCTGAAAAAACGAATCTGGTGCTGTCTGATCATCAGACTCGGCGAGTCCATCAGAGGACTCGGCGATTCCATGCCTAAAATGTGATCAATTCGATCCAACTCGCCGAGTTGGTTCATGCACTCGACGAGTTGGACCCCCAGACAGCATATTTTCGAGTTTTTTGGCTAGAAATGGACTAGGAACATTACCCTAAGTTGTTTTTGAACTTATAAACTTGTTTTTGATGTGGTAATGTTCATGCTAATCCATTTTCAAAGATAATTGTCAATAGATTCATGTTTTGTATTAGTTTAAGGTTTAGACTAATTACATGAAAAAGTTTGATTTGAATTATCTTGTTCTTATGAGTTGCTTAGATTAATAGAAAAGTTAATTGAAATAGTTGTTTTCAATCCATTTTAATCTAAGAGTTGAGTATAAAATGTGTTTGTGTAACTTCTCCTCAAGTTACATGAAGAGTCACATTAAAGACTCATAAAATTCATAAGAGTTGGCAATGGTTACAAAATGAAGAGTCTTGTGTCATTGAATAATTTTTATGACTCCATAACTTGTCCTCCAGTTATGGAAGTTCAAGAGTCACTTCATTAAAAGAAAAATATGTAACCATAATTAAATCCATAAGTTATAAAATAAAGAAAAAGTTAGTTCTTTTATTAGTTTAAAGTCTTCCATAACTTGTCCTCAAGTTATGGAACTTGAAGAGTTTTTGGATTAAAACTACTTTAAACACATAAGTTATGGAATTAATTAGTTATGAATAATTTCAAAACTTGCCCTCAAGTTTTGGAATTTGAAAAGTTTTCTCTTAAGAATACTTTAATTCCAAGTTAGCCCTTAGATTTTTAAAAGTTAAAATTCAACCCTTATACTTTATAATATTATAAGTTAATAATATATATATGTATAAGAATAAAAGTCAGTCTTACCGCTAGTACGCCTCATTCACGAAGCCGGTCTATAAGGTGGGTATAAGGTTGTTGCCTATAAAATGGCAACTTAATGGGTGTCCACTCTCACCCACCGCTTGCTTGACTGGTGGAGGGTCGTTAGCCGAACGGGTTTGACAGGACTAGAATTCTCCCTTCATTAAAAGTATTAATGATAATACTAAGTAACTAAACTCTTAATAATACCCAATCTTAGTTACTTAGGAAAAATGTGAATAAGGTGCTAACCCATGAAATTACACTTTCCACTTTGTCCAAGTCGTTAGTGGAGCGTGTGTGGTTAACCGGCACACTAACTTGGACTTAACAAGGTAGGTAAAGGGTGACTTAATATTTATCATAGTATCGATGGAGCGTGTGTGGTTAACCGGCACATCGATTGAGGGGTAATTTATTAAGGGTACCAAGTGATTTGCATGGTTACTTCACACCTTGTTTTGTGATCCTCGGCATCCCAATCACAAAACCTGAAGGGCACACTCGAGATTGAAACATGCCTTTGAAAAGTTCAATGAATCTCAAAGATCTAGGAGTTTCAAAACCAATTAAAACCTAATAATACATTTCGTTTATCTTGGTGGAAATTGGTGAATCGTCATTCACCTACCTTCAAATATTTTATAGCTTGGATTACGGTATACCTCTTCTAAGTTATAAAATAGGTTGTTGGGTCCTAGCCTTAATATTTCATATTGCGTGTCATATTAAGGACTTTAAATCAACTATCTTGAATATCTCCCAAAAGTTGTCTGGTTTAAACACCTATGATCTTCCCAAATCTCTTGAAACAAGGTTTTCTAATGAAGATGATGTCCCATGGATATCATACTTCTTTCTCCTCCTCCAATTATTCTCCCCAACCCACAAGTTCTTGAAAATTTTAAGGTCACTCAGGCCCTATTGGCAAGGCAAGGTCTAGGTGTGGTCACGTCTTGGAGATGTAGTCACATATTGACAAGCCGGGAGAGTTAGGTGTCAAAGTCTTGAGAAAGTCGGTGGTTCAATCACTTTCTAAGTCACATAGTGAGTTCCTTTGGGACACCTATGAAACAGACTATGACAGGACCCTTATTGATCTTATCTATTTGTTAAGATCAACATCCTTAAAACTTGATGGACATTGACAATAGTGACACAGGAAATCCCGGAAAGCATTCTCTTCCCAATGGAAAGGGATCGGCCATAGTCAACTCAGTTGACCAAATGGTAAAGAGAAAAGCTAAGTTTGTGATAGTCCCGTGTACCATTATCAAAGGGTCCATATGTTTATATTGCCAAAGGAAGGGGCATTGGTTGCGAAGCTGCCGAATTTACCTAAGGATGTTAAAGTCAATAAGTTTGACTCTACTTCAGATAAAGTCCACTATCTAACTCTGTTAAGTTTCTATTCTGAGATTCTTGATACATGATGTGACTGGGTCACATGGTGATGTTTAAGAATCAAAGAAAAGTGAAGAAACTTAAAAAAGGAATATGCTGAATCTAATCGCATAGATGGATTTCTATCGCATAGCTTGAAAAATCGGATTCTTGAGCTACTTCTTAGGAGTTATGATATTTTTGCTTAGGAATAGATAACAACAAGTTTTTATATGGATTGTAAGGATAAGTTTTCCGCAAAGTTTTTAAAATAAAAGGAAAATTTTGATTTTATTTATTTTAAAATATCCTTACAATGCCATTTGAGGAAAAATTGTTGCTTATATGATTCCATTGATAGCAAGAGTGGAAATATGAAATTGATTCTTTCATTTGTGGTAATGTCTAAATTTACCAAATAAGGACCGAAACTTGGAATCATGCAAGTTGTATAGCATGATGAATGAGAACCTTCAAGTTTTGGAAAAATTAAGAATAATTACTTGTTCACATGGATGTGTGAGTCAAGTAAAGGACTAAAGGATCGAGTACACATTCTTGTGCACTGATTAAGTCCACCACAAAAGATCGATAAGATTATTCTTCATAGTTTACTAAAGCTCAGTAAATATGATTATACTTACATGCTTAAGTGTAACTATGAAACATTGGAAAAGGTTCCAATGTATGGCAGAGCGAATAAGAAGAATCAAATTAGGCAGAAGGATAAAAGTTTCTCAAATCTGAAAAGATGGGAGAGTACTTTAGTATCAGTTTTGTGATCATCTTAATGATCAAGAAACCATAGCACAATTAGTTCTCTAAGGAAGTCTTAGTGCATTCTTATGACTAAGAAGAGGGATCTTGAATTGTTGAAATGGTTAAATCAAGAAGATGAGTCATACTTCGTTCCAATACAAGTCTTAGAGTCATACTCCAAGATTGTAACTTGAGTGACATGTCTTAAAGAAGGTTTAAAACACTTGTCAAATGTAAGAGTAAAAGTTTTCTACTCTTGTACATTTGAAATTGGTAAGTTGTGATGTTTTGGATAAAACAAAGATAAACTTAGGCCAAATGTGTGAAGTGTTTTTCTTGATTAGAATCCACACTATCTCTTGGATATTTGACAAGGGAGTCTTATAGGTCAAGAGGACAGTGGGAGTCTTAAAGGTCTTGAAAGTCTCAAGAACTAATCAAGAATAAACCTGAAGTTCTCCACTAGCACACGACTTGAGGTTTATAACCTATCGTGTTGACATATTCTGTGCCCATTACAGTTAAAGTTGGCTTTGCATATGAGTTCTTAGAGTTCTCAATTTGTTGCATAACAACTTGGAAGCAATGGCAGGCCCTTGAGCTGCCAGGTGGCAAGAAGTTAAGATTGAGTTCAATCCATATGGTTTTGGATTTCTCATTATCTTTGTCTTGTGATTATGGTTTTGACAAATTCATATGGGTAGGAACTTATACACCATATAAATCTAAGTGTCATAAGGTTTCTCTCCGATTCATGAAAATGATGGTGAGGAAACACTTTCACTAAGTAGATTTTATCTAGATAGCAATTGTGACATTTGCATTCTCAAAGTCGTTAGTGGAGCGCGTGTGGTTAACCGGCACACTAATATGGACTTGTGAGAAGTGGCAAAAAGGTCTAACCATTATGATTACGGCATACCTCTTCATAACTGTTTAGACACACAAGTGTGCTATCTAAGGGAAGGTGTATGATTTTTGATAAAGTTTTATCAAAACAATCTAGTATCAAGAATCTGAACTTTGGTAAGAAAGTCAATGAAGTATTGATTTCTAGAAGTCCAGCTGATTTCTGAGTACATGTCAAAGCTAGTGGGAGCATAAGTGTTATGCTAATAATCATCATGTTAGTGGGAGCATGATAATTATGATAAGTATTGCAAGTTAGCAATGTTAATTATAGAAAACAAAGTTTCAATTGGGAAAAAGTTGTTTTGCTATAATTAAGGGAGAGGAAATTATACTTCATCTCAAATCTATAAGCTTAGATCGTGAGGTTTTAATCATTTAGTCAAGGATATATATGAATTTCATGTTGGAATGGCTCAACATAAGGAAATTTTGTATATGAGTCCATTATTTGCGTTCTAAAATTCGATTATGATTACGGCATCCCTTTTCATAATCTGAATTATGAGAACTTGGCAAATTGAAATGGACATATTATAGCAAAAGACTGGTTTAGTCTTTATGTGAGACATCATGAATCGTGTCCCATATGCTTCGGATATAGGATCGATTACATGTGCTATATTCATCCTTTCTAAAATTTTCCAAATGCCTGGGGCATTAAGAAGGGAAAAGGTTTAGAACCAGGTATGACTAAAAGGATTAAACAATTGTCGAGGACAATCTAAGGTTTACCAAAGATTGGTTGCTCAAGGACAGTTGGAAGTATAGTGATAATTCTGGAAGGACCATATTGACATAATCTGTAAGGAGACAACTCTTGTTCAGAAGTGATAGTCAAAATGGAATCTGGAAATGTTTCAAAGTTAGAATTTTCAATCTGTGTAAGATTAAGGAAACTTAATGCAAGAAGAATATTTCCAAGGAGTTGATCTACTTTGGAATACTCTGTAATGATTGTTGCCAAGTCTTTGTAAGTTTGTGCATAATCGTTACAAGAGTATCAATGCATATAAGTTTAGAATCTAACAGATTTCAGTAAATGGCATGAATTTGGAATTCTTGCATTTGCAGTAAGGATTTGGGAGTGTGAAAAGAGAATCATTGAAGTAATGTTCAATTGATCTAGTTCACAAAGTAAAGATCATAGACAAACATAGTATGCATACTTGGTGTATGGCATGACTAGTGTTTAAGAAAACATAGTGTACATGCTTGGAGCATGGGACAACTATTGTTTTAAATTCAAGAATAAAGTTGATAGCTGAAACAGTATACAATGAATAATGTGTAATCATATGGTGATAAATAAAAGGTGTTTTATTTATGTTCATAGGTTTTGATACCATATTGGATTCAATTATTATTGTGTTTCACTTTGCATGTTTTGACTTCCCGAATAAACTAGGTTATTCTTCCGGAATGACTAAGTTATTCAAACCATCCACAGTCGGTCATATGTTGGAAGTAGATATGAATTAAGACTGTCATGGGTTGGCTTGTAGAGGTCTAAGGTGTTGGACAAAGGGCTACAACACTCATGAGTGCTCATAAGTTCTGAGTATTGGATTCAACCCGCGCTCATTGGAATCACTTCATGGATTTTATCAAGAGTGATCATGAGATGATAATATCTTATATTCTTCAAACCTAGAGATATGAGTTGTTACTATGAGTTGATAGTACATTGATTGCACGTAAACGCATACGGTAACTCGGTGTTATAAAACGTGCCTTTGTGTATGATTCAACAAGTAGTAGAACAAGCCATATGAGTCGAAGTTTATCCGTTCCTTTTACCTTCGGGATAAAAGCGATATCTGTGGGCCCCTCGATGATTTGATGATGACAAATGGAAGTGCTCGGCCGGGCCAGGACTGATTTGATTTGTTCAATTAGTCAGTCGTCATAAATCGCAAATCGGGAAACAAAAAATGGACAGAGAGAATGATTATAATCCATGTCTCAGTCCATATGATATCTAGAATGGAGGAATATATGATCCCTTATCTAATGGACAAGTCACTGACAAAGGTCAGAGTTCATCTACAAGGTCAGAGTTCGACAGAAGCTTTTGAGAGCTACGATTTCCGGTTGGTTCCTGAAGTCATACGCAATAATAGTTTTAGACTTATCCAAGTGGGAGATTGTTGGATTAATGTCTAAGTCCATAACTATAATTGGTAAGACTTGACCCGACCCGGCATGGTCCATTTGGGTTGCATACCATCATGCACTTGGATAGACTATAATGAGAGAAATAAGACACTTATGGTTATTAATATATTATAAGTTCTAGTATATTAATAATAAGAATAATAAGATTATTTAATTAGTATTGATCAAGAATTAATCTAGGATTAATTAAGTGATCAAAAGAAGACTAATTAAATATATGGGTTGATTGTGTAAATCATCCATACTTGTATAATGGGCTAATGCTCCATGGATAATCAAGTTGGGTTAAAACCCATAGGATGGTCCATGGATGCTCCATGGTGTATTTGTACCCATGGATCATGGAAATGAAAGGCCATGTCAATTAGGGTTTACATGGTGTAACCCTTACTATATAAGCATCTTATTCTTGAACAAAATCGGCCACTAGAGTGTGAAGCAAAAGGGCTAGCCGATTTCATGAGTTGTAGAATTCTCTCAAGTTATTCTAAGTGTTTTGGTGATTGTGATTCCATTTGAGGTGTCACACTTGGGGCACTAGGCACTCAAGCTTCATGAAGACTTTCTACATCAAAAAGGTATGTATTCTATCTTGTTACACTCATTGTTTTTTGTATGCTAGATTAGGATAATACCTTGGAAGTTCTTATTTGCATGTTTAATAGAGAAAACATAGATCCAAGGTATTTAGGGTTGCATGTACACTTAGGAGTGTTAGAATGCTCAAAACCCAACAATTTCTTCATGTGTTTCGGATGTCCACGCTGCCCTTTCCAACATCATTGAAGCCCATGATCCGATTCTGAACTACTCGGTGAGGCGCACTCTTGCAGAAAAGCTTGCTCCGGCCCTGGCTCTCTTAAGCAAACTTGAAGGGCTCCTGGAGTTTGTGTCCAATCCGAAACAAGGGGGAGAAGATGTGTCTCAGTCCTAACCACCTCCTACTTCTATAGCAACTAAAGTAACCGAACCTCCTCCAACAGGTCAAGCCTCAGGTTCGGCTGTCAAAGACAAAGGAAAGAAAATTTCTAAAGACAGTGATGACGATGATAAAGAGACGATTGTAGATCTCTTAAAAAAACAAGGTCGTGATAAAGATGCTGACATGAGCGCTTGTGTTGCCAGAGAGGCTGAGGCGACCGAAAGGAAAATGAAGGAGGCTCATGACCTTCTTGAGAGTAGGAAAACTCTTTTTCCTCCGTGGACTCTTGAGAAGCTTCTGAAAGAGCCTATTGAAACTCCCAGCATTATGTGGCTCGAACCAGTGATTTCATTGGATCGTATCAACTCTGTCGATTCTCAGTTCGACATGCCACTGACCCGAAAAGCCTTCATCTTTCATGCCTTTGATAATGTTGCTGATGTCCCTCATCCTCATCCAAAGGTTGATAGAGAACTCGTCGAATTCTATTTGAAGTCTGCTCAACCATAGTATCAAACTTGGAGCGCTCAGAAGATCGTCAACGTTCGGGTCCTCAAGCCGTTTCGTGAGGGGAACTTCACGAACGTTCGGTTCAAAGTGCTGAGAGGTTCTGCTAAAACCGAACACGCGATATCCCTTGCTGATCTTCCCAACCTAAATCCACATGACTGGATTATTTTGCATAACATCCTCCTCACCAACGAAGTTGAGTATGGTCCAATTATTGATCACTTCAAAAGGATGCTCGTATGCTACATTATGGAGGTTGTCAAGATGGATCAGGAGATCGCTAGCATCTTCAGGAAAAAGCCTACTATTTCTCCTGTAGGCTCTGCCAGTGATTTGAACATGATGCAGATGGGAAGAATTGACCCGAAGCGGAATTCTGTCATGTTTACAAGGAACGAAGGCCAGAAATGCCTGTTCGCCTTGGATGACAAACACCTTTACACCACTGCATGCTTGGAACATGTTCTAAGTATCATTCATCGATGCAAGCAGAATTCAGCAGACGACAAGAAGTACTTCGATGACATGATTCAGTGGTACATTCGCTTCAGACAGACTATCCTTGCTCTCATCCCACGTCTGTTTGATACCACTAAGAAAGTTCCTACAGCTGGACCCAACAAGGCGAAGAGATAGTCTTGCTCCAATTGACGCAAAGGGGGAGATTGTTTGGTCCAGAAGGTGTTGCGTCTTGGGCTCGCTATTTAGTCCATTTAGTATCCGGTATGGGCCTGGCCATCCGTGAGTTATTTTATAGGGTTTTGTATTTATAGGTTCTTGCATGCATCCTAGAAGGTAAGATTTGGAGATTATTTTGTCAAATATTTTGATCTTTATCTTTTGTAACCCTAATATCCTCTACAACGGAAGTTCTTAATCGAGCTCTGCTGTGGATTGAATCAATTGAATCATTTGACATATTCAGATTCATTCTTGTGTTTTATATTGCTATTTTTCGCTTTCATGATTTATCTGTTATAAGATCTAAACGATCAAAGAGTTTCTTAAAGTCATCAGTTGTGAAGAAAAGTTTGTATAAGTATGAAAATGTTTGTAAGTAATTGTAAACGTTTGAAAACCCTAGAAAATATGATATTTCCTACTAGTATAAAAAGTAGTCTTCTACCAATACCCGACTGTTTTGAAAGTAGTCTTCTACCAAGACCTGACTGTCTTGAAAGTATGCACCTCTACTTAAGTGAAGGTTTTTCCTTGTACAACTATTATTATTCAAACCTAATCTAGCTCATCGATTATGTGAATGTGACACAAAGAGAAGGTAATGAGGAAATTAATATAATAACTGAAATTGTACTCTTATGTTTTAGTCGTATGTAAAGTATAAGTACTGTAGTATTTGTAACAAGTGACTACTATTGTACTAATTGCCTTAAAATGTGTATTAAGGTATAATGTGATGGCTAGTTCTCATACTAAACGCTCTCCTTGTCAGAAGATCCTAGGAACCACACGCAACCTCAGCAATAATTTGCAAGCCATGAACATCCACATTATTATGATCATGTATACCCAATATAACTATCACCTTTTGTTTAGAACAATAAATTAGTGATTCATTGGTATAATTAGATCTTGAACTTGTTCCATGCTATAGCACCTTATCGTGTATTGTTCTGTTATCGTGTATTGTATCTTCCTCCCTGTTTTGTGTGTTATCTTATGTTATCGTGTATTGTATCTCTATATAGTATGTATTGTATTAGTATGTCTGTGATTGTACTTTTGTAATTGTATCTCTTCATATAATATGTATTGTATTAGTATAGACTCATGAATGAACTGACTGTTGTGTGATTCCATGTACTTAGAATAGTAAGTAGTATCTCCTAACTATACCTATTATAGCTACTAGTAATGTACGTGTATAACCGAAGTATGCCTTTGCTACCCAAAGGTACTGAACTAACTGATGGAACTTTTATGTCTATATATGTATACATAATATATAACTAATATTTAGACGACATTCGGACGAATAACCGATACCCTATGGCCACATTCCAATGAGGAAAAGGAAATAAAGTGACCTAGCCGTCCTATGTCCTTTAAACATTACTTCTATAACTATACATATATACGCATGCATTTGACAATATAATAGTATAAAAGATGTTTTCTAAAACCTTTGAAAAGTTTAATAACTAATAAATGATGAATTGATGTCAGTTTATAAAACGATTTGAAAGCAGCTTGATTGATAAGCACAACTTTAAGTATAAGGAAACCTTTATTTGAAACACAATTGTAATAAAGTTTGAAAGGAAACATACAATATGTAAGACAGTTTAATAAGAAGTTTTAAATATGTAAAAACATTTGAGAAGCCATTTGAAGTAATTTGTTTGGTAAAACAGCTAAAAGTGTAGTAAATCCATTTGTATGCTAGTTATTAATCACATGTGATTGATGTACTAACTAGCATGATTCAACTTGTATCCCCCCTATAAAAGCATTTATAAACATTTAGAAACATTTAAAGGTTAATTAAGGGGTATGAACTCACCTGCAGTGAGTGGATCGTATGGAAGTGTCGGACAAGTGCTTGGTGTCAAGTTTAGACTTAACACATACAATGATCCTAATAACATATAAAGACATATGTATATATACAATTAGTGATTATAACAATAATTTGACAAGTATAAACATCCTAATGTGAGGAAAACACTTTAGTCAAAGTGCTAGGAGGCCATTGGGTTGCATCAAAGGATTGCAAGGCATCATATTTGAGTTTATGGTCCATAGACCATACTTATTGGAGTTTATGGACCAGGGGAGTTTACTCCGGGCCATAAACCCTCAAATGGGTCACCATTTGTGGCTTAAAGGTAAGATGTCTTAAGTGGTTAAGTGCTCCAAGGCTTAAACAAGAGGCTAGGTGGGTTTAAGGTCCAAGAATGACCTTATATTGAGTTTGCGGCCTGGGGACCACTTCCCCATGAGTTTATGGTTGTAAACGCATGGTATGATGTACCATTTTGTTTCTTGAAGTCCCTAGTTCAACGGTGTAAGGTTCTATACTAAGTTCCAAGGCTTGGTGAGGGACTAGGGTGCATTTAACCTCACTTAGAAGGGTTTACGGCCCAAGAACATCCCTTGGCTGTAAACACCTTTGATCAAGTGTTTCTTGGTGTTTTATAAGCCCTAAACATGTTAATCCTAGTGTACAATGAGTTAGAACAAGAGTACTTACGATCTAGGGGCTTGAATGGTCGGTTTTGGCCAAGAACACTAGTGTGTGTTCTTGGTGAAACTTGAATATCTACAAAATGGAATGATTTCACGGATGAAATCATGTAAGATCACTAGTTCATGTAAGATATCAACTAGTTAGGACAAGAAGCTTACGAGATTTGAAGATCGGGGACGAAGATCCCAATGATACTTGAGAGAAAACTGAAGTTCTTGGGCTTGAGAAGTGAGAAAATGGCTAGAAATGGTCAAAACTCATATATATATATATATATATATATATATATATATATATATATATATATATATATATAGTGTGTGTGTGTGTGTGTGTGTGTGTGTGGGAGTTCATGGCCCTCTTGAGATTACGGCCGTAAACTCCATCTTATGGAGTTTAGGGCATGAATTTTAGTGTTGAGGCTTTAGCAGTTACTTTTTAACACTTGTTCCTTAAGTGTACAAGGCTCGGAATGCTCAAACAGACTCCTAATTGTGCTAAAAGATGGCAGAAATGAGTTTGACTTTCAATGAAGTATTTGACTGAACAAGATATAAAATTTCAGGTTGTCACAAACATTACCCTAAACTATTTTGGTGTTATAAAACTTGTTTTAGATGGTGTAATGTTTATGCTAATATATTTACAATGGCTATTATAAAAAAATACAAGTTTTATGAGTAATTTATGATTCTTAGAATGTTCATATTCATGTCTTGAACTTATGAAGATTAGACGATCATAGTAATTGTTTGTAACCTACTTAGTAGTTTAATTCTTCATCATTATGTGTTTTAATGGAGTCCATAACTTGTACTCAAGTTATGGAAATCCAAAGGTCACACTTTAATAAAAAAAACAATTAAAAGAACACATGAGTTAGAAAAATGAAGAGTCTTCATTTTTAATACTAAATTAAATTCATAAGTTATAAGAAATGAAAAGTTTTGAAAGTTTACAAAACTTGCCCTCAAGTTCTGGAACAAGTAAAGTCATGATTAAAACTTTAGTTCCAACCCTTAGAATTTTAAAAGTTAAAATTCAACCCTTATACTTTATAATATTATAAGTTAATAATATATATATATATATATATATATATATATATATATATATATATATATATATATATATATATATATGTATGTATAAGATCAAGTCGTCTTACCGTTAGTACGCCTCATTCACGGAGCCGGTCTATAAGGGGGTATAAGGTTGTTGCCTATAAAATGGAAACTTAATGGGTGTCCACTCTCACCCACCGCTTCCTTGATCGGTGGAGGGTCGTTAGTCGAACGGGTAGGAAAAGGACTTATAAATTCTCATTAAAAGTATAATGATAATACTAAAGTAACTAAACCTTATTAAATTCCCAATCTTAGTTATTTTAGGAAAATGTGAATAAGGTGCTAATCCATGAAATTACACTTTACACTTTGTTTAAGTCGTTAGTGGAGCGTGTGTGGTTAACCGGCGCACTAACTTAAACTTAACAAGGTAGGTAAAGGGTGACTTAATGTTTATCATAGTATCGATGGAGCGTGTGTGGTTAACCGGCACATCGATTGAGGGGTAATACATTAAGGGTACCAAGTAATTTGCATGGTTACTTCACACCTTGTTTTGTGAACCTCGACATCCCAGCCACAAAACTTGAAGGGCACACTCGAGATTGAAACATGCCATTGAAGAAAGTTCAATGAATCTCAAAGAATCTAGGAGTTTCTAAAAGCAACTAAAACCTAATTAAATATTTCGTTTTTTATGGTGGAAATTGGTGAATCGTCATTCGCCTACCCTCAAATATCTTATAGCTTAGATTACGGCATCCCTCTTCTAAGTTATAAAATATTGTGTTGGGTCCTAGCCTTAGTATTACATTTGGGTGTTTTATTAAGGACTATCTCTAAATCTAATCTAATCTATTCCCTCTTCTTTTCAGATGTCTTCCAATAACAATGCTTCTGGCTCAAACCCTACTAGCTCCTTCTCTCTCATGAATCTTTGTGGGAGAGTCATCTTTGATGGGTCTAACTTTACAGATTGGATCAGAAACATCAGGATGGTCACTCGATATGAGAACAAAGAATATGTTCTTGACAAGGATCTGAAGGTACCCAAGCCAACTGCTACTCCTGAAGTGCTTGCTGAATATGAGGTACATGAAAGAGATGCTACAAAAGTGGCATGCATCATGATGGCCACCATGACAGCCGAGCTCCAAAAGTCCTATGAGGAATATTATCCTTTTGAGATGCACCAGGACTTTATGGACCGCTACCATCAATGTGCTCGTCAAGAGCGATATGAAATAATCTCCTACATGATAACAACCCGAATGAAGGATGGTGAACCCATCATGGGCCACATGTAGAAAATGCAAAGGTATGTGGACCGTTTACTGAAGCTGAATGTGAACTTCCCCGAGGAGTTAGCAATAGACATCATTTTGCACTCGTTGCCATCGTGTTATGATCAATTCCGCATGACATATCACATAAACAAGGAAGAGGTCACCCTCAGCAAACATCAAGGACTCTTGAAGACCGCTGAAAGTGGTCTAAAGGGTAAGTCGGTTGTTACTACTCCTACTCCTACTCCAACTGCGGCGAATGTCTTGGAAATCGGGCATGGCAAAGGGAAGAAGAGAAAGAACCCTTCTAAGGGTACCAAGGGTATGACCCTTGAAGGCTCCTCTTCAAGCAAAACCAAGAAAGGTTTTGTCACTCCTTCTGCTAACCCTAATGAGGCTGAATGTTTCTATTGCCATGAAAAGTCGCACTGGAAGCGAAACTGCCCAAAGTACCAGCAATATTTGAAGGATGGGAAAGTAAAACCCAACCATGCAGGTATATACACTATATTGTCTAATAACTCACCTCATTCTAAGTCTTGGGTCCTTGATACAGGCTGTGGTATTCACATATGTTGTGATTTTCAGGGACCAAGAAGAAGTGAGAATGTGGAGCAGGGAAAGATAAACTTGATCATGGGAAACAGGAAAGCTTCACCTGTCACCTAGATAGGAGTTTATTCCTTAGTGCTAAATAGCGGGTTTACATTAGATTTGAATAAATGTTATTATTCGCCAGAAATCACATGAAATGTTATTTCCTTTCATGCATTGTATAAACAAGGTTTTACCTTTTATTTTGATAATAATAATGGTAGTATTGATGATTTCTTTAATAATATTCTTTATTTTAAAGCATTACCTTGTGATGGTGTGTATGAAACTGTATCTGTTGTAGATAATCTAGGAAATAATGTATTGTGTATTGACTCTTCCACTAGCTTAGATAAAGCATCTTTATGGCATTGTCGTCTTGGACACGTAAGCAAGAAACGCATAGGACAACTCCAAAAGGAGGAAGTCTTGGAGTCATTTGACCTAAAGTCAGATGATAGTTGTGAATCTTCTTTGCTTGGTAAAATGAAAAAGTCACCTTTTACTGGCACTTATGCTAGGGGTGAAGGTTTGTTGGATCTCATACACATGGATGTGTGTGGACCCTTCAGAACCACCACAAGAGATGCTAATCGCTTCTATGTGACTTTTACTGATGATTTTAGTAGATATGGGTATGTCTACTTAATTAAGCATAAGTCAGAAAATTTTGAGAAATTCAAAGAGTTTAAGCAAGAAGTGGAGAATCAGTTGGGCAGGAACATTAAGATGCTTTGATCCGATCGTGGTGGTGAGTATCTTAGTACTGAGTTCCTTGACTATCTTAAGGAATGTGGGATTGTCTTACAATTGACACCTCCTAGGACACCACAGTTGAATGGTGTAGCTGAGAGGCGCAATCGGACCTTGTTGGACATGGTTCGTTCCATGATGAGTCGAGCTTCGCTACCAATCTCATTTTGTGGGTATGCCTTAGAGACTGCTGCCCATATCCTTAATCTAGTCCCTACGAAGAAGGCTGCCAAAACACCTCACGAGGTGTGGAGTGGAAAAGTTCCCAATCTAGACCACATCAAGATTTGGGGTTGCGAGGCTTTCATGAGACGCGAGACTCACGATAAGCTCGAACCCCGAACTGAAAGGTGTATTTTCATCAGCTACCCACAGAAATCCTTTGGCTACATCTTCTACAGACCCAGTGATAATGTGGTTTTTGTAGCAAGAAGAGGATTCTTTCGAGAGAGAGAGAGAATTCATAAGCCAAGGAGACAGTGGGAGGCAAATTGACCTTGAGGAAATTCAAGAGTTAAGTGGTGAAGGGAACC
Organism: Lactuca sativa; assembly: GCF_002870075.4. Classification (NCBI taxonomy): domain Eukaryota; kingdom Viridiplantae; phylum Streptophyta; class Magnoliopsida; order Asterales; family Asteraceae; genus Lactuca; species Lactuca sativa. Next base: position 97,936,860 of record NC_056628.2, read on the forward strand.
TCAAACCCTAGCCCTCAACCTGAGGAGGAAACTCTTGTTGAGCCGACTGAAGAATCTATACCTCTGAGGCGTTCCACCAGAGTTAGGAATGTGCCTTAGCATTATTATGGTTTCCATATTACTGCAGAAGATGAAACACTTATCAGTGATGACACACTGATAAATCTGGATGAGCCTAACAGCTACACGAAAGCCATGGCAGGCCCTGATGCTGCTAAATGGAAAGAGGCTATGGATAGCGAGATACAGTCCATGTATGACAATCAAGTTTGGAACTTGGTTGACAATGTACCTGATCGTAAGATAGTTGGGTGCAAATAGATCTTCAAGAAGAAGACCGACCTGGATGGTAATTGCGACAACCTGAAATTTCCAATTGTATGAACCTCATCTATTCAATAGAAGCTAGTTCAGTTTCAGTGATTTTCAAGCTTTTCCGAACAAGTTTATGTACATTAGGGTTTATGTTTTAGAGGATATCAGGAGAGTGGATGCTCCTGGTTTTGTGAAACTTGGGCATTTCAAGTTTCATACTGTTACAGTCCAACATCAGGAATGAAAATATTTTCTGCCAAAATATTCCAGGACTATAAATAGTTTTCTGAATTAAATTGATTCATTATTCACAATTCCAAATAGAGAAAAGCCATATTCACTCTGACGGATCTTCGGGTTTTCATCCCAGATTGTGAGTCTACTTTTCTATATGTGTTCCAATACTTGTTTAATGCATATTAACAACAATAACATGTTTAGATTACAAGATCCGGGAGTTTACCGCCCAAGATCGTTCTTGGGGAGTAAACTCCAAAACGGAACATTATGGCTTCCTAGTCCCGACTCCTTGTTAGACAACTTGTTTAGGAGTTAGGATATGATCTTTATAGGCCAAAAAGCATCCAAGAAACACAAGTTCTAGGAGTTTACGGCCAAGGAACTCCCTTGGGCCGTAAACCCCTTTTCAAGGGCTTAAAGTGCCCCAAATCTTCCCCAAATGCTTAAGGACTTTAACTACTAGTACTTGTGCTTGTTTAGAACACCAAAAGCTCATCAAAATCACAAGTTAGTAGGAGTTTACGACCAAGAACTTCTCTTGGGCCGTAAACCCCATTTTGTGGGACAAAAATCATTCCAAGCAACCCTTAAGCCCTTAGACAATTTACCTTGCACCTTTGGGACTAGAATGGAGAGTAGAACACATCTAAACCACTCCTTGAAAGGAGTTTACGGCCAAGGAACATGACTTGGGCCGTAAACTCCAAGTGAAGGCACCAAAGTGTGTCTCTTGTCCCCATTAGCCTTAGATAAATTCAAGAAAGCAATCCTTGATGTTTAAGTGCCTCAAATCAATTAAATTCCTAGAGTTTACGGCCGTAAACTCTAAGGTGAAGGACCTTAGGCCGTAAACTCCCATATGGAGTGTCCTAAAGCCTTAAACTACTTCATGTGTTATTCCAATAAAGCTAGGAGTGTTCTAGGATCAAGATAACACCACAAAACACCCAAAAACACCATTTGAGGAGTTCACGGACATAAACCTATGAGTTTATGGCCGTAAACTCCAAGGTGTGGGGTTTGTTGGATGGTGAACTCCTATACAAGGCCCTTTGATGTTTCAAACCCTTTTGCCTTGTCCCGTAGCAACTTAGATGCAACCATTTGAACCTTAAACACACATAAAAGTGTTTAAATGTTTTCTAAGTGTCTTAACTTATTTATTTAAGTTATTATTTGTCTAATTAGTTATATATATGCTTATTATATGATAACTAGGCTCGTGCGTGTAAACCAGTCTCCGTTTGCCAACTAGCACGGTAGCCGACACTGCAAATCAAACGACTCACCACAAGTGAGTTCATACCCCTTGAATCAACCTTTGAAATGATTTTAAATGTTCTATAACACTTTATGGGGGGATACAAGTCAAATACTTATAAGTTATTGCTTCAATCACATGTGATTGTGTTTAATCACATGTGATTAATAACTAGGAAAACAACAATTTTCACCACTGTTCAAACTATTTTTCAACTGCTTTACTACTGAAATGTTTTACAAACTGTTTTACTATCCAAACTTACTTATAGAATGTGATTTAAACAAATGCTTCTTTTGCTTAAACTGTTTTACCAACGTATGCCTTCAAAATGATTTATAGATCGACATCAAGTCAATCATCTCTTGAAATTATATTTATGCTTCAAAATGTTTTATGAAAACTTATTTATGCTTTATATATACAATTGCATGCCCATATATGTATAGATATATAAATAATGTTCAAAAGGCTTAGGAATGCCATCCGCCCTATTTCCTTTTCCTCGATTTGGATGTGGTCTGGTGGGATTTCGGGTGACCATCCGAAGGTCATTTCCATATTACTTATATATCCTATATACATGTATAGACATAAAAGTACTTCCATATTCAAAATCATCAGTACATCATTAGCTGGTTACCATCGGGGTAACGTAGGATCATACATATACATATATACTAGAAACAATACATATATAGATATACTAGAAACAATACATATACAGATATACTAGAAACAATACATATACAGATATACGAGAAACAATACATATACAAATATACGAGAAACAATACATATACAGATATACGAGAAACAATACATATACATAAATACGTAATAATTGTGATCCACTGTATCGGGCATGCCTTAAATGTCATGGCCCGAGTTGTAGCCAGAATTCTCTTGGAGGGAGAGCGTGAGTTTGCATATAGATCTATACTGGATTGACTATCCTACACCTTGCTGCTAGCTACAGCCGGACCTGCAGGTCTACGGGTGCCAAACGTCATTTCTTTTATTACGACCATTCATTATGTCGTTGTTACCAGTCGATAGCATGGTGCAATTTATCACATTATACCTTAATATAAATCCGGTTTAAGGTAGTAGTATTTAGTACAGCAGTAGTCTTATTATACAAAGCTACAGTACTACAATGATTTACCCATTACATATGTTAGTGATAATCTCACTTAAGCATTAGTGTACAAACTATATTTTTAACAAATGATAGTTATACTTGGGTAATTACACACTTTTACAACAGACAAGTTTACAAAACAATTTAGCCTTGGTAGAAGGTTACTTTTATAGAAAATATAGGATTTTCTGAGAGATTCAAACTTTTACAAATACTTTCAAACATTTGCTTACATTTTCACAAACTTATACATTGAGACAGGTTCAAACATTTTTACAAGAAACACTGACACTAAAATACTTATGAACTCACCAGCTTAATGCTGATAAACTCTTTCAAAATAACTTGTAGTCTCAGGTCATCAGTAGACAGGTACCGAGGCCAGCTTTTGAGAAGATGGAGTGCATTCAAGACTCATCTCATATTATTTTGTTATACATTATTTTTGGTGTCTATAACTGTACAGAACACACTTGTATTAAAATTATATATTTAATGCAATGGATGATGTTGTTTGCTTATTTACATTTACTGTGTTGTGATACTATACATGACGTCCTCCGCCCCAGAACGTTTCCGTCGTTCTTGGTTTTGGGGTGTGACAGATTGGTATCAGAGCATTGTTTATAGTGAATCAAGTATATCAACCCATAAAAGATATACTAATCTATAAACCCAAAAGGGACTAAAACACTCTGACCAAGAGTCTATACTTTAAATAATAAAATATTTAATTAAGTATACTAGTCTGCATTCATACTAAAATCAGTGTCACAATGACAAGAACAAAAGTATTACGATTGTTGAATATCACAAGTGAGCTCGGGGATGTATGGTCAGTCCTGGGAATGGCATAGCCTGATCAACTATGCTGGTCCTAGGAGTGATTAGCATATGCCCTAGAATGGTTGTGATATGTTAACAAGTCTAAAAACTTACCAACAATACCACAAGAAGATCAGTAGAAATTAGAACTTAAAATACTATAGGAGTATTTTGTGGTATTAGTTACACGTATACCATATTCTTATACCTCTCTTCTCGCGTAGATCTAAATGGCTGGATTCCATCATGGCGACCCGTACTTTCCCAATGAAGGCAATGCCGGATGGATCGATGAAGAGCCTGAAGATGAGCATCCAATCCCTTTGGATGATCACCTCGCAGAAGGCTTTTCGGATGGATCCGACTCCGAGCCTGAAGTCAACAACCTACCGATAGTAGGTTAAGCCCCGAACAACAACCCTCGACCAGCGTTTCCAAGTCCTACTCCCATGTGGGCAAACAATCTGAATCGCTGGAGTGATGAGCAGGGTCAGCCCTTACCATACTTTGGGGACCGAACCTTTTACAATGTTAGTGATGGTGGCTCTGCTGATAGAGCTCTGCCGGTAATCATCCGCAGAATAGCTCGTAATGTCGAGCAGGGTCGAGCAGCCATCGACCGGGTCATGGAGATTGATGCCAATTCAGGTGTCAATACAGTCCGCATTCGCCGTCTCGAAGAAGACATGGAACGGACCCGGAGAACCAACGAAACTCTGCAGCAACAGCTGGCTGCCTCCCGTGCTGAAGTCTTAGAACTTTGAGCTCGTCAGAGAGCTCAGGACCGACACCTTCAAGAGGTGTTTCGCCAAGTGTCCGACCTCAGGGATCGCCCGAGGAATTCCCATCGCCATTAGATGATGTCTAGTACATCTCTGTCTTTTGATTTAGGGATAGCCTTGAACTTATGTGCTCTAAGTAGCACTTGTCTGTAAAATATTCCTAACTTTCGGTACTCTAATTAGGAATCTAGGACTGTCAGTATTGTCCTTATGGTATGATGTAAGACCTACTATTAGGTCGATTTTCCTTGAACTTATTACATCAGTAATACCTGTACTATTGAAATCTATTATGTGGGAAAATTTTGTACACTTGTGTATTCCTACTAATATTTCTTATTGTGATTTCAAACACTCATTCAACTGTTGGGCTATGGGTAATTAGTCCATGGGTCACTCTCACATTGCTTAGAAATTGATTCTTATCATCCTTCTTGTTTTTATAAACTTATAGCTGAAGGATGCCTCCTCGCAAGTCTCCCAGAAATAGGAATAATCCTGTACCTCCACCACCTGCAGTCATCGATACTGCAGCCCTGAATGCTGCCGTAGCTGCAGCAGTGGCAACTGCCATGGCTCAGTATCACTCATCGGATGCTAGCAGAGGTGGAACCCCTGTTGAATCTATCCCAGTTGAAATCCATGTGCGCTCGAGAGAGTGCTCTTACAAGGATTTCACAAACTGCAAGCCGAAGCCTTTCTATGGCGCCGGCGGAGTCATTGCTCTCTCGCAATGGTTCGAGAAGACTGAATCAGTCTTCGAAATATGTTCGTGCCCGGCTGCATTTAAAGTGAAATATGCCGCGTGCACCTTCGAGGATAAAGCCCTAACGTGGTGGAACGGCCACGTCAAAGCCCTAACTCTCGTCGTGGCTAACGACATGGGCTGGGCAACGATGAAGGACCTCATGACTGAGGAGTACTGCCCTAGGGGCGAAGTCCAGAAGTTGGAACATGAACTCTGGAATCTGACAATGAAGGGCACCAACGTAATCGCTTACACTGCCCGCTTTAGCGAACTGGTGGCCCTATGCCCCAACATGGTTCCCACTGAGGGGAAAAAGATTGAACGGTATGTATGGGGGCTAGTACCTCCGTACCAGGGGAACGTCTTAGCATCCAACCCTGCTACTTTCGACAGTGCCAAGCGATTGGCACAAAGACTTATTGACCATGGAGTCAAGACCCCTGCAGCTACAACCACCCTAGCCATCCCAGAACCCTCTAAACCCGCTGGCAACAAGCGGAAGTTCTGGGATGAGAAGAAGAAGCAGCGTGCTTCAAAGAAACAGCAAATCGTAGCAGTACATGCTGCGGTAGCCCCTACTGCTATTACTGCTCCGGGGAAGCAGTATTCAGGAAGTTTGCCGAAGTGCAACAAATGCAACTTCCACCATAACGGCGCCTGCCGTGAAATGCAATGTGCTAACTGCCACAGAAAAGGACACACTGTCCGATTCTGTAAGTTCCCAGCGCAACCGAACTCCCAAGTTCCTGGCTCTGGCGTGAGCCCAACTTGCTATGGATGTGGCGAAGCAGGCCACTTTAAAAGGGACTGCCCTAAGGCGAGGAATACTGGAGGAGCGGGGAGGGTACTAGCAATAGGCCACGGGGAAGCAGTTGCTGACCCGACAGCGGTGACTGGTACGTTCCTCCTTGATAACTCCTATGCATGCATTCTGTTCGATAGTGGAGCGGAGCGAAGCTTTGTAAACCACAAATTTGCTCGCATGCTTAAGCAACAACCACACGCACTTAATGAACAATTCACAGTAGAAATGGCCAATGGGAAAAATGAAAGTACTAATAGCATATACTTAGGTTGTCTTCTAACCTTAGATAACCATTCATTCCTAATTGACCTTATGCCGGTCTCGATAAAAAGTTTCGACGTTATTATCGGCATGGATTGGTTAAGTCTTCATCGTGCCGACATCCTGTGCTACGAGAAAGCAGTCCGACTAAACCTCCCGTCTAACGAAACTCTTATAGTCTACGGCAACAAACCTGGTGCGAGTCTTCGCATTATTTCTAGTATTCAGGCTCAGAAATATCTGCGCAAAGAATACCACGCATTTCTTGCTCACGTCGTCGACATGAACCTAGAAACGAAAGAAGTAAAGAACCTCCCAGTAGTGAGCGACTTTCCCGACATTTTCCCAGAAGAACTACCCGGGTTACCTCCGCAGCGACAAGTCGAGTTCAGAATCGACTTAGTCCCAAGAGCTACCCCAGTAGCCAAGTCGCCCTACCGTTTAGCACCAGCCGAGATGCAAGAACTCTCTGGTCAACTTAACGAACTGCTCAGCAAGGGCTTTATAAGACCAAGTTTCTCACCTTGGGGAGCACCGGTCTTATTCGTTAAGAAGAAAGACAGATCATTCCGTATGTGTATTGACTACAGAGAACTCAACAAATTGACGATCAAAAATCGCTACCCTCTGCCACGCATAGATGATCTATTCGACCAACTGCAAGGGGCGAACTATTTTTCCAAGATTGATCTGAGATCCGGATATCACCAGTTACGAGTGCTCGAGGAGGATGTGCCGAAGACAGCCTTTCGAACTCGTTACGGACACTACGAGTTCGTGGTGATGCCATTCGGATTGACCAATGCGCCCGCAGTCTTCATGGATCTGATGAATAGAGTATGCCGGCCTTACTTAGATCAGTTCGTCATCGTTTTCATTGACGACATCCTGATCTACTCCCGAAGTAAGAAAGAGCATGGCGACCACCTACGACAAGTTCTAGAGACACTACGAAAGGAGAAACTTTATGCGAAGTTCTCGAAATGTGAATTTTGGATCCGAAGAGTCGAATTCTTAGGACACGTGGTTAGCGAAGAAGGAATCCACGTGGACCCATCCAAAATAAAAGCCATTGAGAACTGGTCAGCACCAAAGACACCTACAGAAATTCGCCAATTTCTAGGTCTCGCTGGCTACTACCGCAGGTTCATTCAGAACTTCTCACGAATAGCAAAGCCTCTTACGACCCTGACCCAGAAAGGCGTGGCCTTTGACTGGGAAGAGAAACAAGAAAGAGCGTTCCAAACGCTCAAACGAGCCTTGTGCACCGCACCAATACTATCCCTTCCAGAAGGAATAGAAGACTTCGTTGTCTATTGCGATGCATCCAATCAAGGACTCGGATGTGTTCTGATGCAGCGAGGTAAGGTCATCGCCTACGCCTCGAGACAGTTGAAGACACACGAGGTTAACTACACGACCCACGATCTGGAATTAGGAGCAGTAGTGTTTGCTCTGAAGATCTGGAGACATTACTTATATGGAACGAAGAGCACTATCTTTACCGACCACAAAAGTTTACAACACATTTTCGATCAAAAGGAGCTCAACATGAGACAACGACGGTGGGTTGAGCTACTCAGTGATTACGAATGCGATATTCGTTATCATCCGGGTAAAGCCAATGTAGTAGCAGATGCCCTAAGTCGGAAGGAATATTCTGGTCGCAAAGTCAAGTCATTATCAATAACCATCCATTCACACCTGACTAAGCAAATTCAGGCGGCTCAGCTTGAGGCCATGAAACCTGAAAATGTGTCGAGTGAATCCCTTAGGGGAATGGACAAGAACTTCGAAGCCAAGGGTGACGGAGCTTTATGTTTCATGAACCGGATCTGGACACCGAAACACGGTGGTTTCCGAGACTTGGTCATGACCGAGGCGCACAACACTCGATATTCCGTCCACCCAGGTTCAGATAAGATGTATCTGGATCTGAAAAAGCTATACTGGTGGCCTAATATGAAAGCAGAGATTGCTACCTTCGTGAGTAAATGCCTTACTTGCGCAAAGGTAAAGGTCGAGTACCAGAAGCCCTCTGGTTTACTGCAACAACCAGAGATCCCGGAATGGAAGTGGGAGCGGATCACTATGGATTTCATAACCAAGTTGCCCAAGACGACGGGTGGACTTGACACCATATGGGTCATCGTTGATAGATTGACCAAGTCTGCACACTTCCTGCCTATCAAAGAAACCGACAAGATGGAGAAACTTACGAGAACATACATTAGGGAAATTGTACGGTTGCATGGTATACCTATTTCCATTATCTCCGATAGAGATAGTAGGTTCACCTCAAGATTTTGGCAATCACTACAACATTCCCTAGGAACAAGGCTGGACATGAGCGCAGCCTACCATCCACAGACTGACGGACAGAGTGAGAGAACCATCCAAACATTGGAAGATATGTTGCGAGCCTGTGTGATTGATTTTGGGAAGGCATGGGATACCCATTTACCCCTTGTCGAATTTTCCTATAATAACAGTTATCAGACGAGCATCAAGGCTGCTCCATTCGAAGCTCTCTACGGCCGCAAGTACAGATCCCCTCTGTGCTGGGCTGAGGTTGGTGATACCCAATTAGCGAGAGGGCAAGCTTCCGACAGTACTCTCACTGGTCCGGAAATCATTCGGAAAACGACAGAGAAAATCATTCAAATCCGTGAACGATTGAAAGCCTCTAGAGACCGACAGAAGAGCTACGCCGATAAACGAAGAAAACCATTGGAATTTCAGGTGGGAGACCGAGTCCTTCTCAAGGTCTCACCCTGGAAAGGCTTGATACGCTTCGGCAAGCGTGGGAAGCTTAATCCGAGGTACATAGGGCCCTTCGAGATTCTTGCCAGAATCGGCCCCGTAGCTTACAAACTTGATCTACCCGACACACTTCGTAACGTACATTCTACATTCCACGTATCTAACTTGAAAAAGTGTCTGTCTGACGAGACTCTCGTAATCCCACTCGACGAGATCGAGATCAACGAGAGCCTCAACTTCGTGGAAGAACCTGTAGAGATCATGGACCGTGAGGTCAAGCAGACGAAACAAAGCCGTATCCCTATCGTGAAGGTTCGCTGGAACGCCAAGCGAGGACCGGAATTCACTTGGGAACGCGAGGATCAGATGAAGTTGAAATACCCTCATCTTTTCGCTTAATTGTTTGTAACTTTTATTTGCTTAAATTCTAATTTCGGGATGAAATTCCCTCTAACAGGGGGATGATGTGACAACCTGAAATTTCCAATTGTATGAACCTCATCTATTCAATAGAAGCTAGTTCAGTTTCAGTGATTTTCAAGCTTTTCCGAACAAGTTTATGTACATTAGGGTTTATGTTTTAGAGGATATCAGGAGAGTGGATGCTCCTGGTTTTGTGAAACTTGGGCATTTCAAGTTTCATACTGTTACAGTCCAACATCAGGAATGAAAATATTTTCTGCCAAAATATTCTAGGACTATAAATAGTTTTCTGAATTAAATTGATTCATTATTCACAATTCCAAATAGAGAAAAGCCATATTCACTCTGACGGATCTTCGGGTTTTCATCCCAGATTGTGAGTCTACTTTTCTATATGTGTTCCAATACTTGTTTAATGCATATTAACAACAATAACATGTTTAGATTACAAGATCCGGGAGTTTACCGCCCAAGATCGTTCTTGGGGAGTAAACTCCAAAATGGAACATTATGGCTTCCTAGTCCCGACTCCTTGTTAGACAACTTGTTTAGGAGTTAGGATATGATCTTTATAGGCCAAAAAGCATCCAAGAAACACAAGTTCTAGGAGTTTACGGCCAAGGAACTCCCTTGGGCCGTAAACCCCTTTTCAAGGGCTTAAAGTGCCCCAAATCTTCCCCAAATGCTTAAGGACTTTAACTACTAGTACTTGTGCTTGTTTAGAACACCAAAAGCTCATCAAAATCACAAGTTAGTAGGAGCTTACGGCCAAGAACTTCTCTTGGGCCGTAAACCCCATTTTGTGGGACAAAAATCATTCCAAGCAACCCTTAAGCCCTTAGACAATTTACCTTGCACCTTTGGGACTAGAATGGAGAGTAGAACACATCTAAACCACTCCTTGAAAGGAGTTTACGGCCAAGGAACATGACTTGGGCTGTAAACTCCAAGTGAAGGCACCAAAGTGTGTCTCTTGTCCCCATTAGCCTTACATAAATTCAAGAAAGAAATCCTTGATGTTTAAGTGCCTCAAATCAATTAAATTCCTAGAGTTTACGGCCGTAAACTCTAAGGTGAAGGACCTTAGGCCGTAAACTCCCATATGGAGTGTCCTAAAGCCTTAAACTACTTCATGTGTTATTTCAATAAAGCTAGGAGTGTTCTAGGATCAAGATAACACCACAAAACACCCAAAAACACCATTTGAGGAGTTCACGGCCATAAACCTATGAGTTTACGGCCGTAAACTCCAAGGTGTGGGGTTTGTTGGATGGTGAACTCCTATACAAGGCCCTTTGATGTTTCAAACCCTTTTGCCTTGTCCCGTAGCAACTTAGATGCAACCATTTGAACCTTAAACACTCATAAAAGTGTTTAAATGTTTTCTAAGTGTCTTAACTTATTTATTTAAGTTATTATTTGTCTAATTAGTTATATATATGCTTATTATATGATAACTAGGCTCGTGCGTGTAAACCAGTCTCCGTTTGCCAACTAGCACGGTAGCCGACACTACAAATCAAACGACTCACCACAAGTGAGTTCATACCCCTTGAATCAACCTTTGAAATGATTTTAAATGTTCTATAACACTTTATGGGGGGGGATACAAGTCAAATACTTATAAGTTATTGCTTCAATCACATGTGATTGTGTTTAATCACATGTGATTAATAACTAGGAAAACAACAATTTTCACCACTGTTCAAACTATTTTTCAACTGCTTTACTATTGAAATGTTTTACAAACTGTTTTACTATCAAAACTTACTTATAGACTGTGATTTAAACAAATGCTTCTTTTGCTTAAACTGTTTTACCAACGTATGCCTTCAAAATGATTTATAGATCGACATCAAGTCAATCATCTCTTAAAATTATATTTATGCTTCAAAATGTTTTATGAAAACTTATTTATGCTTTATATATACAATTGCATGCCCATATATGTATAGATATATAAATAATGTTCAAAAGGCTTAGGAATGCCATCCGCCCTATTTCCTTTTCCTCGATTTGGATGTGGTCTGGTGGGATTTCGGGTGACCATCCGAAGGTCATTTCCATATTACTTATATATCCTATATACATGTATAGACATAAAAGTACTTCCATATTCAAAATCATCAGTACATCATTAGCTGGTTACCATCGGGGTAACGCAGGATCATACATATACAGATATACTAGAAACAATACATATACAGATATACTAGAAACAATACATATACAGATATACAAGAAACAATACATATACAGATATACTAGAAACAATACATATACAGATATACGAGAAACAATACATATACAAATATACGAGAAACAATACATATACATAAATACGTAATAATTGTGATCCACTGTATCGGGCATGCCTTAAATGTCATGGCCCGAGTTGTAGCCAGAATTCTCTTGGAGGGAGAGCGTGAGTTTGCGTATAGATCTATACTGGATTGACTATCCTACAACTTGCTGCTAGCTACAGCCGAACCTGCAGGTCTACGGGTGCCAAACGTCATTTCTTTTATTACGACCATTCATTATGTCGTTGTTACCAGTCGATAGCATGGTGCAATTTATCACATTATACCTTAATATAAATCCGGTTTAAGGTAGTAGTATTTAGTACAACAGTAGTCTTATTATACAAAGCTACAGTACTACAATGATTTACCCATTACATATGTTAGTGATAATCTCACTTAAGCATTAGTGTACAAACTATATTTTTAACAAATGATAGTTATACTTGGGTAATTACACACTTTTACAACAGACAAGTTTACAAAATAGTTTAGCCTTGGTAGAAGGTTACTTTTATAGAAAATATAGGATTTTCTGAGAGATTCAAACTTTTACAAATACTTTCAAACATTTGCTTACATTTTCACAAACTTATACATTGAGACAGGTTCAAACATTTTTACAAGAAACACTGACACTAAAATACTTATGAACTCACCAGCTTAATGCTGATAAACTCTTTCAAAATAACTTGTATTCTCAGGTCATCAGTAGACAGGTACCGAGGCCAGCTTTTCAGAAGATGGAGTGCATTCAAGACTCATCTCATATTATTTTGTTATACATTATTTTTGGTGTCTATAACTGTATAGAACACACTTGTATTAAAATTATATATTTAATGCAATGGATGATGTTGTTTGCTTATTTACATTTACTGTGTTGTGATACTATACATGACGTCCTCCGCCCCAGAACGTTTCCGCCGTTCTTGGTTTTGGGGTGTGACAGTAATGTACACACTTATAAGGCATGGCTGGTTGCAAAGGGTTATTCTTAAACTCCGGGAGTTGATTATGATGAGACATTTTCACCAGTGGCCAATATTTAGTCTACTGGGGTTCTGTTGGCCATTGTTGCATTTCATGACTATGAAATATGGCAAATGGATGTCAAAACCGCTTTCCTTAATGGAAAGTTGGCTGAAGATGTTTACATGGTTCAGCCAGAGGGTTTTGTCAGTACATAGTACCCCAATAGAGTGTGTAAGCTCGAGAAATCCATTTAAGGATTGAAACAGGCACCTCGCAGATGGAATCTTTGCTTCGATGAGAAAGTCAAAGAATTTGGCTTTTCAAGGAGTGAAGATGAATCGTGTGTCTATATCAATGCTAGTGGGAGTATAGTCAGTTTTTTGGTACTGTATGTGGACATACTACTCATAGGAAATGACATCCCAACCCTGCAGGAAGTAAAGTCCTAGCTTGGGAAGTGTTTCGCTATGAAGGACCTTGGAGAAGCTTCCTATATCCTAGGGATAAGGATTTTGAGAAACAGGAGTAAAAGACTAATTGGACTTAGTCAAAGCACCTATGTGGACAAAGTGTTGAAAAGGTTCAACATGCATAACTCCAAGAAAGGTGAGTTACCTATCCAATGTAATGCTAGACTGAGTAAAACTCAGAGTTCGAGTACAGAGGCTGAGATAGCTAAGATGAGTCGAGTACCATACGCTTCTACTGTAGGCTTGATCATGTATGCTATGACTTGTACTCGCCCTAATGTTGCCTTTGCTTTGAGCAAGGTCAGCATATATCAAGGGAATCCAGGCAAGGCTCACTGGACAGCGGTAAAGAATATTCTCAAGTACTTGCGAAGGACTTAGGACTGGGTCCTTACCCTTGGTGGGAGTGATGACTTGAGAGTTGTAGGGTATAGTGATGCTAGCTTTCAGACTGACAGGGATAATTTCCGCTCTCAGTCGGGTTGGGTCTTTACCCTAAATGGAGGGGCAATTACTTGGAAAAGTTCCAAGCAGGAGACAGTGGCTGATTCCACGTATGAATTAGAGTATATAGCAGCAAGCGAGGTAGCAAAGGAGGCTATATGGCTAAGGAACTTCATCGGAGACCTTGGAGTTGTACCATCTATAAATGAGCCAATGGAAATTTTCTGTGACAACAATAGTGCGGTTGCCTTAGCCAAGGAACCAACAGATCATGGGAGATCCAGACACATTAACATAAAATATCACTTCATCAGACATCGAATAAAAGAAGGAATCCTCGTGGCAAAGAGGTTATCATCGGATGAGAACCCAGCAGATCCCCTCACGAAGGGACTAACTCAGGTTAAGCATCTCCAGCATGCTCGGAGCATAGGGCTGAAGGATGATATTAGTTTTAGTAGTTAGATAATCTTGAAATTTGTAAAATGTAATTGACATTTGATGATAAATAAAAGTTGTTATTTATGAGTAAAGTGTTTCTATCTCTTGTCAATCGTTTGCTATTATTTCTTTTTGCATGTTTTGACTTCCATAATAATTATGTTATGGTTTATATCATATTATTCAAACTCTCCACAGTCGGTCATATGTTGGAAGTAGATATGAATCAAGACTGTCATGGGTTGGCTTGTAGATGTCTAAGATGTTAGACAAAGCGGGGCTACAACACTCATGAGTGCTCATAAGTTCTGAGTATTGGATTCAACCCACGCTCACTTGTATCACTTCATGGAATTTATCTCGAGTGATCGTGAGATGGCAATATCATATAAGTCTTCAGACCTAGAGATATGATTTGTTGCCTATGAGTTGGTTATGCGTTGATTGCACGAAAACGCGTTGGTAACTCGATGTTATAAACCGTGCTTTTGTGTGTAATTCAACAAGTAGTAGAGTAAACATATGAGTCGAAGTTTATCTGTTCCTTCTAGGATTAGAAGCGATATATGAGCCCCTCAATGATTTTTTTTGACCTATGTACCGGACCCGGTCAGAACTAAATTGATATGTTCAGTTAAGTTCTATGTCAAATAAATCGGAAATCGGGAAACAAATGCTGGACAATAAGCAAGACAATGTTCCATGTATTTGTCCGGCTGATATCTAGAACAGAGGATTATATGATTACTTATCTAAAATGGCGCTTTCTAGTTCAACAAAGTTTAAAGAGCTACGATTGTTGATCGGTTCCTGAAGTCATACTTGCAACTATAGTTATTAGACTTATCCAAGTGGGAGACTGTTGGATATAGTGTCTAAGTCCATAACTATATTTGGTATGTACTTGACCCGACCCGGCATGGTCCATTTGGGTTGCACTTCACCCGAACAATTTATGGATAATCATTTGAGAATAGTATAAGTTATGATTTATTAATATATTATAAGTTCTAATATATTAATATAAACTCATATTATTTAATTAGTATTGATCTATAGTTAATCTAGAATTAATTTAGAGATCAAAAGTATGACTAATTAAATATGGGCTCTTGTATTTATATAGTGTGGGCTAATGCTTATTTGGAATGGGCTAGGCTTGCATGGAAAGTCCATGGATACTCCATGGAGCTTCAACCCATGGATCTCATGGAAATGAAAAGAAATGGGTATTAGGGTTTACATGGATGTAACCCTAATCCACCACACTATATAAAGGAGGCTTTGGTTCTAGAAATCACACTAGTTGTAGTGAGGATACTAAGAGGGCCGATTTCAAGAAGGTGATTACTATTCTCTCAAAGTTCCAAAGTTTGTGGTGATTTGTGATTTCCATTTGAGGCATCCACACTATTGGTGCTAGGCTCTAAAACTTCAAGCAATCAACTACAACTACAAGGTAAGTAATTATACTAGCTTTATTTGATTCGAGTTCCCCATGTCATGCTAGATAGGATAAGAACCTTAGAAAAATAATTATTTGCATGTATCTTAGTCAAACATAGATCCAAGGTTTCTAGGGTTGCATGTACACCATAGGAGTGTTAGAATGCTCAAAACCTATCAGACTGGACCGCCTTACCAGGCCTTCAGCCTATCTGGACCACCCTCAGAACCTTCAGCATGTCTGGACCGCCGTTCTAGGCCTTCAGCCTGTCTGGACCGTTCTTCGAGCCTTCGGCCTGACTGGTACACCCACCGGCCTTCAGTCTATCTGGACCGCTCAAAAATTGCCGTACATCACCCTGAACCTTCCTTCCCGGGAATCTATCCCATGCAGTCTATTCTAGCCCTCTATGGGTTCCAAAGTCCAGATTCGTTCTATGAATTTTCACCCTGGCCTAATCCCAGGCCTCACGTCGATCAACAACCTTACCTGAAACCACGGTCTGTTCCTTGCTCCATGAGTCTATCACCTGCTCTAACCATACCACACTCTCAGCTAATAACACTGCTGAATTGAAACAACTAAGCAACCTTGGATGCTTGTTGTTTCACCTGAGAATATTTCCAATTCACCCCACTTAACGCACCAACTACTAACTACCGATGACAAAACTGACATGGCTCAATCGACCCCACTTAGTATCGACCCCTTATTCATGAACTGATTCCCTCTGGAGTGAGCAACCTCCACCGAACAACTCTCCCGACATCGCATGTCCCGAACTCTAAGGAAGTTCGCATCTCAACTGAACACTTCTCACATCGCAGTTGCTATTCCTAGCAGTGAGATCATATATCATAGCTTTCTATCATCAATCCTCCTAGAAACTAACCGACTACCACTCTTAACTACTAAGATCCTCAATCATACTACAAATCATACGGGGAAAGGCAGACAAGTTTACAATATCACGTAAATAACAAGATAACAAGATGGAAACATACCCGCAGCTGCTTCTGGCTCTGCCCGGACCTCCTCTGCTATAAGCTGGAAAATGCATCCCAGAGCCCTCGGAGGCTCCGCTCAACCCTGACCCCCGCCCGTAATCCTCAAATTGGCCGGTGCTGGAGCCTGCACCTGTCTTGCAACAAGTTGTGGACAGTTGACCCTCATGTGACCAACCTGATGGCAGTGATAACAAATCCTCGCATCTTGAACCGGGGCCGACTGAAGGCAATCCCTCGCATAATGCCCCTCTCTCCTGCACTTGCGACACGCACCATCAGATCTGCAAACTCCGGCATGACCCTTCCCATACTTCTCACAAGTGTGGTTGCTCTGACCCCCAATCCTAGAGTCAACGGTTTTGGACCGTTTCGGCACCGGCTGCGACTGCAGCGGGGCCTGCCTCTGTTCTCGCAACTGCAACTCAATCTCCAACTCACGCCGCCTGGCGGCCTCCTGCAACTCTAACAAGGTATCACATCCCCGTGTGGACACAAACTGCTAAATATCCCTCTTGAGCATACTCAGATATAGGGACATCTGAGCTTGCTCCGAAGCAAACTTTGGGAAAAACGTCTCCCTCTCAGTGAACATCCTGGTGATCTCCGTCACCAACTATGAATCCTGCTTTAGCTCCAAGAACTCCTGAGCCAACCTCTCTCTCTCTCAACCCATGGAACATAACGAGTACTGAACATCTCCCGGAACTGATCCCAAGTAACTGCAGCCCGTTGTGCATCAGAATAAGATCCCGTAGTCAACCTCCACCAATCCTTTGCTCCGAGCCTCAAAAGGTTCATAGCACACCTCACCCTCTGATCTGCAGGGCAGGAACACGTGAAGAAATAGCCTTCCACGTCTGACAACCATCTCCTAGCAATGATAGGATCCTGATCTCCATCAAGGTAGGGTGCTTCGTATTATCAAAGTCCCGATACTGAAAACCCCGAACGGTTCCTCCCCCTGCCGCTACTACAGCCGATGTAGCTTCTGCGACAGTCATCTCCGCAAGAGCTGCATAGCGCTCATCAAAGTACTCAACCATGGCGGTCTTGATCGACCCAAACATCTCCGGCAACTCAGCTCGGAACATAGCAGCAATCTCATCATGTAGGATCTCACGAATCCGCATCCAACTCATCCGTACTCATCTGACCAATGACCTCGGGCGGTACTGATCCATCCTGATCACCCTCTCCTGATCCCGATCCCGAATCGGATCCTGCCCCGAAATGTCTCGTAATCGCCATACTAAAAATACGCCACAAGATATTAAGCATTCCTCATAATAACCCTGAGAACTAGCTCCTAACAAAACCCTAGGGGTTGTGACTTCCTTGATATGCGTATGGGTCCTATACTGTCAGTAGTACGGGCCCATACTACCTTCCATGCCTACCCATATTTATATCAAGTATCACCACAATACCCTAACAATAACATATACATAAGGAACACTCAATCCTCACCTCTAGAGGAGCACAACTATCTCATAAACGACCTACTGGTCCCACACAACCCACACGTCCTTGAAACTTCTACCAACCCTGCAGCACTAGTATATGCTAGTCATATATAACGCTGGATCATATAGACTTTCGAATATCCAATCCTACCCCAAGCTCCCAATCATACCAGAACAGAACATAAGGCCAAATCAAACATTCTTAGGCTATACGATCTTGATTATGTGTAACCATGTTGCATACACTAAATAACTATAGTAATGATGTCAATTTCATACAAAGGAAACCCTAGGCTAGCAGGCATCATATAATCATGCAATTCCTGAAGATCCCTAGCCTAGTACTAGCATGTTGTTCTAACATATCACATAATCAAATAACTTGTATGGTATTTTGGGGTCTACTTACTGGCTCTGGCTGATCGTACCCTCTGCATCCTCCTTTACTTATTTCGAAAACCTTTTGAAAACCATTTTGAAAATCCCTCCTTGATTTGAGACTGGATTCACACGAATGTTCCTCCAATTCACTCAAACCAAGGCTCTGATACCAACTTGTAACACTCAAAAAATTTGCACCAATTTAAAACATTTTAATTCATTCAAAAGTCATTAAGTTATTACAATTTGTTTTCAAAAGAGTTTAAACATCAGAGTATCCCCAAACCCAGATCACAAAATAATGAAGTATGAGGAGCGGTACGATCACGCATTCGCCTTGCCACGATCTCCTAAAGTACCTGAAACCAAAACACTACAACTATAAGCCCGAAAGCTTAGTGAGTTACCCCCAAAATACCAACCACATATAACCATACTCATATCATATCACAATACAGAACAACCATGCATATCGAGTCTACAGTGTGACTGGTCCGCCCGCACCAGGCCTTCAATCCACCTAATCCACTCTCCGAGTCTATAGTATGATTGGTCCACCCGCATCGGGCCTTCATTCCACCTGTTCTACTCTCCGAGCCTTGGCATGTCTGGACCGCCCTCTTGGGCCTTCAGCCTATATGGAACGCTCGTTGGGCCTTCGGTCTATCCGGTCCGCCTTGGGTATGTTGGCCTACAGCACAAAGCAGGACCCGCCTCAACCCAGCCCCAGCCAAATAACTATGTGAACATAAAATAGTTAATCACATAACAATCCTCCGCCAAACAAACGAATCTATCAGATCATGCAGCATAGCAATATCCTAACCAGGATACAACCTAACCGGTCACTAACATAACATTACCCAACATACCAGGATACCGACCTTAACCAGGTCGCTAACATAACATCATCCTAAAACCAGGATACCGATCTTAACCAGGTCACTAACATAACACCATTCTAAAACCAGGATGCAGATCTAGCAACTCAAAAACATATCAAACAATACCCGGATTCCCATCCGATAAAGGACCGGCCTTGGTGCCTTAGACCCTGTTGATATAGTGAGGATAACTCACCTTGCAACTGCCGAACCGAAACACAAAAGCTCAAACCCGAAGCGCTGTCTCCAACTTCAACACCTATAATCATCAATGATCCAAAGACATAAATATCCAAAAATTACCATAACACCCCTGAAGTTCAAACAGGTCAAAGTCCACCTTCCTGATTGACTCTACTCGCCGAGTCAACCTGTCGACTCACTGAGTTCTCGAACTCAGAAAACTCTCACAGCACTACTCAACTCGCCGAGTCACCCCAAGGTTCGTTGAGTCTAACGATCTCTGAGTCCCATCCTGTCCAACTCACTAAGTCGCCAACCGACTCACTAATCCGAGGTTTTAACCAAAAGAGGTTGGGGTTCTGTGACCATACTCGCCGAGTCTAAGAATTGACTCGCCGATTCCTCAGCAATCTTCAATAGACTCGCCGAGTTGTTCTTCCAACACGTCGAGGCCATGCCCATCTTCATATGAATCGCCGAGTCCACCCATGCACTCGCCGAGTCACTATACAACTTAATGCCTGAAACCCTGGCCCAACTCGCTGAGTCATCTCCTAGAGTTGCTGAGTTCATACGTGCATTCTCATATCTGAAAGATACATAGCTACTCCTTTGCTCCAAACAATAGATCTGGGTCCCTAGAGTGCATTAGCAACATAAAGTTGCTACCTTTACGTGCTTCATGTCCCATACTTCTAAAACCAAGCTAGAAGGGAACTTATCTCATGGGGAATGGCTTTTGCATAACAACTAAAAGGGCTTTCTGCATATTTGATTCAAATAGGACTCAGATCTGGATTTTCAACTCCAGATCTAACTCATGCACCAAGATCTCACCATAATATCTCCAAAAAAAACCCTAAAACTTCATGAAAAATGGATCTAGAAAGGAGAAGGCCAAGGATAACGATTCATTACCTCCAAAACGACCTCCCATGGAAGAATAATCTGGATCTCCACAAATCTCCTTGATCCAAGCTTCTTGATCTTCAAAAATCTCTTCACAAATCACTTATCCAAGCTCCAATTTGCTTCCCAAGGACTCTCACACACGAATTTAGGGTTTCTGGATCTCCAAGGGTGCTAAGGGGGCTGAGGGGAGGACATTAAGTCCTTTAAATAGGGTGCAAACCCTAAGATTAGGGTTTTCCTATTCCAGCACTGACTCGTTGAGTCCAGCCGCCGACTCGGCGAGTCAGGCCACTTAATCACTTGCCCGACACTCGCTTTGACTTGACGAGTCAAGAGACCTACTCGTCGAGTCCCTTCATTAATTTCATTCACATAACACCCTTCAACTTCTTTTTTCTGAAGTTGGGATGTTATAGGTAGCTTGGAGATTATCATAGATTAATGGAGCGTGTGTGGTTAATCGGCACATTGATTAGGTGATAAATGATTTCGAGAGTACCAAGCTAATTCGCATGGTTATTCACACCGTGTTTGTGATCCTCGGCATCCCAGTCACAAACTTAAAGGGCATAATCGAGATTAAACAAGCCATTGAAAAGTTCAATGAATCTCAAAAGAATCTAGGAATTTCAGTTCATTTAAAACTTAATAATCAATTTCGTTTTTCATGGTGGAAATTGGTATATCGTCATTTATCTATCTTCAAATATTTTACAATTGGATTACGACATCCCTCTTCCGAATTGTAGGATATTGTGTTGGGTCCTAGCTTTAATATTTCATTTGGGTGTAATATTAAGGACTCAAATCAACTAAACTTGAATTTCTCCCTTGTAGATGTCTAATTCAGACAACTATGGTCTTTCCGAATCTTTTGGAAAACGTTTTGCTCATTAAGATGATGTTCCCAGAAATCATACTTCACTTCCTCCACCTCCTCCAATAGTTCTCCCTGACCCACAAGTTCAAAGACTTGAAAAGTTCAAGGTCACTCAAGCCCTATTGGCTATTGTCAAGCCAACACCAAGATGGAAGGTTTGTGTGGGCACTTGTCTTCGAGATGAAGTCACACATTGACAGGCTGGGAATGTTAGGAGTCATTGTGTCAAGGAAGTTGCCTATTGACTTGGTTCTTCAATCACTTCCTGGTTCATATAGTCACTTTGTTAAAGACTACTATATGACAGACCACGACGTGACCCTTATTGATCTTACCTATTTGTTAATTATTGCTTAATCAGCAATGCTTTGGTGCACTGGTAATGCAAATTTGATTGGAAGATCTACTTCCCAAACTTCCATGGACATTGACAATGGAAACATTGGAAGTCTAGAAAAGTCTTCTCTTCCCAATGGGAAAGACCCAAAGAGAAAGGCTAAGTCTGTGATTGTCCCGTGTACTATTCCAAAGGAGCCTGTTTGTTTCTATTGCCAAGAAAAGGGACATCGGAAGCGAAGCTGCCCTGACTCCCTAGGTGATCTAAGAGATGGTATAATCAAATTTTATGGTTCTACTTCAGGTAAGCTCATTATCCAACTCTATTAAGTTCTTATTTATTAATTCTTATTACATGATGTAAAGTTACATTTTGATGTTTTGCAGAAACAAAGAGAAAGAAGGAAATAGCATGTTGAGTCTGATCATGAAGAAGTGGATTTCGGTCGCATGGTTCGATGATCAGAATTTTGAGCTGCCACTTAGGAGTTATGATAAATTTCTTAGAAATATGTAGTAACATAGTTTTTCAGTTGTAATTGCATTGTAAGGATAAGTTTAATCGCATTCTATATATAAACAAAATTTTTAATTTGATCTTGTTTTATATTTCCTTGCAATGGCATTTGTGAAAATTGGTGTTTATATATTGTTAACAATATATAAAATGGATTTGGTTCTTTTGTTTGTGGTAGTGTCATAATTTACCAAATAAGGAAAGATTCTCAAGTTTCAATTGAACAAAAATTTGGGATCATGCAACTTGTATTGCATGATGAATGAGAATTCTCATCTTTGGGAAATTAAGACTAATTCCTTGTTCACATACAGAGGTGAGTCAAGAGAAGGACTAGGGGATCTAGTACAAATTGTTGTGTACTGGTTCACGTCCACCACAAAGAACGATAAGACTATTTGACATGGTTTACTATAGTTTAGTAATATGGTTGTGCTTACAAGATTAAGTATAATTCTGAATCATTGGAAAAGTTTCAATGTATAGCATATCGAATAAGAAGAATCAATTAGGCAGAAAGATAAAAGTTTCTCCAATTTGAAAGGAAAGGAGAGTACTTTAGTATCATGTTTTATGATCATCTTAATGATTATGAAAACCATATCACAATTGATCCTCTAAGGACACTTTAGTGCATTTGCATGGCTAAGAAGAGGAATCAAAAATTGTTGAAATGGTTAAATCAAGAAGATGAGTCATACTTCATTCTAAGATCAAGTCTTAGAGTCATACTCCAAGATTGTACATTGAGTGACATAATATTAAGAAAGGTTTATAACACTTATCAAATGTAGAATAACATATTTCTTACTCTTGTACATTTGAATTGGTAAGTTGTGATGTCATGGATAAGACAAAGACCAACTAAGACCAATTGTGTGAAGTGTTTGTCTCGATAAGAAACTGCACTAACTCTTGAAATTTGTTTTTCAAATAATGATTCTTGACAGGGAATCTTATATGTCAAGATATCAGTGGGAGTCTTAAAGATCTTGAAAAGTTTCAAGATCTGATCAAGACTAACCCTATTATTAATCACTAGCCCACGACTTGAGATTTTAACCTATCGTGTTGACATATTCTTGTTTCTATGCCCCTTCCAGTTAAAGTTGACTATGCATGTGAGTTCTATGAGTGCTCAATTGTTTGCATAACAACTTGGAAGCAATGGTAGGCCCTTGTGCTGCCAAGTGGTAAGAAATTAAGATTGAGTAAGTTTAGTCCATATAAGGTTGATTTTGTCATAGACCTTGTCTTATGATAATGGTTAGAAATGACATTTTCACATGGATAGGAACACATACACCATAAAATCTAAGTCGCAAAAGGTTTCTCTCCGCTTCATGAAAATGATAGTGAGGAAACGCTTTCACTAAGTAGAATTTGAGAAGATAGCAGCTGTGTTCATTGCGTTCTCAAATTCGATTATGACTACGAAATCCCTCTTCATTACAAAAGGATCTCTGCATATAAGCTTAGAATCTAACAGATTACAATAAGTGGCAAGGACATGGTATTCTCATATTTATGATAAGGATTTGGAATTGTAAAATGAGTGTGTCACACCCCGAAAACCAAAGGCGGAAACATTTCCGGGGTTGACTCCACGTTGAGTATCAAATCCAATGTACATAGTAATCACAGTAAACAACCATTACATTACATATATTTGAAAGTTTACATTTGTTTCAAAAGTAAATTGTACAAGTGTTATACATATATCATACGAACAAAAGTTGAGACGAGTCTTCTGAGCACTCCGTCTTCTCCAAAAGATATCGCCGGGTACCTGTCTAACGTGGACCTGAGAATACAAGTTGTTTGAAAATCAGCATAAAGCTGGTGTGTTCATAAGATGTTTGTTTTCTGAAAATGTACCAGTTTCCTTTAGTTTTCCGAAAAGGTTTGTTATCCAAGAAAATCCCATATTTTCTTATGTTAAACAGTTTAGTTATCCTTCATTGTAGTTCAATTACGCGTTATACGTTACCCTAGGAAAATCCCATATTTTCCTAAATGCAAGACTGATTGGATATCACAGAGTATAGTTTAATACACAAAACTATATATTGAGAATCTTGGGATTACTATCCCGAATTAGATATAAAATACTTTAATATACGTGAACTGTAGATGGAAAGTAGTTTGAAAACCTTGGGACTAACATACCGTACTACATATAGATTTAATACCATGGGACTATCATCCCGGACTAGATACAAGATAGTTTGATATACATGAAAATATAGACTGAAAACCATGGGACTACAATCCCGGACTAGATACAAGATAGTTTGATAAAACCATGGGATCACTATCCCGAACTAGATATAAGATATTTTGATAAAACCATGGGATTACTATCCCGAACTAGATATAGATTCTAACCATAGGAATAACATCCTGCAATAGATATGAAACCTATAGACTAAAAACCATGGGATTACCATCCCGTACTAGATATATATCTCCAAAACCAAAGCCATGAATAAACTTATATTAATACATATTGTGAGTCGGGTAACCATGCTGATACGACAACGAGACCTCCTTGACGCTTGTCAGACGTCGGACGATATCCAGAATTTGTCACCCCAGGCGTGCCCGCAAAACTGTAGCTAGTAATTAAGGTGTGGGATTGTCAGTCCCGAATAGATCTATTCACAAATTCCTCGCTCTCCCTCCAGGAGACTCTGGTTACACTTCCGGGGAGGATTTACTGATCATCCATAAAGGGTAGTGACAAACTCACAAGCTAGTACTAAACTATTCACAGGGTTCTCATAGGATATCAAACATATATGAAAGATTATGAAACATAATACAGTAAATACAGATACATACAATGAAACTATCTGGCAATACCTTCAAATGATGCAGAGATAAACTGAATCAGACATAGTTTATCTAATAACTTTATACACATATCAGTACATGATAAAACGAAAACTAACGAATCCCAAATTATTCCCATAATAATTTGATTAGTTTGGTTATTTCCTTAACTAAAATTCATTTAGTTGTAGTTGATAAATCATCCCTTATACTCAGCATAATACAATAAGGGGTAAAAGTATTTATAAGTTTGCCAGATAATATTTGAAATACATCAAGTTATGTTTTGAAAACATTTATAGTTTGCTTGTATTCCCCCCTGAAAACATTGAAAAACACGGAAAAAGCGTAGGGGTATGAACTCACAGTTTAACGTAGGGTTCGAGTGTTAACGGATGCCCTGAACGCCACTGGTCCCTATTAATCATGTGATGACACATATTTGAGTTAGAACTAAGGTGTTTCATGTTTAAATATGATGGGGGAAAACACACTTAGGGTTTGGAACTACTAAGAATAAGTGTCACATAATCCAAGATAATGATCTATGCAAGTTTAGTGCCAAATATGGGCATTTAAGTAAGTGTATGGCCTTAGAAGTGAGTGTGCGGCTGGGGTTGCGGCCAGAAAGGTGTGTGAGGCTACACACATGTGTGTGCGGCCGTACAGAGTGTGTGTGCGGCCGTACACAGGAGTGTGTGGCCGTACACTCCTCTTGTGAGTCCATATGAAGTGTTTGCTCTTCACTAAGGAGATTTGAATGTGTGTTGCCCCCCTCATGAAGGTGTGCGGCCATACACCTTCAAGGGACCATGAATATGATGAACATGATGAGTTTTAAGGCTTGGGATTCAAGTGTTTACCACTAATTAGCTTGAAGATGAACTAGATCACAAATATGAGGCCTTCAAGGTGTTCTTGGTTGAAGATTTTAGAGAGAGAAAGTAGAGAGAGGGTAAGGAGCATCCAAATGAATGAATGAAGAGGGTATCCATCCATATATAGATTTAGGTGTGAGGCTAGAGGGTGTGCGGTTGGGTGTGTGGCCGTACACACAAGAGTGTGGCCGCACACACCTCTTTTGGTGTGTTTGATCCGATTTTATGATGAAAAATGCTTTCCAACTCCTCCAAAGACCCATATCTAGACTATATTATGTCCAAAACATGCATATGGAATCCACAAGATTTACAAAGGATGATGAATTCAAGATTTAAAGCCAATACGCGGACCAATTACATAGGATGAAAGTTTCGGGTTGTCACGTCATCCCCCCGTTAGAGGGAATTTTGTCCCGAAATTCAGAATTAAGATACAATTCAAGGATTTGGAAAGTGATGCAGGTACTTCTACTTCATTGAGTCTTCGCGCTCCCAAGTGAATTCCGCTCTCCGCTGGGCGTTCCAGCGAACCCTCATTATCGGGACGTGTCTTTGTTTCGTACATTGACTCTCCCAATCGATGATCTCAATTTGTCCTCACATGGAGATTTCGACCCTTGATAACTTCGGTCTCCTCAAAGGAATCACTAGGGTTTCGTCAGGTAGGTACTTCTAAAGATTCGAGACGTGAAGTACCGGATGGATATTACTAAGTTCTGAGAGTAGTCAGAGTTTGAAAGTTACGAAATCAATTCTACAAGGATCACGAAGGGTCTAATGTATCACGACGAAAGTATTTTACACTTCCCAAAGAATATCATGCTTTTCGGGGATAAAGCCCTCAATAAGACATGCTCCAACAGGATGGCACATCTTCGTGGAGTCGAATAGCTAAAAGTCTGATGGTTCTAGAAGAAATTTCTGGATATGTAGACGATAATAATCGATGGGACCCAAGAATCGACAGGTTTCTATGGGTATCTTTGATGCCGACTAATTCCTTATTGCCCTACATGTTGGAAAAGTACACAGTTACGACTACTTTGCTTGGCTACATGATCAAGGGAAAAATATTTGACCGAAAGGATACCACTACTAATCTGTAGTGATCATATCAGTTCTTGGTTACTGTCTTGAACACGTCATTCTCACTGAGGTTCGGTCACGAGGTAGATCCAGAGATTCGGCCAATGCGAGACTAGACTAGAGGTTCGGAAAGAGTTCTCAAGAGTCCTTCGGGAAAGAATTTAGGGAAAAGAGCTGCAGACTTCCCGTTTCTCAATGATCACAGGAACGAGGGATGCATGGCAATTCATATCGGGAAAACTTTTTGAGCTTTAAAGCATGAAATGATACGAAGGTTTGATGCCAAAGATCACGAGAGTCGGGTCGGGGAAAAGATCTAGACAGGCGACCCTTTTGAAACCAAGGATAACAACATGAATGAGACTCGGTCATTACATGTCAAACATAGCATCAAAGTATTTCGTGTAAAGTTTCCTATTTAAATCGAATGGAAGAGAACAATCCTTCAGACTGAGAATACGATCTACAAGTACGAAGTTAGCGTTCTCTATCTCACTGGTTAGTCATCTCAACAGTGCACATTTTCGGTTACTAACGAAGGATTGAGTTTAGAAAGATGTTCGAATGGATAGATAACAGTTTTCCCTTTTAGTGCTAAAATCAAAAAGAGTTGCAGGTATAAGAGTTGTCAAAGAAGAGTATACCTGCGGCGACAGTGGGATCAGTAGTTGTCTCTTCTCGTCCTATTGCTATGACTCTTGTGGTGTTGCCAGTTGTTGCTGCTTTGGGGCAATTTCTTTTGAAGTGCCCTACTTCTCCACAACTATAGCAGGCTGGACTGATTCCCGATCCGGATAATTGGTTTGTTGATTTGGCTGGTTTTCTGCAGGTTCGATCAAGGTGGCCCTTCTTGCCACAATTGTCACAGATTCTTTCGCAACATGGACCAGGAATACGGTGATGGTATGTCACACCCCCAAACCAAGGATGGCGGAAACGTCCGGGGGTGGAGGACTTCATGTAGAGTATCACAACAACGAGTATAATAGTGCTCAAAGTAAATACAACCATCATAAATATAATTGAAAAAGTTACACCAAAGTATATGTTTACATGATTCGAATCAATTACATTATGATACAAAATGAACTGTTTGACGATTTATCGTCCCATCCTCAAAACGTGGTTGATTTCCTGATTCACTGAATTCCTGAGAATACAAGTAGTTTTGAAAAAGTGTCAACACAAAGGTTGGTGAGTTCATAAGCTTTTGACAGTAAGAGTTTGAAAATCGATCTTTGTAAGAAGATGTATATCACCATGAAAAATCCAATATTTTCCTTATAAAAGTTATGTAGTCCTAAATACCAGGACCAAAATGAATAAGTATTTTGTCATACTTAAAGCTATAATTGTGGTTTTAAATTGACATAAAACCCCTTTCAGATTTGAGAAAAATCCCGTAATGAATGATGTGTGGTCTTAAATACCAAGACTGAAAATATACCATAATATCTATAATTATTGATATAAAAAGTGATTTTAAATTAACATAAAACCTCTTTTGATTTATGCAATCCCTGTAAACTTATGTTGTTAGATCCCTATGTGAGCCGCTATAATCATACTAATGACCTGTATACACCTGCTACGACGTTTCTCAGGCGTCGCGAATATGAAAATGACACTTGTCACCCGCAGACCTGCAGGTCCGGCTATAGCTAGCAGCGAGGTGTGGGGTGTCAAACCCAATATAGATCTATACACAACTATCACGTTCTCCCTCCAGGAGACTCTGATTATAACTACCAGGAATTAGATTCCGTACTCGGATGTACGGACGAGAATGTCTCACAATTTAGGTTAACAAGTTTACGTGTGGTGTGCATAAGTGTAAAGCCTTTTCCTGTGGGAATAAAACCTTCCGAAACGTGTTTGTTGTGTTAATGGAAACATAAAACATACCTATTACAGTTTATCCTAAAACGTTTGTAATGTATAAAAACTCTTTTATGAAGACGCTTTTCAAATGAATTCACACTTAACGTAATAAAAGTTCCCTTTTGTATAAATGTACCCTTCTAAAAATATATTTGTATTATGTATGGTATCATAAACTATACCATTTATAGTTTATCAAAATAAGGGTAGAAATAGTAAAGTACATAAACTATACTTAACATAGTTTAATAATGCATTTGTATGTAATGGTGTACTTTAATTATAACACTTGGTTATTTCTATGTATTATCTAGTGAAAATTCATTTCTTAACTGGTGTATATCTAGATATGAATACAAAAATGTCACATACTACAATAACACATTATCACATAGTGATATATACCTTGCTCAACATGTTACAAGGTGAAATGAAATTTATTGTGTTTTTCTATTTATAACAATTTCTGTAACTGTTATTGGAAAATTTGTAGAAAAATCATAAAATGTCCAAATCAAGTTATGTAACTTCTGAGAGTTTGGAAAATGAGTCTAGTTGATTCATAAATTTTTCCGAAATTTTTAGGGATCTCTAACTTGTGTGACTAAGTCCATAATCACAGACTGGTCCGGATTGGTGCTTGAGATGACAGGCAGTTTTGTAAAAATCACCATAAATTGTAGAAAAATCGTATGGAGATGTGCAAGTAGTCATTTTAAAGCTAAGAACTGGGACTACATACACCTAAAACAGTTTTGTAAACAAAAATGTTTAAGTTGTCCAAAACAGTCTGTGAATGGAGTCCAACTTTTCTGATGAAGGCTGTTAGAAAAGTTTAGTTTTATTCTTGTTGTTTTACTTGTATTCTCCCCCTAAAAACTTGAGAAAACATGAAAATATGGGGGTATGAACTCACCTTGAGTGATTTCAGTAGGTAAGTGTTGAAGAAGATAAGTGTTCAACCCAAGAACACTTGAAGAATCACTTGAAGATTCGAAGATCTAACAAGAATGTGATATTGTTTGTGTAAGTAATCTATGATTTTGAGTAGGAGGATGTGTAATAATCATAAGAAAGATGATGATACTTACTAATCGTAGGAGAAAAGTCTTGGAGTATGCCTGGAAGTTCTCGAATTTGAGAGAGAAGGATGAGAGAGTTTGGAGTGTGGTTTTTGGTGAAAAAAATGAGAGAATGAATGAAGTGTGAGGAGAGAGGGTGGATGTTCCAGCCCTAAGGACGTGGGAATGGCTGAAAATAATGAGAAATGACTCATGAAGTGAATAGGGATGGGCTGGTGGTGAATAGTGACATGGAGTGGGTATGGGAGTGGTTGCTTGTGTCATAACATAAAGGAAAGTCAACACTCCACCTTTGTACTTCACCCACTCTTTTGGATAAGGTTTTATCCTTAAAAATGTGATAATTTAATAATTATGGGTCCTTATATGTTAAAATAAAGTTTTGGGTGAAAATCCCGTGTTAAAATAATTAAAAACGGGCCTAAAACGTGAAATTAGTCGAAAACCGGGAAGAAAGGCATTCCCAGCGAGACCTCTCGGTCCTAGGCCGAGGTTCGGTGCTTGCTGGTGCCGAGCCGGAAGCAAAGTGCGAACCAGAAGAAGAGGCGAGGGCGAGGGCTCAGTCAAGGGCTCAGAAGCGAGGGTTCGGTAGGTCATCAGAAGTGAAGGCTCGGTAGGTCATCAGAAGAGGAAGTGGTCAGACCCGAAATATGACGAACGTTCGGGTTCGGGTGAGGCATGCGAGGTTCGGGCCCAAGAGGACCTTTCGGGTTCGGTTCAACAGCCTTCGGCTCATGTAACATCCCCCCTAGCACGTATCACAATATTGTCCGCTTTGGGCCACTCGGCACGAAGACTTCCCAGGGGGTCACCCATCCTGGTACTACTCCCGCCCGAGCACGCTTAACTGCAGAGTTCTTATGGGATCTGCTGCCCTCACGGCTTTAAAACGCGTTGTGATAGGGAAGGTATCCACACCCCTTATAAGGAATGCTTAGTTCTCCTTCCCAGCCGATGTGGGATCAGATCTAACCCACTTTCACCCCCCATTATAGGGTTCGACGTCCCCGTCGAACACATCGACCCGTGCCCTAGCTCTGATACCATTTTGTAACATCCCCCCTAGCACGTATCACAATATTGTCCGCTTTGGGCCACTCGGCACGAAGACTTCCCAGGGGGTCACCCATCCTGGTACTACTCCCGCCCGAGCACGCTTAACTGCAGAGTTCTTATGGGATCTGCTGCCCTCACGGCTTTAAAACGCGTTGTGATAGGGAAGGTATCCACACCCCTTATAAGGAATGCTTAGTTCTCCTTCCCAGCCGATGTGGGATCAGATCTAACCCACAGTTGTAACAGCCCGAAATCTCAGGTATTGTTTAAATTATGTTTTTGGGTGATTTAAGAGGGGACTCGGCGAGTTGGGGCCTAGACTCGCCGAGTAGGATCGTAGACTTGGTCGCGGGATCGCGACTGGACTCGACGAGTCCAGATATGGACTCGGCGAGTCGACGCTGTTCAGCAGAAACCCTAACCGTTCGGTTTTGGATCGTATATAATGCTCTTATATGCCGTCATTGTTCGTTTTTAGTCGATTGAGAGGAACCCTAAACGGTTGTGGGCATCTAGAGCAAGATTGGAGGATATTAAGGCTTGAAGAGGTTGTGGGGCAAAGAGGAGAAAGGTTTTGGCTAAAGGAACAGCAAAGGATTCGAGTTCTGCGGTTTGGAGACACAGAGAGGGCATATTCCAGGTAATATTTCGGATTCCCTTCTGTTGTTTGATGTGTTTGTGAAGTTAGGGTTTATGAAACCCATTTAGTGATTTGATGGGTTATTATGTTATTACCCAAACGTTTATACCCCAGTAATGAGATGTTTAGAAGTCCAGAAAGTCCCATGGTTGTATATCTCGGGACCACACGTAATTCAGGAAGCAGTTGCTCGTCTGCATGGCATGGACTCGCCGAGTTGTTCTTCAGACTCGGCGAGTAGCTTGAAGATTTACTGGGACTCGCCGAGTTGTTCTTCAGACTCGGCGAGTGGAGTCGGGGTGGCCCCGCGATTCTTCCAGGAGTAACTCGTCGGGTCGAGGAGGGTACTCGACGAGTAGATAAGGAATCTCAGAAAGTTGGAAGACGTCCAGACTCGCCGAGTCGCCATGGTACTCGCCGAGTCCGGTCGAGCTGTCAGTTGACCGTTGACCAGAGTTGACCTAAGTCTGACTTCTTAGGGATAGTCACACTTAGAAGAGATAAGAATTAATGAGTTATGTAATGTTATAGGGAGGTTGTAGCTCGTCAGTTGTGCACGAGTCATTTCGGAGTTTGCTAGCGTTCAGCTTCTACGAGGTGAGTCTTCTCACTATACTGTACCCGGAAGGGTTTGACTGTGTGACCGGAAGGTCAGATATGATATGTGATATGTATGCTATATGTGGTAAGTTATTTGTTATATGTGCTATGTATGTTATGTGGGCCGGAAGGCAATATGTGATGGGCCGGAAGGCGATTATGTTATGGGCCGGAAGGCGTTGTAATGAGGACCGGAAGGTCAGGGCCCGGAAAGGCGTATGTGCGTAAGTGTATGTTGGGGAACTCACTAAGCATTTATGCTTACAGTTGTTGTGCATGTATTTCAGGTACTAGCGAGGACCGTGGGAAGGCGCCGGCATGATCTATACACACTGAAGATTGTCTTTATGATCTTGGGATTTTGAATAAATGAATTTGACAAAATACTTAACTATTTATGCCTTGTTTAAAATGGAAACAATTATGTTTTTAAAAATGAAAAATTTGTTTGAAAAATTTGAGTTGTTACAATTGGTATCAGAGCCTTGGTTTGAGGGATTCGGGTGCACCTTTGGGGGTAACTGAACTCAAACCGAGGACTTGAGGAAACTTTTCAAATAAAGGCATAAACTTTTGTAAATGGTTTTGTGGTAAGAAAGAAAGAAGCAGTGTGTACGATCAGTCAGCGCCCGAACGGTAAAGATCCCCAAAATACCTTACAATATTATATGATATGAATTGTTATGCATGTTAGGAGACTAGGTATTCATGATAGGACTAGAGTGGCCTGATTTGTGATGCCTTAGTCTAGGGAAGTTTGCTTATATGAGATGCTTTGCTAGTATGCGGGTAGATAGTGCACATCAGAAGTAGAGTACTCATTATCCGAAGTTTGGGGAGGAGGACTTGGGATGAACACTGATGCGGTGTGGTCGGTAGTATTGGGCCCGTACTACCGAGGACACCGGGTCAGTGGGAGACCCAAGTAAGAATTCCTAGATATCGGGGACGGGGTAGGGTCGCGTTATCGAGTGCAATTACACTTGATAGAATCTCTGATAGTTTTATGTTGTATTTCAGAGATATCATCGTTAGACCGCGTCACGGAGCAAGTACGAGCGGTGTGAGTGACGAGGATATTCGTCAGATGATCCACGAGGAGGTGGCGGCGGCGATCCGGGCTGAGATCCCGGAGATGTTTGGGTCTATCAAGACCACCCTGATGGAGACGTTCGACGAGCGGTACGCCGCATTGACTGAGGCTGCAACCGCTGCAGCTACCGCAGCTGTGGCCGCTGCTAGGCCACAGGGGGGTGATTCATTGCTGTTCCGAGAGTTCAGCAACACGAAGCCACCAGAGTTCGATGGGACGCAGGATCCGATTGCTGCGATGAGGTGGATCGCAGATATAGAGGGGTGCTTCTACACTTGTTCATGCCCGGAGCACCTGAGGGTACGGTTCGCTTTGAACCAGCTCCGTCTGGGAGCAAAGGACTGGTGGAAGTTCGTGACGGAGAACTTCACTATGGCAGAGACTGCGGCAGTGACATGGGAGGGGTTCACTACCATGTTCAGGGAGGAGTACGTTCCCCCGGTGGAGCGGGAACGATTGGTTCAGAAGTTCTTAACCCTCAAGCAGGGTACTGATTCGGTGGCGGCGATCACGCGGAAGTTCCATGAGAGGGCGATGTTTTGCCCCGAGCTGGTGGCCACAGAGCAGGCTCGGATGAGCCGGTACTTGGGTGTTCTGAGGAGGGAGATCCGGGAGTTTGTGTCAAACTCCACTTACCATACTTTTACTGAGCTTCAGGCGAATGCCAGGAAGCGTGAGATCGAGTTAGAGACTCAGGCCAGGGAGGAGGCCGAGTCTCAGCAGGCAGACCGGCGGCCGGCACAGTCTCAGCCGGCAGCCAAGCGGATCAAGTCCGCCGATTCGAGGACGGGAGGTTCGAAGAACCGCACTTGCGTAAAGTGCGGCAAGGGTCACGATGGGGCGTGTCGAGCCGGTGCTTGCTGCAAGTGCGGCAAGGAGGGGCACATTGCTAGGGAGTGCCCTAAGGGGTTTATGGTTTGCTTCCATTGCAACCAGACCGGCCATCGGAGGGCCGAGTGCCCTCAGCTTCGTCAGGGATCTACACCTGTTGCCAGGACTACTGAGACTCGACCGGTGAAGGTCGAGGCCCCGAGGGCTCGTGGGAGAGCCTTTCAGCTGACTGCGGAGGAGGTCCGTGCTGCGCCCGATGTTGTGGCAGGTATGTTGTAACTGGTGTAATTATTTTAATGTTGATATGTTATGCTTATGTTATTATGCGCGTAGGTACTTTCCTTGTGAACTTTGTGCCTGCCTTAGTGTTATTTGACTCGGGTGCGAGTAGGTCCTTTGTGTCCTTAGCCTTTAGTCAGCAGATCGGCGTTAGTCGTGAGTCGTTGAGTCGACCTTTGAGAGTTTCTATAGCTGATGAGAAAGTGATTCGTGCTACGGAGGTTCTTCGGGGATGTGTACTAGAGATTTTCGGGGTTGAATTCCCGATTGACCTGATTCCTATTGCGATGGGGGATGTCTGTGTCATCGTGGGCATGGACTGGTTGAGCCGATTCGGCGCTGTCATCGACTGTGAGCGCCAGTTGGTGACCATACGAGACCATAGTGGGGGAGTTCTTTCGGTGTACGGCGAGGGTACCCGTTCAGGATCAGCTTTTTGCTCGGCCGCTAGAGCGAGGCAGTGTCTACAGCAGGGCTGTAAGGGTTTTGTGGCGTATGTGATGGATACGCGGGAGGTTTCCGAAAAACCGAAGTCAGTTAAGGAGGTCCCTGTGGTGCGTGAGTTTTCAGATGTCTTTCCCGAGGAGTTGCCGGGAGTACCGCCTGTGAGGCAAGTAGAGTTTAATATCGATCTGGTTCCGGGGGCAGCGCCTATTGCTAAAGTGCCCTATCGTCTTGCACCTCCAGAGATGCAAGAGTTGTCCTCGCAACTCCAGGAATTGCTGGGGAAGGGATTCATTCGGCCAAGCAGCTCGCCATGGGGAGCACCTATTCTGTTCGTCAAGAAAAAGGATGGTTCACACCGGATGTGCATTGATTACCGGGAGTTGAACAAGCTAACGGTCAAGAACCGTTACCCGTTGCCGAGGATCGATGATTTATTCGATCAGTTGCAGGGAGCATCTTGGTTTTCCAAGATCGATCTGAGGTCGGGTTACCATCAGGTGAGAGTACGGGATGAAGACGTCCAGAAGACAGCGTTTAGGACGCGATATGGGCATTATGAGTTTGTGGTGATGCCTTTTGGACTCACCAATGCCCCGGCTGTGTTCATGGATCTCATGAACAGGGTATGCAGGCCGATGTTGGATCGGTCAGTGATCGTATTTATCGACCACATTCTGGTGTATTCGAGATCGAGAGAGCAGCATGAGGAGCATTTGAGGGAGGTCCTTGAGGTATTGAGGTCGGAGAAGCTTTATGCAAAGTTCTCCAAATGTGACTTCTGGTTGCGGGAGGTCCAGTTTCTAGGACATGTGGTTAATCAGAAAGGGATATTAGTCGATCCGGCCAAGGTCGAGGCGGTGATGAGTTGGGAGGTGCCGAAGTCACCCTCTGAGATCAGGAGTTTCCTTGGGTTGGCAGGGTATTATCGGAGATTTATCAAGGATTTCTCCAAGATCGCAGTACCACTCACCAGATTGACCCGGAAGGGTGTTACATTCTCATGGGGGCCCGAGCAGCAGACCTCCTTTGAGACACTTCGCCAGAGATTGTGCGAAGCCCCGGTATTAGCTCTCCCAGAAGGGATGGAAGATTTCGTGGTATACTGCGACGCATCAATTTCGGGATTGGGTGCAGTGTTGATGCAGAGGGGTCATGTGATAGCTTATGCGTCGAGGCAGCTGAAGCCTCATGAGGCGAGATATCCCACGCATGATTTAGAGTTGGGGGCAGTAGTGTTCGCTCTCAAGATTTGGCGTCACTACTTGTATGGGGTTCGATGTACGATATACACGGACCATAAGAGTTTGAAGTATTTGATGGATCAACCAAACCTAAATATGCGTCAGAGGAGGTGGTTGGATGTGGTCAAGGATTATGATTGTGAGATCCTGTACCACCCAGGCAAGGCTAATGTGGTAGCCGATGCATTGAGCCGCAGGGCGGAGAGCACTCCATTGCGAGATGTATGCTTGAGACTGACCGTGATGACTCCTGTATTGGATGATATTCGTAGGGCCCAGGCAGAGGCTGTGCGACCCGAAATGCAGAAGAAAGAGCGGGTTGTGGGGTTAATCTCAGAGTTTGTCAAGGATAGTCGAGGCCTTATGACGTTTCAGGGTCGGATTTGGGTACCGTTCGTGGGCGGTACGCGTATTACGTTGATGGAAGAGGCTCATAGATCGAAATTCTCGATCCATCCCGGTGCTACAAAGATGTATTTGGATTTAAGGAAGGAATATTGGTGGCCCTGTATGAAGAGGGACGTGGCATGGTTCGTTGAGAGGTGCTTGACCTGCCGTAGGGTTAAGGCTGAGCACCAGAGACCGCATGGCAAGTTACAGCCATTGGAGATCCCCGAGTGGAAGTGGGAACAGATCACTATGGATTTTATCATCAAATTGCCAAGGACTGCTAGGGGGGTTGACGCAATTTGGGTGATTGTGGATAGGTTGACGAAGAGTGCACACTTCCTTGCCATCAGTGAGAGTTCTTCAGCGGAAAAGTTAGCGGAGATATACGTGAAAGAGGTGGTATCTCGGCACGGGGTGCCGATCTCGATTGTGTCAGACCGCGATGTGCGCTTCACTTCCAGGTTCTGGAAGAAATTCCATGAGGAGCTGGGTACTAAATTGCATTTTAGTACCGCATACCATCCCCAGACAGACGGTCAGAGCGAACGGACGATTCAGACACTGGAGGACATGCTCCGAGCGTGTGTGTTAGACTTCGGGGGTAGTTGGGATGCGTATTTACCGTTGGCAGAGTTCTCCTACAACAACAGCCATCATTCGAGGATTGGTATGCCACCTTTCGAGCTGTTGTATGGTAGGAGGTGTCGGACCCCCATTTGCTGGGGAGAGGTGGGACAGAGAGTGATGGGCAACACGGAGATCGTGCTCCAGACGACAGAGCAGATTCAGCGAGTGAGACAAAGGTTATTGACGGCCCAGAGCCGACAGAAGAGTTATGCAGACAGGCGCCGATCCGAGCTTGAATTTCAGGTCGGCGACTTCGTTCTCCTGAAGGTCTCTCCTTGGAAAGGAGTGATTCGGTTCAGGAAGAGAGGCAAGTTGGGGCCCCGGTATATTGGGCCATTTCGTGTGATTGCAAGGATAGGTCGGGTAGCCTATCGGTTGGAGTTACCAGCGGAGTTGGGTCAGATCCATGACACTTTTCATGTGTCGCAGTTGAGGAAGTGCATAGCCGATGAGTCGGCAGTGGTTCCATTGGAGGATATTCAGGTGGATGCGAGCCTGAATTACGCGGAGAGACCAGTGGCGATCAGGGATCGGAAGATCAAGGTTCTGAGGAACAAGGAAGTACCTCTGGTGTTGGTTCAATGGCAACACCGTAAGGGATCGGAAATGACTTGGGAACCGGAACGCGAGATGCGGGAGCAGCATCCGGAACTATTTGCGGAGTGAGACTTCGAGGGCGAAGTCTAATCCAAGTGGGGGAGAGTTGTAACAGCCCGAAATCTCAGGTATTGTTTAAATTATGTTTTTGGGTGATTTAAGAGGGGACTCGGCGAGTTGGGGCCTAGACTCGCCGAGTAGGATCGCAGACTTGGTCGCGGGATCGCGACTGGACTCGACGAGTCCAGATATGGACTCGGCGAGTCGACGCTGTTCAGCAGAAACCCTAACCGTTCGGTTTTGGATCGTATATAATGCTCTTATATGCCGTCATTGTTCGTTTTTAGTCGATTGAGAGGAACCCTAAACGGTTGTGGGCATCTAGAGCAAGATTGGAGGATATTAAGGCTTGAAGAGGTTGTGGGGCAAAGAGGAGAAAGGTTTTGGCTAAAGGAACAGCAAAGGATTCGAGTTCTGCGGTTTGGAGACACAGAGAGGGCATATTCCAGGTAATATTTCGGATTCCCTTCTGTTGTTTGATGTGTTTGTGAAGTTAGGGTTTATGAAACCCATTTAGTGATTTGATGGGTTATTATGTTATTACCCAAACGTTTATACCCCAGTAATGAGATGTTTAGAAGTCCAGAAAGTCCCATGGTTGTATATCTCGGGACCACACGTAATTCAGGAAGCAGTTGCTCGTCTGCATGGCATGGACTCGCCGAGTTGTTCTTCAGACTCGGCGAGTAGCTTGAAGATTTACTGGGACTCGCCGAGTTGTTCTTCAGACTCGGCGAGTGGAGTCGGGGTGGCCCCGCGATTCTTCCAGGAGTAACTCGTCGGGTCGAGGAGGGTACTCGACGAGTAGATAAGGAATCTCAGAAAGTTGGAAGACGTCCAGACTCGCCGAGTCGCCATGGTACTCGCCGAGTCCGGTCGAGCTGTCAGTTGACCGTTGACCAGAGTTGACCTAAGTCTGACTTCTTAGGGATAGTCACACTTAGAAGAGATAAGAATTAATGAGTTATGTAATGTTATAGGGAGGTTGTAGCTCGTTAGTTGTGCACGAGTCATTTCGGAGTTTGCTAGCGTTCAGCTTCTACGAGGTGAGTCTTCTCACTATACTGTACCCGGAAGGGTTTGACTGTGTGACCGGAAGGTCAGATATGATATGTGATATGTATGCTATATGTGGTAAGTTATTTGTTATATGTGCTATGTATGTTATGTGGGCCGGAAGGCAATATGTGATGGGCCGGAAGGCGATTATGTTATGGGCCGGAAGGCGTTGTAATGAGGACCGGAAGGTCAGGGCCTGGAAAGGCGTATGTGCGTAAGTGTATGTTGGGGAACTCACTAAGCATTTATGCTTACAGTTGTTGTGCATGTATTTCAGGTACTAGCGAGGACCATGGGAAGGCGCCGGCATGATCGATACACACTGAAGATTGTCTTTATGATCTTGGGATTTTGAATAAATGTATTTGACAGAATACTTAACTATTTATGCCTTGTTTAAAATGGAAACAATTATGTTTTTAAAAAT
This sequence comes from Lactuca sativa, assembly GCF_002870075.4. Lineage (NCBI taxonomy): Eukaryota > Viridiplantae > Streptophyta > Magnoliopsida > Asterales > Asteraceae > Lactuca > Lactuca sativa. The sequence continues at coordinate 97,976,182 of NC_056628.2, forward strand.
GAAAAATTTGTTTGAAAAATTTGAGTTGTTACAGCTCAGAAGGGTTTGGTTCCTAAGAGGGCTTTCGGGTCCTAAGAGGGGTTTCGGCTCTTTAACTCCGTTTTTCGCGTAGACTTCCGTTTTTGGGCTGTTTTTTGTCAAATTCGAGGGTCGGGATGCCCCAAGTGATTATAGAAAGTTGAGAGAGATTTGAGAGAGATTCCACATACTTAGAGAGATTTGGGAGAGATTTGACATACTTGGAGAGATTTCACATACAAAGAGATATTTGGGAGAGATTTGACATTCTTGGAGGGATTTCTCATACAAAGAGAGATTTGGGAGAGATTTCACATTCTTAGAGAGATTTGGGAGAGATTTGACATACTTGGAGAGATTTCACATACAAAGAGATATTTGGGAGAGATTTCACAGTCGTAGAGAGATATGGGAGAGATTTGACATACTTGGAGAGATTTCACATACAAAGAGATATTTGGGAGAGATTTGACATTCTTGGAGGGATTTCTCATACAAAGAGAGATTTGGGAGAGATTTCACATTCTTAGAGATATTTGGGAGAGATTTGACATACTTGGAGAGATTTCACATACAAAGAGATATTTGGGAGAGATTTGACATTCTTGGAAAGATTTCTCATACAAAGAGAGATCTGGGAGAGATTTCACATACTTAGAGGGATTTGGGAGAGATTTGACATTCTTGGAGAGATTTCTCATACAAAGAGAGATCTGGGAGAGATTTCACATACTTAGAGGAATTTGGGAGAGATTTCCGATAAGAAGAGATGGAGTGAAAACGATTGAGAGCGGTTTTGTGTGTGACGAATGTGAGTGTCCGGCTTCGCAGTGCAAGGTCTGTAAACCCCGTTAAGCCTTGTTTAAGGATATTGCATACTCCTGATGAGTATGTAACATTGTTTTATCGGTTTGGCTCTCCACGTACCTGTTGGGTTTTGAGCATTCTAACACTCCTAAGTGTACATGCAACCCTAAATACCTTGGATCTATGTTTTCTCTATTATACATGCAAATAAGAACTTCCAAGGTATTATCCTAATCTAGCATATAAAACAATGAATATAATAAGATAGAATACATACCTCTTTCATGTAGAAAGTCTTCATGAAGCTTGAGTGCCTAGTGCCCCAAGTGTGACACCTCAAATGGAATCACAATCATCAAAACACTTAGAAAAGCTTGAGAGAATTCTACAACTCATGAAATCGGCTAGCCCTCTCTAGAATAATACTAGTCGTCGATTTTGCCAAGAATAATATCTTTATATAGTGTTACAATTAGGGTAAACTCTTAATTGTCATGGCTTTCCATTTCGTTGGATCCATGGGTACAAATACACCATGGAGCATCCATGGACCATCCTATGGGTTTTAGCCCAACTTGATTATCCATGGAGCATTAGCCCACTATACAAGTATGGATGATTTACACAATCAACCCATATATTTAATTCATCTTCTTTTGATCACTTAATTAATCCCAGATTAATTCTTGATCAATACTAATTAAATAATCTTATTATTCTTATTATTAATATACTAGAACTTATAATATATTAGTAACCATAAGTGTCTTATTTCTCTCATTATAGTCTATCCAAGTGCATGATGGTACGCAACCCAAATGGACCATGCCGGGTCGGGTCAAGTCTCAACAATTATAGTTATGGACTTAGACATTAATCCAACAGTCTCCCACTTGGATAAGTCTAAAACTATTATTGCGTATGACTTCAGGAACCAACTGGCAATCGTAGCTCTCAAAAGCTTCTGTCGAACTCTGACCTTGTAGATGAACTCTGACCTTTGTCAATGACTTGTCCATTAGATAAGGGATCATATATTCCTCCATTCTAGATATCATATGGACTGAGACATGGATTATAATCATTCTCTCTGTCCATTTGTTGTTTCCCGATTTGCGATTTATGACGACTGACTAATTGAACAAATCAAATCAGTCCTGGCCCGGCCGAGCACTTCCATTTGTCATCATCAAATCATCGAGGGGCCCACAGATATCGCTTTTATCCCGAAGGTAAAAGGAATGGATAAACTTCGACTCATATGGCTTGTTCTACTACTTGTTGAATCATACACAAAGGCACGTTTTATAGCACCGAGTTACCAAATGCATTTTCGTGCAATCAATGTATTATCAACTCATACTAACAACTCATATCTCTAGGTTTGAAGAATATAAGATATTATCGTCTCATGATCACTCGTGATAAAATCCATGAAGTGATTCCAATGAGCACGGGTTGAATCCAATACTCAGAACTTATGAGCACTCATGAGTGTTGTAGCCCTTTGTCCAACACCTTAGACCTCTACAACTCATCATGACAGTCTTAATTCATATCTACTTCCAACATATGACCGACTGTGGATGGTTTGAATAACTTAGTTATTCCGAAAGAATAACCTAGTTTATTCGGGAAGTCAAAACATGCAAAATGAAACACAATAATAATTGAATCCAATATGGTATCAACTCATAAATAAAACACCTTTTATTTATCACCATATGATTACACATTATCCATTGCATACTGTTTCAGCTATCAACTTTATTCTTGAATTTAAAACAATAGTTTTCCCATGCTCCAAGCATGTACACTATGTTTTTCTAAACACTAGTCATGCAACACACCAAGTATGCATACTATGTTTGTCTATGATCTTTACTTTGTGAAATAGATCCATTGAACATAACTTCAATGATTCTCTTTTCACACTCCCAAATCCTTACCGCAAATGCAAGAATTCCAAATTCATGCCATTTACTGAAATCTGTTAGATTCTAAACTTATATGCATTGATCCTCTTGTAACGATTATGCACAAACTCACAAAGACTTGGCAACAATCATTACAGAGTATTCCAAAGGAGATCAACTCCTTTGGAAACATCCTTCTTGCATTAAGTTTCCTTAATCTTACACAGATTGAAAATTCTAACTTTGAAACATTTCCAGATTCCATTTTGACTATCACTTCTGAACAAGAGTTGCCTCCTTACAGATTATGTCAATATGGTCCTTCCAGAATTATCACTATACTTCCAACTGTCCTTGAGCAACCAATCTTTGGTAAACCTTAGATTGTCCTCAACAACTGTTTAATCCTTTTAGTCATATCCAGTTCTAAACCTTTTCTCTTCTTAATGCCCCAGGCATTTGGAAAATTTTAGAATGAATGAATATAGCACATGTAATCGATCCTATATCCGAAGCATATGGGACACGATTCATGATGTCTTACATAAAGACTAAACCAGTCTTTTCCTATAATATTTCCATTTCAATTTGCCAAGTTCTCATAATTTAGATTATGAAAAGGGATGCCGTAATCATAATCGAATTTTAGAACGCAAATAATGGACTCATATACATAATTTCCTTATGTTGAGCCATTCCAACATGAAATTCATATATATATTTCCTTGACCAAATGATTAAAACCTCATGATCTAAGCTTATAGATTTGAGATGAAGTATAATTTCCTCTCCCTTAATTATAGCAAAACAACTCTTTCCCAGTTGGAACTTTTGTTTTCTATAATTAACATTGCTAATCTTGCAATACTTATCATAATTATCATGCTCCCACTAACATGATGATTATTAGCATAACACTTATGCTCCCACTAGCTTTGACATGTACTCAGAAATCAGCTAACTTTCTTACCAAAGTTCAGATTTCTGATACTAGATTGTTTTGATAAGACTTTATCAAAATCATACACCTTCCCCTAGATAGCACACTTGTGTGTCTAAACAGTTATGAAGAGGTATGCCGTAATCATAATGGTTAGACCTTTTTGCCACTTCTCACAAGTCCAAATTAGTGTGCCGGTTAACCACACGCGCTCCACTAACGACTTTGAGAATGCAAATATCACAATTGCTATCTAGCTAAAATCTACTTAGTGAAAGTGTTTCCTCACCATCATTTTCATGAATCGGAGAGAAACCTTATGACACTTAGATTTAATGGTGTATGTGTTCTTATCCATGTGAATTGTCAAAACCATAATCACAAGACAAAGATAATGACTAATCCAAACTCATATGGACCGAACTCAATCTTAACTTCTTGCCACCTGGCAGCTCAAGGGCCTGCCATTGCTTCCAAGTTGTTGTGCAACAAATTGAGAACTCTAAGAACTCATATGCAAAACCAACTTTAACTGGAATGGGCACAGAATATGTCAACACGATAGGTTATGAACCTCAAGTTGTGTGCTAGTGAAGAACTTTAGGTTTTATTCTTGATTAGTTCTTGAGACTTTCAAGACTTTTAAGACTCCCACTGTCCTCTTGACCTATAAGACTCCCTTGTCAAATATCAAGAGATAGTGTGGATTCTAATCAAGACAAACACTTCACACAATTGGCCTAAGTTGGTCTTTGTTTTATCCAAAACATCACAACTTACCAATTTCAAATGTACAAGAGTAGAAAACTTTTACTCTTACATTTGACAAGTGTTTTAACCTTCTTTTGAGACATGTCACTCAAGTTACAATCTTGGAGTATGACTCTAAGACTTGTATTGGAACGAAGTATGACTCATCTTCTTGATTTAACCACTTCAACAATTCAAGTTCCTCTTCTTAGTCATAAGAATGCACTAAGATTTTCCTTAGAGAACTAATTGTGCTATGGTTTCTTAATCATTAAGATGATCACAAAACTGATACTAAAGTACTCTCCCATCTCTTCAGATTAGAGAAACTTTTGTCCTTCTGCCTAAATTGATTCTTCTTATTCGCTCTGCCTTACATTGGAACCTTTTCCAATGTCTCAGAGTTACACTTAAGCATGTAAGTATAATAATATTTACTGAGCTTTAGTAAACTATGACGAATAATCTTATCGATCTTTTGTGGTGGACTTAATCAGTGCACAAGACTGTATACTCGATCCTTTAGTCCTTCACTTGACTCACACATCCATGTGAACAAGTAATTAGTCTTAATTTTCCAAAACTTGAAAGTTCTCATTCATCATGCTATACAACTTGCATGATTCCAAGTTCCGGTCCAATTGAGACTTGGGTGATGAGAATCTTTCCTTATTTGGTAATTTAGACATTACCACAAATGAAAGAATCAATTTCATATTTCCACTCTTGTTGTTAATGGAATCTTATAAGCAACAATTTTTCCTCAAATGCCATTGTAAGGATATCAAAATTTATCTTTTATTTTTAAAACTTTGCGGAAAACTTATCCTTACAATCCATATGAAAACTTGTTGTTATCTATTCCTTAGCAATATATCATAACTCCTAAGAAGTAGCTCAAGAATCCGATCTTCAAACTATGCGATAGAAATCCATCTACGCCATCAGATTCAGCATATTCTTTCTTTAAGTTTCTTCACTTTTCTTTGATTCTTAAAACATCACCATGTGACCCAGTCACATCATGTATCAAGAATCTCAGAATAGAAACTTAACAGAGTTAGATAGTGGACTTTACCTGAAGTAGAGTCAAACATCCTTAGGTAAATATGGCAGCTTCGCAACCAATGCCCCTTCCTTTGGAATATCAACATATGGACCCTTTGATAATGGTACACAGGACTATCACAGACTTAGCTTTTCTCTTTACCATTTGGTCAACTGAGTTGACTATGGCCGATCCCTTTCCATTGGGAAGAGAATGCTTTACTGGATATCCAATGTCATCATTGTCAATGTCCATAAAGTTTTAGGAAGTTGATCTTAACAAATAGATAAGATCATTAAGGGTCTTGTCATAGTCTTTTTCATAGGTGTTCTAAAAGAACTCACTATGTGACTTAGAAAGTAGTTGAACCACCAACTTTCTCAAGACTTTGACACCCAACTCTCCCGGCTTGTCAATATGTGACTACATCTCCAAGATGTGTCCACACCTAGACCTTGCCTTGCCAATAGGGCTTGAGTGACCTTAAACTTTTTCAAGAACTTATGGGTTAGGGGGAATAATTGGAGGAGGAGAAAGAAGTATGATATCCATGGGACATCATCCTCATTTAGGAAACCTTGTTTCAAAAGATTTGGGAAGATCATAGGTGCCTAAACCAGACAACTTTTGGGAGATATTCAAGATAGTTGATTTTAAGTCCTTAATATGACACCCAATATGAAATATTAAGGCTAGGACCCAGCAAACTATTTTATAACTTAGAAGAGGTATGCCGTAATCCAAGCTATAAAATATTTGAAGGTAGGTGAATGACGATTCACCAATTTCCACCAAGATAAACGAAATGTACTATTAGGTTTTAATTGGTTTTGAAACTCCTAGATCTTTGAGATTCATTGAACTTTTCAAAGGCATGTTTCAATCTCGAGTGTGCCCTTCAGGTTTTGTGACTGGGATGCCGAGGATCACAAAACAAGGTGTGAAGTAACCATGCAAATCACTTGGTACCCTTAATAAATTACCCCTCAATCGATGCTATGATAAATATTAAGTCACCCTTTACCTACCTTGTTAAGTCCAAGTTAGTGTGCCAGTTAACCACACACGCTCCACTAACGACTTAGACAAAGTGTAAAGTGTAATTTCATGGGTTAGCACCTTATTCGCATTTTTTCCTAAGTAACTAAGATTGGGTATTATTAAGAGTTTAGTTACTTAGTATTTTCATTAATACTTTTAATGAAGGGAGAATTATAGTCTTGTCAAACCCGTTCGGCTAACGACCCTCCACCGGTCAAGCAAGCGGTGGGTGAGAGTGGACACCCATTAAGTTGCCATTTTATAGGCAACAACCTTATACCCACCTTATAGACCGGCTTCGTGAATGAGGCGTACTAGCGGTAAGACTGACTTTACTCTTATACATATATATATATATATATATATATATATATATATATATATATATATATATATATATATATATATATATATATATATATTATTAACTTATAATATTATAAAGTATAAGGGTTGAATTTTAACTTTTAAAATTCTAAGGGCTAACTTGGAATTAAAGTATTCATACTTGAAAACTTTTCAAATTCCAAAACTTGAGGGCAAGTTTTGAAACTATTCAAAACTAATTAATTCCATAACTTATGTGTTTAAAGTAGTTTTAATCCAAAAACTCTTCAAGTTCCATAACTTGAGGACAAGTTATGGAAGACTTTAAACTAATAAAAGAACTAACTTTTTCTTTATTTTATAACTTATGGATTTAATTATGGTTACATATTTTTCTTTTAATGAAGTGACTCTTGAACTTTCATAACTTGAGGACAAGTTATGGAGTCATAAAAAATTATTCAATGACACAAGACTCTTCATTTTGTAACCATTGCCAACTTTATGAATTTTATGAGTCCTTAATGTGACTCTTCATGTAACTTGAGGACAAGTTACACAAACACATTTTATACTCAACTCTTAGATTAAAATGGATTGAAAACAACTATTTCAATTAACTTTTCTATTAATCTAAGCAACTCATAAGAACAAGATAATTCAAATCAAACTTTTTCATGTAATTAGTCTAAACCTTAAACTAATACAAAACATGAATCTATTGACAATTATCTTTGAAAATGGATTAGCATGAACATTACCACATCAAAAACAAGTTTATAAGTTCAAAAACATCTTTGGGTAATGTTCCTAGTCCAATTCCAGCCAAAAAAGTCGAATTTATGATGTCTGGGGTTCCAACTCGTCGAGTGCACGAAACAACTCGGCGAGTTGGATGCATTTTGCCTTGGACTCAGCGAGTCCATTCATGGACTCGGCGAGTCTGCTGGGCAGACAGCATCAAAACTCGATTTTCCAGCTTCTTTTGCAAGTATAACAAGAAAAAAAGCCTAGGCTCTGATACCACTGTTGGGTTTTGAGCATTCTAACACTCCTAAGTGTACATGCAACCCTAAATACCTTGGATATATGTTTTCTCTATTATACATGCAAATAAGAACTTCCAAGGTATTATCCTAATCTAGCATATAAAACAATGAATATAATAAGATAGAATACATACCTCTTTCATGTAGAAAGTCTTCATGAAGCTTGAGTGCCTAGTGCCCCAAGTGTGACACCTCAAATGGAATCACAATCATCAAAACACTTAGAAAAACTTGAGAGAATTCTACAACTCATGAAATCGGCTAGCCCTCTCTAGAATACTACTAGTCGTCGATTTTGCCAAGAATAATATCTTTATATAGTGTTACAATTAGGGTAAACTCTTAATTGTCATGGCTTTCCATTTCCTTGGATCCATGGGTACAAATACACCATGGAGCATCCATGGACCATCCTATGGGTTTTAGCCCAACTTGATTATCCATGGAGCATTAGCCCACTATACAAGTAGGGATGATTTACACAATCAACCCATATATTTAATTAGTCTTCTTTTGATCACTTAATTAATCCCAGATTAATTCTTGATCAATACTAATTAAATAATCTTATTATTCTTATTATTAATGTACTAGAACTTATAATATATTAATAACCATAAGTGTCTTATTTCTCTCATTATAGTCTATCCAAGTGCATGATGGTATGCAACCCAAATGGACCATGCCGGGTCGGGTCAAGTCTCAACAATTATAGTTATGGACTTAGACATTAATCCAACAGTACCACCATTTTAGGTTAAGGAGATCTAGATGTACGCACTTTTCGATTTATGATCTCTCATTAGAATAGAAAGTTGTTTAGAAATTACATAACATAAACTCTAGTACCTACGGGCAAATTGAGTTGACCGGTTTGACTTGTTGACTTTAGTTGACTTTGACTTGACCCAAAATTGACGGTTGTCACATGGTAGCTGCACTTACCGCACCAAGGACGGGTACCAGTGTATCCACTGGTAGGAGTTTGGGTCGTGGACCCGACAACTGAAACAGCAACAGGGGAAGTAGCAGCATGGACTGCTACTGTTTGCTGTTTCTTAGAAGACCCTTGCGTACTCTGAGCCTTTCGCTTGTTCCAAAATTTATTTTTACTTCCACCTCCACTTGTGACCGGTTCGGGAGTGGTAGCCTCCTCATCAGAGTTGTCTTCGTGATCGATCAGGATTTGTGCAAGACATTTAGCACTATCATAGGTGTCTGGCTTCGCAGCCAAGACATTCCCTTTTGTTGGCTGGGTCAACCCCCAGATGAACCTCTCAATCTTTTTATTCTCCGGGGTAACCATTCACGGACAGAGTAACGCTAGATCATCGAATCTTGAAGTATAAGAGGCTATGTCGGAACCCTTCATCTTTAGGTTCCAGAGTTCGTGTTCTAACTTCTGTAATTCGCCCCGAGGGCAATACTCATTGAGCAGAAGTTCCTTCATAGCTTCCCTACCCATAGCATTTGCTACAGGTAGAGTTAAGGATTTTACTCGGCCGTTCCACCAAGTCAGGGCTTTGTCAAGGAAGGTGCAGGCGACAAACTTTACTTTGTCAGACTCCGAACAGGCGCATATTTCAAAGATTGATTCGATTTTCTCGAACCATCGGGTGAGGGAAATGACACCTCCAGTGCCATCAAAGGATGTGGGCTTCACGTTCATGAAGTCTTTATAGGAACCCTCTTTTCGGTGTCCCTGACTGTTCTCTTGGTTTCGGGTTTGAGTACCACCGGAACCATTCGAGTTCCTTTGAGACATAGCAGCTGCCACCGCGGCATTGACAGCTGCCTGGAACATTACAGGGTCAAATTCAGGAGGAGGTGGTGGCGGAGGATTGTTGGTGTTCTTCAAGCTGGGTATCTTTCTTCGAGGCATCGTGATCTAAAAAGATAAGGAAAGAGAGGATCATAAGTCCTCTGAATTGAATCAAGAGATATGGAACAGGGGATATCTCATCAAGACAGATATAGCATCGTATTAAGCGATAAAGCAGGAAAGAGTTATCAAGACAGAACATTTTATCGCTAGAGGAATGATCAAGGAGCAACGCGTATACGAGCATTTTCTACAAAGGATTGACTCGAGAAATACTCCCATAGTATTTCATGATTCACTGCAACGACGACTCGTTGTTTGGGGTATTGGGTAAGTTTTAGGTATGCCACATACCACAGTCACTCCCAAGCACATGTTGGCCGTGTCTCGAATGAATATAGTTGGCCAGGCTATATTGACCCTAGACACGACTACATAACTGCCCAGGTTTAACCGCAGCGTACAACACCCATTTACTTATGTTTTGTTCTACTTGTAGTTACGGATCTCGATAGCTCGGTATACATATATACTTTTTAAAATACTTATATTTTAAAGGATACTTTTAGTTCAGAGCACTTAGGCCCTTTAGTGTTTATAGTTTTATACCATGTAAGGTTTGGTATACTCCGTTCACTATAAACAAGGGCTCTGATACCAATCTGTCACACCCCGAAAACCAAAGGCGGAAACATTTCCGGGGTTGACTCCACGTTGAGTATCAAATCCAATGTACATAGTAATCACAGTAAACAACCATTACATTACATATATTTGAAAGTTTACATTTGTTTCAAAAGTAAATTGTACAAGTGTTATACATATATCATATGAACAAAAGTTGAGACGAGTCTTCTGAGCACTCCGTCTTCTCCAAAAGATATCGCCGGGTACCTGTCTAACGTGGACCTGAGAATACAAGTGGTTTGAAAATCAGCATAAAGCTGGTGTGTTCATAAGATGTTTGTTTTCTGAAAATGTACCAGTTTCCTTTAGTTTTCCGAAAAGGTTTGTTATCCAAGAAAATCCCATCTTTTCTTATGTTAAATAGTTTAGTTATCCTTCATTGTAGTTCAATTACGCGTTATATGTTACCCCAGGAAAATCCCATATTTTCCTAAATGCAAGACTGATTGGATATCACAGAGTATAGTTTAATACACAAAACTATATATTGAGGATCTTGGGATTACTATCCCGAATTAGATATAAAATACTTTAATATACGTGAACTGTAGATGGAAAGTAGTTTGAAAACCTTGGGACTAACATCCGGTACTACATATAGATTTAATACCATGGGACTATCATCCCAGACTAGATACAAGATAGTTTGATATACATGAAAATAAAGACTGAAAACCATGGGACTACCATCCCGGACTAGATACAAGATAGTTTGATAAAACCATGGGATCACTATCCCGAACTAGATATAAGATATTTTGATAAAACCATGGGATTACTATCCCGAACTAGATATAGATTCTAACCATAGGAATAACATCCTGCAATAGATATGAAACCTATAGACTAAAAACCATGGGATTACCATCCCGTACTAGATATATATCTCCAAAACCAAAGCCATGAATAAACTTATATTAATACATATTGTGAGTCGGGTAACCATGCTGATACGACAACGAGACCTCCTTGACGCTTGTCAGACGTCGGACGATATCCAGAATTTGTCACCCCAGGCGTGCCCGCCTAACTGTAGCTAGCAATTAAGGTGTGGGATTGTCAGTCCCGAATAGATCTATTCACAAATTCCTCGCTCTCCCTCCAGGAGACTCTGGTTACACTTCCGGGGAGGATTTACTGATCATCCATAAAGGGTAGTGACAAACTCACAAGCTAGTACTAAACTATTCACAGGGTTCTCATACGATATCAAACATATATGAAAGATTATGAAACATAATACAGTAAATACAGATACATACAATGAAACTATCTGGCAATACCTTCAAATGATGCAGAGATAAACTGAATCAGACATAGTTTATCTAATAACTTTATACACATATCAGTACATGATAAAACGAAAACTAACAAATCCCAAATTATTCCCATAATAATTTGATTAGTTTGGTTATTTCCTTAACTAAAATTCATTTAGTTGTAGTTGATAAATCATCCCTTATGCTCAGCATAATACAATAAGGGGTAAAAGTATTTATAAGTTTGCCAGATAATATTTGAAATACATCAAGTTATGTTTTGAAAACATTTATAGTTTGCTTGTATTCCCCCCCTAAAAACATTGAAAAACACGGAAAAAGCGTAGGGGTATGAACTCACAGTTTAACGTAGGGTTCGAGTGTTAACGGATGCCCTGAACGCCACTGGTCCCTATTAATCATGTGATGACACATATTTGAGTTAGAACTAAGGTGTTTCATGTTTAAATATGATGGGGAAAACACACTTAGGGTTTGGAACTACTAAGAATAAGTGTCACATAATCCAAGATAATGATCTATGCAAGTTTAGTGCCAAATATGGGCATTTAAGTAAGTGTATGGCCTTAGAAGTGAGTGTGCAGCTGGGGTTGCGGCCAGAAAGGTGTGTGAGGCTACACACATGTGTGTGCGGCCGTACAGAGTGTGTGTGCGGCCGTACACAGGAGTGTGTGGCAGTACACTCCTCTTGTGAGTCCATATGAAGTGTTTGCTCTTCACTAAGGAGATTTGAATGTGTGTTGCCCCCCTCATGAAGGTGTGTGGCCATACACCTTCAAGGGACCATGAATATGATGAACATGATGAGTTTTAAGGCTTGGGATTCAAGTGTTTACCACTAATTAGCTTGAAGATGAACTAGATCACAAATATGAGGCCTTCAAGGTGTTCTTGGTTGAAGATTTTAGAGAGAGAAAGTAGAGAGAGGGTAAGGAGCATCCAAATGAATGAATGAATAGGGTATCCATCCATATATAGATTTGGGTGTGAGGCTAGAGGGTGTGCGGCCGCACACATGGGTGTGTGGCCGTACACACAAGAGTGTGGCCGCACACACCTCTTTTGGTGTGTTTGATCCGATTTTATGATGAAAAATGCTTTCCAAATCCTCCAAAGACCCATATCTAGACTATATTATGTCCAAAACATGCATATGGAATCCACAAGATTTACAAAGGATGATGAATTCAAGATTTAAAGCCAATACGCGGACCAATTACATAGGATGAAAGTTTCGGGTTGTCAAAGAGTGTCATTGGAAATGTTTACAATTGATCTATTTCTCAAAGTAAGGACCATATATAAACATAGTGTGCATGCTTGGAGCATGGGATAACTATTGTTTTAATTCAAGTATTAAGTTGATAAATTGAAACATTATACCATGAATAATGTGTAATAAATATGTTGATTAAATAAAAGCTGTTTTATTTTTATTCAAAAGTTTTGAGACCATATTGGATTCGATTATTCTTGTGTTTCACTTTGCATGTTTTGACTTCCCGAATTACTAGGTTAATCAAACTATCCACAGTCGATCATACTTTAGAAGTAGGTATTGAAGCTAGACTGTCATGAATGGGTCTGTAGATTGTCTAAAGGCGTTTATGTTGGGTTTTGAGCATTCTAACACTTCCTAAGTGTACATGCAACCCTAATAAACCTTGGATCTATGTTTGTCTAAGATACATGCAAATAATTGTTTTTCCAAGGCTTATATCCTAACTAGCATGGCATGGGGAACTTGAATCAAATAAAGCTAGTAGAAACACTTACCTTGTAGTTGTAGTTGATTGCTTGGAGTTCTTGAGCCTAGCACCAATAGTGTGGATGCCTCAAATGAAAGTCACAAATCACCACAAACTTGGAACTTTGAGAGAATAGTCACCACTTCTTGAAATCGACCCTCACCTCCACAAGTGTCAACTAGTGTGATTTCAAGAACCAAAGCCTCCTTTATATAGTGTGATGGATTAGGGTTACATCCATGTAAACCCTAATACCCATGTCTCTTCATTTCCATGAGATCCATGGGTTAAAGCTCCATGGAGTATCCATGGACTTCTCCATCCAAGCCTAGCCCATTCCAAATAAGCATAAGCCCACACTATATAAATATAGAAGCCCATATTTAATTAGTAATATCTTTGATCACTAAATTAATCCTAGATTAATTATAGATCACTACTAATTAAATAATATGATCTTATATTAATATATTAGAACTTATAATATATTAATAAATCATAACTTGTACTATTCTCAAATATTATCCATAAATTGTTCGGGTGAAGTGCAACCCAAATGGACCATGCCGGGTCGGGTCAAGTACATACCAAATATAGTTATGGACTTAGACACTATATCCAACAGTCTCCCACTTGGATAAGTCTAGTAACTATATTTTCAAGTATAACTTCAGGAACCGATCAGCACTCGTAGCTCTTTAAACTCTGTTGAACTAGAACGCGCCATTTAGATAAGTGATCATATAATCCTCTGTTCTAGATATCAGCCGGACAAATACATGGAACATTGTCTTGCTTATTGTCCAGCATTTGTTTCCCGATTTCCGATTTGTTTAACATAGAACTTAACTGAACACATCAATTTAGTTCTGACCGGGCCCGGTACATAGGTCAAAACATAATCATCGAGGGGCCCAAATATCAGCTTCTAATCCAAGAAGGAACAGATAAACTTCGACTCATATGTTTGTTCTACCACTCATTGAATTACACACAAAGGCATGTTTTATAACATCGAGTTACCAATGCGTTTACGTACAATCAATGCATAACCAACTCGTAAGTAACAAATCATATCTCTAGGTTTGAAGACTTATATGATATTACCGTCTCACGATCACTCGAGATAAAATTCCATGAAGTGATTCCAGTGAGCGTGGGTTGAGTCCAATGCTCAGAACTTATGAGCACTCATGATTGTTGTAGCCTTGTCCAACACCTTAGACCTCTACAACCCATCATGACAGTCTTGATTCATACCTACTTCCGACATATGACCAACTGTGGAGGTTTGAATAATATGTTATACCAAACAAAAATTATTCTGGAAGTCAAAACATGCAAAAGAAATATAGTAAAAGATCGACAAGAGATAGTAACACTTTACTCATAAATAAAACACCTTTTATTCATCATCAAATGTTAATTACACCTTACAAATTTCCGGGTTATCTAACTACTAAAACTTATATCATCCTTCAGCCCTATGCTCCGAGCATGCTGGAGATGCTTAACCCTACTCAGTCCCTTCGTGAGGGGATCTGTTGGGTTCTCATCCGATGATACCCTCTTCGCCACGAGGAGTCCTTCTTCGATTCGATGTCTGATAAAATGGTATTTTCTGTCGATGTGTCTGGATCTCCCGTGATCCCTTGGTTCCTTGGCTAAGGCAACCGCACTATTGCTGACATAGAAAATCTCCATTGGCTCTTTTATAGCTAGTACAACTCCAAGGTCTCCGATGAAGTTCTTTAGCGATATCGCCTCTTTTGCTGCCTCGCTTGCCGCTATATACTCTGATTCACAAGTGGAATTAGCCACTGTCTCCTGCTTGGAACTCTTCTAAGAGATTGCTCCTCCGTTTAGGGTAAAGACCCAGCCTGACTGAGAGCAGAAATTATCCCTATCAGTCTGGAAGCTAGCATCACTATACCCTACGACTCTCAAGTCATTACTCCCACCGAAGGTAAGGACCCAGTCCTTAGTCCTTCGCAAGTACTTGAGGATATTATTTACCGCAGTCCAGTGTTCCTTGCCAGGGTTCGCCTGATACCTGCTAACCATGCTCAAAGCAAAGGCTACATCAGGCCGAGTACACGTCATGGCATACATGATCGATCCTACAGCTGAAGCATAAGGAAATCGACTCATTTCTGCTATCTCAGCCTCAGTACTAGGGCTTTGTGTCTTACTCAATCTGGCGTTACACTGAATGGGTAACTCTCCTTTCTTGGAGTTATGCATGTTGAATCTTTTCAACACTTTGTCCAAGTAGGTACTTTGACTAAGTCCAATTAGTCTTTTACTCCTGTTTCTCAAAATCTTTATCCCTAGGATATAGGTAGCTTCACCAAGGTCCTTCATAGTGAAACACTTCCCAAGCCAGGACTTAGCTTCCTGCAGGGTTGGGATGTCATTTCCTATGAGTAGTATGTCATCCACATACAGTACCAAAAAGCTGACTATGCTCCCACTAGCCTTGATATAGACACAAGATTCATCTTCACTCCTTGAAAAGCCAAATTCCTTGACTTTCTCATCAAAGCAAAGATTCCACCTGCGAGGTGCCTGTTTCAATCCATAAATGGATTTCTCGAGCTTACACACTCTATTAGGGTACTCTGTGCTGACAAAACCCTCTGGCTGAACCATGTAAACATCCTCAGCCAACTTTCCATTAAGGAAAGCGTTTTTGACATCCATTTGGCATATTTCATAATCATGAAATGCAGCTATGGCCAACAGAACCCGAATAGACTTAATCTTGGCTACTGGAGAAAAGGTCTCATCATAGTCCACTCCAGGAATTTGAGAGAAGCCCTTTGCAACCAGTCTAGCCTTATAAGTGTGTACATTACCATCCATGTCGGTCTTCTTTTTGAAGATCCATTTGCACCCTACAGTCTTACGACCAGGTACATTCTCAACCAAGTTCCAAACTTGATTGTCATACATGGATTGTATCTAGCTATCCATGGCCTCTTTCCATTTAGTAGCCTCAGGGCCTGCCATGGCTTCCGTGTAGCTGTTAGGTTCATCCAGACCTACTAGTGTCTCATCACTAATAAGTGTCTCACCTTCCGCAGTAATATGAAAGCCATAATAATGCTCAGGTGCATTCCTAACTCTCGTGGAACGCCTAAGAGGTACAGGCTCACCAGTTGGCTCAACAGGAGTTTCCTCCTCAAGTTGAGGGCTAGGGTTTGAAGTTCCTTCACCACTTGACTCTTGAATTTCTTCAAGATCAATTTGCCTCCCACTGTTTCCTTGGCTTATAAATTCTCTTTCTCGAAAAACTCCTCTTCTTGCTACAAAGACCACATTATCACTAGGTCTGTAGAAGAGGTAACCAAAGGATTGCTGTGGGTAGCCGATGAAAATACACCTCTCGCTTCGAGGTTCGAGCTTATCATGAGTCTCGCGTCTCACGAAAGCCTCGCAACCCCAAATCTTGATGTAGTCTAGCTTAGGTACTTTACCAGTCCACATCTCGTGAGGAGTTTTGGCAACTTTCTTTGTAGGAACAAGATTAAGAATATGGGCGGCAGTCTCTAAGGCATACCCCCAGAATGAAATTGTTAGCGAAGCTCGACTCATAATGGAACAAGCCATGTCCAACAAGGTTCGATTACGCCTCTCAGCCACACCATTCAATTGTGGTGTCCTGGGAGGTGTCAATTGTTAGATAATCCCACATTCCCTAAGATAGTCGAGGAACTCTGAACTAAGATACTCACCTCCTCGATCGGATCGAAGCATCTTAATGTTCCTGCCCAATTGATTCTCGACTTCCTGTTTAAATTCCTTAAACCTCTCGAAAGTCTCTGACTTATGCTTGATTAAGTAGACATATCCATATCTACTGTAATCATCAGTAAAAGTCAAATAATAACGATTAGCATCCCTTGTGGCATGTTTGAATGGTCCACACACATCTGTGTGTACAAGGTCCAACAAACCTTCACCCCTCTCACACGAGCCTATGAAGGGTGACTTTGTCATTTTTCCAAGTAAGCATCACTCGCAACTATCATCTGACTTTAGATCAAACGACTCCAAGACTCCATCCTTTTGGAGTTGGCCTATGCGTTTCTTGCTTATATGTCCAAGACGACAATGCCATAACGATGCTTTATCCAAGTTATTATGATTAGTAGAATCAATACACAAAACATTATTTCCTAAGTTATCTACAACCGATACAGCTTCATACACACCATCACAAGGTAATGCTTTAAAATAAAAAACATTATTATAGAAAACATCTATAGAACCAACTTCATTATTAAATGAAAAGCTAAACCCTTGTTTGTACAAAGCATGAAAGGAAATAATATTTCTTGCCATTCCTGGCGAATAACAACATTTATTCAAATCTAAATTAAACCCACTACTTAGCGATAAAGTATAAACTCCAATCTTGGTGACAGGTGAAGCTTTCATATTCCCCATGATCAAGTTTATTCTTCCTTGCTCCACATTCTCACTTCTTCTTAGTCCCTGCAAGTCACAACAAATATGAATACCACAACCGGTATCAAGGACCCAAGATTTAGAATGGGATGAGTTATTAGAAATGATAGTGTAAATACCTGCATGGTTGGGTTTGACTTTCCCATCCTTCACATCCTGTTGGTACTTTGGGCAGTTCCGCTTCCAATGAGATTTTTCATGGCAATAGAAGCATTCAGCCTCTTTTGGGTCAGAAGAAGGAGTGATGGAACCTTTCTTGGTTCCAGTTGAAGAAGAGCCATCAAGGGTCCGAGCCTTGGTACCCTTCGAGGATCTCTTTCTCTTCCTCCACCGACCTTTCCCAATTGCCAAAACCGGAGTTGAGTTTGGAGTAGGAGTGATAGCAACCGACTTCCCCTTAAGACCTGATTCTGCGGTCTTGAGAAGTCCCTGAAGTTTGCTGAGTGTGACCTCTTCCTTATTCATGTGATATGTCATGCAGAATTGATCATAGCACGATGGAAAGGAGTGCAAAATGATATCTATTGCAAGATCCTCAGGGAAGTTCACATTAAGCTTCAGCAAACGATCCACATACCTTTGCATTTTCTGCATGTGGCTCGTGACGGATTCCCCGTCCTTCATCATGGTTGTTATCATGGAGTAGATGATTTCATACCTCTCTTGCCTTGCACTTTGATGGTATCTTTCCATCAAATCTTGGTGCATTTCATAAGGGTAGAAATCCTCATAAGACTTTTGGAGTTCCGCTGTCATCGTGGCCATCATGATGCAAGCCACTTTCGTAGCATCCCTTTCATGTGCCCGAAAGTCAGCGATCTCCTGAGGAGTTGCAGTGGTCTCATCAATCTCCTTAAGCTCCTTGTCAAGGACATATTCTTTTTCCTTGTAGCGGGTAATCATCCTGATGTTTCTGATCCACTCATTGAAGTTGGATCCATCAAAGGTGACTTTCCCACACAAGTTCATAAGGGTAAAGGAGCCATTAGGATTAAAGCCAGAAGCATTGTTGGAAGACATCTGAAGAGAAGAGAACAAGATTAGTTTAGATATAAGAGAGTCCTTAATAAAACACCCAAATGTAATATTAAGGCTAGGATCTAATCACAATATAGTATAACTTAGAAGAGGTATGCCTTAATCTAAGCTATACCATATTTGAAAGGTAGGTGAATGACGATTCACCAATTTCCACCACGAAAACCGGAATATTTTAAATATTAGGTTTTTGATTGGTTCTTAGAAATTCCTAGATTCTTTGAGATTCAATGAACTTTTCAAAGGCATGTTTCAATCTCGAGTGTGCCCTCCAGGTTTTGTGACTGGGATGCCGAGGATCACAAAACGAGGTGTGAAGTAACCATGCAAATCACTTGGTACCCTTAAGGTTTATCACTCAATCGATGTGTCGTAAACCACACACGCTCCATCGATACTATAATAAACCCTAAGTCACCCTTTACCTACCTTGTTAAGTCCAAGTTAGTGTGTCGGTTAACCACACACGCTCCACCAATGACTTAAACAAAGTGTAAAGTGTAATTTCATGGATTAGCACCTTATTCACATTTTTCCTAAAGTAACTAAGATTGGCAATTTAATAAAACATTTAGTTACTTTATAATATTCATCATACTTTGAATGAGAATTTATAAGTCCTTGTCTTACCCGTTCGGCTAACGACCCTCCACCGGTCAAGCAAGCGGTGGGTGAGAGTGGACACCCTAATAACCCATGCCTTTTCCTTTCCAAGGATCCATGGGTTAAAAGCTCCATGGATCATCCATGGACTTCCATATAAGCTTAGCCCATTTCCAAATGAGTGTTAGCCCACACTATATAAATATAATAGCCCATGATTTAATTAGTCTTCCTTTTAATCACTAAATTAATTCATAATTAATTTAAGACTAAGAACTAATTAAATAACATGACTTCATATTAAAATATTATAACTTATAATATATTAATAAACCATAAGTATACAATTCTCATAATATTATCCATAAATCGTTTGGGTGAAGTGCAACCCAAATGGACCATGTCGGGTCGGGTCAAGTATATACCAAATAAGTTATGGACTTAGACACCTTATCTAACAGTCTCCCACTTGGATAAGTCTAATAACTGTATTTGCCTATATTACTTCAGGAAACAACCAGCAATCGTAGCTCTCAAAAACTCTGTTGAACTATGAAGTGCCATTTTAGACAAGTGATCATATAATCCTCTATTCTTATGATATTAGCCGGACAAATACATGGAACAACGTCGTACTTATTGTCCAGCAGTTTGTTTCCCAATTTCCGATTTGATTAACAAAGAACATAACTGAACACATCAACTTAGTTATGACCGGGCCTGGTACATAGGTCGAAACAAAGTCATCGAGGGGCCCAGATATCGCTTCTATTTCTAGAAGGAACAGATAAACTTCGACTCATATTCTTGTTCTACTAGTTGTTGAATTGTACACAAAGGCACGTTTTATAACATGAAGTTACTGATGCGTTTTCGTGCAATCAATGCACAACCAACTCATAGGCAACAACTCATATCTCTAGGCTTGAAGACTTATGTGATATTACCATCTTACGATCACTCGAGATAAATTCCATGAAGTGATACAAGTGAGCATGGGTTAATTCCAATACTCATAACTTATGAGCACTCATGAATGTTGTAGCAACCATTGCTATGTCTAAACACATTTAGCCATCTACAACCTCGATTCATGGCAGTCTTAATTCATACCTACTTCCAACATATGAACGACTGTGGAGTGTTTAAATAACTTAGTCATTTGGAAAGAATAACCTAGCTATTCTGGAAGTCAAAATATGCAAAGTGAAACACAATAATAATCGAATCTAATATATCAGAACCCTTTTGAATATAAATAGAACCACCTTTTATTTATCACCATATTGATTATACATTATTCATTGTATAATGTTTCAAATAATCAACTTAATACTTGAATAAAACAACAGTTGTCCCATGCTCCTAGCATGTACACTTTGTTTTCTAAACAATAGTTATGCCATACTCCAAGTATGCACACTATGTTTGTCTATGATCTTTACTTTTGTGAAATAGATCAATTGAACATGATTCCAATGATGCTCATTTCACAATCCCAAATCCTTATTGTAAATGTAAGAATTCCTAATTCCTACCATTTACCAAAAATTTGTTAGATTTTCAACTTTTATGCAATGTTCCTCTTGTAATGATTATGCACAAAGTCACAAAACTTGTCAACAGTCATTACAGAGTATTCCAAAGGAGATCAACTCTATGGAAACGAAGTCTCATATTCAAAGTACATTGCTTTGAACATCCTTCTTGCATTAAGGTTTTCCTAATCTTACATAGATTGAATAACTTCCACCTATGGAGACATTCCCACAGTCCCATTTTGACTATCACTTCCGAACAAGAGTTACCTCTTTTCAGAATATGTCAATATGGTCCTTTCCAACAATTTATATCCTATTTCCAACTGTCCCCGAGCAACCAATCTTTGGCGAACCTCAGATTATCATCGACAATTTCTTAATGACTTTAGTCATATCCAATTCTAGAATTTTCCCTTCTCAATGCCCTGAGAATTTGGAAAATTTAGAAAGGATGAATATTATAGCACATGAAAACGATCCTATATATGAAGCATATACGACACGATTCATGATGTCTCACATAAAGACATGATACTTGACCAGTCTTTTGCTACAATATTTTTTTTATTTGCCATCTTCTCAAAATTTAACTATGAAGAGGGATGCCGTAATCATAATAGAATTTCGATAACGCAATATATATAGAATTTCTTTAAGTTGAACCATTCCAACATAATATATATATATATATATATATATATATATATATATATATATATATATATCCTTGACTAAAGATGATTAAAATCTCAATCTAATCTTTTAGAATTGAGTTGAAGTATAATTTCCTCTCCCTTAATTATAGCAAAACAACTTTTCAACCACTGCAATTTCACGAATTGAAACTTTTGTTTTTCTATAATTAACATTGCTAACTTGCAATACTATAATAATCATGCTCCCACTAACATGATGATTATCAGCATAACACTTATGCTCCCACTAGCTTTGACATATTTCCAGAAATCAGCTAGACTTCTGAAATTTAGATTCATACACCTTTCCTTAGATAGCTCACATGTGTGTCTAAACAATTTCCAGAACTATGAAAAGGGATGTCGTAACCATTGTCTTAATTGTTTAGACCTTTGCCATTTCTCACAAGTCCATGTTAGTGTGCCGGTTAACCACACACGCTCCACTAACGACTTTTGAAAATGCAAATATCACAATTCCTATCTATTTAAAATCTACTTAGTGAAAGCGTTTCCTCACCATCATTTTCATGAATCAGAGGGAAACCTTATGACACTTAGATTTTATAGTGTATGAGTTCCTATCCATGTGAATTTTTCAAAACCATAATCACAAGACAAGGTTAGTGACAAAATCAGTCTCACATGGATTGAACTTGTTAAATCTTAATTTCTTGTCACTTGGTAGCATAAGGCCCACCAATGCTTCCAAGTTGTTATGCACATAGTTTAGAACTAACAGAAAACATATGCATAGTCAACTTAATTGGCACAAGAATTATGTCAACATGATAGGTTACAAACCTCAAGTCATGTGCTAGTGATAAAACACAGGTTTTACTCTTGATTAAATCTTGAAACTCTTTCAGAATCTTTAAGGCTCCCACTGTCCTCTTGACATATAAGTTTCCCTAGTTAAGAACCATTCCTTGACAAAACAAATATTCAAGGGATAGTGCGGATTCTTATCAAGACTAACACTTCACACAATTGGTCTTAGTTGGTCTTTGTCTCATCCAAGACATCACAACTTACCAATTTCAAATGTACAACAGTAGAAAACATTTTACACTACATTTGATAAGTGTTTTAAACCTTACTTTATGTCACTCAATGTTACAATCCTGGAGTATAACTCTAAGAATTGTTTTTGGAACGAAGTATGATTCATCTTCGTGATTTTAACCATTCCAACAATTCATGACTCCTCTTCTCAGCCATAAGAGTACACTAAGATGTCCTTAGTAGAGTTGGCAATCGTGTCGTGTCGTGTCGGGTTCGTGTCGTGTCGAAACACTAAACGGGTTGAAACTGATTGTCCCTAACTCGACCCCTTTAATTAACGTGTCGTGTCGTGTAAACCCATTTATTTTCGTGTCGAGTTCGTGTCGGGTTTCGGGTTAGGGCTATACCTCGAAATATGTCGTGTCATGTGAGGTTAAAAGATTGAGCATGTTGAAAGAGTAGGAGTTCGGTAGGCAGAAAGGAAAAGCTAATAGTTTGGAGGCAGAATAGATGAAGTCATAGCAAGTTCAGATGACAAAATTAAAAGAGTGAGAGTTAGGGAGGCGGATGACAAAGGTCATGAGGATGCGAGAGTGGTGAAAGAGACTAGGTAGTTTGGGAGAGAATGGAAAAATTGAAATGAAGTCTTGATCTAGATGGCTATGTCATTTCAACATTACAAAACAATTCAATTCGAAGGATTTCTTTTACTTATGGTTTTGATTTTGTATCACTCTAGTTTATTTAAATAATTCAAAATACTTGCATATAAATAAACGGTTCATTTTCGAGTCATATTCGAGTTGAAATTCTCAACCATAACCTTACCCATTTAATTTTCGTGTCGTGTCGTGTCAACCCGTTTATTTAAACGGGTTGAAATATCTTACCCAAACCCATTTATTTCGTGTCGGGTTTCGTGTCATGTTAATTTTTGCCATCTCTAGTCCTTAGAGGATCAAATTGTGATATGGTTTCAAAATCATTAAGATGATCATAAAACATGATACTAAAGTACTCTCCCATCTTTTCAGATTTGAGAAACTTTTATCTCTCTGTAAAATTTGATTCTTCTCATCCGTTCTGCCATACATTAAAACCTTTTCAATATTACAGAATTATACTTAAAATTGCAAGTATAACCATATTTACTAAACTTTAGTAAATCATGACGAATCGATCTCTATGGTGGACCTTGACCAACACACACCTAGTGTACCCGATCCCTTAGTCCTTTAATTGACTCACATATGCATGTGATCAATGAATTAGTCTTAATTTTCCAAAGATAAAAATTCTCATTCATCATACATTACAGCCTGTATGATTCCAAGTTTTTGTCCAATTGAAACTTGGGTGATGAGAACCTTTCCTTATTTGGTAAATTCAGACACTACCACACATGAGAGAATCAAACTCATATTTCCAATATTGCTAGAAACATACAAACATCAATTTTCCGTAAATGCGATTGTAAGGGGATATAGTATAAAATAAAATAAACAAAACTTTTATTTCTTTATTAAAATGTGGAAAAATATTCCTTACAATGCAACTTTAAATGGAAACTATGCTATTACATATTCCCAAGCAATCTATCATAACTTCTAAGCAGTAGCTCAAAAATCCGATCCTCAAACCATGCGATAGAAATCCATCTTCGCGATCAGATTCAGCACACTCTTCTTTTAACCATCCTTTTGCTCGATCCTGCTAAACATCAAGATGCAATCTAGTCACATCATGTAATAGGAATCAACAATTATGAACTTTAATAAAGTTAGATAGTGGACTTACCTGAAGCAGAGTCAACCATTCTGTCTCTACTTGCTTTCAAACCTTTCAGGTATTCAGGGCAGCTTTGCTTCCAATATCCCTTCTTATGACAATAAAAACATATAGACTCTTTGGGAATGGTACACGAGACAATCACAGACTTAGCCTTTCCCTTTACCTTTCGATCAACCGGGTTGACCAAGGTCGATCCCTTTCCATTGGGAAGAGAAAGCTTTTCTGGACTTCCAATGTTACCATTATCCATGTCCATGGAAGTTTGAGAATTTGTTCTTTCACCAATATTTACTTTTCCAGTGCGCCAAAAGATTTCTGATTCAGCAGCAATGAGCAAATAAGAAAGATCAATAAGAGTCATGTCGTGATCTGTCATATAGTAGTCCTTAATGAACTCACTATATGACTCCGGAAGTGTCTGAAGAACCCAGTTAGCAGCCAACTTCCTTGAGATATCGACACCTAACATTCTCAACCTGTCAATGTGTGACTTCATTTCTAAGACATGTGTACACACAGGGTTTCCATCTTTATGTTTCATTGCCAGTTGGGCTTGAGTGATCTTGAACTTTTCAAGTCTTCGAGCTTGTGGGTCATGGAGAATAAATGGACGTGGTGGAGGAAGTGAAGCATGATGTTGAGGGACATCATCTTCAAGAGGAAAGCTTGTTCCAAGCGATTTGGGAAGATCATAGTTGTCTGAACCAGACATCTACAATGGGAGAAAATCAAGTTAGTTGATTCAGGTCCATAATATAACACCTAATATGAAATATTAAAGCTAGGACCCAACACAATATTTTATAACTTGGAAGAGGGATGTCGTAATCCAAGCTATAAAATATTTAAAGGTAGGCGAATGACGATTCACCAATTTCCACCATGAAAAACGAAATAATTTATTATGTTTTAATTGGATTTGAAACTCCTATATCTTTTTAGATTCATTGAACTTTTCAATGGCATGTTTCAATCTCGAGTGTGCCCTCTCAAATTTTGTGACTGGGATGTCGAGGATCACAAAACAAGGTATAAATAACCATGCAAATTCACTTGATACCCTTAATATTATCACCTAATGAATGTGCTGGTTAACCACACGCGCTCCACCGATCGATGATAAACATTAAGTCACCCTTTACGATCCTTACTAGTACAAGTTAGTGTGTCGGTTAACCACACACGCTCCACCAACGACTTGGTAAGGTACAAAGTGTGAATTTCATGGGTTAACACCATGTTCACATTTTTCCTAAAGTAACTAAGATTGGGAATTAAAAAATATTTAGTTACTTTATAATTATCATTATACTTTTAATGAGAATTAAAGACATTGTCCTACCCATTCGGCTAACGACCCTCCACCGATCAAGGAAGCGGTGGGTGAGAGTGGACACCCATTAAGTTGCCATTTTATAGGCAACAACCTTATACCCCCCCCCCCCCCCCTTATAGACCGGCTTCGTGAATGAGGCCTACTAACAGTAAAATGACTTAATCTTATACATATATATATATATATATATATATATATATATATATATATATATATATATATATATATTAAACATTAATCTTATAATAGTATAAGGGTTGAATTTTAACTTTTAAAACTGCTAGGGTATGGAATTAAAGTTTGTGTGAGACTTTACAAATTCCAAAACTTGAGGGAAAGTTTTGAACAATTCAAAAACTTTTAGATATTCATAACTTATGAGTTTTAATTAAGTGTTTAACACTTTTAATGAAAAGTCGCTTGGAAATCCATAACTTGAGGACAAGTTATGGAGTCCATAAAAACATTTATTAGAAAAAACTCTTCAAAAGTGTAACTTATGACTTCTTAAAAAAACATTTAAAAGAAAAAACTTTTGGAATTCCATAACTTGAGGACAAGTTATGGAGTTCATTCAATGTCATAAAGATCAAGAATTATTCTATCAAACAATTTGCAAACAATTCCTATGATCTATCAAAACTCATAAGTTCATGAACATTCATAATCAACAACTTTCAAGAATCATATAAGCCTATATAAACTTGAAACTTTGATTATAACTTTGAAATTGGTCCACCATTATCATTACCACATCAAAAACAGGTTTTATAAGTTCAAAACAGTTTAAGGTAATGATTCTAGACCAATTCCAACACCAAAACTTGAAAATCTGCACTCAGGCCTGCCAACTCGTCGAGTGCATGAACTGACTCGGTGAGTTGGTTTAATATATGCAGGGACTCGGCGAGTTCAATGAAGGACTTGGCGAGTCAGCTGTGCAGAATGTAGATTTTCGATATTTTTCAGCAATTTGCATCAAGTATTCAAGAAAACAAGCCTAGGCTCTAATACCACTGTTGGGTTTTGAGCATTCTAACACTCCTAAGTGTACATGCAACCCTAATAAACCTTGGATCTATGCTTTCTCTAAAATACATGCAAATAATAATTTCCAAGGTTCACATCCTAACTAGCATGGCATGAAGAACTAGAATCATAAAACACTAGAAGAATGACATACCTTTTGATAGTGACTGATTGCTTTGAGTTTGAGAGCCTAGCACCAATAATGTGAATGCCTCAAGTGGAATCACAAATCACCAGAAACTTGGAAAACTAATGAAAGTGTATACTTTGCTTCAAGAAATCGGCCACTCCCTTTTACACACACTAGGGTGCCATTTCATGCAACATAAGCCTGTTTATATAGTGTGCATGATTAGGGTAAAACCCTAATAACCCATGTCTTTTCCTTTCCAAGGATCCATGGGTTAAAAGCTCCATGGACTTCCATATAAGTTTAGCCCATTTCCAAATGAGTGTTAGCCCACACTATATAAATATAATAGCCCATAATTTAATTAGTCTTCCTTTTAATCACTAAATTAATTCATAATTAATTTAAGACTAAAAATTAATTAAATAACATGACTTTATATTAATATATTATAACTTATAATATATTAATAAACCATAAGTATACAATTCTCATAATATTATCCATAAATCATTTGGGTGAAGTGCAACCCAAATGGACCATGCCGGGTCGGGTCAAGTATATACCAAACAATTTATGGACTTAGACACCTTATCCAACATGTACTTGACTAGAGAGTAGCATGGTCCATTTGGGTTGCCTTCACCAGAACAATCTGATAGGATGAATATTTGAGAAAGAAGCTATTTATGATTTACTAATATATTATAAGTATAATATATTAATTGAGAAATCATAATATTTAATTAGTATTGATCAAGAATTAATTTGGAATTAATTTAGTGATCAAAAGAGACTAATTAAATTAATGGGGACTGATTATGTAAATCAGTGATATATATTGTTTGGGCTATTAATCCATGATGGGCTAAGTTTATGTAAGTATCCATGAAGAGTTATCCCACATGAGATATGGATCATAACCTAAGTGTATGGATTAGGGTTTACCCATGACTCTTGGAATCCTACAATATATATGTGTTATCCCTTAGCTAAAATCAGCCCTAAGTATTCTAGGAAGAGAGATAGCCGATTTTGGAGTGTCTAGCCGCACTCTCAAAGTCATCCTTTGTTCATGGTGTTTGTGAACCATTTGAGGTATCACACTTGAGGTGCTAAGCTCTTGAAAGGCCAACAACTACAAGCTACAAAAAGAGGTATTATTCTAACTAGTTTTATGATTCATGTATCAAAATTGTATGCTAGTTGTAGGCTTCATGCTTTGGAAATTTTATTGCATGTATAACTAGAG
This sequence comes from Lactuca sativa, assembly GCF_002870075.4. NCBI lineage: Eukaryota > Viridiplantae > Streptophyta > Magnoliopsida > Asterales > Asteraceae > Lactuca > Lactuca sativa. The sequence continues at coordinate 98,004,508 of NC_056628.2, forward strand.
AAAAATTAGATCCAAAGCTATTAGGGTTGTATGTGCACCATAGGAGTGTTATAGTACACAAAACCAACAGCTCCATCATTTTTGGTACCTCTTATTCTCAAGCGAAAAGGCACGCCAAGGTGTCGAAAGAAGAAAAGGAAGAAAGACCACAAAAGAATACCTCAATCACAAATGAGAAGGAGATCACCTTTGATGTAACGGACAAGGAAGAGATCTAGGATCCCCACCATGATGGACTAGTAATCACACTCTACATCACCAACCACTTCGTCAAAAGGATCCTTGTTTACGGAGGATCCTTAGTCAACATCATACTCTTGGATGCACTGAAAAGGATGAACATCCTAGAGTCTGAAATAATCAAAAGATCCTTAGTCCTCATAGGATTTAGTGGAAAGACGAAACATACGATCGGAGAGATAAAGCTACCTATATACATAGAGGGGGTAAACTTTATGCAAAACTTTTGCGTAATTGACACATTATCCTATTATAATGTTATACTAGGTAGACCATGGATCCACGAGATGAAGACGGTTCCATCAACATACCACCAATGTGTGAAGATGCCAACTCCATGGGGAACAATGAAGATCACAAGAGATCAACAAGAATCAAAAGAATGCTACAAGACCTCGATGAAGTCTACGACAAAACCACAACAAGCATAGCAATTAAGGTAGGGGCACGAGATGTACTGGAAAAAAGAAATAAAAACATAAAGGGAGTGCCCCTAAACATTGAGGATCCTAAAGCCAAATTCCTCATATGATCCTTAATACCGGAACAAATCAAACAAGACATGTTGAGCTTCCTCAGTACTAGAAAAAAGACATTTGCATGGAAATATGAAGACATGACATGTATAGATAAAAGCATTATAACTCACAAACTTAACATTGATCCTTCTTTTAGACCAATACAGCAAAAGAGAAAGAAGTTCGCACCCGAAAGGAATCAAATCATCCAATAGGAAGTGGAGAAAATCCTCAAAACAGGGATGATCAAGGAAGTAAAATTCCCAATGTGGCTAGCCAACGTGGTCGTAGTACAAAAAAAGAAAGAAAAAGGGTTAGTGTGTGTAGATTACATGGATCCTAGCAAGGCTTGTCCTAAGGATCCTTTCCTCCTACCACATATTGACTCCATGATAGACTCTACAGGTAGCCATGACTTGTTAACATTTATGGATGCATCAGCAGGATTCCAACAAATCCAGACGGAACCATCCGAACAAGAAGATATGACATTCATAACTCCGATAGGTATATATTGTTATACCGTAATCCCATTTGGTCTTAAAAATGCAGGTGCAACATACCAAAGGTTAGTCAACTGAATGTTTAAAGAGAAACTGGGGGACACCATGGAATTCTACATTGACGACATCGTGGTCAAGTCTATGAAAGTTGAAGATCATCTCATGGATCTTAAATAGGACTTCGACATATTGGACGAATACAACATGAAGTTGACTCTATCCAGGTGTCATTTCAGAATGAGATCAGGCAAGTTCCTCAAATATATGGAGGGATAGAAGCAAGTCTGAAGCATATCAAAGCAATCATCGAACTAAAATCCCCATCTTCAACAAAGGACATTCAAAGGTTGACTAGAAGAATAACAGCTCTCAACATATTCATCTCAAGATCCTTAAAAAGATGAAAACCTTTCTACTATATCTTGAAGAAGAATAAAATACTCGAATGGACCTAGGAGCATGAAGAAGCCTTCCAAGAATTTAAAGTTATTTAAGTTCAGCACCACTATTGGTGAAACCTCTAGATAGGGAACCACTCCTCCTCTACTCTCAGTATCCTCAAACACGGTGAGTGTTGTCCTAGCCAAGGATCTCAACGGAGACCAACATCCCGTCTACTATATAAGTAAAAGTCTCCTAGATCCTAAGACTAGATATTTCTATCTCGAAAATTTAGTACTTTCATTGGTATCTGCTTCCACTAAATTAAGACATTACTTTGAAACACATACCATACATGTAAATACTAACTATCCTATTAAGAATGTGATGAGAAAACTAGATATGTCAGGAATAATGGCAAAGTGGTCCGTGAAGCTGAGCACATTCTACATAAAGTATGAGCCACGATCCGCAATAAAATCTCAAGCATTAGCGACTTTGTGGCTGACTTTAGAAGAAAATAACATGGAAAAATGGACACTATTCACGGATGGAGAATCAAACCAAAGAGGAACCGGACTAGAGATCATACTGAAGTCGCCACAGGGGGACATCCTACCCTAGGCAATAAGTTGTGAATTCAATGCAACCAACAATGAGGCAGAATACAGAGCACTCATCATGGGATTGCAATTGGCTAAGGATCTCCAAATCAAGGATCTTCAAGTATTCGTTGATTAGTTATTATTGACTAATCACTTTAATGGATCCTATGTAGTAAAAGGTGAAAGATTAGCACTATATCTCGAGATCCTCAAAAAAAACTAGCCTCCGAGTTTGAAAGCTTTAGCCTAGATCAGGTTCCTAGAGAAGAAAACATTGAAGCAAACACATTGGCTAACTTAGGATATTCTCTAATGACCCCACCAAAAATGAGGATACCTATAACCCACATACTAAATCCTGCAATAGAAGATCCCTCCAAGAAACCAAACCACCCTGAGCGAACAATGAATATAGCAGCTATCGGAGATCCTGACCCAAATATCCCTCCTCAAAGGGATCATGACAATCAAGATCCTTAAAGAAATCCATAATCATGGATCCAACCTATTATGTAATACCTCCATAATGGCACGATCCCGAAAGAGGAAAAAAGTGAAGGAGCATTCAAAACAAGGGTCTCAAGGTTTGTAATAATCCAAGGTAAATTATATAAAAAATCCATGGCAGGTCCATATCTTAGATGCTTAGAAGATCATGAAGTTGCAGAAGTTCTAAAGGATATACATGAAGGAGACTGCGACAATCACACCGGGGGCAGATCCTTATGCTCCAAAGTGTTGAGAACATGATACTACTGGCCAACCATGAAGAAAGATTCCTTCCTACATGCTCAAAAATTTGATGCTTGTCAAAGACATAGCAACATCCTACATTAACCAACAGAACCTCTACATCCTATCATCTCCCTTGGCCATTCATGAAATGGGGGATGGATATAGTAGGAAAATTGCCAGTAGCTCCTAGTGGAAAAGTCTTCATGCTAGTGATGATCGACTACTTCTCGAAATGGATAGAAGCCAAAGCTTTTGTTTAGGTAAGAGAAAAAGAGGTAGTATCATTTATTAAACGCAATATCTTGACCTGATTCGGGATCCCTATCGAAATAATATGCGACAATGGACGATAGACTTTTGCACGAGTTGGGGAATCAAAATGATAATGTCCACTCCTATTCACCCTCAAGCCAACGGTCAATCAAAATCAAGAAACAAAATCATAGTCAATAACTTGAAGAAAAGGTTAGATGAAAAGAAAGGAAAATGGGAAGAAGAACTTCCTTTCGTCCTATGGGCGGATAGAACCACTTCCAAAGTAGCCACAGGCCAAACCACATATTCCTTGGTGTTCAGAGCAAAAGCAATGATCCCTACTGAAGTAGTGATCCCGACAACAAGATACCTATTTCAAAGTCAAGAAAACAATGACATGATCCTAGCCCAGGATCTTGATATTATTGATGAACTCAGGGATCTTGCCAAGATCCGCATTGCTACTCATCAACAGAGAATCACCCAGGTATACAACAAGAATATAAAAGTCAGAAAGATTCTCGATAAGAGACTTGGTATTAAGGATAACATTCCAAAACACCAAGGATCCTATTGTAGGTAAACTGACACCTAAGTGAGAATGACCATATCTCATAGATGTTGGAGCAGGAAAGGGGACATACTGGTTAGCTACTCTCAATGTCAATATCTTGCCAAGATCATGGAATGTTATACATCTTAAGGCATATCAAATGTAAGTAATATCGGACACTCTTCAACAAACTCAAGGTGTACTTATTCTTTATTCTAACTATTATCATTATTTACTCTTCTTGAATACATTACTGACTTAAGCATCGGAGGGGCGTTAGCTAGACTAATGCCCACCCCTAGATAATGTTTGTTGTTAATAGGGACTCAAGGATCCTGAAACATGAAGATCCAAGAATCCTGACATACAAGGATCTTGACATTTAAGGGCCCTGACACTTAAGAGTCCCATAGCTACAACGTTTTATGATTCTTAACGACTGCAAAATGCAAGTATCCTAGTAACTAAGAATAAAGATTGATCATCTCTCCTACGAATAAGGGTACTTAATCCCCTTTAAGGTTTAAAGAGTTAATTACCTCTTTCTTACGAGTTAAGGTTTCTACGCCTCGCTTGGACGCACGTTATATAACTATGGGATGTGAATAAGGGGATCATTTCATGCTGTAGTGACTTGGCAACCCTCTTATTTCAGAACATAAGTTAAGATCCTAAAGTTAAAATCTAAGGTTTATAACATTGACATGTTATCTCAAGTTGGGATCTTCCCAACATGATTCCTAAGGTTTATAGCATTGACATGTTATCTCAAGTTGGGATCTTCCCCAGATTATACCTAAGGTTTATAACATTAAAATGTTATCTCAATTTGGGATCTTCCCCAGTAAATACCTATGGCTTATAACATTTTCATGTTATCACGCAATTGAGACAGTAATTTACTAAAGTTTATAACACCATCATGTTAACTTAAATTGGGGTCATCCCCAGATAGTGTGCAAGGCATACGAAATTATCCTTGTTCTCAAGTACTTTCCGAGTCAGGATCATTTCTAAGTAAAAATTATTTCCAAAAATCACCAAGTTATGGCTAATCGAGGATCCTTACTGATAAACCTCTAAAGTAAGGATCCCCTCATCAGAAGTTATCGAAGACACCACGAAACTGAAGAACTTATCCTAAGTTTTTTTTAAGTTGGGATCGATTCCTAGTAAATTCTAAAGTTGAAGTTTGAGAATCCTTTCTAAGGAAAAGAACAAGGAAGAAACATGAAGCTTAAGAAAAAACTCAAAGGGCAACAACCAGGTTCTATTTATCCTTGTTTTGAACTTTTGAGAAATCTTTAAATTTTTCTAAATAAAGTTTGAAGATCCCAAACTCTTCGGGATCCTAAGCAAATAATATTTCCTGGTTATCCGATTTCTAAGTGTTAAATTGATACTTTCTGGAAAAAAAATTTCTTTCAAAATTACTTGATAAATCTAATATTTCCTAATTATCAGAATCCTAATGATTTCCTAAGATTATTTGCAGGAACTAAACTTTTTAGGATACTAATTATTTGAAGATCCTCATACTTCATGTCAATCAAACAAGTCAACCACGCAGATAGAAATATAAAGTGACCATAGATTAAAAGGGTTGCCCACCAAACCCATAAGAAAGAGAGTAAAATATTCTCTTACAGACCCAAATTTAATAAAATTGTTTTTAAACTAAATCAATCTTAAGCTGCAACTTGACCACCATCACCCGGGGCCACCTTTGTCTTATCTTTCTCTCCTCCTTCCTTCGATTGTGGAACAGGATCTTGACTGGCTTTCACAGGCTTTCCAGTTAACTTGGCCAGGGCCTTGCGCCACCCGACCACATTCTACGATCCCGCATTCCCCAGATCCTCCACAAGCTTTATCTTCACCTCCCAAATAGCCACCGTGACACTAGCCTTCACCTCAGCTATGACCTCATCCATCTCAGCTACATGTTCCTCGTCCCTCTCAACTTTTTCTTAGTACAACTTATCCACCCTTTCCAAGAGTTCCTTGTTGATCTCCTCCTGCTCTTTCAAAACATGCTCGATTTGAGCAAACTTGATTTTGAGATCCTCAATAGAACAGGAGACGTGGTCTGCAACCTAAGAAAAATGATGATAAGTAAAAAGTAAGAAGTAAAATCAAAGAAGGAAAAGCTCTTACGAATTGAGAGAAAGAGATCAACTTCCTTAATGCCTCATCTGTTCCAAGATTCTCAAGATCCTAGGCATCAGAGGGTTTTCTCTTGCGAGATGTAGGGGTTTTCACAACAAGATTAGATTGAGGCCTCTTAGGAGGAAGAGAGGGAGGGATCTTTTCCTTCTTCACAACAAGTAGGCCACTAGACATATCATCCTCAAGATCAACCAAAGAAAAAGAGCACTTAAGCGAGTAGCCTTAGATCCTACAAATTATGAAGGATCCTTATAAGCTCAAGATCCTAAAACAAATAGATAAACTAGAAATGATCCTTATTGGTGGCCATTGAAGTTGTAGTAGATGAACCTTGATGGAGGATAGGGCACTCAAACTTAAATGATCGAATGTCAGCAGGTAAAGCAAGGAAACTCAAGACCTTATCCTCAGTATCTTCAGCAATGGAAAAAGCTTATCCAAACTTGAAACCTGCATCGAAACAAACAAAATAAGAAAAGTAAATCATTGGATCCTCAAAATCAATAAATAGATCCTACATATTTTGGCCCAAGCATTGGGCAAAAGATCTCCACCAACGATAGAATCACGCCTCACGAAGAAGTATTTTTCCTTCCAGGATCCATCATTATGTTTCGAACTAAAGATAAGAGGAGACTGATTGGATTTGATCTTAAGCAAGAAACGGGAATTTCCAAAGGTAGAAAGTTCATCAACAAAAGCCAAACTAGGAAGACCTGCCTCTTGATTATGGGTATGATTCATTCAATCAATCCAAGATAATATCCTCAAGACAACGGGCATAACTTGAATGTATGAGAGTTGAGTGGCTTGAAAAAACTCGGAAATAATGCCAGAGAAAGGATATTTCAAATCCAAAGAAAAGGGATACTTAGGGAAACATATCCAAGAAGACGAAACAAAATCAGGCTCAATTGAGGCTTCAAAGGATCTAAAAACTACTTCAGAAGGAAAAACTCAACCAGTTCTAAGGAATTGCATGTCTTCACCGTCAAAGGAACAGGCCTCATCATAGGTCAGGATTCCCTGATCAACGAAGTCATTCTCATTAGGAGCGGTAATGATGGTACGAGAATGAGTCGCCATCTTACCCATGATCGGAAAACAAAAACTAAAGGAAGAAGGGGAAAAGAAATTACATTTGGAGATGACCGAAAAAGATCATAAGAAATTTTAGGGATGGTAAAGAAAATCGGCTAATTACCCCTATTTAACCTAGTGACATAAGAAAGAGGATATGATTTGACTGCGTGATGATTACAATTGATCAGATAAATCCTATCAGGTTAGGGTTTGAAATTCAAATCTCTTAACTCATTTATTTATTATTTAAATTATTCCTTTAAATATTGGATAAACTAACGTTAATATTCTTTAGGACTAATTTGGGGGCAATTCTTAGGGGCGAGATCCTCGATATCCTAAGCCACTTTTGGATCCCGACTATTATTATTATCATTATTTACTAACACTTATAACGGTTATAATCTCATTTCTTATTGACACATGTGCAAAATTAGTCAATGAAATAATTCTCAACAGAGAATCGTCTCAACTAAGCTTAAGACCCGGAATACCAAGTCAAACAACGTTCCTATGCTGATCTCAAAGGATCCCGGTAATATTGGACTTCTTGTTGTTTAGTTTAGACTATAAATAAAACTTGTATTACACACAATAGACACACATTCTACGATAATTGTACTGGCATTTACACATTCATATCTGTAATTAACATTTTACATCAATAAATCATCAAGGTATGTGATCATTATCACCTCCCAAGGTTTTGTGTCGGAGATCCTAGCAAGGGTCAAGGGCTTTCTTTTTAAACCATTTTGTCACCTTGTTTAACATTTCATACTTGTTTTATCTCGAACATCACAACCTCTCATACAATTTGGTTAATTATTGATTGTTCATTTTTTGACCAGAACACACACACACACACACACACAAACGCGCACACACACACACACACATATATATATATATATATATATATATATATATATATATATATATATATATATATATATATATATATATAAACACACAGACACATAAATTCGCTGAGAAAGATTAGTAAAAAGACAAAAAAAAATACTTTTATTTTTATTTTTTAGCATATATATATATATATATATATATATATATATATATATATATATATATATATATATATCATACATAGTTATAAAGCTAGCATTTTTCCTTGAACCTCATGCATTTGAAACCTCCTATTTTAATGAATACCACTCAAAAGTCTCTTAATAATGATTAACAATTCAAAGGTTTTATAACTTATATAATATACTTAGTAAACAATTAATGGGTACTCTACTATAAAAAGGTCAATCTTTTTTAGTAGCCACACAAATACAAATCACATACAAAATTCATAAAGAAAACAAGTTTAAAGTTTTTTGTGTTGGTTTGAGGGATTTGAACAATTTTTCGAGCCATGTTATTATGTTGAAGTTTTTAATTTTTAAGTTTGTTATATACTAATTCTTTTTTGTATTTTTTTTATTGAAGTATTCTTTTAAGAATATCATTATATGTTGTGGTTGAAAATTTAATGTAAATTAGATTAGATTCATGTTATCGATCATATGTTATGGAAAATGATATATATAATATTTAATTAACTATTTTATACATGTTTGTATGTTCATGTTTCTTTAAAACAATAATTAATTAAAAATCATGGATATGTCATATTATCCATATTATCCATGCAAGTCTCTTTTGAAATGCTAATTGTCTATCTTATCACTTTATTACTTAGTATATGTTTCACATTTTAATAATAATATTAAGTGTTTCTTAAAAGTCTTCTTTAACTTATTATTAATAATAAGTGGTTTAAAACTAATGAATAACAATTTTAAATGATAATAACATCAAATTATAAATTACATTTAGCTATAAATAAATAGTATTTTAAATGAACATCATTATTGAAATTAGAAAATGATCGCATAAGTAAAAATATAATTAATCAATAATAATAATAATTGTTAAAAATAATACTAAATAGATAATTATATTTAATTCTATTAATGAGGAATGTGGATTGATGTTAATGAATATTATAGTTCAAAATAATAGAGATTATATATATATATATATATATATATATATATATATATATATATATATATATATATATATATATATATATTAGTGTAAAAATATTATCTCAAAGTTAATGTTAATAACGTAACCATTTTAAACATATATTATTCAATATTTTAACAATATATTTATAATTTTCGGTGCACAACGCGCGGGAATTTGTCTAGTATCATACTATATTATAAAGGAATCATTTTTTCTTTCACCACATTCATTTGAAACTCCCATGCATTTTGCCTTTCACCAAATTCATTTGAAACTCCCATGATTTTTCAATTTCTTTCTAATAATGATTATAAGTTGGTTAATAAGATTAAATAAATATCAAACCTAAAGTGTAATCATATATAAACTAAATTTCAATATTAAAATAATATCTTTACTTCTACTTATAAAGTTATGTTTTTTTTAACTTTTTACATATTATACTTAATTTATTAGTTTTAATATATTGTTGGATGTAAACTATTATAATTTTAAAGCTACAACTTTTGAACAATTTGTATTAAATATTTAAATTATAAACTTAAATATAACATTATAGGACCAACTTAAATATAAATTTTAGTTTAACTTAAACAACCCAAATAATATTTTGTAAATAGTTAACAGTGATAAGTTGTAGTGTCTTTCTAATAATGATTATAATTTGGTAAATAAGGTTAAATAAATATCAAACTTAAAGTGTAATCATAAATAAACTAAATTTCAATATTAAAATAATATATTTACTTCTAGTTATAAAGTTGTCTTTAACTTTTAACATATTATACTTAATTTATTATATTTAATATGTTGTTGTATGTAAACCATATTCAATTTAAAACTAGAACTTTTGAACAATTTGGACTAAATACTTAAACTGTTAATTTAAATATAACATTACAGTGTCAACTTAAATATAAATTTTAGTTCCACTTAAAAAATCCAATGAATAATTTGTGAATAGTTAAAAGTGATAAATTATAGTGCTAAATGAAAAAACTAAATTATAATATCAATTTAACTAAAATATTTCCTAAAGATATTTGTATAATCGTTAAAAGTTTTCAAATAAGTAGCTTAAAATAACTTACAATAACAATAGTTAACATAACTCTATATAAATGATTGTATTGTTACCTTTAAAATAAAAAAAACAATGTCTGATGTTTTAAATAATTATTGGGATAGAAATTAAAACGTTAAGAAAATAAATTTTAAAAAATTAATTAACAATAACAAAAACTATAAATAACATTAAGCCATATATTATATTTAATTATATTCATGAGTAACTCATATGTAGAAGTCATTCAAACGCTTGAGATTATACAGTTATAATAGATGTGTATATTATTATATAATTCAAAATAATCAATATATTATATCAATTTAGTATACGAATTATTATATCAAATTTAACAACAACGTTATTGTTATATTAAAAAAACATATATTTGTAAAGATTTCAACTATATAGGTGCCTTTGCGCAACGCGCGGGCATTCGCCTAGTATCTTATAAAGCTAATATTTTTTCTTGAACCTCATGCATTTGAAACTCCCGATTTTTCATTTTTCCATATAATATAATTTCTAACTTAAATATGCCATTAATTATAAATATTATCATAAATAAAACACTTCTTGAATTATCTGTAACTTTAATATGGTGTTAAATACATAACCTAAATTAATATATGAAACAAACTTAAAAATATAGTGTAAAATTTAAACCTAAAGTAAAATATCAAATAAAGTTTTACAAAAAACTCAATGTATATTTATTACAAGATTTAAAAAGAAAATATTAAACAGAATAAACATAAAATAACATAAATCTAAAAGTAAAATTAACTAAAAGATCTTCAAAAACTATTTTTTATAATAACTAAAATTCAGTTAAGTTGTTTTTAAATTAATTTATAATAATAATAGTTAAAATAACATAAAGTTATAAATTAAGTTATGTTATATCAAAAACAAAGAGTACACTTATAATGGAAGCATTTTTTCTTTCACCACATTCATTTGAAACTTCTATGCATTTTTCCTTTCACCACATTCATTTGAAACTTCCATGACTTTTCAATTTCTTTCTAATAATGATTATAAGTTGGTTAATATGTTTAAATAAAGTGTAATCATATATAAACTAAATTTGAATATTAAAAAATATCTTTACTTCTACATATAAAGTTATGTATTTTTTTTTTTACTTTTAACATATTATACTCAATTTATTAATTTTAATATATTGTTGGATGTAAACCATTATCATTTTAAAACTATAACTTTTGAACAATTTGTATAAAATACTTAAATTATTAATTTAAATATAATATTACAGGCTCAACATAAATATTAATTTTAGTTTAACTTAATGAACCCAAAGAATATTTTGTAAATAGATAAAAGTGATTATAATTTGGTTAATAAGGTTAAATAAATATCAAACTTAAAGTCTAACCATAAATAAACTAAATTTCAATATTAAAATAATATCTTTACTTCTACTTATAAAGTTATGACTTTAACTTTTAATATATTATACTTAATTTATTAAATTCAATATGTTGTTGTATGTAAACCATTAGCAGTTTAAAGTTACAACTTTTGAACAGTTTGGAAAAATATTTAAATTATTAATTTAAATATAACATTATAGTTTCAACTTAAATATAAATTTTAGTTCCACTTAAAAAAGTTCAATGAATATTTTGTGAATAGTTAAAAGTCATAAACTGTAGTGTTAAATGCAAAACCTAAATTGTAATCTCAATTCAACTAAAATACTTCCTAAATATATTTTTATAATCGTTAAAAGTTTTCAAATAAGTAGCTTAAAATAACTTATAATAACAATAGTTAAAAATAACTCTATATAAATGATTATATTCTTACCTTTAAAATCAAAAAACAATGTTTGATGTTTTAAATAATTATAATGATAGAAATTAAAACGTTAAACAAATAAATTTCAAAAAATTAATTAACAATAACAACAACTATAGATAACATTAAATATTATATTATATTTAATTTTATTCATGAGTAACTCGCAGGTAGAAGTCATTCAAATGATTGAGATTATGCAGTTATAATATATGTATATATTATCATATAATTCAAAATAATCAATATATTATATCAATTTAGTATACGAATTATTATATCAAATTTAACAACAACGTTATTGTTATATTTAAAAAAAAACATATATTTGTAAAGATTTCAACTATATAGGTCTTTCTGCGCAACGTGCGGGCATTCACCTAGTATATATATTAAAACGAGCATTTTTTCTTGAACCTCATGCATTTGAAACTTCCAAGACTATTCAACTTATACAAATTAATTTATGATTAAGTGAAATATTATGATTTATAACTCCAATAACTCTTCAAATCATCCTATTTTTTGATGAGTTAAATGAAATATTTACCCTATATAATAAATTTGTAGATTACATATTGCATGTATGTCAACTCAAAATGATAGGTTATGTTTGTAGGGTTTAAAGAGTTATGTGAGTGGTTAGATAGATGTAAGAAAGCAATTGCAACTTTTCCAATTATAAATTCATGTAAACTCAAATTGGGTGCATGTAAAATTGTAGATATTAACCAAGGTTCAAATTTGGGTATGTTTGTAAAGGTATACTTGAGATTATTTTTTAAGTTTATGTGTTATGCATCTTTCTATAATCACAAGATGATGAAGTGGGATTGATAATTATTTCTCATGAGCTTTTGGTAATTCAACCTTCAAGCTATTTACCAGTTACAGCAATTAACTTTATTAACATGTATGTATCTTTATGTTGTCTCTCTTTTTTATGTTAAGAAAATATATTTTATATCTAAAAGAATATTATTCAACATGTATTTTATGTTATTATAAGTCATATATTATGTTAGTTTCTATCGCTTATTTTGTTGTAAATAACATCGATGTAGTTTTTTATAATTGATTTTTGATGAAAGAAGTTTACAATTATTATTCCAAATTGTTGGTGATAATAACGAATTAGAACGAATGACTTTTAATATGATATGACTTTATTGTTGAAAACCAATGATTATGTGTGTTATAAAAATGAATTCTTTATGTTCTACCAAAACTTATATGGATGTATCCATTTTAAACGTTTTTATAGTAATAAAAATAATTTATTATCTTATTACATTTGTCAATTTCTTTTTTTCATATTTGTTCTTTATCGTAAAGGAAAAATAAAATAAATAAAATATTAATATTTTCATAAGAAAATATAAGTGATAAAAATATACTTCAAGTGTAACACTTCTACTCCCCTTACCCACTCTTAACATATTTTTTTTAAGATTGGTCATAGTACATAACAAAATATTAGGTTTCAAATTTAAATCACAATTTTAGTTGGACCGTTCATTCTCTTCCAAAATTCCATAGCTATAAGAACAAAAATAAAAGTACAATACAAAAGAACGATAATTTTTTTTTAATATAATAATGAAAAATTTTCAAATACGTAGTTTTTAATTAAGTAAAAATAATAATTGTTTAAAATGACGTAAAACCTGATAATATATCATATTATATTAAAAATTATTGTTATTTGAATTAATAATAATAATAATAATAATAATAATAATAATAATTAATATTATTATTATTATTATTATTATTTAAATTATATAAGGACATAGAAAATATTCAAATAAATTATTATTATTATTATTTTTGTTATATTGGAAATACAAAATATTCAAATATTCAAATAAATTATTTACAAAATCAAATTGTAAAAATCAAGAATATGTCATATTATCCATGCAAGTCGTTTTTAAGAAAAAATTGCAAAAATGGTCCCTATGGTATGCAAAATTTTGGGGTTTTAGTCCAAACCACGAGTTTTTTGGATCCATGGTCCTTTTGGAGTGGTTTCTATGTGGTTTTGGTCCCTGAACTTAACTTCCGTTAAGTTGGATCTATTAAGCCCCCTCACGTGCCTCACACGTGAGGGTAATTTCGTCATTTCATATATTCGGGACCATTTTTGCGTAAAGGTTTTTTGGATTAATTCCTTTTAAATACCGCCACTTCCTGTGATCTTCTTCCCCAACGTTCCCCAACGTCTCTTTTCTTCTACCCTTCTTCTTCTTGAGCTCTGCTACAACAAAAATGGTGCTATGTTCTTGTGGAAAAGTTGTGGTGAAAACGTCTTGGACCCCTCTGAATCTAGGAAGGAGATTTTTTGTATTCCCTATGAATGATTCTGTTTATGGGTTTATTGGGTGGCTTGATCCCCCAATGTGTGCTAGGGCTAAAGCCATCATACCTGGTCTGCTAAGAAATTTGAATTAAGTGCAAGAACGGTGCAATGAGTTGGTTAGAAGTATGAACATGCTACAGGATCAATGCAATGGACTGATATGCAGGAACAACATGTTGGTGGCAAATGTCAAAGCATTGAAGGATGACAATTTGAAGCTGAAAATGTACACGTTTGGAAGTTGGTTTTTCTTTGTGATTGTATTCTTCTGTATTTGGTTTGTGTAGGGGGTATACTGTGAAGGGTGTTTTGGTCATTTTGTTGTAATTTTATGTGATCATGTTTGTAGTGACTTATGATGATAATGATATATGTACAATTTTATGATGCAAGTGTAATGAATGTTTTACCAAAATGGTATGAATGTATCAGAATTAACATATGAATAGAAATGGTATGAATGTATTACCAAAATGTATATATTAGAACCAATTGTACATAACCAAAATACACATTTCATTAAGACTTGTAATATAACAACCAAAGGTTCTAAACATAACAACCAAAGATTCTAAACATTACCAAAAGGGACACATTACCATACCTAAGATAACAACCAAGTTTTCATAACAACCAACCAAAAGTTTTCAACAAAATATTGTAAACATAACAACCAAGTTTTCATAACCAACCAAAATCACAGAAAACCCCATGCATGCATGACACATTACTTCTTGGACTAACTCCCACCTTGCCCTTTACAGGTCCTAGAGTTGTGTCCCTTTTTCTTGCATTTTCTACAAGTAACACTGATATGCTTCCTTGATAGCTTCGGCACTAAATCATTTGTTGGTTTTTAGGAACCTCCTTCTTGTGTCGCATTCACTCCATCACCTTGACTTGCCTTCTGCTTTTTGCTTAACCTTTCACCCTCACTTTGTCTTCTCTTTTTCTTAGGCCTTCCCACCTGAGTGCGATCTGGAGGAGGGATTAGCTTTGTGGGACATTCACTTTTAGGCCACATAGATCTACCCTTAATTGGCTCCACCTTAAAAGAATAAGCCTTTTTCCATGTTTCTAGACAATACACCTTGTGAACCCATTTGTAAATGTCAAGCTCAACCTCTAGGTCTTTACTCATCTCATTCAGAGTTGCAATTGCATGTCTGCATGGAATTCCAATTAATTCCCATTTTCTACAAGTGCATGTTTTGTTCCTAACATCAACCACATGTTGATCCTGCAAAGCTCCTGTGACTTGATACTTGTCTCCCCCATTCCACCTAGCAATGTATTGTTAAGCAACTGTTTTTCTTGCACCTAGGATGTCTGTTGCTGTGGATGTTAATGGACCTTTAGCCTTTTTCATTTCCTTCATGAAATTACATATCCTTTTCATTAGATACTCCCTTATGTATTCTAAACATCCAATGATAGGTTTATCCCTTCCTTTCTCTATCTTCCCATTAAACACTTCACACATGTTTGATATCAACACATCAGAAACTGCTCTTCCTGTGTGTACATTACCATTAAAAAACATTTAATACAATTCACATACAAGTAAAACAGTTCACTAAGTGAAAGACATAAGGACAAAATTGGAATATATAAATTTACCTGAAAAAGGACTCTTTGCCCAATGTTTAGGAGGATTTTGCTTCAACCATTAACATGCCTCCTTATCATACTGACTAAACTCCTTCATCAAATGTTCAAACTCAGGAATGGTGGTAGCTAATGCACACTTCCATAAGTGGTCCCTATACTCTGTTTTCCTCCATCTTTTCCTCATATTGTCATGAATATGTCTAATACAATATCTATGCTCAGCATTGGGAAACAATTGCTCAACTGCAGTATGTAAACCCTGCAAAAATCAATTGTCAATCATTAGAATTAATTTAAAACCACACTTTAAATGACCAAATGTATAAAAACCACTTCCAGCTTTACCTTTTGCCTGTCACTTATGAAAGTAAAATTTGAGTTTCTTCCGAGGTCCAAGTCATCCCCAATGTTATCTAAAAACCATTTCCAGCTTTCTGTGTTTTCAGATTCAACAATCCCATATGCTAATGGGTAAATTCCATTATTGGAATCAAGACCAATTGCTGAAAGGACCTGCCCAAGGAATGGTCCTTTCATGAAGGCTCCATCAAAACCTAATAAGTCCCTAAGGCATGCCTTGAACCCTTTTTTCAATGGATCCAAACACACATAAATTCTTCTAAACTGCCTGGTTGTGGAATCAGGGTTAGGCTCAGAACATACATCTATTTTCACTGTGGTGTCTGGGTTGGTGGCTTGAAGTTCGAGAACATAGTCCCTCAACATTTCATACTGCTTTGTGTAGTCCCCAGTTATATGCTTTCTTGCCTTATCCTTTGCCCTGAACACGTTGTCCATAGTAACACCCACTTGGTAGGTCTTTTGAAAGTGATCTTGTATGGCTCTCAAAGGTATATCTGGATTCGCCTCAACTTGATCAAAGATTTTTTTGCTGATAAAAGAAGCAGTACAAGCCCTGAGTTTCCTTGTTTGCAAACATGTGTGAGTTTGGTTTAAGGTCCTTATAAACAAGTCGGATTCAGGATTTGACCTAGATGCATGAATTTACCAACCACATGTTACTTTTTGTGTCTTTAATTCTTTACCCTTTCTTTTTGAAGTGGTAGCTTGACTACCCACTTGGCCTTTATTGGTGACACGTACAACTCCTCTACACTATGCCCTAAGCCTTACATTGTCCAAACATTTCAAAAGTTATAGCTTTAAATTGATAATAGTTTACATACACCAACATATTAAATCTAATAAATTAAGTATAATATGTTAAAAGTTAAAGACATAACATTATAAGTAGAAGTAATATGTTAAAAGTTAAAGGCACGATGTGGAATAGGGATTAGCTTTGTGGGACATTCACTTTTGGGCCACATAGATCTACCCTTAATTGGCTCCACCTTAAAAGAATAAGCCTTTTTCCATGTCTCTAGAAAATACACCTTGTAAACCCACTTGTAAATGTCAAGCTCAGCCTCTAGGTCTTTACTCATCTCATTCAGAGTTGCAATTGCATGTCTGCATGGAATTCCAATTAATTCCCATTTTCTACAAGTGCATGTTTTGTTCCTAACATCAACCACATGTTGATCCTGCAAAGCTCCTGTGACTTGATACTTGTCTCCCCCATTCCACCTAGCAATGTATTGTTAAGCAACTGTTTTTCTTGCACCTAGGATGTCTGTTGCTGTGGATGTTAATGGACCTTTAGCCTTTTTCATTTCCTTCATGAAATTACATATCCTCTTCATTAGATACTCCCTTATGTATTCTAAACATCCAATGATAGGTTTATCCCTTCCTTTCTCTATCTTCCCAGGAATGGTGGTAGCTAATGCACACTTCCATAAGTGGTCCCTATACTCTGTTTTCCTCCATCTTTTCCTCATATTGTCATGAATATGTCTGATACAATATCTATGCTCAGCATTGGGAAACAATTGCTCAACTGCAGTATGTAAACCCTACAAAAATCAATTGTCAATCATTAGAATTAATTTAAAACCACACTTTAAATGACCAAATGTATAAAAACCACTTCCAGCTTTACCTTTTGCCTGTCACTTATGAAGGTAAAATTTGAGTTTCTTCCAAGGTCCAAGTCATCCCCAATGTTATCTAAAAACCATTTCCAGCTTTCTGTGTTTTCAGATTCAACAATCCCATATGCTAATGGGTAAATTCCATTATTGGAATCAAGACCAACTGCTGAAAGGACCTGCCCAAGGAATGGTCCTTTCATGAAGGCACCATCAAAACCTAATAAGTCCCTAAGGCATGCCTTGAACCCTTTTTTCAGTGGACCCAAACACACATAAATTCTTCTAAACTGCCTGGTTGGGGAATCAGGGTTAGGCTCAGAACATACATCTATTTTCACTGTGGTGTCTGGGTTGGTGGCTTGAAGTTCGAGAACATAGTCCCTCAACATTTCATACTGCTTTGTGTAGTCCCCAGTTATATGCTTTCTTGCCTTATCCTTTGCCCTGAACACGTTGTCCATAGTAACACCCACTTGGTAGGTCTTTTGAAAGTGATCTTGTATGGCTCTCAAAGGTATATCTGGATTCGCCTCAACTTGATCAAAGATTTTTTTGTTGATTAAAGAAGCAGTACAAGCCCTGAGTTTCCTTGTTTGCAAACATGTGTGAGTTTGGTTTAAGGTCCTTATAAACCAGTCGGATTCAGGATTTGACCTAGATGCATGAATGTACCAACCACATGTTACTTTTTGTGTCTTTAATTCTTTACCCTTTCTTTTTGAATTGGTAGCTTGACTACCCACTTGGCCTTTATTGGTGACATGTACAACTCCTCTACACTATGCCCTAAGCCTTACATTGTCCAAACATTTCAAAAGTTATAGCTTTAAATTGATAATAGTTTACATACACCAACATATTAAATCTAATAAATTAAGTATAATATGTTAAAAGTTAAAGACATAACATTATAAGTAGAAGTAATATGTTAAAAGTTAAAGACACAATGTGGAGGAGGGATTAGCTTTGTGGGACATTCACTTTTGGGCCACATAGATCTACCCTTAATTGGCTCCACCTTAAAAGAATAATCCTTTTTCCATGTCTCTAGAAAATACACCTTGTGAACCCATTTGTAAATGTCAAGCTCAGCCTCTGGGTCTTTACTCATCTCATTCAGAGTTGCAATTGCATGTCTGCATGGAATTCCAATTAATTCCCATTTTCTACAAGTGCATGTTTTGTTCCTAACATCAACCACATGTTGACCCTGCAAAGCTCCTGTGACTTGATACTTGTCTCCCCCATTCCACCTAGCAAGGTATTGTTAAGCAACTGTTTTTCTTGCACCTAGGATGTCTGTTGCTGTGGGTGTTAGTGGACCTTTAGCCTTTTTCATTTCCTTCATGAAATTACATATCCTCTTCATTAGATACTCCCTTATGTAAACATCCAATGATAGGTTTATCCCTTCCTTTCTCTATCTTCCCATTAAACACTTCACACATGTTTGATATCAACACATCATAAACTGCTCTTCCTGTGTGTACATTACCATTAAAAAACATTTAATACAATTCACATACAAGTAAAACAGTTCACCAAGTGAAATACATAAGGACCAAATTGGAATATATATAAATTTACCAGAAAAATGACTCTTTGCCCAATGTTTAGGAGGATTTTGCTTCAACCATTAACATGCCTCCTTATCATACTGACTAAACTCCTTCATCAAATGTTCAAACTCAGGAATGGTGGTAGCTAATGCACACTTCCATAAGTGGTCCCTATACTCTGTTTTCCTCCATCTTTTCCTCATATTGTCATGAATATGTCTGATACAATATCTATGCTCAGCATTGGGAAACAATTGCTCAACTGCAGTATGTAAACCCTGCAAAAATCAATTGTCAATCATTAGAATTAATTTAAAACCACACTTTAAATGACCAAATGTATAAAAACCACTTCCAGCTTTACCTTTTGCCTGTCACTTATGAAAGTAAAATTTGAGTTTCTTCCAAGGTCCAAGTCATCCCCAATGTTATCTAAAAACCATTTCCAGCTTTCTGTGTTTTCAGACACAACAATCCCATATGCTAATGGGTAAATTCCATTATTGGAATCAAGACCAACTGCTGAAAGGACCTGCCCAAGGAATGGTCCTTTCATGAAGGCACCATCAAAACCTAATAAGTCCCTAAGGCATGCCTTGAACCCTTTTTTCAGTGGACCCAAACACACATAAATTCTTCTAAACGGCCTGGTTGGGGAATCTGGGTTAGGCTCAGAACATACATCTATTTTCACTGTGGTGTCTGGGTTGGTGGCTTGAAGTTCGAGAACATAGTCCCTCAACAGTTCATACTGCTTTGTGTAGTCCCCAGTTATATGCTTTCTTACCTTATCCTTTGCCCTGAACACGTTGTCCATAGTAACACCCACTTGGTAGGTCTTTTGAAAGTGATCTTGTATGGCTCTCAAAGGTATATCTGGATTCGCCTCAACTTGATCAAAGATTTTTTTTGCTGATTAAAGAAGCATTACAAGCCCTGAGTTTCCTTGTTTGCAAACATGTGTGAGTTTCGTTTAAGGTCCTTATAAACGAGTCGGATTTAGGATTTGACCTAGATGCATGAATGTACCAACCACATGTTACTTTTTGTGTCTTTAATTCTTTACCCTTTCTTTTTGAAGTGGTAGCTTGAGTACCCACTTGGCCTTTATTAGTGACACGTACAACTCCTCTACACTATGCCCTAAGCCTTACATTGTCCAAACATTTCAAAAGTTATAGCTTTAAATTGATAATAGTTTACATACACCAACATATTAAATCTAATAAATTATGTATAATATGTTAAAAGTTAAAGACATAACATTATAAGTAGAAGTAATATGTTAAAAGTTAAAAGACACGATGTGGAGGGGGGATTAGCTTTGTGGGACATTCACTTTTGGGCCACATAGATCTACCCTTAATTGGCTCCACCTTAAAAGAATAAGCCTTTTACCATGTCTCTAGAAAATACACCTTGTGAACCCATTTGTAAATGTCAAGCTCAGCCTCTTGGTCTTTACTCATCTCATTCAGAATTGCAATTGCATGTCTGCATGGAATTCCAATTAATTCCCATTTTCTACAAGTTCATGTTTTGTTCCTAACATCAACCGCATGTTGACACTGCAAAGCTCCTGTGACTTGATACTTGTCTCCCCCATTCCACCTAGCAATGTATTGTTAAGGAACTGTTTTTCTTGCACCTAGGATGTCTGTTGCTATGGGTGCTAGTGGACCTTTAGCCTTTTTCATTTCCTTCATGAAATTACATATCCTCTTCATTAGATACTCCCTTATGTATTCTAAACATCCAATGATAGGTTTATCCCTTCCTTTCTCTATCTTCCTATTAAACACTTCACACATGTTTGATATCAACACATCAGAAACTGCTCTTCCTATGTGTACATTACCATTAAAAAACATTTAATACAATTCACATACAAGTAAAACAGTTCACTAAGTGAAAGACATAAGGACCAAATTGGAAAATATAAATTTACCTGAAAAATGACTCTTTGCCCAATGTTTAGGAGGATTTTGCTTCAACCATTAACATGCCTCCTTATCATACTGACTAAACTCCTTCATCAAATGTTCAAACTCAGGAATGGTGGTAGCTAATGCACACTTCCAAAAGTGGTCCCTATACTCTGTTTTCCTCCATCCTTTCCTCATATTGTCATGAATATGTCTGATACAATATCTATGCTCAGCATTGGGAAACTATTGCTCAACTGCAGTATGTAAACCCTGCAAAAATCAATTGTCAATCATTAGAATTAATTTAAAACCACACTTTAAACGACCAAATGTATAAAAACCACTTCCAGCTTTACCTTTTGCCTCTCACTTACGAAAGTAAAATTTGAGTTTGTTCCAAGGTCCAAGTCATCCCTAATGTTATCTAAAAACCATTTCCAGCTTTCTGTGTTTTCAGACTCAACAATCCCATATGCTAATGGGTAAATTCCATTATTGGAATCAAGACCAACTGCTGAAAGGACCTGCCCAATGAATGGTCCTTTCATGAAGGCACCATCAAAACCTAATAAGTCCATAAGGCATGCCTTGAACCCTTTTTTCAGTGGACCCAAACACACATAAATTCTTCTAAACTGCCTGGTTGGGGAATCAGGATTAGGCTCAGAACATACATCTATTTTCACTGTGGTGTCTGGGTTGGTGGCTTGAAGTTCGAGAACATAGTCCCTCAACAGTTCATACAGCTTTGTGTAGTCCCCAGTTATATGCTTTCTTGCCTTATCCTTTGCCCTGAACACGTTGTCCATAGTAACACCCACTTGGTAGGTCTTTTGAAAGTGATCTTGTATGGCTCTCAAAGGTATATTTGGATTCGCCTCAACTTGATCAAAGATTTTTTTGCTGATTAAAGAAGCAGTACAACCCCTGAGTTTCCTTGTTTGCAAACATGTGTGAGTTTGGGTTAAGGTCCTTATAAACCAGTCGGATTCAGGATTTGACCTAAATGCATGAATGTACCAACCACATGTTACTTTTTGTATCTTTAATTCTTTACCCTTTCTTTTTGAAGTGGTAGCTTGACTACCCACTTGGCCTTTATTGGTGACACGTACAACTCCTTTACACTATGCCCTAAGCCTTACATTGTCCAAACATTTCAAAAGTTATAGCTTTAAATTGATAATAGTTTACATACACCAACATATTAAATCTAATAAATTAAGTATAATATGTTAAAAGTTAAAGACATAACTTTATAAGTAGAAGTAATATGTTAAAAGTTAAAGACACGATGTGGAGGAGGGATTAGCTTTGTGGGACATTCATTTTTGGGCCACATAGATCTACCCTTAATTGGCTCCACCTTAAAAGAATAAGCCTTTTTCCATGTCTCTAGAAAATACACCTTGTGAACCCATTTGTAAATGTCAAGCTCAGCCTCTGGGTCATTACTCATCTCATTCAGAGTTGCAATTGCATGTCTGCATGGAATTCCAATTAATTCCCATTTTCTACAAGTGCATGTTTTGTTCCTAACATCAACCACATGTTGATCCTGCAAAGCTCCTGTGACTTGATACTTGTCTCCCCCATTCCACCTAGCAATGTATTGTTAAGCAACTGTTTTTCTTGCACCTAGGATGTCTGTTGTTGTGGGTGTTAGTGGACCTTTATCCTTTTTCATTTCCTTCATGAAATTACATATCCTCTTCATTAGATACTCCCTTATGTATTCTAAACATCCAATGATAGGTTTATCCCTTCCTTTCTCTATCTTCCCATTAAACACTTCACACATGTTTGATATCAACACATCAGAAACTGCTCTTCCTGTGTGTACATTACCATTAAAAAACATTTAATACAATTCACATACAAGTAAAACAGTTCACTAAGTGAAAGACATAAGGACCAAATTGGAATATATAAATTTACCTGAAAAATGACTCTTTGCCCAATGTTTAGGAGGATTTTGCTTCAACCATTAACATGCCTCCTTATCATACTGACTAAATTCCTTCATCAAATGTTCAAACTCAGGAATGGTGGTAGCTAATGCACACTTCCATAAGTGGTCCCTATACTCTGTTTTCCTCCATCTTTTCCTCATATTGTCATGAATATGTCTGATAGAATATCTATGCTCAGCATTAGGAAACAATTGATCAACTGCAGTATGTCAACCCTGCAAAAATCAATTGTCAATCATTAGAATTAATTTAAAACCACACTTTAAATGACCAAATGTATAAAAACCACTTCCAGCTTTACCTTTTGCCTGTCACTTATGAAAGTAAAATTTGAGTTTCTTCCAAGGTCCAAGTCATCCCCAATGTTATCTAAAAACCATTTCCAGCTTTCTGTGTTTTCAGACTCAACAATCCCATATGCTAATGGGTAAATTCCATTATTGGAATCAAGACCAACTGCTGAAAGGACCTGCCCAAGGAATGGTCATTTCATGAAGGCACCATCAAAACCTAATAAGTCCCTAAGCCATGCCTTGAACCCTTTTTTCAGTGGACCCAAACACACATAAATTCTTCTAAACTGCCTGGTTGGGGAATCAGGGTTAGGCTCAGAACATACATCTATTTTCACTGTGGTGTCTAGGTTGGTGGCTTGAAGTTCGAGAACATAGTCCCTCAACATTTCATACTGCTTTGTGTAGTCCCTAGTTATATGCTTTCTTGCCTTATCCTTTGCCCTGAACACGTTGTCCATAGTAACACCCACTTGCTAGGTGTCACACCCCGAAAACCGAAGGCGGAAACATTTCCGGGGTTGACTCCACGTTGAGTATCAAATCCAATGTACACAGTAAGTAAAGTGAAACAAACATTACGTTACATATTAAAAGTTTTACAATTTGTTTCATTAGACACAGTTTATACAGTTGTGATACATAATATAGATATAAACAAAATGAACGAGCCTTGCACGCACACGATCTTTAACCAAGTAAGTCTTCGGGTGCCTGTACTATCATTGACCTGAGAACACAAGCAATTTGAAAATTAGCATAACGCTGGTGAGTTCATAAGCAGTTTTGTTTTGTGAAAATGTTTATGTTTCCTTTCTGTTTCTGAAAATGTAACACACACCAAGAAAATCCCATATTTTCTTAAAAGTTGGTTGTTGTTTCATAAGAGTAATGTATGGTTTAGTTATCCGGTACATTGTTTTATGTCTTTAATGTATCAGTGTATTCCCAGGAAAGTCCCATACTTTCCTGAAGTGTAGTTATTGTAAAAGATGTAATGTTATTCAGTTGGTTACTCTTATATGATTATGTGTAGGTTACCCAGGAATGCCCCATGCTTTCCTGTATGTTTGTTTTCAATGTAAAAGATGTGTTTTGCTAGACCTGGTTGTGTACAAGATTTCCCAGGAAGGTCCCATACCTTCCTGAAGGTTGGTTATCATATGTAAAAGATGTAAAAGGTGTAAAAGATGTAAAAGATGTAAATTGAATCTTGGTTATCTGTAACCTTATGACTTTCGTCACCCTTGAACCATTTTGTTTCGGCTGTAGCTAGCAGCCAGGTGTGGGGTAGTCAGCCCCGTATAGATCTATACACTCAAGTCATGCTCTCTAAATCCCAGAGATTCTGGTTACGGGTGTAGTCCTCCACTCGCGTATCTCTGTGGAGTGTTCGCCGAGGACGTGTCTCCAATCATACGGAATAACAAATTTACTAGTAATAATAGGATAATCCTCCATTCGCGTATCTCTGTGGAATGTTACCGAGGACAAGACAGTGTACGAATTATATTGTTCATGTGTTATAATGTCATGCTTTTAACTGATAAAATGTGGAAACCATTTGTGAAATATATAAAACATAACCGTTTATAAAATCCATTTCACAAGTAAATGTTAAATGAACTGTATGATCTACTGGTTAGCAGTTACGTATATCAGTATTAAAAGCATAAGAAATATGAAACACACACATGAAAAATAAGTTTTGAGTACAAGAAAACCCTTGTACTTTGCTTGTGTTCCCTCCCCCCTGAAAACAGTGAAAAACAGTGAAAAAGGTAGGGGTATGAACTCACCTGACTCGGAAACGTGTCGGTTTTTGGATACTAGACGTTCGTTCGGGGTTTGATTACTCGCGATGTCACTATGTAAAATGAAATAATGTCCATATATATACATTTAGAGATATATTCACTAATCATATGGAACATTACACTCTAATGAGGTTAAACACCTCAAAACGAGCGTTTGGAGTGACCCGGGTGGCGTTTAAGGACGTGTAAAGGCACAAGGGACTTGGGACTTAAGTTTACTATCCATAAGTAAACATTTAAATGACTTTACACCCACAAAACACACACATACATGAGTTTACGACCGTAAACTCATGTGGGTGTGGTTTTGGGTGTTTAAATGGCTTAAATGGCTTACACGGACATGGGAAATGTTTCTAGGATTTGTTCTAAATGCTTGGAATGGATTAAAATCACCAACATGATTAATTTATGGGAGTTTACGGCCTAGCATAGGCTCCTGGCCGTAAACTCCTTAATCCTTATAAAAATGATGCTAAATGTTGTTAAAATAAATCACATGTGATTAATAGGATTATTCCAAGACCTATCATGAGTTTTATGGGACATTTGAGGGTTGCTATGGAGTTTATGGCCCATGAGACCCTCTTCATGGCCGTAAACTCTTGTATAGGGTGATATAATGTGTTTCAAGGTCTAAAACTTGCATAGAAGGGTCTCTAAAATTCATCTAAAGGCTTTAGGGGTGTTTAGTTTGCATTCTAACACCAAAAATTTTGGAGTTTATGGCCCAAGAACAAGCCTTGGCCGTAAACTCTTAGAAAATCCACAAATGTTGTGTTTAAGTCCCTTAAATTATTTTTGGTTGGTCCCTTGATTTATTCCAAGGCTTTTGGTGGTGTTGGATGGCTTTCTAACACTTTAAAATTGATTTTATGCCTTGTTTTAGGGAGTTTACGGCCCAAGCACTCCCCTTGGCCGTAAACTCACATAAGTCCTTCAAATGCTATGATTCAAGGTCCTATAATTCATATCTAAGCCTTAGAAGTGATTTGGAAGAGTTTAAAGGCATGAAAACCCTAGTTTAATGAGTTTACGGCCCAAGAATGCTCCTTGGCCGTAAACTCCTTCAAACTTCACAAAGTTCAAGTTTTAATTGATTAGATTCCACATCTTAAAGTCCCTTAGCCATATCTAAAGTTCAATTGAGTTTTGGAAGGAGTTTAAGAGCTTAAAACCCCATAAAATGGAGTTTACGGCCCAAGCTTGCTCCTTGGCCGTAAACTCATGTTCTTGACCCCAAAACTCAATTAATTCATCAATTTGAAGGCTAAAGATGATGAATAACATGCTAGAGAGGTTACCTTAAAGATTTGAAGCCTTAAACTTGTGATTTGGACCTTAATTCTAGCTTGGAGGAGAGAGGTTGTAAGAGTTTAGTGAGAATTTGGCCAAAGGCTTCAAATGGAGTCTTAAACATGTTTATATAATGTTCGGGAATTGGACACGATAGAATTTTACCCGATACCGACGTTAAATGAGGTTTTTGGTCGTACCCGATTGAGTTACCGTAACCCGATATGGTAATTTCTAGAAATATTCCGATCACTAAAGTTGGGTGTTAAAATGATTTCTAAATGTATTAAGACACTCATTAAGTCATTTTAAATGTGTACTAATAAATGACTTAATTATACGGAAGATTGTAATTCGAATTTGGAACGACTATTGGTTTCGCGAGTTGGACTACAAAAGAGTTACAATAATTTATACGGAAATTTCGGGTTGTTACAGTAGATCTTTTGAAAGTGATCTTGTATGGCTCTCAAAGGTATATCTGGATTCGCCTCAACTTGATCAAAGATTTTTTTGTTGATTAAAGAAGCAGTACAAGCCCTGAGTTTCCTTGTTTGCAAACATGTGTGAGTTTGGTTTAAGGTCCTTATAAACCAGTCGGATTCAGGATTTGACCTAGATGCATGAATGTACCAACCACATGTTACTTTTTGTGTCTTTAATTCTTTACCCTTTCTTTTTGAAGTGGTAGCTTGACTACCCACTTGGCCTTTATTGGTGACACGTACAACTCCTCTACACTATGCCCTAAGCCTTACATTGTCCAAACATTTCAAAAGTTATAGCTTTAAATTGATAATAGTTTACATACACCAACATATTAAATCTAATAAATTAAGTATAATATGTTAAAAGTTAAAGACATAACATTATAAGTAGAAGTAATATGTTAAAAGTTAAAGGCACGATGTGCAGGAGGGATTAGCTTTGTGGGACATTCACTTTTGGGCCACATAGATCTACCCTTAATTGGCTCCACCTTAAAAGAATAAGCCTTTTTCCATGTCTCTAGAAAATACACCTTGTGAACCCACTTGTAAATGTCAAGCTCAGCCTCTGGGTCTTTACTCATCTCATTCAGAGTTGTAATTGCATGTCTGCATGGAATTCCAATTAATTCCCATTTTCTACAAGTGCATGTTTTGTTCCTAACATCAACCACATGTTGACCCTGCAAAGCTCCTGTGACTTGATACTTGTCTCCCCCATTCCACCTAGCAATGTATTGTTAAGCAACTGTTTTTCTTGCACCTAGGATGTCTGTTGCTGTGGGTGTTAGTGGACCTTTAGCCTTTTTCATTTCCTTCATGAAATTACATATCCTCTTCATTAGATACTCCCTTATGTATTCTAAACATCCAATGATAGGTTTATCCCTTCCTTTCTCTATCTTCCCATTAAACACTTCACACATGTTTGATATCAACACATCAGAAACTGCTCTTCCTGTGTGTACATTACCATTAAAAAACATTTAATACAATTCACATACAAGTAAAACAGTTCACTAAGTGAAAGACATAAGGACCAAATTGGAATATATAAATTTACCTGAAAAATGAGTCTTTGCCCAATGTTTAGGAGGATTTTGCTTCAACCATTAACATGCCTCCTTATCATACTGACTAAACTCCTTCATCAAATGTTCAAACTCAGGAATGGTGGTAGCTAATGCACACTTCCATAAGTGGTCCCTATACTCTGTTTTCCTCCATCTTTTCCTCATATTGTCATGAATATGTCTGATACAATATCTATGCTCAGCATTGGGAAACAATTGCTCAACTGTAGTATGTAAACCCTGCAAAAATCAATTGTCAATCATTAGAATTAATTTAAAACCACACTTTAAATGACCAAATGTATAAAAACCACTTCCAGCTTTACCTTTTGCCTGTCACTTATGAAGGTAAAATTTAAGTTTCTTCCAAGGTCCAAGTCATCCCCAATGTCATCTAAAAACCATTTCCAGCTTTCTATGTTTTCAGACTCAAAAATCTCATATGCTAATGGGTAAATTCCATTATTGGAATCAAGACCAACTGCTGAAAGGACCCGCCCAAGGAATGGTCCTTTCAAGAAGGCACCATCAAAAACCTAATAAGTCCCTAAGGCATGCCTTGAACCCTTTTTTCAGTGGACCCAAACACACATAAATTCTTCTAAACTGCCTGGTTGGGGAATCAGGGTTAGGCTCAGAACATACATTTATTTTCACTGTGGTGTCTGGGTTGCTGGCTTGAAGTTCGAGAACATAGTCCCTCAACATTTCATACTGCTTTGTGTAGTCCCCAGTTATATGCTTTCTTGCCTTATCCTATGCCCTGAACACGTTGTCCATAGTAACACCCACTTGGTAGGTCTTTTGAAAGTGATCTTGTATGGCTCTCAAAGGTATATCTGGATTCGCCTCAACTTGATCAAAGATTTTTTTGCTGATTAAAGAAGCAGTACAAGCCCTGAGTTTCCCTGTTTGCAAACATGTGTGAGTTTGGTTTAAGGTCCTTATAAACCAGTCGGATTCAGGATTTAACCTAGATGCATGAATGTACCAACCACATGTTACTTTTTGTGTCTTTAATTCTTTACCCTTTCTTTTTGAAGTGGTAGCTTGACTACCCACTTGGCCTTTATTGGTGACACGTACAACTCCTTTACACTATGCCCTAAGCCTTACATTGTCCAAACATTTCAAAAGTTATAGCTTTAAATTGATAATAGTTTACATACACCAACATATTAAATCTAATAAATTAAGTATAATATGTTAAAAGTTAAAGACATAACTTTATAAGTAGAAGTAATATGTTAAAAGTTAAAGACACGATGTGGAGGAGGGATTAGCTTTGTGGGACATTCACTTTTGGGCCACATAGATCTACCCTTAATTGGCTCCACCTTAAAAGAATAAGCCTTTTTCCATGTCTCTAGAAAATACACCTTGTGAACCCACTGGTAAATGTCAAGCTCAGCCTCTGGGTCTTTACTCATCTCATTCAGAGTTGCAATTGCACGTCTGCATGGAATTCCAATTAATTCCCATTTTCTACAAGTGCATGTTTTGTTCCTAACATCAACCACATGTTGACCTTGCAAAGCTCCTGTGACTTGATACTTGTCTCTCCCATTCCACCTAGCAATGTATTGTTAAGCAACTGTTTTTCTTGCACATAGGATGTCTGTTGCTGTGGGTGTTAGTGGACCTTTAGCCTTTTTCATTTCCTTCATTAAATTACATATCCTCTTCATTAGATACTCCCTTATGTATTCTAAACATCCAATGATAGGTTTATCCCTTCCTTTCTCTATCTTCCCATTAAACACTTCACACATGTTTGATATCAACACATCAGAAACTGCTCTTCCTGTGTGTACATTACCATTAAAAAACATTTAATACAATTCACATACAAGTAAAACAGTTCACTAAGTGAAAGACATAAGGACCAAATTGGAATATATAAATTTACCTGAAAAATGATTCTTTGCCCAATGTTTAGGAGGATTTTGCTTCAACCATTAATATGCCTCCTTATCATACTGACTAAACTCTTTCATCAAATGTTCAAACTCAGGAATGGTGGTAGCTAATGCACACTTCCATAAGTGGTCCCTATACTCTGGTTTCCTCCATCTTTTCCTCATATTGTCATGAATATGTCTGATACAATATCTATGCTTAGCATTGGGAAACAATTGCTCAACTGCAGTATGTAAACCCTGCAAAAATCAATTGTCAATCATTAGAATTAATTTAAAACCACACTTTAAATGACCAAATGTATAAAAACCACTTCCAGCTTTACCTTTTTCTTGTCACTTATGAAAGTAAAATTTGAGTTTCTTCCAAGGTCCAAGTCATCCCCAATGTTATCTAAAAACCATTTCCAGCTTTCTGTGTTTTCAGACTCAACAATCCCATATGCTAATGGGTAAATTCCATTATTGGAATCAAGACCAACTGCTGAAAGGACCTGCCCAAGGAATGGTCCTTTCATGAAGGCACCATCAAAACCTAATAAGTCCCTAAGGCATGCCTTGAACCCTTTTTTCAGTGGACCCGAACGCACATAAAATCTTCTAAACTGCCTGGTTGGGGAATCAGGGTTAGGCTCAGAACATACATCTATTTTCACTGTGGTGTCTGGGTTGGTGGCTTGAAGTTCGAGAACATAGTCCCTCAACAGTTCATAATTCTTTGTGTAGTCCCCAGTTATATGCTTTCTTGCCTTATCCTTCGCCCTGAACACGTTGTCCATAGTAACACCCACTTGGTAGGTCTTTTGAAAGTGATCTTGTATGGCTCTCAAAGGTATATCTGGATTCGCCTCAACTTGATCAAAGATTTTTTTGCTGATTAAAGAAGCAGTACAAGCCCTGAGTTTCCTTGTTTGCAAACATGTGTGAGTTTGGTTTAAGGTCCTTATAAACCAGTCGGATTCAGGATTTGACCTAGATGCATGAATGTACCAACCACATGTTACTTTTTGTGTCTTTAATTCTTTACCCTTTCTTGTTGAAGTGGTAGCTTGACTACCCACTTGGCCTTTATTGGTGACACGTAAAACTCCTCTACACTATGCCCTAAGCCTTACATTTTCCAAACATTTCAAAAGTTATAGCTTTAAATTGATAATAGTTTACATACACCAACATATTAAATCTAATAAATTAAGTATAATATGTTAAAAGTTAAAGACATAACATTATAAGTAGAAGTAATATGTTAAAAGTTAAAGGCACGATGTGGAGGAGGGATTAGCTTTGTGGGACATTCACTTTTGGGCCACATAGATCTACCCTTAATTGGCTCCACCTTAAAAGAATAAGCCTTTTTCCATGTCTCTAGAAAATACACCTTGTGAACCCACTGGTAAATGTCAAGCTCAGCCTCTGGGTCTTTACTCATCTCATTCAGAGTTGCAATTGCATGTCTGCATGGAATTCCAATTAATTCCCATTTTCTACAAGTGCATGTTTTGTTCCTAACGTCAACCACATGTTGACCTTGCAAAGCTCCTGTGACTTGATACTTGTCTCTCCCATTCCACCTAGCAATGTATTGTTAAGCAACTGTTTTTCTTGCACATAGGATGTCAGTTGCTGTGGGTGTTAGTGGACCTTTAGCCTTTTTCATTTCCTTCATTAAATTACATATCCTCTTCATTAGATACTCCCTTATGTATTCTAAACATCCAATGATAGGTTTATCCCTTCCTTTCTCTATCTTCCCATTAAACACTTCACACATGTTTGATATCAACACATCAGAAACTGCTCTTCCTGTGTGTACATTACCATTAAAAAACATTTAATACAATTCACATACAAGTAAAACAGTTCACTAAGTGAAAGACATAAGGACCAAATTGGAATATATAAATTTACCTGAAAAATGATTCTTTGCCCAATGTTTAGGAGGATTTTGCTTCAACCATTAATATGCCTCCTTATCATACTGACTAAACTCTTTCATCAAATGTTCAAACTCAGGAATGGTGGTAGCTAATGCACACTTCCATAAGTGGTCCCTATACTCTGGTTTCCTCCATCTTTTCCTCATATTGTCATGAATATGTCTGATACAATATCTATGCTTAGCATTGGGAAACAATTGCTCAACTGCAGTATGTAAACCCTGCAAAAATCAATTGTCAATCATTAGAATTAATTTAAAACCACACTTTAAATGACCAAATGTATAAAAACCACTTCCAGCTTTACCTTTTGCCTGTCACTTATGAAAGTAAAATTTGAGTTTCTTCCGAGGTCCAAGTCATCCCCAATGTTATCTAAAAACCATTTCCAGCTTTCTATGTTTTCAGACTCAACAATCCCATATGCTAATGGGTAAATTCCATTTTTGGAATCAAGACCAACTGCTGAAAGGACCTGCCCAAGGAATGGTCCTTTCATGAAGGCACCATCAAAACCTAATAAGTCCCTAAGGCATGCCTTGAACCCTTTTTTCAGTGGACCCGAACGCACATAAATTCTTCTAAACTGCCTGGTTGGGGAATCAGGGTTAGGCTCAGAACATACATCTATTTTCACTGTGGTGTCTGGGTTGGTGGCTTGAAGTTCGAGAACATAGTCCCTCAACAGTTCATAATTCTTTGTGTAGTCCCCAGTTATATGCTTTCTTGCCTTATCCTTCGCCCTGAACACGTTGTCCATAGTAACACCCACTTGGTAGGTCTTTTGAAAGTGATCTTGTATGGCTCTCAAAGGTATATCTGGATTCGCCTCAACTTGATCAAAGATTTTTTTGCTGATTAAAGAAGCAGTACAAGCCCTGAGTTTCCTTGTTTGCAAACATGTGTGAGTTTGGTTTAAGGTCCTTATAAACCAGTCGGATTCAGGATTTGACCTAGATGCATGAATGTACCAACCACATGTTACTTTTTGTGTCTTTAATTCTTTACCCTTTCTTGTGGAAGTGGTAGCTTGACTACCCACTTGGCCTTTATTGGTGACACGTAAAACTCCTCTACACTATGCCCTAAGCCTTACATTTTCCAAACATTTCAAAAGTTATAGCTTTAAATTGATAATAGTTTACATACACCAACATATTAAATCTAATAAATTAAGTATAATATGTTAAAAGTTAAAGACATAACATTATAAGTAGAAGTAATATGTTAAAAGTTAAAGGCACGATCTGGAGGAGGGATTAGCTTTGTGGGACATTCACTTTTGGGCCACATAGATCTACCCTTAATTGGCTCCACCTTAAAAGAATAAGCCTTTTTCCATGTCTCTAGAAAATACACCTTGTGAACCCACTGGTAAATGTCAAGCTCAGCCTCTGGGTCTTTACTCATCTCATTCAGAGTTGCAATTGCATGTCTGCATGGAATTCCAATTAATTCCCATTTTCTACAAGTGCATGTTTTGTTCCTAACATCAACCACATGTTGACCTTGCAAAGCTCCTGTGACTTGATACTTGTCTCTCCCATTCCACCTAGCAATGTATTGTTAAGCAACTGTTTTTCTTGCACATAGGATGTCAGTTGCTGTGGGTGTTAGTGGACCTTTAGCCTTTTTCATTTCCTTCATTAAATTACATATCCTCTTCATTAGATACTCCCTTATGTATTCTAAACATCCAATGATAGGTTTATCCCTTCCTTTCTCTATCTTCCCATTAAACACTTCACACATGTTTGATATCAACACATCAGAAACTGCTCTTCCTGTGTGTACATTACCATTAAAAAACATTTAATACAATTCACATACAAGTAAAACAGTTCACTAAGTGAAAGACATAAGGACCAAATTGGAATATATAAATTTACCTGAAAAATGATTCTTTGCCCAATGTTTAGGAGGATTTTGCTTCAACCATTAATATGCCTCCTTATCATACTGACTAAACTCCTTCATCAAATGTTCAAACTCAGGAATGGTGGTAGCTAATGCACACTTCCATAAGTGGTCCCTATACTCTGTTTTCCTCCATCTTTTCCTCATATTGTCATGAATATGTCTGATACAATATCTATGCTCAGCATTGGGAAACAATTGCTCAACTGTAGTATGTAAACCCTGCAAAAATCAATTGTCAATCATTAGAATTAATTTAAAACCACACTTTAAATGACCAAATGTATAAAAACCACTTCCAGCTTTACCTTTTGCCTGTCACTTATGAAAGTAAAATTTGAGTTTCTTCCGAGGTCCAAGTCATCCCCAATGTTATCTAAAAACCATTTCCAGCTTTCTATGTTTTCAGACTCAACAATCCCATATGCTAATGGGTAAATTCCATTATTGGAATCAAGACCAACTGCTGAAAGGACCTGCCCAAGGAATGGTCCTTTCATGAAGGCACCATCAAAACCTAATAAGTCCCTAAGGCATGCCTTGAACCCTTTTTTCAGTGGACCCGAACGCACATAAATTCTTCTAAACTGCCTGGTTGGGGAATCAGGGTTAGGCTCAGAACATACATCTATTTTCACTGTGGTGTCTGGGTTGGTGGCTTGAAGTTCGAGAACATAGTCCCTCAACAGTTCATAATTCTTTGTGTAGTCCCCAGTTATATGCTTTCTTGCCTTATCCTTCGCCCTGAACACGTTGTCCATAGTAACACCCACTTGGTAGGTCTTTTGAAAGTGATCTTGTATGGCTCTCAAAGGTATATCTGGATTCGCCTCAACTTGATCAAAGATTTTTTTGCTGATTAAAGAAGCAGTACAAGCCCTGAGTTTCCTTGTTTGCAAACATGTGTGAGTTTGGTTTAAGGTCCTTATAAACCAGTCGGATTCAGGATTTGACCTAGATGCATGAATGTACCAACCACATGTTACTTTTTGTGTCTTTAATTCTTTACCCTTTCTTGTGGAAGTGGTAGCTTGACTACCCACTTGGCCTTTATTGGTGACACGTAAAACTCCTCTACACTATGCCCTAAGCCTTACATTTTCCAAACATTTCAAAAGTTATAGCTTTAAATTGATAATAGTTTACATACACCAACATATTAAATCTAATAAATTAAGTATAATATGTTAAAAGTTAAAGACATAACATTATAAGTAGAAGTAATATGTTAAAAGTTAAAGGCACGATCTGGAGGAGGGATTAGCTTTGTGGGACATTCACTTTTGGGCCACATAGATCTACCCTTAATTGGCTCCACCTTAAAAGAATAAGCCTTTTTCCATGTCTCTAGAAAATACACCTTGTGAACCCACTGGTAAATGTCAAGCTCAGCCTCTGGGTCTTTACTCATCTCATTCAGAGTTGCAATTGCATGTCTGCATGGAATTCCAATTAATTCCCATTTTCTACAAGTGCATGTTTTGTTCCTAACATCAACCACATGTTGACCTTGCAAAGCTCCTGTGACTTGATACTTGTCTCTCCCATTCCACCTAGCAATGTATTGTTAAGCAACTGTTTTTCTTGCACATAGGATGTCAGTTGCTGTGGGTGTTAGTGGACCTTTAGCCTTTTTCATTTCCTTCATTAAATTACATATCCTCTTCATTAGATACTCCCTTATGTATTCTAAACATCCAATGATAGGTTTATCCCTTCCTTTCTCTATCTTCCCATTAAACACTTCACACATGTTTGATATCAACACATCAGAAACTGCTCTTCCTGTGTGTACATTACCATTAAAAAACATTTAATACAATTCACATACAAGTAAAACAGTTCACTAAGTGAAAGACATAAGGACCAAATTGGAATATATAAATTTACCTGAAAAATGATTCTTTGCCCAATGTTTAGGAGGATTTTGCTTCAACCATTAATATGCCTCCTTATCATACTGACTAAACTCCTTCATCAAATGTTCAAACTCAGGAATGGTGGTAGCTAATGCACACTTCCATAAGTGGTCCCTATACTCTGTTTTCCTCCATCTTTTCCTCATATTGTCATGAATATGTCTGATACAATATCTATGCTCAGCATTGGGAAACAATTGCTCAACTGTAGTATGTAAACCCTGCAAAAATCAATTGTCAATCATTAGAATTAATTTAAAACCACACTTTAAATGACCAAATGTATAAAAACCACTTCCAGCTTTACCTTTTGCCTGTCACTTATGAAAGTAAAATTTGAGTTTCTTCCGAGGTCCAAGTCATCCCCAATGTTATCTAAAAACCATTTCCAGCTTTCTATGTTTTCAGACTCAACAATCCCATATGCTAATGGGTAAATTCCATTATTGGAATCAAGACCAACTGCTGAAAGGACCTGCCCAAGGAATGGTCCTTTCATGAAGGCACCATCAAAACCTAATAAGTCCCTAAGGCATGCCTTGAACCCTTTTTTCAGTGGACCCGAACGCACATAAATTCTTCTAAACTGCCTGGTTGGGGAATCAGGGTTAGGCTCAGAACATACATCTATTTTCACTGTGGTGTCTGGGTTGGTGGCTTGAAGTTCGAGAACATAGTCCCTCAACAGTTCATAATTCTTTGTGTAGTCCCCAGTTATATGCTTTCTTGCCTTATCCTTCGCCCTGAACACGTTGTCCATAGTAACACCCACTTGGTAGGTCTTTTGAAAGTGATCTTGTATGGCTCTCAAAGGTATATCTGGATTCGCCTCAACTTGATCAAAGATTTTTTTGCTGATTAAAGAAGCAGTACAAGCCCTGAGTTTCCTTGTTTGCAAACATGTGTGAGTTTGGTTTAAGGTCCTTATAAACCAGTCGGATTCAGGATTTGACCTAGATGCATGAATGTACCAACCACATGTTACTTTTTGTGTCTTTAATTCTTTACCCTTTCTTGTTGAAGTGGTAGCTTGACTACCCACTTGGCCTATATTGGTGACACGTACAACTCCTCTACACTATGCCCTAAGCCTTACATTTTCCAAACATTTCAAAAGTTATAGCTTTAAATTGATAATAGTTTACATACACCAACATATTAAATCTAATAAATTAAGTATAATATGTTAAAAGTTAAAGACATAACATTATAAGTAGAAGTAATATGTTAAAAGTTAAAGGCACGATGTGGAGGAGGGATTAGCTTTGTGGGACATTCACTTTTGGGCCACATAGATCTACCCTTAATTGGCTCCACCTTAAAAGAATAAGCCTTTTTCCATGTCTCTAGAAAATACACCTTGTGAACCCACTGGTAAATGTCAAGCTCAGCCTCTGGGTCTTTACTCATCTCATTCAGAGTTGCAATTGCATGTCTGCATGGAATTCCAATTAATTCCCATTTTCTACAAGTGCATGTTTTGTTCCTAACATCAACCACATGTTGACCTTGCAAAGCTCCTGTGACTTGATACTTGTCTCTCCCATTCCACCTAGCAATGTATTGTTAAGCAACTGTTTTTCTTGCACATAGGATGTCTGTTGCTGTGGGTGTTAGTGGACCTTTAGCCTTTTTCATTTCCTTCATTAAATTACATATCCTCTTCATTAGATACTCCCTTATGTATTCTAAACATCCAATGATAGGTTTATCCCTTCCTTTCTCTATCTTCCCATTAAACACTTCACACATGTTTGATATCAACACATCAGAAACTGCTCTTCCTGTGTGTACATTACCATTAAAAAACATTTAATACAATTCACATACAAGTAAAACAGTTCACTAAGTGAAAGACATAAGGACCAAATTGGAATATATAAATTTACCTGAAAAATGATTCTTTGCCCAATGTTTAGGAGGATTTTGCTTCAACCATTAATATGCCTCCTTATCATACTGACTAAACTCTTTCATCAAATGTTCAAACTCAGGAATGGTGGTAGCTAATGCACACTTCCATAAGTGGTCCCTATACTCTGGTTTCCTCCATCTTTTCCTCATATTGTCATGAATATGTCTGATACAATATCTATGCTTAGCATTGGGAAACAATTGCTCAACTGCAGTATGTAAACCCTGCAAAAATCAATTGTCAATCATTAGAATTAATTTAAAACCACACTTTAAATGACCAAATGTATAAAAACCACTTCCAGCTTTACCTTTTTCTTGTCACTTATGAAAGTAAAATTTGAGTTTCTTCCAAGGTCCAAGTCATCCCCAATGTTATCTAAAAACCATTTCCAGCTTTCTGTGTTTTCAGACTCAACAATCCCATATGCTAATGGGTAAATTCCATTATTGGAATCAAGACCAACTGCTGAAAGGACCTGCCCAAGGAATGGTCCTTTCATGAAGGCACCATCAAAACCTAATAAGTCCCTAAGGCATGCCTTGAACCCTTTTTTCAGTGGACCCGAACGCACATAAAATCTTCTAAACTGCCTGGTTGGGGAATCAGGGTTAGGCTCAGAACATACATCTATTTTCACTGTGGTGTCTGGGTTGGTGGCTTGAAGTTCGAGAACATAGTCCCTCAACAGTTCATAATTCTTTGTGTAGTCCCCAGTTATATGCTTTCTTGCCTTATCCTTCGCCCTGAACACGTTGTCCATAGTAACACCCACTTGGTAGGTCTTTTGAAAGTGATCTTGTATGGCTCTCAAAGGTATATCTGGATTCGCCTCAACTTGATCAAAGATTTTTTTGCTGATTAAAGAAGCAGTACAAGCCCTGAGTTTCCTTGTTTGCAAACATGTGTGAGTTTGGTTTAAGGTCCTTATAAACCAGTCGGATTCAGGATTTGACCTAGATGCATGAATGTACCAACCACATGTTACTTTTTGTGTCTTTAATTCTTTACCCTTTCTTGTTGAAGTGGTAGCTTGACTACCCACTTGGCCTTTATTGGTGACACGTAAAACTCCTCTACACTATGCCCTAAGCCTTACATTTTCCAAACATTTCAAAAGTTATAGCTTTAAATTGATAATAGTTTACATACACCAACATATTAAATCTAATAAATTAAGTATAATATGTTAAAAGTTAAAGACATAACATTATAAGTAGAAGTAATATGTTAAAAGTTAAAGGCACGATGTGGAGGAGGGATTAGCTTTGTGGGACATTCACTTTTGGGCCACATAGATCTACCCTTAATTGGCTCCACCTTAAAAGAATAAGCCTTTTTCCATGTCTCTAGAAAATACACCTTGTGAACCCACTGGTAAATGTCAAGCTCAGCCTCTGGGTCTTTACTCATCTCATTCAGAGTTGCAATTGCATGTCTGCATGGAATTCCAATTAATTCCCATTTTCTACAAGTGCATGTTTTGTTCCTAACATCAACCACATGTTGACCTTGCAAAGCTCCTGTGACTTGATACTTGTCTCTCCCATTCCACCTAGCAATGTATTGTTAAGCAACTGTTTTTCTTGCACATAGGATGTCATTTGATGTGGGTGTTAGTGGACCTTTAGCCTTTTTCATTTCCTTCATTAAATTACATATCCTCTTCATTAGATACTCCCTTATGTATTCTAAACATCCAATGATAGGTTTATCCCTTCCTTTCTCTATCTTCCCATTAAACACTTCACACATGTTTGATATCAACACATCAGAAACTGCTCTTCCTGTGTGTACATTACCATTAAAAAACATTAAATACAATTCACATACAAGTAAAACAGTTCACTAAGTGAAAGACATAAGGACCAAATTGGAATATATAAATTTACCTGAAAAATGATTCTTTGCCCAATGTTTAGGAGGATTTTGCTTCAACCATTAATATGCCTCCTTATCATACTGACTAAACTCTTTCATCAAATGTTCAAACTCAGGAATGGTGGTAGCTAATGCACACTTCCATAAGTGGTCCCTATACTCTGGTTTCCTCCATCTTTTCCTCATATTGTCATGAATATGTCTGATACAATATCTATGCTTAGCATTGGGAAACAATTGCTCAACTGCAGTATGTAAACCCTGCAAAAATCAATTGTCAATCATTAGAATTAATTTAAAACCACACTTTAAATGACCAAATGTATAAAAACCACTTCCAGTTTTACCTTTTTCTTGTCACTTATGAAAGTAAAATTTGAGTTTCTTCCAAGGTCCAAGTCATCCCCAATGTTATCTAAAAACCATTTCCAGCTTTCTGTGTTTTCAGACTCAACAATCCCATATGCTAATGGGTAAATTCCATTATTGGAATCAAGACCAACTGCTGAAAGGACCTGCCCAAGGAATGGTCCTTTCATGAAGGCACCATCAAAACCTAATAAGTCCCTAAGGCATGCCTTGAACCCTTTTTTCAGTGGACCCGAACGCACATAGATTCTTCTAAACTGCTTGGTTGGGGAATCAGGGTTAGGCTCAGAACATACATCTATTTTCACTGTGGTGTCTGGGTTGCTGGCTTGAAGTTCGAGAACATAGTCCCTCAACATTTCAGACTGCTTTGTGTAGTCCCCAGTTATATGCTTTCTTGCCTTATCCTATGCCCTGAACACGTTGTCCATAGTAACACCCACTTGGTAGGTCTTTTGAAAGTGATCTTGTATGGCTCTCAAAGGTATATCTGGATTCGCCTCAACTTGATCAAAGATTTTTTTGCTGATTAAAGAAGCAGTACAAGCCCTGAGTTTCCCTGTTTGCAAACATGTGTGAGTTTGGTTTAAGGTCCTTATAAACCAGTCGGATTCAGGATTTAACCTAGATGCATGAATGTACCAACCACATGTTACTTTTTGTGTCTTTAATTCTTTACCCTTTCTTTTTGAAGTGGTAGCTTGACTACCCACTTGGCCTTTATTGGTGACACGTACAACTCCTTTACACTATGCCTAAGCCTTACATTGTCCAAACATTTCAAAAGTTATAGCTTTAAATTGATAATAGTTTACATACACCAACATATTAAATCTAATAAATAAAGTATAATATGTTAAAAGTTAAAGACATAACTTTATAAGTAGAAGTAATATGTTAAAAGTTAAAGACACGATGTGGAGGAGGGATTAGCTTTGTGGGACATTCATTTTTGGGCCACATCGATCTACCCTTAATTGGCTCCACCTTAAAAGAATAAGCCTTTTTCCATGTCTCTAGAAAATACACCTTGTGAACCCATTTCTAAATGTCAAGCTCAGCCTCTGGGTCATTACTCATCTCATTCAGAGTTGCAATTGCATGTCTGCATGGAATTCCAATTAATTCCCATTTTCTACAAGTGCATGTTTTGTTCCTAACATCAACCACATGTTGATCCTGCAAAGCTCCTGTGACTTGATACTTGTCTCCCCCATTCCACCTAGCAATGTATTGTTAAGCAACTGTTTTTCTTGCACCTAGGATGTCTGTTGCTGTGGGTGTTAGTGGACCTTTAGCCTTTTTCATTTCCTTCATGAAATTACATATCCTCTTCATTAGATACTCCCTTATGTATTCTAAACATCCAATGATAGGTTTATCCCTTCCTTTCTCTATCTTCCCATTAAACACTTCACACATGTTTGATATCAACACATCAGAAACTGCTCTTCCTGTGTGTACATTACCATTAAAAAACATTTAATACAATTCACATACAAGTAAAACAGTTCACTAAGTGAAAGACATAAGGACCAAATTGGAATATATAAATTTACCTGAAAAATGAGTCTTTGCCCAATGTTTAGGAGGATTTTGCTTCAACCATTAACATGCCTCCTTATCATACTGACTAAACTCCTTCATCAAATGTTCAAACTCAGGAATGGTGGTAGCTAATGCACACTTCCATAAGTGGTCCCTATACTCTGTTTTCCTCCATCTTTTCCTCATATTGTCATGAATATGTCTGATACAATATCTATGCTCAGCATTGGGAAACAATTGCTCAACTGTAGTATGTAAACCCTGCAAAAATCAATTGTCAATCATTAGAATTAATTTAAAACCACACTTTAAATGACCAAATGTATAAAAACCACTTCCAGCTTTACCTTTTGCCTGTCACTTATGAAAGTAAAATTTGAGTTTCTTCCGAGGTCCAAGTCATCCCCAATGTTATCTAAAAACCATTTCCAGCTTTCTGTGTTTTCAGACTCAACAATCCCATATGCTAATGGGTAAATTCCATTATTGGAATCAAGACCAACTGCTGAAAGGACCTGCCCAAGGAATGGTCCTTTCATGAAGGCACCATCAAAACCTAATAAGTCCCTAAGGCATGCCTTGAACCCTTTTTTCAGTGGACCCGAACGCACATAAATTCTTCTAAACTGCCTGGTTGGGGAATCAGGATTAGGCTCAGAACATAAATCTATTTTCACTGTGGTGTCTGGGTTGGTGGCTTGAAGTTCGAGAACATAGTCCCTCAACAGTTCATAATTCTTTGTGTAGTCCCCAGTTATATGCTTGCTTGCCTTATCCTTCGCCCTGAACACGTTGTCCATAGTAACACCCACTTGGTAGGTCTTTTGAAAGTGATCTTGTATGGCTCTCAAAGGTATATCTGGATTCGCCTCAACTTGATCAAAGATTTTTTTGCTGATTAAAGAAGCAGTACAAGCCCTGAGTTTCCTTGTTTGCAAACATGTGTGAGTTTGGTTTAAGGTCCTTATAAACCAGTCGGATTCAGGATTTGACCTAGATGCATGAATGTACCAACCACATGTTACTTTTTGTGTCTTTAATTCTTTACCCTTTCTTGTTGAAGTGGTAGCTTGACTACCCACTTGGCCTTTATTGGTGACACGTAAAACTCCTCTACACTATGCCCTAAGCCTTACATTTTCCAAACATTTCAAAAGTTATAGCTTTAAATTGATAATAGTTTACATACACCAACATATTAAATCTAATAAATTAAGTATAATATGTTAAAAGTTAAAGACATAACATTATAAGTAGAAGTAATATGTTAAAAGTTAAAGGCACGATGTGGAGGAGGGATTAGCTTTGTGGGACATTCACTTTTGGGCCACATAGATCTACCCTTAATTGGCTCCACCTTAAAAGAATAAGCCTTTTTCCATGTCTCTAGAAAATACACCTTGTGAACCCACTGGTAAATGTCAAGCTCAGCCTCTGGGTCTTTACTCATCTCATTCAGAGTTGCAATTGCATGTCTGCATGGAATTCCAATTAATTCCCATTTTCTACAAGTGCATGTTTTGTTCCTAACATCAACCACATGTTGACCTTGCAAAGCTCCTGTGACTTGATACTTGTCTCTCCCATTCCACCTAGCAATGTATTGTTAAGCAACTGTTTTTCTTGCACATAGGATGTCTGTTGCTGTGGGTGTTAGTGGACCTTTAGCCTTTTTCATTTCCTTCATTAAATTACATATCCTCTTCATTAGATACTCCCTTATGTATTCTAAACATCCAATGATAGGTTTATCCCTTCCTTTCTCTATCTTCCCATTAAACACTTCACACATGTTTGATATCAACACATCAGAAACTGCTCTTCCTGTGTGTACATTACCATTAAAAAACATTTAATACAATTCACATACAAGTAAAACAGTTCACTAAGTGAAAGACATAAGGACCAAATTGGAATATATAAATTTACCTGAAAAATGATTCTTTGCCCAATGTTTAGGAGGATTTTGCTTCAACCATTAATATGCCTCCTTATCATACTGACTAAACTCTTTCATCAAATGTTCAAACTCAGGAATGGTGGTAGCTAATGCACACTTCCATAAGTGGTCCCTATACTCTGGTTTCCTCCATCTTTTCCTCATATTGTCATGAATATGTCTGATACAATATCTATGCTTAGCATTGGGAAACAATTGCTCAACTGCAGTATGTAAACCCTGCAAAAATCAATTGTCAATCATTAGAATTAATTTAAAACCACACTTTAAATGACCAAATGTATAAAAACCACTTCCAGCTTTACCTTTTTCTTGTCACTTATGAAAGTAAAATTTGAGTTTCTTCCAAGGTCCAAGTCATCCCCAATGTTATCTAAAAACCATTTCCAGCTTTCTGTGTTTTCAGACTCAACAATCCCATATGCTAATGGGTAAATTCCATTATTGGAATCAAGACCAACTGCTGAAAGGACCTGCCCAAGGAATGGTCCTTTCATGAAGGCACCATCAAAACCTAATAAGTCCCTAAGGCATGCCTTGAACCCTTTTTTCAGTGGACCCGAACGCACATAAATTCTTCTAAACTGCCTGGTTGGGGAATCAGGGTTAGGCTCAGAACATACATCTATTTTCACTGTGGTGTCTGGGTTGCTGGCTTGAAGTTCGAGAACATAGTCCCTCAACATTTCAGACTGCTTTGTGTAGTCCCCAGTTATATGCTTTCTTGCCTTATCCTATGCCCTGAACACGTTGTCCATAGTAACACCCACTTGGTAGGTCTTTTGAAAGTGATCTTGTATGGCTCTCAAAGGTATATCTGGATTCGCCTCAACTTGATCAAAGATTTTTTTGCTGATTAAAGAAGCAGTACAAGCCCTGAGTTTCCCTGTTTGCAAACATGTGTGAGTTTGGTTTAAGGTCCTTATAAACCAGTCGGATTCAGGATTTAACCTAGATGCATGAATGTACCAACCACATGTTACTTTTTGTGTCTTTAATTCTTTACCCTTTCTTTTTGAAGTGGTAGCTTGACTACCCACTTGGCCTTTATTGGTGACACGTACAACTC
The DNA here is from genome assembly GCF_002870075.4 of Lactuca sativa. Taxonomy (NCBI): domain Eukaryota; kingdom Viridiplantae; phylum Streptophyta; class Magnoliopsida; order Asterales; family Asteraceae; genus Lactuca; species Lactuca sativa. The sequence continues at coordinate 98,049,314 of NC_056628.2, forward strand.
CTTTACACTATGCCTAAGCCTTACATTGTCCAAACATTTCAAAAGTTATAGCTTTAAATTGATAATAGTTTACATACACCAACATATTAAATCTAATAAATTAAGTATAATATGTTAAAAGTTAAAGACATAACTTTATAAGTAGAAGTAATATGTTAAAAGTTAAAGACACGATGTGGAGGAGGGATTAGCTTTGTGGGACATTCATTTTTGGGCCACATCGATCTACCCTTAATTGGCTCCACCTTAAAAGAATAAGCCTTTTTCCATGTCTCTAGAAAATACACCTTGTGAACCCATTTGTAAATGTCAAGCTCAGCCTCTGGGTCATTACTCATCTCATTCAGAGTTGCAATTGCATGTCTGCATGGAATTCCAATTAATTCCCATTTTCTACAAGTGCATGTTTTGTTCCTAACATCAACCACATGTTGATCCTGCAAAGCTCCTATGACTTGATACTTGTCTCCCCCATTCCACCTAGCAATGTATTGTTATGCAACTGTTTTTCTTGCACCTAGGATGTCTGTTGCTGTGGGTGTTAGTGGACCTTTATCCTTTTTCATTTCCTTCATGAAATTACATATCCTCTTCATTAGATACTCCCTTATGTATTCTAAACATCCAATGATAGGTTTATCCCTTCCTTTCTCTATCTTCCCATTAAACACTTCACACATGTTTGATATCAACACATCAGAAACTGCTCTTCCTGTGTGTACATTACCATTAAAAAACATTTAATACAATTCACATACAAGTAAAACAGTTCACTAAGTGAAAGACATAAGGACCAAATTGGAATATATAAATTTACCTGAAAAATGAGTCTTTGCCCAATGTTTAGGAGGATTTTGCTTCAACCATTAACATGCCTCCTTATCATACTGACTAAACTCCTTCATCAAATGTTCAAACTCAGGAATGGTGGTAGCTAATGCACACTTCCATAAGTGGTCCCTATACTCTGTTTTCCTCCATCTTTTCCTCATATTGTCATGAATATGTCTGATACAATATCTATGCTCAGCATTGGGAAACAATTGCTCAACTGTAGTATGTAAACCCTGCAAAAATCAATTGTCAATCATTAGAATTAATTTAAAACCACACTTTAAATGACCAAATGTATAAAAACCACTTCCAGCTTTACCTTTTGCCTGTCACTTATGAAAGTAAAATTTGAGTTTCTTCCGAGGTCCAAGTCATCCCCAATGTTATCTAAAAACCATTTCCAGCTTTCTGTGTTTTCAGACTCAACAATCCCATATGCTAATGGGTAAATTCCATTATTGGAATCAAGACCAACTGCTGAAAGGACCTGCCCAAGGAATGGTCCTTTCATGAAGGCACCATCAAAACCTAATAAGTCCCTAAGGCATGCCTTGAACCCTTTTTTCAGTGGACCCGAACGCACATAAATTCTTCTAAACTGCCTGGTTGGGGAATCAGGGTTAGGCTCAGAACATAAATCTATTTTCACTGTGGTGTCTGGGTTGGTGGCTTGATGTTCGAGAACATAGTCCCTCAACAGTTCATAATTCTTTGTGTAGTCCCCAGTTATATGCTTTCTTGCCTTATCCTTCGCCCTGAACACATTGTCCATAGTAACACCCACTTGGTAGGTCTTTTGAAAGTGATCTTGTATGGCTCTCAAAGGTATATCTGGATTCGCCTCAACTTGATCAAAGATTTTTTTGCTGATTAAAGAAGCAGTACAAGCCCTGAGTTTCCCTGTTTGCAAACATGTGTGAGTTTGGTTTAAGGTCCTTATAAACCAGTCGGATTCAGGATTTGACCTAGATGCATGAATGTACCAACCACATGTTACTTTTTGTGTCTTTAATTCTTTACCCTTTCTTTTTGAAGTGGTAGCTTGACTACCCACTTGGCCTTTATTGGTGACACGTACAACTCCTCTACACTATGCCCTAAGCCTTACATTTTCCAAACATTTCAAAAGTTATAGCTTTAAATTGATAATAGTTTACATACACCAACATATTAAATCTAATAAATTAAGTATAATATGTTAAAAGTTAAAGACATAACATTATAAGTAGAAGTAATATGTTAAAAGTTAAAGGCACGATGTGGAGGAGGGATTAGCTTTGTGGGACATTCACTTTTGGGCCACATAGATCTACCCTTAATTGGCTCCACCTTAAAAGAATAAGCCTTTTTCCATGTCTCTAGAAAATACACCTTGTGAACCCATTTGTAAATGTCAAGCTCAGCCTCTGGGTCATTACTCATCTCATTCAGAGTTGCAATTGCATGTCTGCATGGAATTCCAATTAATTCCCATTTTCTACAAGTGCATGTTTTGTTCCTAACATCAACCACATGTTGATCCTGCAAAGCTCCTATGACTTGATACTTGTCTCCCCCATTCCACCTAGCAATGTATTGTTATGCAACTGTTTTTCTTGCACCTAGGATGTCTGTTGCTGTGGGTGTTAGTGGACCTTTAGCCTTTTTCATTTCCTTCATGAAATTACATATCCTCTTCATTAGATACTCCCTTATGTATTCTAAACATCCAATGATAGGTTTATCCCTTCCTTTCTCTATCTTCCCATTAAACACTTCACACATGTTTGATATCAACACATCAGAAACTGCTCTTCCTGTGTGTACATTACCATTAAAAAACATTTAATACAATTCACATACAAGTAAAACAGTTCACTAAGTGAAAGACATAAGGACCAAATTGGAATATATAAATTTACCTGAAAAATGAGTCTTTGCCCAATGTTTAGGAGGATTTTGCTTCAACCATTAACATGCCTCCTTATCATACTGACTAAACTCCTTCATCAAATGTTCAAACTCAGGAATGGTGGTAGCTAATGCACACTTCCATAAGTGGTCCCTATACTCTGTTTTCCTCCATCTTTTCCTCATATTGTCATGAATATGTCTGATACAATATCTATGCTCAGCATTGGGAAACAATTGCTCAACTGTAGTATGTAAACCCTGCAAAAATCAATTGTCAATCATTAGAATTAATTTAAAACCACACTTTAAATGACCAAATGTATAAAAACCACTTCCAGCTTTACCTTTTGCCTGTCACTTATGAAAGTAAAATTTGAGTTTCTTCCGAGGTCCAAGTCATCCCCAATGTTATCTAAAAACCATTTCCAGCTTTCTGTGTTTTCAGACTCAACAATCCCATATGCTAATGGGTAAATTCCATTATTGGAATCAAGACCAACTGCTGAAAGGACCTGCCCAAGGAATGGTCCTTTCATGAAGGCACCATCAAAACCTAATAAGTCCCTAAGGCATGCCTTGAACCCTTTTTTCAGTGGACCCGAACGCACATAAATTCTTCTAAACTGCCTGGTTGGGGAATCAGGGTTAGGCTCAGAACATAAATCTATTTTCACTGTGGTGTCTGGGTTGGTGGCTTGATGTTCGAGAACATAGTCCCTCAACAGTTCATAATTCTTTGTGTAGTCCCCAGTTATATGCTTTCTTGCCTTATCCTTCGCCCTGAACACATTGTCCATAGTAACACCCACTTGGTAGGTCTTTTGAAAGTGATCTTGTATGGCTCTCAAAGGTATATCTGGATTCGCCTCAACTTGATCAAAGATTTTTTTGCTGATTAAAGAAGCAGTACAAGCCCTGAGTTTCCCTGTTTGCAAACATGTGTGAGTTTGGTTTAAGGTCCTTATAAACCAGTCGGATTCAGGATTTGACCTAGATGCATGAATGTACCAACCACATGTTACTTTTTGTGTCTTTAATTCTTTACCCTTTCTTTTTGAAGTGGTAGCTTGACTACCCACTTGGCCTTTATTGGTGACACGTACAACTCCTCTACACTATGCCCTAAGCCTTACATTTTCCAAACATTTCAAAAGTTATAGCTTTAAATTGATAATAGTTTACATACACCAACATATTAAATCTAATAAATTAAGTATAATATGTTAAAAGTTAAAGACATAACATTATAAGTAGAAGTAATATGTTAAAAGTTAAAGGCACGATGTGGAGGAGGGATTAGCTTTGTGGGACATTCACTTTTGGGCCACATAGATCTACCCTTAATTGGCTCCACCTTAAAAGAATAAGCCTTTTTCCATGTCTCTAGAAAATACACCTTGTGAACCCACTGGTAAATGTCAAGCTCAGCCTCTGGGTCTTTACTCATCTCATTCAGAGTTGCAATTGCATGTCTGCATGGAATTCCAATTAATTCCCATTTTCTACAAGTGCATGTTTTGTTCCTAACATCAACCACATGTTGACCTTGCAAAGCTCCTGTGACTTGATACTTGTCTCTCCCATTCCACCTAGCAATGTATTGTTAAGCAACTGTTTTTCTTGCACATAGGATGTCTGTTGCTGTGGGTGTTAGTGGACCTTTAGCCTTTTTCATTTCCTTCATTAAATTACATATCCTCTTCATTAGATACTCCCTTATGTATTCTAAACATCCAATGATAGGTTTATCCCTTCCTTTCTCTATCTTCCCATTAAACACTTCACACATGTTTGATATCAACACATCAGAAACTGCTCTTCCTGTGTGTACATTACCATTAAAAAACATTTAATACAATTCACATACAAGTAAAACAGTTCACTAAGTGAAAGACATAAGGACCAAATTGGAATATATAAATTTACCTGAAAAATGATTCTTTGCCCAATGTTTAGGAGGATTTTGCTTCAACCATTAATATGCCTCCTTATCATACTGACTAAACTCTTTCATCAAATGTTCAAACTCAGGAATGGTGGTAGCTAATGCACACTTCCATAAGTGGTCCCTATACTCTGGTTTCCTCCATCTTTTCCTCATATTGTCATGAATATGTCTGATACAATATCTATGCTTAGCATTGGGAAACAATTGCTCAACTGCAGTATGTAAACCCTGCAAAAATCAATTGTCAATCATTAGAATTAATTTAAAACCACACTTTAAATGACCAAATGTATAAAAACCACTTCCAGCTTTACCTTTTTCTTGTCACTTATGAAAGTAAAATTTGAGTTTCTTCCAAGGTCCAAGTCATCCCCAATGTTATCTAAAAACCATTTCCAGCTTTCTGTGTTTTCAGACTCAACAATCCCATATGCTAATGGGTAAATTCCATTATTGGAATCAAGACCAACTGCTGAAAGGACCTGCCCAAGGAATGGTCCTTTCATGAAGGCACCATCAAAACCTAATAAGTCCCTAAGGCATGCCTTGAACCCTTTTTTCAGTGGACCCAAACACACATAAATTCTTCTAAACTGCCTGGTTGTGGAATCACGGTTAGGCTCAGAACATACATCTATTTTCACTGTGGTGTCTGGGTTGGTGGCTTGAAGTTCGAGAACATAGTCCCTCAACAGTTCATACTGCTTTGTGTAGTCCCCAGTTATATGCTTTCTTGCCTTATCCTTTGCCCTGAACACGTTGTCCATAGTAACACCCACTTGGTAGGTCTTTTGAAAGTGATCTTGTATGGCTCTCAAAGGTATATCTGGATTCGCCTCAACTTGATCAAAGATTTTTTTGATGATTAAAGAAGTAGTACAAGCCCTGAGTTTCCTTGTTTGCAAACATGTGTGAGTTTGGTTTAAGGTCCTTATAAACCAGTCGGATTCAGGATTTGACCTAGATGCATGAATGTACCAACCACTTGTTACTTTTTGTGTCTTTAATTCTTTACCCTTTCTTTTTGAAGTGGTAGCTTGACTACCCACTTGGCCTTTATTGGTGACACGTACAACTCCTCTACATTATGCCCTAAGCCTTACATTGTCCAAACATTTCAAAAGTTATAGCTTTAAATTGATAATAGTTTACATACACCAACATATTAAATCTAATAAATTAAGTATAATATGTTAAAAGTTAAAGACATAACATTATAAGTAGAAGTAATATGTTAAAAGTTAAAGGCACGATGTGGAGGAGGGATTAGCTTTGTGGGACATTCACTTTTAGGCCACATAGATCTACCCTTAATTGGCTCCACCTTAAAAGAATAAGCCTTTTTCCATGTTTCTAGACAATACACCTTGTGAACCCATTTGTAAATGTCAAGCTCAACCTCTAGGTCTTTACTCATCTCATTCAGAGTTGCAATTGCATGTCTGCATGGAATTCCAATTAATTCCCATTTTCTACAAGTGCATGTTTTGTTCCTAACATCAACCACATGTTGATCCTGCAAAGCTCCTGTGACTTGATACTTGTCTCCCCCATTCCACCTAGCAATGTATTGTTAAGCAACTGTTTTTCTTGCACCTAGGATGTCTGTTGCTGTGGATGTTAATGGACCTTTAGCCTTTTTCATTTCCTTCATGAAATTACATATCCTCTTCATTAGATACTCCCTTATGTATTCTAAACATCCAATGATAGGTTTATCCCTTCCTTTCTCTATCTTCCCATTAAACACTTCACACATGTTTGATATCAACACATCAAAAACTGCTCTTCCTGTGTGTACATTACCATTAAAAAACATTTAATACAATTCACATACGAGTAAAACAGTTCACTAACTGAAAGACATAAGGACCAAATTGGAATATATAAATTTACCTGAAAAATGACTCTTTGCCCAATGTTTAGGAGGATTTTGCTTCAACCATTAACATGCCTCCTTATCATACTGACTAAACTCCTTCATCAAATGTTCAAACTCAGGAATGGTGGTAGCTAATGCACACTTCCATAAGTGGTCCCTATACTCTATTTTCCACCATCTTTTCCTCATATTGTCATGAATATGTCTGATACAATATCTATGCTCAGCATTGGGAAACAATTGCTCAACTGCAGTATGTAAACCCTGCAAAAATCAATTGTCAATCATTAGAATTAATTTAAAACCACACTTTAAATGACCAAATGTATAAAAACCACTTCCAGCTTTACCTTTTGCCTCTCACTTATGAAAGTAAAATTTGAGTTTCTTCCAAGGTCCAAGTCATCCCCAATGTTATCTAGAAACCATTTCCAGCTTTCTGTGTTTTCAGATTCAACAATCCCATATGCTAATGGGTAAATTCCATTATTGGAATCAAGACCAATTGCTGAAAGGACCTGCCCAAGGAATGGTCCTTTCATGAAGGCTCCATCAAAACCCAATAAGTCCCTAAGGCATGCCTTGAACCCTTTTTTCAGTGGACCCAAACACACATAAATTCTTCTAAACTGCCTGGTTGGGGAATCAGGGTTAGGCTCAGAACATACATCTATTTTCACTGTGGTGTCTGGGTTGGTGGCTTGAAGTTCGAGAACATAGTCCCTCAACATTTCATACTGCTTTGTGTAGTCCCCAGTTATATGCTTTCTTGCCTTATCCTTTGCCCTGAACACGTTGTCCATAGTAACACCCATTTGGTAGGTCTTTTGAAAGTGATCTTGTATGGCTCTCAAAGGTATATCTAGATTCTCCTCAACTTGATCAAAGATTTTTTTGCTGATTAAAGAAGCAGAACAAGCCCTGAGTTTCCTTGTTTGCAAACATGTGTGAGTTTCGTTTAAGGTCCTTATAAACGAGTCGGATTTAGGATTTGACCTAGATGCATGAATGTACCAACCACATGTTACTTTTTGTGTCTTTAATTCTTTACCCTTTCTTTTTGAAGTGGTAGCTTGAGTACCCACTTGGCCTTTATTAGTGACACGTACAACTCCTCTACACTATGCCCTAAGCCTTACATTGTCCAAACATTTCAAAAGTTATAGCTTTAAATTGATAATAGTTTACATACACCAACATATTAAATCTAATAAATTATGTATAATATGTTAAAAGTTAAAGACATAACATTATAAGTAGAAGTAATATGTTAAAAGTTAAAAGACACGATGTGGAGGGGGGATTAGCTTTGTGGGACATTCACTTTTGGGCCACATAGATCTACCCTTAATTGGCTCCACCTTAAAAGAATAAGCCTTTTTCCATGTCTCTAGAAAATACACCTTGTGAACCCATTTGTAAATGTCAAGCTCAACCTCTGGGTCTTTACTCATCTCATTCAGAGTTGCAATTGCATGTATGCATGGAATTCCAATTAATTCCCATTTTCTACAAGTGCATGTTTTGTTCCTAACATCAACCACATGTTGATCCTGCAAAGCTCCTGTGACTTGATACTTGTCTCCCCCATTCCACCTAGCAATGTATTGTTAAGCAACTGTTTTTCTTGCACCTAGGATGTCTGTTGCTGTGGGTGTTAGTGGACCTTTAGCCTTTTTCATTTCCTTCATGAAATTACATATCCTCTTCATTAGATACTCCCTTATGTATTCTAAACATCCAATGATAGGTTTATCCCTTCCTTTCTCTATCTTCCCATTAAACACTTCACACATGTTTGATATCAACACATCAGAAACTGCTCTTCCTGTGTGTACATTACCATTAAAAACATTTAATACAATTCACATACAAGTAAAACAGTTCACTAAGTGAAAGACATAAGGACCAAATTGGAATATATAAATTTACCTGAAAAATGAGTCTTTGCCCAATGTTTAGGAGGATTTTGCTTCAACCATTAACATGCCTCCTTATCATACTGAGTAAACTCCTTCATCAAATGTTCAAACTCAGGAATGGTGGTAGCTAATGCACACTTCCATAAGTGGTCCCTATACTCTGGTTTCCTCCATCTTTTCCTCATATTGTCATGAATATGTCTGATACAATATCTATGCTTAGCATTGGGAAACAATTGCTCAACTGCAGTATGTAAACCCTGCAAAAATCAATTGTCAATCATTAGAATTAATTTAAAACCACACTTTAAATGACCAAATGTATAAAAACCACTTCCAGCTTTACCTTTTGCCTCTCACTTATGAAAGTAAAATTTGAGTTTCTTCCAAGGTCCAAGTCATCCCCAATATTATCTAAAAACCATTTCCAGCTTTCTGTGTTTTCAGATTCAACAATCCCATATGCTAATGGGTAAATTCCATTATTGGAATCAAGACCAATTGCTGAAAGCACCTGCCCAAGGAATGGTCCTTTCATGAAGGCTCCATCAAAACCTAATAAGTCCCTAAGGCATGCCTTGAACCCTTTTTTCAATGGATGCAAACACACATAAATTCTTCTAAACTGCCTGGTTGTGGAATCAGGGTTAGGCTCAGAACATACATCTATTTTCACTGTGGTGTCTGGGTTGGTGGCTTGAAGTTCGAGAACATAGTCCCTCAACATTTCATACTGCTTTGTGTAGTCCCCAGTTATATGCTTTCATGCCTTATCCTTTGCCCTGAACACGTTGTCCATAGTAACACCCACTTGGTAGGTCTTTTGAAAGTGATCTTGTATGGCTCTCAAAGGTATATCTGGATTCGCCTCAACTTGATCAAAGATTTTTTTGCTGATTAAAGAAGCAGTACAAGCCCTGAGTTTCCTTGTTTGCAAACATGTGTGAGTTTCGTTTAAGGTCCTTATAAACGAGTCGGATTTAGGATTTGACCTAGATGCATGAATGTACCAACCACATGTTACTTTTTGTGTCTTTAATTCTTTACCCTTTCTTTTTGAAGTGGTAGCTTGAGTACCCACTTGGCCTTTATTAGTGACACGTACAACTCCTCTACACTATGCCCTAAGCCTTACATTGTCCAAACATTTCAAAAGTTATAGCTTTAAATTGATAATAGTTTACATACACCAACATATTAAATCTAATAAATTATGTATAATATGTTAAAAGTTAAAGACATAACATTATAAGTAGAAGTAATATGTTAAAAGTTAAAAGACACGATGTGGAGGGGGGATTAGCTTTGTGGGACATTCACTTTTGGGCCACATAGATCTACCCTTAATTGGCTCCACCTTAAAAGAATAAGCCTTTTTCCATGTCTCTAGAAAATACACCTTGTGAACCCATTTGTAAATGTCAAGCTCAGCCTCTGGGTCTTTACTCATCTCATTCAGAGTTGCAATTGCATGTATGCATGGAATTCCAATTAATTCCCATTTTCTACAAGTGCATGTTTTGTTCCTAACATCAACCACATGTTGATCCTACAAAGCTCCTGTGACTTGATACTTGTCTCCCCCATTCCACCTAGCAATGTATTGTTAAGCAACTGTTTTTCTTGCACCTAGGATGTCTGTTGCTGTGGGTGTTAGTGGACCTTTAGCCTTTTTCATTTCCTTCATGAAATTACATATCCTCTTCATTAGATACTCCCTTATGTATTCTAAACATCCAATGATAGGTTTATCCCTTCCTTTCTCTATCTTCCCATTAAACACTTCACACATGTTTGATATCAACACATCAGAAACTGCTCTTCCTGTGTGTACATTACCATTAAAAACATTTAATACAATTCACATACAAGTAAAACAGTTCACTAAGTGAAAGACATAAGGACCAAATTGGAATATATAAATTTACCTGAAAAATGAGTCTTTGCCCAATGTTTAGGAGGATTTTGCTTCAACCATTAACATGCCTCCTTATCATACTGACTAAACTCCTTCATCAAATGTTCAAACTCAGGAATGGTGGTAGCTAATGCACACTTCCATAAGTGGTCCCTATACTCTGGTTTCCTCCATCTTTTCCTCATATTGTCATGAATATGTCTGATACAATATCTATGCTTAGCATTGGGAAACAATTGCTCAACTGCAGTATGTAAACCCTGCAAAAATCAATTGTCAATCATTAGAATTAATTTAAAACCACACTTTAAATGACCAAATGTATAAAAACCACTTCCAGCTTTACCTTTTGCCTCTCACTTTTGAAAGTAAAATTTCAGTTTCTTCCAAGGTCCAAGTCATCCCCAATGTTATCTAAAAACCATTTCCAGCTTTCTGTGTTTTCAGATTCAACAATCCCATATGCTAATGGGTAAATTCCATTATTGGAATCAAGACCAATTGCTGAAAGGACCTGCCCAAGGAATGGTCCTTTCATGAAGGCTCCATCAAAACCTAATAAGTCCCTAAGGCATGCCTTGAACCCTTTTTTCAATGGATCCAAACACACATAAATTCTTCTAAACTGCCTAGTTGTGGAATCAGGGTTAGGCTCAGAACATACATCTATTTTCACTGTGGTGTCTGGGTTGGTGGCTTGAAGTTCGAGAACATAGTCCCTCAACATTTCATACTGCTTTGTGTAGTCCCCAGTTATATGCTTTCTTGCCTTATCCTTTGCCCTGAACACGTTGTCCATAGTAACACCCACTTGGTAGGTCTTTTGAAAGTGATCTTGTATGGCTCTCAAAGGTATATCTGGATTCGCCTCAACTTGATCAAAGATTTTTTTGCTGATTAAAGAAGCAGTACAAGCCCTGAGTTTCCTTGTTTGCAAACATGTGTGAGTTTCGTTTAAGGTCCTTATAAACGAGTCGGATTTAGGATTTGACCTAGATGCATGAATGTACCAACCACATGTTACTTTTTGTGTCTTTAATTCTTTACCCTTTCTTTTTGAAGTGGTAGCTTGAGTACCCACTTGGCCTTTATTAGTGACACGTACAACTCCTCTACACTATGCCCTAAGCCTTACATTGTCCAAACATTTCAAAAGTTATAGCTTTAAATTGATAATAGTTTACATACACCAACATATTAAATCTAATAAATTATGTATAATATGTTAAAAGTTAAAGACATAACATTATAAGTAGAAGTAATATGTTAAAAGTTAAAAGACACGATGTGGAGGGGGGATTAGCTTTGTAGGACATTCACTTTTGGGCCACATAGATCTACCCTTAATTGGCTCTACCTTAAAAGAATAAGCCTTTTTCCATGTCTCTAGAAAATACACCTTGTGAACCCATTTGTAAATGTCAAGCTCAGCCTCTGGGTCTTTACTCATCTCATTCAGAGTTGCAATTGCATGTATGCATGGAATTCCAATTAATTCCCATTTTCTACAAGTGCATGTTTTGTTCCTAACATCAACCACATGTTGATCCTGCAAAGCTCCTGTGACTTGATACTTGTCTCCCCCATTCCACCTAGCAATGTATTGTTAAGCAACTGTTTTTCTTGCACCTAGGATGTCTGTTGCTGTGGGTGTTAGTGGACCTTTAGCCTTTTTCATTTCCTTCATGAAATTACATATCCTCTTCATTAGATACTCCCTTATGTATTCTAAACATCCAATGATAGGTTTATCCCTTCCTTTCTCTATCTTCCCATTAAACACTTCACACATGTTTGATATCAACACATCAGAAACTGCTCTTCCTGTGTGTACATTACCATTAAAAACATTTAATACAATTCACATACAAGTAAAACAGTTCACTAAGTGAAAGACATAAGGACCAAATTGGAATATATAAATTTACCTGAAAAATGAGTCTTTGCCCAATGTTTAGGAGGATTTTGCTTCAACCATTAACATGCCTCCTTATCATACTGACTAAACTCCTTCATCAAATGTTCAAACTCAGGAATGGTGGTAGCTAATGCACACTTCCATAAGTGGTCCCTATACTCTGGTTTCCTCCATCTTTTCCTCATATTGTCATGAATATGTCTGATACAATATCTATGCTCAGCATTGGGAAACAATTGCTCAACTGTAGTATGTAAACCCTGCAAAAATCAATTGTCAATCATTAGAATTAATTTAAAACCACACTTTAAATGACCAAATGTATAAAAACCACTTCCAGCTTTACCTTTTGCCTGTCACTTATGAAAGTAAAATTTGAGTTTCTTCCGAGGTCCAAGTCATCCCCAATGTTATCTAAAAACCATTTCCAGCTTTCTGTGTTTTCAGATTCAACAATCCCATATGCTAATGGGTAAATTCCATTATTGGAATCAAGACCAATTGCTGAAAGGACCTGCCCAAGGAATGGTCCTTTCATGAAGGCTCCATCAAAACCTAATAAGTCCCTAAGGCATGCCTTGAACCCTTTTTTCAATGGATCCAAACACACATAAATTCTTCTAAACTGCCTGGTTGTGGAATCAGGGTTAGGCTCAGAACATACATCTATTTTCACTGTGGTGTCTGGGTTGGTGGCTTGAAGTTCGAGAACATAGTCCCTCAACATTTCATACTGCTTTGTGTAGTCCCCAGTTATATGCTTTCTTGCCTTATCCTTTGCCCTGAACACGTTGTCCATAGTAACACCCACTTGGTAGGTCTTTTGAAAGTGATCTTGTATGGCTCTCAAAGGTATATCTGGATTCGCCTCAACTTGATCAAAGATTTTTTTGCTGATTAAAGAAGCAGTACAAGCCCTGAGTTTCCTTGTTTGCAAACATGTGTGAGTTTGGTTTAAGGTCCTTATAAACCAGTCGGATTCAGGATTTGACCTAGATGCATGAATGTACCAACCACATGTTACTTTTTGTGTCTTTAATTCTTTACCCTTTCTTTTTGAAGTGGTAGCTTGACTACCCACTTGACCTTTATTGGTGACATGTACAACTCCTCTACACTATGCCCTAAGCCTTACATTGTCCAAACATTTCAAAAGTTATAGCTTTAAATTGATAATAGTTTACATACACCAACATATTAAATCTAATAAATTAAGTATAATATGTTAAAAGTTAAAGACATAACTTTATAAGTAGAAGTAATATGTTAAAAGTTAAAGACACGATGTGGAGGAGGGATTAGCTTTGTGGGACATTCACTTTTGGGCCACATAGATCTACCCTTAATTGGCTCCATCTTAAAAGAATAAGCCTTTTTCCATGTCTCTAGAAAATACACCTTGTGAACCCATTTGTAAATGTCAAGCTCAGCCTCTGGGTCTATACTCATCTCATTCAGAGTTGCAATTGCATGTCTGCATGGAATTCCAATTAATTCCCATTTTCTAGAAGTTCATGTTTTGTTCCTAACATCAACCACATGTTGATCCTACAAAGCTCCTGTGACTTGATACTTGTCTCCCCCATTCCACCTAGCAATGTATTGTTAAGCAACTGTTTTTCTTGCACCTAGGATGTCTGTTGTTGTGGGTGTTAGTGGACCTTTAGCCTTTTTCATTTCCTTCATGAAATTACATATCCTCTTCATTAGATACTCCCTTATGTATTCTAAACATCCAATGATAGGTTTATCCCTTCCTTTCTCTATCTTCCCATCAAACACTTCACACATGTTTGATATCAACACATCAGAAACTGCTCTTCCTGTGTGTACATTACCATTAAAAAACATTTAATACAATTCACATACAAGTAAAACAGTTCACTAAGTGAAAGACATAAGGACCAAATTGGAATATATAAATTTACCTGAAAAATGACTCTTTGCCCAATGTTTAGGAGGATTTTGCTTCAACCATTAACATGCCTCCTTATCATACTGACTAAACTCCTTCATCAAATGTTCAAACTCAGGAATGGTGGTAGCTAATGCACACTTCCATAAGTGGTCCCTATACTCTGGTTTCCTCCATCTTTTCCTCATATTGTCATGAATATGTCTGATACAATATCTATGCTCAGCATTGGGAAATAATTGCTCAACTGCAGTATGTAAACCCTGCAAAAATCAATTGTCAATCATTAGAATTAATTTAAAACCACACTTTAAATGACCAAATGTATAAAAACCACTACCAGCTTTACCTTTTGCCTGTCACTTATGAAAGTAAAATTTGAGTTTCTTCCAAGGTCCAAGTCATCCCCAATGTTATCTAAAAACCATTTCCAGCTTTCTGTGTTTTCAGACTCAACAATCCCATATGCTAATAGGTAAATTCCATTATTGGAATCAAGACCAACTGCTGAAAGGACCTGCCCAAGGAATGGTCCTTTCATGAAGGCACCATCAAAACCTAATAAGTCCCTAAGGCATGCCTTGAACCCTTTTTCAGTGGACCCAACCACACATAAATTCTTCTAAACTGCCTGGTTGGGGAATCAGGGTTAGGCTCAGAACATACATCTATTTTCATTGTGGTGTCTGGGTTGGTGGCTTGAAGTTCGAGAACATAGTCCCTCAACATTTCATACTGCTTTGTGTAGTCCCCAGTTATATGCTTTCTTGCCTTATCCTTTGCCCTGAACACGATGTGGAGGAGGGATTAGCTTTGTGGGACATTCACTTTTGGGCCACATAGATCTACCCTTAATTGGCTCCACCTTAAAAGAATAAGCCTTTTTCCATGTCTCTAGAAAATACACCTTGTGAACCCATTTGTAAATGTCAAGCTCAGCCTCTGGGTCTATACTCATCTCATTCAGAGTTGCAATTGCATGTCTGCATGGAATTCCAATTAATTCCCATTTTCTACAAGTGCATGTTTTGTTCCTAACATCAACCACATGTTGATCCTGCAAAGCTCCTGTGACTTGATACTTGTCTCCCCCATTCCACCTAGCAATGTATTGTTAAGCAACTGTTTTTCTTGCACCTAGGATGTCTGTTGCTGTGGGTGTTAGTGGACCTTTAGCCTTTTTCATTTCCTTCATGAAATTACATATCCTCTTCATTAGATACTCCCTTATGTATTCTAAACATCCAATGATAGGTTTGTCCCTTCCTTTCTCTATCTTCCCATTAAACACTTCACACATGTTTGATATCAACACATCAGAAACTGCTCTTCCTGTGTGTACATTACCATTAAAAA
The DNA here is from genome assembly GCF_002870075.4 of Lactuca sativa. NCBI lineage: Eukaryota > Viridiplantae > Streptophyta > Magnoliopsida > Asterales > Asteraceae > Lactuca > Lactuca sativa. The sequence continues at coordinate 98,064,900 of NC_056628.2, forward strand.
ACATTTAATACAATTCACATACGAGTAAAACAGTTCACTAAGTGAAAGACATAAGGACCAAATTGGAATATATAAATTTACCTGAAAAATGACTCTTTGCCCAATGTTTAGGAGGATTTTGCTTCAACCATTAACATGCCTCCTTATCATACTGACTAAACTCCTTCATCAAATGTTCAAACTCAGGAATGGTGGTAGCTAATGCACACTTCCATAAGTGGTCCCTATACTCTGGTTTCCTCCATCTTTTCCTCATATTGTCATGAATATGTCTGATACAATATCTATGCTCAGCATTGGGAAACAATTGCTCAACTGTAGTATGTAAACCCTGCAAAAATCAATTGTCAATCATTAGAATTAATTTAAAACCACACTTTAAATGACCAAATGTATAAAAACCACTTCCAGCTTTACCTTTTGTCTGTCACTTATGAAAGTAAAATTTGAGTTTCTTCCGAGGTCCAAGTCATCCCCAATGTTATCTAAAAACCATTTCCAGGTTTCTGTGTTTTCAGATTCAACAATCCCATATGCTAATGGGTAAATTCCATTATTGGAATCAAGACCAATTGCTGAAAGGACCTGCCCAAGGAATGGTCCTTTCATGAAGGCTCCATCAAAACCTAATAAGTCCCTAAGGCATGCCTTGAACCCTTTTTTCAATGGATCCAAACACACATAAATTCTTCTAAACTGCCTGGTTGTGGAATCAGGGTTAGGCTCAGAACATACATCTATTTTCACTGTGGTGTCTGGGTTGGTGGCTTGAAGTTCGAGAACATAGTCCCTCAACATTTCATACTGCTTTGTGTAGTCCCCAGTTATATGCTTTCTTGCCTTATCCTTTGCCCTGAACACATTGTCCATAGTAACACCCACTTGGTAGGTCTTTTGAAAGTGATCTTGTATGGCTCTCAAAGGTATATCTGGATTCGCCTCAACTTGATCAAAGATTTTTTTGCTGATTAAAGAAGCAGTACAAGCCCTGAGTTTCCTTGTTTGCAAACATGTGTGAGTTTGGTTTAAGGTCCTTATAAACCAGTCGGATTCAGGATTTGACCTAGATGCATGAATGTACCAACCACATGTTACTTTTTGTGTCTTTAATTCTTTACCCTTTCTTTTTGAAGTGGTAGCTTGACTACCCACTTGACCTTTATTGGTGACATGTACAACTCCTCTACACTATGCCCTAAGCCTTACATTGTCCAAACATTTCAAAAGTTATAGCTTTAAATTGATAATAGTTTACATACACCAACATATTAAATCTAATAAATTAAGTATAATATGTTAAAAGTTAAAGACATAACTTTATAAGTAGAAGTAATATGTTAAAAGTTAAAGACACGATGTGGAGGAGGGATTAGCTTTGTGGGACATTCACTTTTGGGCCACATAGATCTACCCTTAATTGGCTCCACCTTAAAAGAATAAGCCTTTTTCCATGTCTCTAGAAAATACACCTTGTGAACCCATTTGTAAATGTCAAGCTCAGCCTCTGGGTCTATACTCATCTCATTCAGAGTTGCAATTGCATGTCTGCATGGAATTCCAATTAATTCCCATTTTCTAGAAGTTCATGTTTTGTTCCTAACATCAACCACATGTTGATCCTACAAAGCTCCTGTGACTTGATACTTGTCTCCCCCATTCCACCTAGCAATGTATTGTTAAGCAACTGTTTTTCTTGCACCTAGGATGTCTGTTGTTGTGGGTGTTAGTGGACCTTTAGCCTTTTTCATTTCCTTCATGAAATTACATATCCTCTTCATTAGATACTCCCTTATGTATTCTAAACATCCAATGATAGGTTTATCCCTTCCTTTCTCTATCTTCCCATCAAACACTTCACACATGTTTGATATCAACACATCAGAAACTGCTCTTCCTGTGTGTACATTACCATTAAAAAACATTTAATACAATTCACATACAAGTAAAACAGTTCACTAAGTGAAAGACATAAGGACCAAATTGGAATATATAAATTTACCTGAAAAATGACTCTTTGCCCAATGTTTAGGAGGATTTTGCTTCAACCATTAACATGCCTCCTTATCATACTGACTAAACTCCTTCATCAAATGTTCAAACTCAGGAATGGTGGTAGCTAATGCACACTTCCATAAGTGGTCCCTATACTCTGGTTTCCTCCATCTTTTCCTCATATTGTCATGAATATGTCTGATACAATATCTATGCTCAGCATTGGGAAATAATTGCTCAACTGCAGTATGTAAACCCTGCAAAAATCAATTGTCAATCATTAGAATTAATTTAAAACCACACTTTAAATGACCAAATGTATAAAAACCACTACCAGCTTTACCTTTTGCCTGTCACTTATGAAAGTAAAATTTGAGTTTCTTCCAAGGTCCAAGTCATCCCCAATGTTATCTAAAAACCATTTCCAGCTTTCTGTGTTTTCAGACTCAACAATCCCATATGCTAATAGGTAAATTCCATTATTGGAATCAAGACCAACTGCTGAAAGGACCTGCCCAAGGAATGGTCCTTTCATGAAGGCACCATCAAAACCTAATAAGTCCCTAAGGCATGCCTTGAACCCTTTTTCAGTGGACCCAACCACACATAAATTCTTCTAAACTGCCTGGTTGGGGAATCAGGGTTAGGCTCAGAACATACATCTATTTTCATTGTGGTGTCTGGGTTGGTGGCTTGAAGTTCGAGAACATAGTCCCTCAACATTTCATACTGCTTTGTGTAGTCCCCAGTTATATGCTTTCTTGCCTTATCCTTTGCCCTGAACACGATGTGGAGGAGGGATTAGCTTTGTGGGACATTCACTTTTGGGCCACATAGATCTACCCTTAATTGGCTCCACCTTAAAAGAATAAGCCTTTTTCCATGTCTCTAGAAAATACACCTTGTGAACCCATTTGTAAATGTCAAGCTCAGCCTCTGGGTCTATACTCATCTCATTCAGAGTTGCAATTGCATGTCTGCATGGAATTCCAATTAATTCCCATTTTCTACAAGTGCATGTTTTGTTCCTAACATCAACCACATGTTGATCCTGCAAAGCTCCTGTGACTTGATACTTGTCTCCCCCATTCCACCTAGCAATGTATTGTTAAGCAACTGTTTTTCTTGCACCTAGGATGTCTGTTGCTGTGGGTGTTAGTGGACCTTTAGCCTTTTTCATTTCCTTCATGAAATTACATATCCTCTTCATTAGATACTCCCTTATGTATTCTAAACATCCAATGATAGGTTTGTCCCTTCCTTTCTCTATCTTCCCATTAAACACTTCACACATGTTTGATATCAACACATCAGAAACTGCTCTTCCTGTGTGTACATTACCATTAAAAAACATTTAATACAATTCACATACGAGTAAAACAGTTCACTAAGTGAAAGACATAAGGACCAAATTGGAATATATAAATTTACCTGAAAAATGACTCTTTGCCCAATGTTTAGGAGGATTTTGCTTCAACCATTAACATGCCTCCTTATCATACTGACTAAACTCCTTCATCAAATGTTCAAACTCAGGAATGGTGGTAGCTAATGCACACTTCCATAAGTGGTCCCTATACTCTGGTTTCCTCCATCTTTTCCTCATATTGTCATGAATATGTCTGATACAATATCTATGCTCAGCATTGGGAAACAATTGCTCAACTGTAGTATGTAAACCCTGCAAAAATCAATTGTCAATCATTAGAATTAATTTAAAACCACACTTTAAATGACCAAATGTATAAAAACCACTTCCAGCTTTACCTTTTGCCTGTCACTTATGAAAGTAAAATTTGAGTTTCTTCCGAGGACCAAGTCATCCCCAATGTTATCTAAAAACCATTTCCAGCTTTCTGTGTTTTCAGATTCAACAATCCCATATGCTAATGGGTAAATTCCATTATTGGAATCAAGACCAATTGCTGAAAGGACCTGCCCAAGGAATGGTCCTTTCATGAAGGCTCCATCAAAACCTAATAAGTCCCTAAGGCATGCCTTGAACCCTTTTTTCAATGGATCCAAACACACATAAATTCTTCTAAACTGCCTGGTTGTGGAATCAGGGTTAGGCTCAGAACATACATCTATTTTCACTGTGGTGTCTGGGTTGGTGGCTTGAAGTTCGAGAACATAGTCCCTCAACATTTCATACTGCTTTGTGTAGTCCCCAGTTATATGCTTTCTTGCCTTATCCTTTGCCCTGAACACGTTGTCCATAGTAACACCCACTTGGTAGGTCTTTTGAAAGTGATCTTGTATGGCTCTCAAAGGTATATATGGATTCGCCTCAACTTGATCAAAGATTTTTTTGCTGATTAAAGAAGCAGTACAAGCCCTGAGTTTCCTTGTTTGAAAACATGTGTGAGTTTGGTTTAAGGTCCTTATAAACCAGTCGGATTCAGGATTTGACCTAGATGCATGAATGTACCAACCACATGTTACTTTTTGTGTCTTTAATTCTTTACCCTTTCTTTTTGAAGTGGTAGCTTGACTACCCACTTGACCTTTATTGGTGACATGTACAACTCCTCTACACTATGCCCTAAGCCTTACATTGTCCAAACATTTCAAAAGTTATAGCTTTAAATTGATAATAGTTTACATACACCAACATATTAAATCTAATAAATTAAGTATAATATGTTAAAAGTTAAAGACATAACTTTATAAGTAGAAGTAATATGTTAAAAGTTAAAGACACGATGTGGAGGAGGGATTAGCTTTGTGGGACATTCACTTTTGGGCCACATAGATCTACCCTTAATTGGCTCCACCTTAAAAGAATAAGCCTTTTTCCATGTCTCTAGAAAATACACCTTGTGAACCCATTTGTAAATGTCAAGCTCAGCCTCTGGGTCTATACTCATCTCATTCAGAGTTGCAATTGCATGTCTGCATGGAATTCCAATTAATTCCCATTTTCTAGAAGTTCATGTTTTGTTCCTAACATCAACCACATGTTGATCCTACAAAGCTCCTGTGACTTGATACTTGTCTCCCCCATTCCACCTAGCAATGTATTGTTAAGCAACTGTTTTTCTTGCACCTAGGATGTCTGTTGTTGTGGGTGTTAGTGGACCTTTAGCCTTTTTCATTTCCTTCATGAAATTACATATCCTCTTCATTAGATACTCCCTTATGTATTCTAAACATCCAATGATAGGTTTATCCCTTCCTTTCTCTATCTTCCCATCAAACACTTCACACATGTTTGATATCAACACATCAGAAACTGCTCTTCCTGTGTGTACATTACCATTAAAAAACATTTAATACAATTCACATACAAGTAAAACAGTTCACTAAGTGAAAGACATAAGGACCAAATTGGAATATATAAATTTACCTGAAAAATGACTCTTTGCCCAATGTTTAGGAGGATTTTGCTTCAACCATTAACATGCCTCCTTATCATACTGACTAAACTCCTTCATCAAATGTTCAAACTCAGGAATGGTGGTAGCTAATGCACACTTCCATAAGTGGTCCCTATACTCTGTTTTCCTCCATCTTTTCCTCATATTGTCATGAATATGTCTGATACAATATCTATGCTCAGCATTGGGAAATAATTGCTCAACTGCAGTATGTAAACCCTGCAAAAATCAATTGTCAATCATTAGAATTAATTTAAAACCACACTTTAAATGACCAAATGTATAAAAACCACTACCAGCTTTACCTTTTGCCTGTCACTTATGAAAGTAAAATTTGAGTTTCTTCCAAGGTCCAAGTCATCCCCAATGTTATCTAAAAACCATTTCCAGCTTTCTGTGTTTTCAGACTCAACAATCCCATATGCTAATAGGTAAATTCCATTATTGGAATCAAGACCAACTGCTGAAAGGACCTGCCCAAGGAATGGTCCTTTCATGAAGGCACCATCAAAACCTAATAAGTCCCTAAGGCATGCCTTGAACCCTTTTTTCAGTGGACCCAACCACACATAAATTCTTCTAAACTGCCTGGTTGGGGAATCAGGGTTAGGCTCATAACATACATCTATTTTCATTGTGGTGTCTGGGTTGGTGGCTTGAAGTTCGAGAACATAGTCCCTCAACATTTCATACTGCTTTGTGTAGTCCCCAGTTATATGCTTTCTTGCCTTATCCTTTGCCCTGAACACGTTGTCCATAGTAACACCCACTTGGTAGGTCTTTTGAAAGTGATCTTGTATGGCTCTAAAAGGTATATCTAGATTCGCCTCAACTTGATCAAAGATTTTTGCTGATTAAAGAAGCAGAACAAGCCCTGAGTTTCCTTGTTTGCAAACATGTGTGAGTTTGGTTTAAGGTCCTTATAAACCAGTCGGATTCAGGATTTGACCTAGATGCATGAATGTACCAACCACATGTTACTTCTTGCCTTATCCTTTGCCCTGAACACGATGTGGAGGAGGGATTAGCTTTGTGGGACATTCACTTTTGGGCCACATAGATCTACCCTTAATTGGCTCCACCTTAAAAGAATAAGCCTTTTTCCATGTCTCTAGAAAATACACCTTGTGAACCCATTTGTAAATGTCAAGCTCAGCCTCTGGGTCTTTACTCATCTCATTCAGAGTTGCAATTGCATGTCTGCATGGAATTCCAATTAATTCCCATTTTCTACAAGTGCATGTTTTGTTCCTAACATCAACCACATGTTGATCCTGCAAAGCTCCTGTGACTTGATACTTGTCTCCCCCATTCCACCTAGCAATGTATTTTTAAGCAACTGTTTTTCTTGCACCTAGGATGTCTGTTGCTGTGGGTGTTAGTGGACCTTTAGCCTTTTTCATTTCCTTCATGAAATTACATATCCTCTTCATTAGATACTCCCTTATGTATTCTAAACATCCAATGATAGGTTTGTCCCTTCCTTTCTCTATCTTCCCATTAAACACTTCACACATGTTTGATATCAACACATCAGAAACTGCTCTTCCTGTGTGTACATTACCATTAAAAAACATTTAATACAATTCACATACGAGTAAAACAGTTCACTAAGTGAAAGACATAAGGACCAAATTGGAATATATAAATTTACCTGAAAAATGACTCTTTGCCCAATGTTTAGGAGGATTTTGCTTCAACCATTAACATGCCTCCTTATCATACTGACTAAACTCCTTCATCAAATGTTCAAACTCAGGAATGGTGGTAGCTAATGCACACTTCCATAAGTGGTCCCTATACTCTGGTTTCCTCCATCTTTTCCTCATATTGTCATGAATATGTCTGATACAATATCTATGCTCAGCATTGGGAAACAATTGCTCAACTGTAGTATGTAAACCCTGCAAAAATCAATTGTCAATCATTAGAATTAATTTAAAACCACACTTTAAATGACCAAATGTATAAAAACCACTTCCAGCTTTACCTTTTGCCTGTCACTTATGAAAGTAAAATTTGAGTTTCTTCCGAGGACCAAGTCATCCCCAATGTTATCTAAAAACCATTTCCAGCTTTCTGTGTTTTCAGATTCAACAATCCCATATGCTAATGGGTAAATTCCATTATTGGAATCAAGACCAATTGCTGAAAGGACCTGCCCAAGGAATGGTCCTTTCATGAAGGCTCCATCAAAACCTAATAAGTCCCTAAGGCATGCCTTGAACCCTTTTTTCAATGGATCCAAACACACATAAATTCTTCTAAACTGCCTGGTTGTGGAATCAGGGTTAGGCTCAGAACATACATCTATTTTCACTGTGGTGTCTGGGTTGGTGGCTTGAAGTTCGAGAACATAGTCCCTCAACATTTCATACTGCTTTGTGTAGTCCCCAGTTATATGCTTTCTTGCCTTATCCTTTGCCCTGAACACGTTGTCCATAGTAACACCCACTTGGTAGGTCTTTTGAAAGTGATCTTGTATGGCTCTCAAAGGTATATATGGATTCGCCTCAACTTGATCAAAGATTTTTTTGCTGATTAAAGAAGCAGTACAAGCCCTGAGTTTCCTTGTTTGCAAACATGTGTGAGTTTGGTTTAAGGTCCTTATAAACCAGTCGGATTCAGGATTTGACCTAGATGCATGAATGTACCAACCACATGTTACTTTTTGTGTCTTTAATTCTTTACCCTTTCTTTTTGAAGTGGTAGCTTGACTACCCACTTGACCTTTATTGGTGACATGTACAACTCCTCTACACTATGCCCTAAGCCTTACATTGTCCAAACATTTCAAAAGTTATAGCTTTAAATTGATAATAGTTTACATACACCAACATATTAAATCTAATAAATTAAGTATAATATGTTAAAAGTTAAAGACATAACTTTATAAGTAGAAGTAATATGTTAAAAGTTAAAGACACGATGTGGAGGAGGGATTAGCTTTGTGGGACATTCACTTTTGGGCCACATAGATCTACCCTTAATTGGCTCCACCTTAAAAGAATAAGCCTTTTTCCATGTCTCTAGAAAATACACCTTGTGAACCCATTTGTAAATGTCAAGCTCAGCCTCTGGGTCTATACTCATCTCATTCAGAGTTGCAATTGCATGTCTGCATGGAATTCCAATTAATTCCCATTTTCTAGAAGTTCATGTTTTGTTCCTAACATCAACCACATGTTGATCCTACAAAGCTCCTGTGACTTGATACTTGTCTCCCCCATTCCACCTAGCAATGTATTGTTAAGCAACTGTTTTTCTTGCACCTAGGATGTCTTTTGCTGTGGATGTTAGTGGACCTTTAGCCTTTTTCATTTCCTTCATGAAATTACATATCCTCTTTATTAGATACTCCCTTATGTATTCTAAACATCCAATGATAGGTTTGTCCCTTCCTTTCTCTATCTTCCCATTAAACACTTCACACATGTTTGATATCAACACATCAGAAACTGCTCTTCCTGTGTGTACATTACCATTAAAAAACATTTAATACAATTCGCATACGAGTAAAACAGTTCACTAAGTGAAAGACATAAGGACCAAATTGGAATATATAAATTACCTGAAAAATGACTCTTTGCCCAATGTTTAGGAGGATTTTGCTTCAACCATTAACATGCCTCCTTATCATACTGACTAAACTCCTTCATCAAATGTTCAAACTCAGGAATGGTGGTAGCTAATGCACACTTCCATAAGTGGTCCCTATACTCTGTTTTCCTCCATCTTTTCCTCATATTGTCATGAATATGTCTGATACAATATCTATGCTCAGCATTGGGAAACAATTTCTCAACTGCAGTATGTAAACCCTGCAAAAATCAATTGTCAATCATTAGAATTAATTTAAAACCACACTTTAAATGACCAAATGTATAAAAACCACTACCAGCTTTACCTTTTGCCTGTCACTTATGAAAGTAAAATTTGAGTTTCTTCCAAGGTCCAAGTCATCCCCAATGTTATCTAAAAACCATTTCCAGCTTTCTGTGTTTTCAGACTCAACAATCCCATATGCTAATAGGTAAATTCCATTATTGGAATCAAGACCAACTGCTGAAAGGACCTGCCCAAGGAATGGTCCTTTCATGAAGGCACCATCAAAACCTAATAAGTCCCTAAGGCATGCCTTGAACCCTTTTTTCAGTGGACCCAACCACACATAAATTCTTCTAAACTGCCTGGTTGGGGAATCAGGGTTAGGCTCATAACATACATCTATTTTCATTGTGGTGTCTGGGTTGGTGGCTTGAAGTTCGAGAACATAGTCCCTCAACATTTCATACTGCTTTGTGTAGTCCCCAGTTATATGCTTTCTTGCCTTATCCTTTGCCCTGAACACGTTGTCCATAGTAACACCCACTTGGTAGGTCTTTTGAAAGTGATCTTGTATGGCTCTAAAAGGTATATCTAGATTCGCCTCAACTTGATCAAAGATTTTTGCTGATTAAAGAAGCAGAACAAGCCCTGAGTTTCCTTGTTTGCAAACATGTGTGAGTTTGGTTTAAGGTCCTTATAAACCAGTCGGATTCAGGATTTGACCTAGATGCATGAATGTACCAACCACATGTTACTTTTTGTGTCTTTAATTCTTTACCTTTTCTTTTTGAAGTGGTAGCTTGACTACCCACTTGGCCTTTATTGGTGACACGTACAACTCCTCGACACTATGCCCTAAGCCTTACATTGTCCAAACATTTCAAAAGTTATAGCTTTAAATTGATAATAATTTACATACACCAACATATTAAATCTAATAAATTAAGTATAATATGTTAAAAGTTAAAGACATAACTTTATAAGTAGAAGTAATATGTTAAAAGTTAAAGACACGATGTTGAGGAGGGATTAGCTTTGTGGGACATTCACTTTTGGGCCACATAGATCTACCCTTAATTGGCTCCACCTTAAAAGAATAAGCCTTTTTCCATGTCTCTAGAAAATACACCTTGTGAACCCATTTGTAAATGTCAAGCTCAGCCTCTGGGTCTTTACTCATCTCATTCAGAGTTGCAATTGCATGTCTGCATGGAATTCCAATTAATTCCCATTTTCTACAAGTGCATGTTTTGTTCCTAACATCAACCACATGTTGATCCTGCAAAGCTCCTGTGACTTGATACTTGTCTCCCCCATTCCACCTAGCAATGTATTGTTAAGCAACTGTTTTTCTTGCACCTAGGATGTCTGTTGCTGTGGGTGTTAGTGGACCTTTAGCCTTTTTCATTTCCTTCATGAAATTACATATCCTCTTCATTAGATACTCCCTTATGTATTCTAAACATCCAATGATAGGTTTGTCCCTTCCTTTCTCTATCTTCCCATTAAACACTTCACACATGTTTGATATCAACACATCAGAAACTGCTCTTCCTGTGTGTACATTACCATTAAAAACATTTAATACAATTCACATACGAGTAAAACAGTTCACTAAGTGAAAGACATAAGGACCAAATTGGAATATATAAATTTACCTGAAAAATGACTCTTTGCCCAATGTTTAGGAGGATTTTGCTTCAACCATTAACATGCCTCCTTATCATACTGACTAAACTCCTTCATCAAATGTTCAAACTCAGGAATGGTGGTAGCTAATGCACACTTCCATAAGTGGTCCCTATACTCTGTTTTCCTCCATCTTTTCCTCATATTGTCATGAATATGTTTGATACAATATCTATGCTCAGCATTGGGAAACAATTGCTCAACTGCAGTATGTAAACCCTGCAAAAATCAATTGTCAATCATTAGAATTAATTTAAAACCACACTTTAAATGACCAAATGTATAAAAACCACATCCAGCTTTACCTTTTGCCTGTCACTTATGAAAGTAAAATTTGAGTTTCTTCCAAGGTCCAAGTCATCCCCAATGTTATCTAAAAACCATTTCCAGCTTTCTGTGTTTTCAGACTCAAAAATCCCATATGCTAATAGGTAAATTCCATTATTGGAATCAAGACCAACTGCTGAAAGGACCTGCCCAAGGAATGGTCCTTTCATGAAGGCACCATCAAAACCTAATAAGTCCCTAAGGCATGACTTGAACCCTTTTTTCAGTGGACCCAACCACACATAAATTCTTCTAAACTGCCTGGTTGGGGAATCAGGGTTAGGCTCAGAACATACATCTATTTTCATTGTGGTGTCTGGGTTGGTGGCTTGAAGTTCGAGGACATAGTCCCTCAACATTTCATACTGCTTTGTGTAGTCCCCAGTTATATGCTTTCTTGCCTTATCCTTTGCCCTGAACACGTTGGCCATAGTAACACCCACTTGGTAGGTCTTTTGAAAGTGATCTTGTATGGCTCTCAATCGTATATCTGGATTCGCCTCAACTTGATCAAAGATTTTTTTGCTGATTAAAGAAGCAGTACAAGCCCTGAGTTTCCATGTTTGCAAACATGTGTGAGTTTGGTTTAAGGTCCTTATAAACCAGTCGGATCCAGGATTTGACCTAGATGCATGAATGTACCAACCACATGTTACTTTTTGTGTCTTTAATTCTTTACCCTTTCTTTTTGAAGTGGTAGCTTGACTACCCACTTGGCCTTTATTGGTGACACGTACAACTCCTCTACACTATGCCCTAAGCCTTACATTGTCCAAACATTTCAAAAGTTATAGCTTTAAATTGATAATAGTTTACATACACCAACATATTAAATCTAATAAATTAAGTATAATATGTTAAAAGTTAAAGACATAACTTTATAAGTAGAAGTAATATGTTAAAAGTTAAAGACACGATGTGGAGGAGGGATTAGCTTTGTGGGACATTCACTTTTGGGCCACATAGATCTACCCTTAATTGGCTCCACCTTAAAAGAATAAGCCTTTTTCCATGTCTCTAGAAAATACACCTTGTGAACCCATTTGTAAATGTCAAGCTCAGCCTCTGGGTCTTTACTCATCTCATTCAGAGTTGCAATTGCATGTCTGCATGGAATTCCAATTAATTCCCATTTTCTACAAGTGCATGTTTTGTTCCTAACATCAACCACATGTTGATCCTGCAAAGCTCCTGTGACTTGATACTTGTCTCCCCCATTCCACCTAGCAATGTATTGTTAAGCAACTGTTTTTCTTGCACCTAGGATGTCTGTTGTTGTGGGTGTTAGTGGACCTTTAGCCTTTTTCATTTCCTTCATGAAATTACATATCCTCTTCATTAGATACTCCCTTATGTATTCTAAACATCCAATGATAGGTTTATCCCTCCCTTTCTCTATCTTCCCATCAAACACTTCACACATGTTTGATATCAACACATCAGAAACTGCTCTTCCTGTGTGTACATTACCATTAAAAAACATTTAATACAATTCACATACAAGTAAAACAGTTCACTAAGTGAAAGACATAAGGACCAAATTGGAATATATAAATTTACCTGAAAAATGACTCTTTGCCCAATGTTTAGGAGGATTTTGCTTCAACCATTAACATGCCTCCTTATCATACTGACTAAACTCCTTCATCAAATGTTCAAACTCAGGAATGGTGGTTGCTAATGCACACTTCCATAAGTGGTCCCTATACTCTGGTTTCCTCCATCTTTTCCTCATATTGTCATGAATATGTCTGATACAATATCTATGCTCAGCATTGGGAAATAATTGCTCAACTGCAGTATGTAAACCCTGCAAAAATCAATTGTCAATCATTAGAATTAATTTAAAACCACACTTTAAATGACCAAATGTATAAAAACCACTTCCAGCTTTACCTTTTGCCTGTCACTTATGAAAGTCAAATTTGAGTTTCTTCCAAGGTCCAAGTCATCCCCAATGTTATCTAAAAACCATTTCCAGCTTTCTGTGTTTTCAGACTCAACAATCCCATATGCTAATGGGTAAATTCCATTATTGGAATCAAGACCAACTGCTGAAAGGACCTGCCCAAGGAATGGTCCTTTCATGAAGGCACCATCAAAACCTAATAAGTCCCTAAGGCATGCCTTGAACCCTTTTTTCAGTGGACCCAACCACACATAAATTCTTCTAAACTGCCTGGTTGGGGAATCAGGGTTAGGCTCAGAACATACATCTGTTTTCATTGTGGTGTCTAGGTTGGTGGCTTGAAGTTCGAGAACATAGTCCCTCAACATTTCATACTGCTTTGTGTAGTCCCCAGTTATATGCTTTCTTGCCTTATCCTTTGCCCTGAACACGTTGTCCATAGTAACACCCACTTGGTAGGTCTTTTGAAAGTGATCTTGTATGGCTCTCAAAGGTATATCTGGATTCGCCTCAACTTGATCAAAGATTTTTTTGCTGATTAAAGAAGCAGTACAAGCCCTGAGTTTCCTTGTTTGCAAACATGTGTGAGTTTGGTTTAAGGTCCTTATAAACCAGTCGGATTCAGGATTTGACCTAGATGCATGAATGTACCAACCACATGTTACTTTTTGTGTCTTTAATTCTTTACCCTTTCTTTTTGAAGTGGTAGCTTGACTACCCACTTGGCCTTTATTGGTGACACGTACAACTCCTCTACACTATGCCCTAAGCCTTACATTGTCCAAACATTTCAAAAGTTATAGCTTTAAATTGATAATAATTTACATACACCAACATATTAAATCTAATAAATTAAGTATAATATGTTAAAAGTTAAAGACATAACTTTATAAGTAGAAGTAATATGTTAAAAGTTAAAGACACGATGTGGAGGAGGGATTAGCTTTGTGGGACATTCACTTTTGGGCCACATAGATCTACCCTTAATTGGCTCCACCTTAAAAGAATAAGCCTTTTTCCATGTCTCTAGAAAATACACCTTGTGAACCCATTTGTAAATGTCAAGCTCAGCCTCTGGGTCTTTACTCATCTCATTCAGAGTTGCAATTGCATGTCTGCATGGAATTCCAATTAATTCCCATTTTCTACAAGTGCATGTTTTGTTCCTAACATCAACCACATGTTGATCCTGCAAAGCTCCTGTGACTTGATACTTGTCTCCCCCATTCCACCTAGCAATGTATTGTTAAGCAACTGTTTTTCTTGCACCTAGGATGTCTGTTGCTGTGGGTGTTAGTGGACCTTTAGCCTTTTTCATTTCCTTCATGAAATTACATATCCTCTTCATTAGATACTCCCTTATGTATTCTAAACATCCAATGATAGGTTTGTCCCTTCCTTTCTCTATCTTCCCATTAAACACTTCACACATGTTTGATATCAACACATCAGAAACTGCTCTTCCTGTGTGTACATTACCATTAAAAAACATTTAATACAATTCACATACGAGTAAAACAGTTCACTAAGTGAAAGACATAAGGACCAAATTGGAATATATAAATTTACCTGAAAAATGACTCTTTGCCCAATGTTTAGGAGGATTTTGCTTCAACCATTAACATGCCTCCTTATCATACTGACTAAACTCCTTCATCAAATGTTCAAACTCAGGAATGGTGGTTGCTAATGCACACTTCCATAAGTGGTCCCTATACTCTGGTTTCCTCCATCTTTTCCTCATATTGTCATGAATATGTCTGATACAATATCTATGCTCAGCATTGGGAAATAATTGCTCAACTGCAGTATGTAAACCCTGCAAAAATCAATTGTCAATCATTAGAATTAATTTAAAACCACACTTTAAATGACCAAATGTATAAAAACCACTTCCAGCTTTACCTTTTGCCTGTCACTTATGAAAGTCAAATTTGAGTTTCTTCCAAGGTCCAAGTCATCCCCAATGTTATCTAAAAACCATTTCCAGCTTTCTGTGTTTTCAGACTCAACAATCCCATATGCTAATGGGTAAATTCCATTATTGGAATCAAGACCAACTGCTGAAAGGACCTGCCCAAGGAATGGTCCTTTCATGAAGGCACCATCAAAACCTAATAAGTCCCTAAGGCATGCCTTGAACCCTTTTTTCAGTGGACCCAACCACACATAAATTCTTCTAAACTGCCTGGTTGGGGAATCAGGGTTAGGCTCAGAACATACATCTGTTTTCATTGTGGTGTCTAGGTTGGTGGCTTGAAGTTCGAGAACATAGTCCCTCAACATTTCATACTGCTTTGTGTAGTCCCCAGTTATATGCTTTCTTGCCTTATCCTTTGCCCTGAACACGTTGTCCATAGTAACACCCACTTGGTAGGTCTTTTGAAAGTGATCTTGTATGGCTCTCAAAGGTATATCTGGATTCGCCTCAACTTGATCAAAGATTTTTTTGCTGATTAAAGAAGCAGTACAAGCCCTGAGTTTCCTTGTTTGCAAACATGTGTGAGTTTGGTTTAAGGTCCTTATAAACCAGTCGGATTCAGGATTTGACCTAGATGCATGAATGTACCAACCACATGTTACTTTTTGTGTCTTTAATTCTTTACCCTTTCTTTTTGAAGTGGTAGCTTGACTACCCACTTGGCCTTTATTGGTGACACGTACAACTCCTCTACACTATGCCCTAAGCCTTACATTGTCCAAACATTTCAAAAGTTATAGCTTTAAATTGATAATAATTTACATACACCAACATATTAAATCTAATAAATTAAGTATAATATGTTAAAAGTTAAAGACATAACTTTATAAGTAGAAGTAATATGTTAAAAGTTAAAGACACGATGTGGAGGAGGGATTAGCTTTGTGGGACATTCACTTTTGGGCCACATAGATCTACCCTTAATTGGCTCCACCTTAAAAGAATAAGCCTTTTTCCATGTCTCTAGAAAATACACCTTGTGAACCCATTTGTAAATGTCAAGCTCAGCCTCTGGGTCTTTACTCATCTCATTCAGAGTTGCAATTGCATGTCTGCATGGAATTCCAATTAATTCCCATTTTCTACAAGTGCATGTTTTGTTCCTAACATCAACCACATGTTGATCCTGCAAAGCTCCTGTGACTTGATACTTGTCTCCCCCATTCCACCTAGCAATGTATTGTTAAGCAACTGTTTTTCTTGCACCTAGGATGTCTGTTGCTGTGGGTGTTAGTGGACCTTTAGCCTTTTTCATTTCCTTCATGAAATTACATATCCTCTTCATTAGATACTCCCTTATGTATTCTAAACATCCAATGATAGGTTTGTCCCTTCCTTTCTCTATCTTCCCATTAAACACTTCACACATGTTTGATATCAACACATCAGAAACTGCTCTTCCTGTGTGTACATTACCATTAAAAAACATTTAATACAATTCACATACGAGTAAAACAGTTCACTAAGTGAAAGACATAAGGACCAAATTGGAATATATAAATTTACCTGAAAAATGACTCTTTGCCCAATGTTTAGGAGGATTTTGCTTCAACCATTAACATGCCTCCTTATCATACTGACTAAACTCCTTCATCAAATGTTCAAACTCAGGAATGGTGGTAGCTAATGCACACTTCCATAAGTGGTCCCTATACTCTGTTTTCCTCCATCTTTTCCTCATATTGTCATGAATATGTTTGATACAATATCTATGCTCAGCATTGGGAAACAATTACTCAACTGCAGTATGTAAACCCTGCAAAAATCAATTGTCAATCATTAGAATTAATTTAAAACCACACTTTAAATGACCAAATGTATAAAAACCACATCCAGCTTTACCTTTTGCCTGTCACTTATGAAAGTAAAATTTGAGTTTCTTCCAAGGTCCAAGTCATCCCCAATGTTATCTAAAAACCATTTCCAGCTTTCTGTGTTTTCAGACTCAAAAATCCCATATGCTAATAGGTAAATTCCATTATTGGAATCAAGACCAACTGCTGAAAGGACCTGCCCAAGGAATGGTCCTTTCATGAAGGCACCATCAAAACCTAATAAGTCCCTAAGGCATGACTTGAACCCTTTTTTCAGTGGACCCAACCACACATAAATTCTTCTAAACTGCCTGGTTGGGGAATCAGGGTTAGGCTCAGAACATACATCTATTTTCATTGTGGTGTCTGGGTTGGTGGCTTGAAGTTTGAGGACATAGTCCCTCAACATTTCATACTGCTTTGTGTAGTCCCCAGTTATATGCTTTCTTGCCTTATCCTTTGCCCTGAACACGTTGTCCATAGTAACACCCACTTGGTAGGTCTTTTGAAAGTGATCTTGTATGGCTCTCAAAGGTATATCTGGATTCGCCTCAACTTGATCAAAGATTTTTTTGCTGATTAAAGAAGCAGTACAAGCCCTGAGTTTCCTTGTTTGCAAACATGTGTGAGTTTGGTTTAAGGTCCTTATAAACCAGTCGGATCCAGGATTTGACCTAGATGCATGAATGTACCAACCACATGTTACTTTTTGTGTCTTTAATTCTTTACCCTTTCTTTTTGAAGTGGTAGCTTGACTACCCACTTGGCCTTTATTGGTGACACGTACAACTCCTCTACACTATGCCCTAAGCCTTACATTGTCCAAACATTTCAAAAGTTATAGCTTTAAATTGATAATAGTTTACATACACCAACATATTAAATCTAATAAATTAAGTATAATATGTTAAAAGTTAAAGACATAACTTTATAAGTAGAAGTAATATGTTAAAAGTTAAAGACACGATGTGGAGGAGGGATTAGCTTTGTGGGACATTCACTTTTGGGCCACATAGATCTACCCTTAATTGGCTCCACCTTAAAAGAATAAGCCTTTTTCCATGTCTCTAGAAAATACACCTTGTGAACCCATTTGTAAATGTCAAGCTCAGCCTCTGGGTCTTTACTCATCTCATTCAGAGTTGCAATTGCATGTCTGCATGGAATTCCAATTAATTCCCATTTTCTACAAGTGCATGTTTTGTTCCTAACATCAACCACATGTTGATCCTGCAAAGCTCCTGTGACTTGATACTTGTCTCCCCCATTCCACCTAGCAATGTATTGTTAAGCAACTGTTTTTCTTGCACCTAGGATGTCTGTTGCTGTGGGTGTTAGTGGACCTTTAGCCTTTTTCATTTCCTTCATGAAATTACATATCCTCTTCATTAGATACTCCCTTATGTATTCTAAACATCCAATGATAGGTTTGTCCCTTCCTTTCTCTATCTTCCCATTAAACACTTCACACATGTTTGATATCAACACATCAGAAACTGCTCTTCCTGTGTGTACATTACCATTAAAAAACATTTAATACAATTCACATACGAGTAAAACAGTTCACTAAGTGAAAGACATAAGGACCAAATTGGAATATATAAATTTACCTGAAAAATGACTCTTTGCCCAATGTTTAGGAGGATTTTGCTTCAACCATTAACATGCCTCCTTATCATACTGACTAAACTCCTTCATCAAATGTTCAAACTCAGGAATGGTGGTAGCTAATGCACACTTCCATAAGTGGTCCCTATACTCTGTTTTCCTCCATCTTTTCCTCATATTGTCATGAATATGTCTGATACAATATCTATGCTCAGCATTGGGAAACAATTGCTCAACTGCAGTATGTAAACCCTGCAAAAATCAATTGTCAATCATTAGAATTAATTTAAAACCACACTTTAAATGACCAAATGTATAAAAACCACATCCAGCTTTACCTTTTGCCTGTCACTTATGAAAGTAAAATTTGAGTTTCTTCCAAGGTCCAAGTCATCCCCAATGTTATCTAAAAACCATTTCCAGCTTTCTGTGTTTTCAGACTCAACAATCCCATATGCTAATGGGTAAATTCCATTATTGGAATCAAGACCAACTGCTGAAAGGACCTGCCCAAGGAATGGTCCTTTCATGAAGGCACCATCAAAACCTAATAAGTCCCTAAGGCATGCCTTGAACCCTTTTTTCAGTGGACCCAACCACACATAAATTCTTCTAAACTGCCTGGTTGGGGAATCAGGGTTAGGCTCAGAACATACATCTGTTTTCATTGTGGTGTCTAGGTTGGCGGCTTGAAGTTCGAGAACATAGTCCCTCAACATTTCATACTGCTTTGTGTAGTCCCCAGTTATATGCTTTCTTGCCTTATCCTTTGCCCTGAACACGTTGTCCATAGTAACACCCACTTGGTAGGTCTTTTGAAAGTGATCTTGTATGGCTCTCAAAGGTATATCTGGATTCGCCTCAACTTGATCAAAGATTTTTTTGCTGATTAAAGAAGCAGTACAAGCGCTGAGTTTCCTTGTTTGCAAACATGTGTGAGTTTGGTTTAAGGTCCTTATAAACCAGTTGGATTCAGGATTTGACCTAGATGCATGAATGTACCAACCACATGTTACTTTTTGTGTCTTTAATTCTTTACCCTTTCTTTTTGAAGTGGTAGCTTGACTACCCACTTGGCCTTTATTGGTGACACGTACAACTCCTCTACACTATGCCCTAAGCCTTACATTGTCCAAACATTTCAAAAGTTATAGCTTTAAATTGATAATAATTTACATACACCAACATATTAAATCTAATAAATTAAGTATAATATGTTAAAAGTTAAAGACATAACTTTATAAGTAGAAGTAATATGTTAAAAGTTAAAGACACGATGTGGAGGAGGGATTAGCTTTGTGGGACATTCACTTTTGGGCCACATAGATCTACCCTTAATTGGCTCCACCTTAAAAGAATAAGCCTTTTTCCATGTCTCTAGAAAATACACCTTGTGAACCCATTTGTAAATGTCAAGCTCAGCCTCTGGGTCTTTACTCATCTCATTCAGAGTTGCAATTGCATGTCTGCATGGAATTCCAATTAATTCCCATTTTCTACAAGTGCATGTTTTGTTCCTAACATCAACCACATGTTGATCCTGCAAAGCTCCTGTGACTTGATACTTGTCTCCCCCATTCCACCTAGCAATGTATTGTTAAGCAACTGTTTTTCTTGCACCTAGGATGTCTGTTGCTGTGGATGTTAGTGGACCTTTAGGCTTTTTCATTTCCTTCATGAAATTACATATCCTCTTTATTAGATACTCCCTTATGTATTCTAAACATCCAATGATAGGTTTGTCCCTTCCTTTCTCTATCTTCCCATTAAACACTTCACACATGTTTGATATCAACACATCAGAAACTGCTCTTCCTGTGTGTACATTACCATTAAAAAACATTTAATACAATTTGCATACAAGTAAAACAGTTCACTAAGTGAAAGACATAAGGACCAAATTGGAATATATAAATTTACCTGAAAAATGACTCTTTGCCCAATGTTTAGAAGGATTTTGCTTCAACCATTAACATGCCTCCTTATCATACTGACTAAACTCCTTCATCAAATGTTAAACTCAGGAATGGTGGTAGCTAATGCACACTTCCATAAGTGGTCCCTATACTCTGGTTTCCTCCATCTTTTCCTCATATTGTCATGAATATGTCTGATACAATATCTATGCTCAGCATTGGGAAACAATTGCTCAACTGCAGTATGTAAACCCTGCAAAAATCAATTGTCAATCATTAGAATAAATTTAAAACCACACTTTAAATGACCAAATGTATAAAAACCACTTCCAGCTTTACCTTTTGCCTGTCACTTATGAAAGTAAAATTTGAGTTTCTTCCGAGGTCCAAGTCATCCCCAATGTTATCTAAAAACCATTTCCAGCTTTCTGTGTTTTCAGACTCAACAATCCCATATGCTAATGGGTAAATTCCATTATTGGAATCAAGACCAACTGCTGAAAGGACCTGCCCAAGGAATGGTCCTTTCATGAAGGCACCATCAAAACCTAATAAGTCCCTAAGGCATGCCTTGAACCCTTTTTTCAGTGGACCCAAACACACATAAATTCTTCTAAACTGCCTGGTTGGGGAATCAGGGTTTGGCTCAGAACATACATCTATTTTCACTGTGGTGTCTGGGTTGCTGGCTTGAAGTTCGAGAACATAGTCCCTCAACATTTCATACTGCTTTGTGTAGTCCCCAGTTATATGCTTTCTTTCCTTATCCTTTTCTCTGAACACGTTGTCCATAGTAACACCCACTTGGTAGGTCTTTTGAAAGTGATCTTGTATGGCTCTCAAAGGTATATTATCTGGATTCGCCTCAACTTGATCAAAGATTTTTTTGCTGATTAAAGAAGCAGTACAAGCCCTGAGTTTCCTTGTTTGCAAACATGTGTGAGTTTGGTTTAAGGTCCTTATAAACCAGTCGGATTCAGGATTTGACCTCGATGCATGAATGTACCAACCACATGTTACTTTTTGTGTCTTTAATTCTTTACCCTTTCTTTTTGAAGTGGTAGCTTGACTACCCACTTGGCCTTTATTGGTGACACGTACAACTCATCTACACTATGCCCTAAGCCTTACATTGTCCAAACATTTCAAAAGTTATAGCTTTAAATTGATAATAATTTACATACACCAACATATTAAATCTAATAAATTAAGTATAATATGTTAAAAGTTAAAGACATAACTTTATAAGTAGAAGTAATATGTTAAAAGTTAAAGACACGATGTGGAGGAGGGATTAGCTTTGTGGGACATTCACTTTTGGGCCACATAGATCTACCCTTAATTGGCTCCACCTTAAAAGAATAAGCCTTTTTCCATGTCTCTAGAAAATACACCTTGTGAACCCATTTGTAAATGTCAAGCTCAGCCTCTGGGTCTTTACTCATCTCATTCAGAGTTGCAATTGCATGTCTGCATGGAATTCCAATTAATTCCCATTTTCTACAAGTGCATGTTTTGTTCCTAACATCAACCACATGTTGATCCTGCAAAGCTCCTGTGACTTGATACTTGTCTCCCCCATTCCACCTAGCAATGTATTGTTAAGCAACTGTTTTTCTTGCACCTAGGATGTCTGTTGCTGTGGATGTTAGTGGACCTTTAGACTTTTTCATTTCCTTCATGAAATTACATATCCTCTTTATTAGATACTCCCTTATGTATTCTAAACATCCAATGATAGGTTTGTCCCTTCCTTTCTCTATCTTCCCATTAAACACTTCACACATGTTTGATATCAACACATCAGAAACTGCTCTTCCTGTGTGTACATTACCATTAAAAAACATTTAATACAATTCGCATACAAGTAAAACAGTTCACTAAGTGAAAGACATAAGGACCAAATTGGAATATATAAATTTACCTGAAAAATGACTCTTTGCCCAATGTTTAGGAGGATTTTGCTTCAACGATTAACATGCCTCCTTATCATACTGACTAAACTCCTTCATCAAATGTTCAAACTCAGGAATGGTGGTAGCTAATGCACACTTCCATAAGTGGTCCCTATACTCTGGTTTCCTCCATCTTTTCCTCATATTGTCATGAATATGTCTGATACAATATCTATGCTCAGCATTGGGAAACAATTGCTCAACTGCAGTATGTAAACCCTGCAAAAATCAATTGTCAATCATTAGAATAAATTTAAAACCACACTTTAAATGACCAAATGTATAAAAACCACTTCCAGCTTTACCTTTTTCCTGTCACTTATGAAAGTAAAATTTGAGTTTCTTCCGAGGTCCAAGTCATCCCCAATGTTATCTAAAAACCATTTCTAGCTTTCTGTGTTTTCAGACTCAACAATCCCATATGCTAATGGGTAAATTCCATTATTGGAATCAAGACCAACTGCTGAAAGGACCTGCCCAAGGAATGGTCCTTTCATGAAGGCACCATCAAAACCTAATAAGTCCCTAAGGCATGCCTTGAACCCTTTTTTCAGTGGACCCAAACACACATAAATTCTTCTAAACTGCCTGGTTGGGGAATCAGGGTTAGGCTCAGAACATACATATATTTTCACTGTGGTGTCTGGGTTGCTGGCTTGATGTTTGAGAACATAGTCCCTCAACATTTCATACTGCTTTGTGTAGTCCCCAGTTATATGCTTTCTTTCCTTATCCTTTTCCCTGAACACGTTGTCCATAGTAACACCCACTTGGTAGGTCTTTTGAAAGTGATCTTGTATGGCTCTCAAAGGTATATTATCTGGATTCGCCTCAACTTGATCAAAGATTTTTTTGCTGATTAAAGAAGCAGTACAAGCCCTGAGTTTCCTTGTTTGCAAACATGTGTGAGTTTGGTTTAAGGTCCTTATAAACCAGTCGGATTCAGGATTTGACCTTGATGCATGAATGTACCAACCACATGTTACTTTTTGTGTCTTTAATTCTTTACCCTTTCTTTTTGAAGTGGTAGCTTGACTACCCACTTGGCCTTTATTGGTGACACGTACAACTCATCTACACTATGCCCTAAGCCTTACATTGTCCAAACATTTCAAAAGTTATAGCTTTAAATTGATAATAGTTTACATACACCAACATATTAAATCTAATAAATTAAGTATAATATGTTAAAAGTTAAAGACATAACTTTATAAGTAGAAGTAATATGTTAAAAGTTAAAGACACGATGTGGAGGAGGGATTAGCTTTGTGGGACATTCACTTTTGGGCCACATAGATCTACCCTTAATTGGCTCCACCTTAAAAGAATAAGCCTTTTTCCATGTCTCTAGAAAATACACCTTGTGAACCCATTTGTAAATGTCAAGCTCAGCCTCTGGGTCTTTACTCATCTCATTCAGAGTTGCAATTGCATGTATGCATGAAATTCCAATTAATTCCCATTTTCTACAAGTGCATGTTTTGTTCCTAACATCAACCACATGTTGATCCTGCAAAGCTCCTGTGACTTGATACTTGTCTCCCCCATTCCACCTAGCAATGTATTGTTAAGAAACTGTTTTTCTTACACCTAGGATGTCTGTTGCTGTGGGTGTTAGTGGACCTTTAGCCTTTTTCATTTTCTTCATGAAATTACATATCCTCTTCATTAGATACTCCCTTATGTATTCTAAACATCCAATGATAGGTTTATCCCTTCCTTTCTCTATCTTCCCATTAAACACTTCACACATGTTTGATATCAACACATCAGAAACTGCTCTTCCTGTGTGTACATTACCATTAAAAAACATTTAATACAATTCACATACAAGTAAAACAGTTCACTAAGTGAAAGACATAAGGACCAAATTGGAATATATAAATTTACCTGAAAATTTGACTCTTTGCCCAATGTTTAGGAGGATTTGGATTCAACCATTAACATGCCTCCTTATCATACTGACTAAACTCCTTCATCAAATGTTCAAACTCAGGAATGGTGGTAGCTAATGCACACTTCCATAAGTGGTCCCTATACTCTGGTTTCCTCCATCTTTTCCTCATATTGTCATGAATATGTCTGATACAATATCTATGCTCAGCATTGGGAAACAATTGCTCAACTGCAGTATGTAAACCCTGCAAAAATCAATTGTCAATCATTAGAATTAATTTAAAACCACACTTTAAATGACCAAATGTATAAAAAACCACTTCCAGCTTTACCTTTTGCCTGTCACTTATGAAAGTAAAATTTGAGTTTCTTCTGAGGTCCAAGTCATCCCCAATGTTATCTAAAAACCATTTCCAGCTTTCTGTGTTTTCAGACTCAACAATCCCATATGCTAATGGGTAAATTCCATTATTGGAATCAAGACCAACTGCTGAAAGGACCTGCCCAAGGAATGGTCCTTTCATGAAGGCACCATCAAAACCTAATAAGTCCCTAAGGCATGCCTTGAACCCTTTTTTTAGTGGACCCAAACACACATAAATTCTTCTAAACTGCCTGGTTAGGGAATCAGGGTTAGGCTCAGAACATACATCTATTTTCACTGTGGTGTCTGGGTTGCTGGCTTGAAGTTCGAGAACATAGTCCCTCAACATTTCATACTGCTTTGTGTAGTCCCCAGTTATATGCTTTCTTGCCTTATCCTTTTCCCTGAACACGTTGTCCATAGTAACACTCACTTGGTTGGTCTTTTGAAAGTGATCATTTATGTCTCTCAAAGGTATATCTGGATTCGCCTTAACTTGATCAAAGACTTTTTTGCTGATTAAAGAAGCAGTACAAGCCCTAAGTTTCCTTGTTTGCAAACATGTGTATGTTTGGTTTAAGGTCCTTATAAACCAGTTGGATTCAGGATTTGACCTAGATGCATGAATGTACCAACCACATGTTACTTTTTGTGTCTTTAATTCTTTACCCTTTCTTTTTGAAGTGGTAGGTTGACTACCCACTTGGCCTTTATTGGTGACAGGTACAACTCCTCTACACTATGCCCTAAGTCACATAGTGAGTTCTTTTGGGACTACTATGTAACAGACTAGGATATGACCCTTAATGATCTTATCTATTTGCTTGGTACTGTTAAATCAACAATGATTTTGAGCTCTGGTAAAGCAAATTTGATTAGTAGATCAACTTCCCAAACTACCATGGACATTGACAATGGTAACATTGGATATCCATAAAATCTTTCTCTTCCCAATGGAGAGGGTTCGACCATAGTCAACTCGGTTGACCAAATGGTAAAGAGAAAGGCAAGTTTGAGATAGTCCATGCGACAACCCAAGTTGTCCTGTTACATTTCCCCGTTACCGTTAACGGAATATTCCAGTTTATAAAATTTTTGTTAATTAGAGGTCGTCAATTTAGTAAACATCCCATTTGTTTACATTTAATATGCCGTTAAGTCGTGATAAAAGGAAATAAAAACACAGGACACACATTTCCATTTATTTGGAAAATGTTAAGTTTTATTATTACGACCACTAAATCGGGTGCGACCAAAAGCCCCGTATAACGGCAGTATTGGGTAGAATTCCACTGAGCTCCAACTCCCACCCATATATATAGGGGAGTAAACTCCATTTGGAGCTTTTCCACCCTCTCTCTCTATACTCTCTCTCTAGGCTCGTTTTCAACTCAAAAACCGCGATTTCCGACTCCTAAACGTAAGACTATCAACCCTAACTTGTTCAATGCGTACATTATTGTCTTTTTAGCCTAAAAATCACAAGATTGAGACATGAAAAAGGAGTTTACGGCCTAAGTGCCTCCTTAGGCCGTAAACCCCCAAAAGATGGCCAAAATGACTCAAGAATGTCCCTAATGGCTTGGAAATCAATTAAGGGTTTTACCTAGGAGTGTTTGAGCATGAAAACACAATGATTTAGGGCATAAAAGAGAGTTTACTGCCAAAGCACATGCTTAGGTTGGTCATTTGGACCATAAACTCTAAAGGAGTGCCCTCTTGGAACCCCAAACACCCCTATAGCCTTGAATAATTACTAGAAGTGATATAAGGGCTTAAAACTTCACAAAACTCAATGTATGAGAGTTTACGGCCGTAAAATCCCTTAGGAGTTGTCCCTGGGCCGTAAACTCCCTAATAGAGCCCTTAAAGACCTTAAACTCATTCACACTTTCTGGTTTTGGACTTAGGATAATTCCATGAACAAGTAGAAGCCTTAAAACACACTAGATACCCTCACCATGAGTTTACGGCCGTAAACTCATGGTGAGTAGTCCCTGGGCCGTAAACTAAGTGTTAAGGGTTTACTCTCGGAGAGTAAACTCCATTCCTAGGTCATACGCACCCTTAAACGCTACCCGGGACACCCAAACACTTAACCGAAGTGTTTTCCGCTCCTTTGAGCGCCTATACTTGTTTAATTAGTATTAAATATACTAATTGTATGTGAACATATGTTATCATATGTTAAATAGGTCATTGAGTGTGTTTGAGTCCTTGTGTGACACCGAACGCCCAACCGGCACCTTCGTCGGACCTACTTACACCAGGTGAGTTCATACCCCTGAATGAACCTTTTAAATGTTTTTACATGTTTTATAGGGGGGGGGGAATACAAGTTAAACATGCCAGTTATCATATCAATCACATGTGATTGATAACCCGCATGCACCAGATTTTACTACACTGTATACTGTTTTACTGAGTAGGACACTATAAATGGCTTTCTAAAAGGTTTTCACTTGTTTAAGTTCTTACTTTACTACTTTATCAAAGTTCCATTTTCAAACTGATTTATGAAAGGTACCAAAGATTTCTAAAGGTTTTCACACTTATTTTACCATAGAATACAAAATGCGATTTTCCTGAGTATAAAGGTTTTTCATCAAAGTTCACTTTCACGACGTATGCTTTTACTTGTTAGTTATTGCTGCTTCGCTTTCATGTATTTTAAACCCCTACTCGATAACGCTTTCACTTCGTGAGGCGTTTATACTTGTTATTGTCTCTATTTCGCTTGTACTTGTAGTCGCTTATACTTGATAGACGCTCTTACTTCACTTATCGTCGTTTCCACTTCATGATACACTTACACTTGGTACACTTATACTTCACGATTCGATTATCCCACTCTGTACGCTTATACTTCACGACTCGGATATTTCACTGTACACTTATACTTCACAAGTCGGTTATTCCACACTGTACACTCATACTTCAGGATATGATTCCACTTGATACACACTCATGCGTAGTTAGATGTATGTTTGTGCTTGTATAGATGCATATAAATAATGATTGAAGGACTTAGGAAGGCTTGTCCGCCCTATTTCCTTTTCTTCGTTGAGATGTGGTCTGGTGGGATCGGATGTCCATCCGAAGGTCATTTGATTCATTAGTTATATATTATGTACACAAGCATAGGCATACGGGTTTACTTCAGTCAATTCAGTTAAGAGTCTCTACCTCTAGTTCAGCACTTACATTAGAAACCCACTAGTTGGAAGTCTCTACCCACTATTTGGGATGCATCTTCAGGACACGGCCTTCTCCTTCGTCTAGTTGGTAACCAGAATCTCCTGTCGGGAGAGCGGACATTGTGTGTATAGATCTATACGGGATTGAGAACCCCGCACCCAAACTGCTAGTTACAGTCCCGGCCTACCAAGCCAACGGGTGACAAATGTCAAATTTTAGACGCTTGTAGGGCGTCTGGTACTCTAGTCAGTATGGTTACGAGTATCCCGGGTTACCTTATAATTCTTTGGCCTTAAGGTAACGGTATTTTGTCGGCAATTTACACTGTATGCTAGTAATTCACTTTCAGAGTCACACTGTTTTGACCTTACAAGACGTATCTTTCATTTGATACTATCTGGGGTCTGTTTTCTCTGTTTTGACCTTACAAGACGTATCTTTCATTTGATATTGTCTGGGGTCTGTTATTCACTGTGTTAGACCTTACTATTTGTACCTTTCATTTGGTACCTTCTAGGGTCCGAGTCTCTATTTGTTAGACTGAACCAGGCGTGTCGTTTGTTCGATACTCTCCTAGAGTCTATGATTCCTTGCCTTAGTCAGCAGTCCTCACTATTGAGGCATATGTTATTCCCTGATGTCGTTTGCTTTCCTCAATAATCAAATTCAGTATTTTGATAATGATACCAATTTAGGGAAAATGACTTTTTACCACATAACACTGACCAGTCTTGGTAGAAGGCTGCTTTATTAAAGAAAATATAGGATTTTCTGGAAAGAACTCTAATACACAGTAAACACTTAAACTACTACTTTATAAAGTTATTTGGATAAATGTCACTAAATACTTATGAACTCACCAGCATTTGTAAAAATGCTGATACTCGCTTTTCAAATAACTTGTATTCTCAGGTTAGCATTAGACAGGTACATCCCCGGAGCAGTCGATGAAGATAGCTTAGTGCCATGCCGTACTTACTTATATTTACTTGTATTACTTTGATGTATTGTAATGTAACCTTGTAAAACTATTACTATTAATGAAATGTTTTGTTGTACTTTGATTACTATATGCATGTGTTGTGATACTTGACATGACGTCATCCACCCCAGAACGTTTCCGCCGTTCCGGTTTTGGGGTGTGACAGTCCAGTGTACCATTCCCAAAGGGTCCATATGGTTCTATTACCAAAGGAAGGGGCATTGGTTGCAAAGCCGCCCTAATTACCTAAAAGATCTGAGAGAAGATCAAGTCAAAAGGTTTGACTCTGCTTTAGGTAAGTCCACTATCTAACTTAGTTAAGTTCCTTATTAATGATTCTTAATACAAAATATGACTCGGTTACATTTTGATGTCTGGCAGAATCAAGCAAAGGGAAGCAAACTTAAAGGAAGAGTATGTTGAATCTGATCACAAAGATGGATTTTAATCGCATAGTTCGAAGATCGGATTCTTGAGCTACTACTTAGGAGTTATGATAGATTGCTAGAAAATATGTAATAGCATAGTTTTCATTTAAAGTTGCATTGTAAAGAATTTTTCTTCCGCATTTTATAAATAAATAAAATTTTTGTTTTATTTTATTTTATATCTCCTTGCAATGGCATTTATGGAAAACTGATGTTTGTATGTTTCTAGCAATATTGGAAATATGAATTTGCTTCTTTCATTTTTGTTAGTGTCTAAATTTACTGAATAAGGAAAGATTCTCATCATCTAAGTTTCAATTGGACAGAAATTTGGAATCGTGCAAGTCGTATGATGAATGAGAATTTTCATCTTTGGAAAATTAAGACTAGTTCCTTGTTCACATGTATATGTGAGTCAAGTGAAGGACTAAGGGATTGAGTACACATTCTTGTGCACTGGTCTAGTCCACCACAAAGGATCGATAAGACTATTCTTCATGATTTACTAAAGTTTAGTAAATATGGTTATACTTACAAGTTTGAGTATAAGTCTGAAACAATGGAAAAGTTTCGATGTATGGCAGAATGAATGAGAATAATCAAATTAAGCAGAAAGATAAAAGTTTCTCAAATCTGATAAGATGGCAGAGTACTTTAGTATCATGTTTTGTGATCATCTTAATTATTAAGAAATCATATCACAATTCATCCTCTAATGGCATCTTAGTGCATTCTTATGGCTAAGAAGAGGAGTCATGAATTGTTGAAGTGGTTAAATCAAGAAGATAAGCCATACTTCGTTCAAAACAAGTCCTAGAGTCATACTCCAAGATTGTAATTTGAGTGACATATCTTAAAGAAGGTTTATTAACACTTGTCAAATGTAAGAGTAAAATGTGTCCTACTCTTGTACATTTGAAATTGGTAAGTTGTGATGTTCTGGATAAAACAGAGACCAACTTAGGCCAATTGTGTGAAGTGTTTGTCTTGATAAGAATCCGCACTATCTCTTGAATATTAGTTTGTCAAGGAATGGGTCCTGGCAAGAGAGTCTTTTATTTCAAGAGGACAGTGGGAGTCTTAAAGATCCTGAAAGAATGTCTAGATCTAATCAAGAATAAAACCTATAGTTTCTCACTAGCTCACGACTTGAGTTTTATAACCTATCGTGTTACATATTCCTATTTATGTGCCCATTCCAGTTAAAGTTGGCTTTGTATATGAGTTCTGAGAGTTCTCAATTGGTTGCATAACAACTTGGAACCAATGGCAGGCCCTTTGTGCTGCCAGGTGGCAAGAAGTTAAGATTGCACAAGTTCAATCCATATGAGTTTGGATTTGTCACTAACCTTGTCTTGAGATTATGGTTTTGAAAAATTCACATGGATAGGAACACATACACCATAAAATCTAAGTGTCATAAGGTTTCTCTCTGATTCATGAAAATGATTGTGAGGAAACGCTTTCACTAAGTAGATTTTAAGTAGATAGCAATTGTGATATTTACATTCTCAAAGTCGTTAGTGGAGCGTGTGTGGTTAACTGACACACTAACATGGACTTGTGACGAATGGAAAAGGTATAAACAATTGAGACTATGATTACGACATCCCTTTTCATAGTTCTGAAATTGTTTAGACACACATGAGAGCTATCTAAGGAAAGGCATATGATTTTGATAAAGTTTTATCAAAGCATCTCGTATCAAAAATCTGAACTTTAGTAAGAAAGTCAATAAAGTATTGATTTCTAGAAGTCCAGCTGATTTCTGAGTACATGTCAAAGCTAGTGGGAGCATAAGTGTTATGTTGATAATTCTCATGTTAGTGGGAGCATGATAATTATGATGAGTATTGCAAGTTAGAAATGTTAATTATAGAAAACAAAAGTTCAATTGGGAAAAAGTTGTTTTGCTATAATTAAGGCAGAGGAAATTATCCTTCATTTTAATTCTAAAAACTTAGATTGAGGTTTTAATCATCTTTAGTCAATGATATATATATATATATATATATATATATATATATATATATATATATATATATATATGAATTTTATGTTTGAATGGCTCAACATAAAGAAATTCTATATATGGGTCTATTATTTGCGTTCTAAAATTCGATTATGATTATGACATCCTTTTTCATAATCTGAATTATGAGAACTTGGCAAATAGAAATAGAAATATTATAGCAAAAAGATTGGTCTAGTATCATGTCTTTATGTGAGACATCATGAATCGTGTCCCATATGCTTTGGATATAGGGTCGATTGCATGTGCTATAATATTCATTTCTTCTAAATTTTTCCAAATGCCTAGAGCATTAAGAGGGAAAAAGTACTAGAACTGGATATGACTAATTTGATTAAGCAATTGTCGAGGACAATCTAAGGTTTACCAAAGATTGGTTGCTTAAGGACAGTTGGAAGTATAGTGTTAATTTTGGAAGGACCATATTGACATATTCTGAAAAGAGGCAACTCTTATTCAAGAGTGATAGTCAAAATGGGAATATGGAAATGTTCCCATAGGTGGAAGTTATTCATTAAATATGTGTAAGATTAGGAAAGTTAATGCAAGAAGGATGTTCAAAGCAATGTACTTTGAATATGAGACTTTGTTTCCATGGAGTTTATCTCCATTGGAATACTCTGTAATGTCTGTTGACAAGTCTTTGTGGCTTTGTGCATAATCATTACAAGAGGATCAATGCATATAAGTTTAGAATCTAACAAATTTAGGTAAATGGCAGGAATTTGGAATTTTGTGTTTGCGGTAAGGATTTGGGATTGTGAAATGAGAATCATTGGAATTTTGTTCAATCGATCTATTTCACAAAGTAAAGATCATAGATAAATTTAGTGTGCATACTTGGTGTATGGCATAACTAATGTTTGGAAAAACATAGTGTGCATACTTGGTGTATGGCATGACTAGTGTTTAGAAAACATAGTGTACATGCTCGGAGCATGGGACAACTATTGTTTTAATTCAAGTATAAAGTTGATAGTTTGAAACAGTATGCAATGAATAATGTGTAATTAATATGGTGATAAATACAAGTTGTTCTATTTATATTCATAAGTTCTGAGACCATATTGGATTTAGTTCCGAGACCATATTGGATTCAATTATTCTTGTGTTTCACTTTGCATGTTTTGACTTCCAGAATAACTAGGTCGTTCTTTCTGAATGACTAAGTTATTTAAACCATCCACAGTCGGTTATATGTTGGAAGTAGATATGAATCAAGACTGTCATGAAGCTGGTTTGTAGATGTCCAAGGTAGTGGACATAGCAAGAGTTGATGCAACATTCATGAGTGCTCATAAGTTCTGAGTATTGGATTAAACCTACGCTCATTTGACTCACTTCATGGATTTTATCACGAGTAATCATGAGATGATAATATCTTATATTCTTCAAACCTAGAGATATGAGTTGTTGCCTATGAGTTGGTTATACATTGATTGTACGAAAACGCATTGGTAACTCGATGTTATAAAACGTGCCTTTGTGTATGATTCAACAAGTAGTAGAACAAGCATATGAGTCGAAGTTTATCCATTCCTTTTACCCTTAAAGGGATAAAAGCGATAGCTGTGGGCCCCTCGATGATTTAGTGATGACACCCCGAATTGCTTGGCCAAGCCTGGACTGATTTTATTTGTTCAATTAGTCGGTCATCATAAATCGGAAATCGGAAAACAACAAATGGATAGAGAGAATTATTATAATCCATGTCTCAGTCCATATGATATCTAGAATGGAGGAATATATGATCCCTTATCTAATGGACACATCATTGATTTTTTCAAAGTTCGACAGTAGCCTTTAAGAGCTACGATTGCTAGTCGGGTTTTGGAGTCATACACAATAATAGTTTTAGACTTATCCAAGTGGGAGACTGTTGGATTAGTGTCTAAGACCATAACTATAATTATATGTACTTGACCCGATTGGCATGGTCCATTTAGGTTGCATGGCATCGGAACAATTTGGATTGACTTTTGTGAGAAAATGATATTTATGATTTGTTAATATATTATAAGTTCTAATATATTAATATGAAATCATATTATTTAATTAGTATTGATCAAGAATTAATTTGGAATTGATTATGTGATCAAAAGGAGACTAAACTAATATATGGGGATTGATTGTGTAAATCATTCATTATTATATATGTAGGCTTATGATCCATAGTTCTTCATGTTGGGCTAAACCCATGGAGTAACCCATGGATACTCCATGGAGGTTTTAACCCATGGAGCATGAAGAATAGGGAAATACATAAGTTACATGGTGTAACCCTAATAGACACAATATATAAGGACCCCATGGCTCAAGAAATTGGCACTAAGGTGTGTACACATGAAGGCTAGCTGATTTAAGCATAGGAACCTTTTCTCTAAAGTTATTCCAAGTTGTTGGTGATATTGTGTGAACCATTTGAGGTGTCACACTTGAGGCACTTGGCTCTTAAGCTCCATGGAATCAATCTACATGAAAAGGTATGTCTTCTAACTTGTTTATATTACCCAGGTATCAATGATTGTATGCTAGTTAGGCTAATACCTTGGAAAGTTCAAGTTTGCATGTATAATAGAGAAAACATAGATCCAAGGTATCTAGGGTTATATGTACACCATAGGAGTGTTAGAATGCTCAGAACCCTTCAATTACTACTGGTGATTATCAGTTTTCAGGATTTCATGAAGATGATAGGAAGAGAATGCTTAAGGAGTTGAGTGAGTCAAGTATATGTTCACATGGGGAGGTTCATGTAAAACCATTTAAGGTGGGCCAGGTCTTCAAAACCAATCTTGATGTTAAAAATTTCATGAATTCACATGTTGTAGAAACAAGGTCTTATACCTAGCAAAAAATGACGAAATCATGATTAGGGTGAAATGTAAAGGTGTTGTAAGTTAGTTATCTAAAGTAGTTGATGGTGAGGGGCCATCAACTAGAATTAGGGAAAAGTACAAGGGTAAAGATGTAATTTCTAATAAGGCACATATCCTAGGGAAATCCAAATCTCGAGGGCTAATGAAAATTTGGATTGGTTAGTGAAAACAATACAAGATGAACACAATTGTTTGCAAACAAGGGAAGTTAAAGCTTGCACTTCCAAATACATAACACACATAATTGTCAACAAATTCAGAGTAACCCTAGAATTCCAGTCAAAGCTTTACACGAAGAGTTGTGCAAGAAAATAGAGTTGGGAATGTCATTGCAAAAGGTTTCTAGAGCAAAGACAATGGTTGAACGTATCATTAGTAGGGACTACCAAGTATAGTATGGGTTTTTGATGGATTATGTGTTGGGGCTACTAAACACTAATCCTGGTACAACAGTTAGGATCGATGTGTATCCAGAAACCTCCTTCTCTATTACCACAAGAACTTTTAGAATAATTTATGTTTGTCTGGATGCATTGAAGTTGGGATTCAAAGTAAGGTTAAGAGATT
This sequence comes from Lactuca sativa, assembly GCF_002870075.4. Taxonomy (NCBI): domain Eukaryota; kingdom Viridiplantae; phylum Streptophyta; class Magnoliopsida; order Asterales; family Asteraceae; genus Lactuca; species Lactuca sativa. The sequence continues at coordinate 98,099,645 of NC_056628.2, forward strand.
TTCTTGGAGTGGATGGTATATTCTTGAATGGCCCTTATCATGGGCAAGTGTTAACTATTATGGGGCTGGACTCAAACAATGACATATACCCTGTAGCATATGTAGTGGTAGAGACAGAATCAACAAGTAGTTGGACCTGGTTCTTGGAACTGTTAGGAGAATATTTGGATCTGGGAGAAAATTCAAATTTTACATTCATTTTTTGATAGACAAAAGGCATGTATCACCTAACTATTTGTCTTGTTACTAATGCTAGATAGATTTGTGTAATCGATGTTGATTACATTTACTTTTGTTTAGGGAATAATACCAGCAGTTGAGAAGGTATTACCTAATGCAGAACACGGGTTTTGTTTGAGGCATATCCAGGAAAATATGAAGAAACAATAGAAAGGAAAAGACTTAAGTGATCAGCTTTGGGAGTGTGGTATAGCAACAATAGTTAATCACTTTAACATAGCAATGGATCAGTTGAAGAAGATCAATGTGGAGGCTCATGCTTGGGTGTGTAATATTCTAGCAAATACTTGGTCTGAATCTCACTTCAGTGGTATGTTTGTAGAAAATAAATGATAAAGATTATCTTGATTGTTGTGTTTTTACTATATGTGTAATTGTCTTCTCTTTATATGTGCTACACAGGTTGGGCACACACTGATTGTTTGTTGAATAATCTTTGTGAGGTATTCAATTCTAAGCTAGATGAGAGTAGGGACAAACCCATTATCACTTGCTTAGAGTATATTATAGAGTATCTCATGAAGAGATTGTATGTGGTGCAAAAGGAAATAGATAAGTGTGAAGGACTACTAACCCCTACAACAACTACAATGTTTGACAAGATTAAGATTGATGCAACTAAGTATACGGCTAAATATAATGGGGCGGGAAAGTACCAAGTGTCAAGCACATGGCAGGATCGGTATGTGGTAAAATTGAATGAGCAAAGTTGTAGTTGTAGGTTTTGGAAGATTACAGGTTTTTCATGTAGACATGTTGTTTGTGCTATATGGGACATAATTGAAAATGGAGAGAATGCCCCATATGTTGATGAATGGGTCTATCCTTGCTATAAGTTATTGACATGGAAAGCCATGTATTTCAACAAAATTGATCCACTTAATGGACATTCAATGTGGCCTAAAAGTGACTGCCCATTCACTTTAAATCCAACAAAACATAAAGCATAGGTTTGTAATTCAATTTGTGACAAACCCGAAATATTAGGATCAAGCAGGGTCTATATTGTAACCCTATTAGAATGATAACCTTGAAAACCATGAGAGCCTAAGTGCATGTATATGGAAGTATACACGTTGAAATTCGCATATAAGGTAATCTCTTAGAAAAATAAAGAAGTTAATCAAGATAAAGTGGTACAAATAAATTAGGATTCAATTTACAACGCAATCAAACAAGGATCACATGGTGTAGACACAAGAACTTGTAATGGTGTCACAATCTTGAGCACTTGAATTATAAGGACCCATCTAAGACCATAAACACTTTAAGAAGCCATGATTGGCCGTAAACTACCCTTGAAACTAAAAAGTGGTCGTGAACACCATCCTAGGGAGCTTTTGGCCGTGAACCACCTTGGTGGACCTTCGTTTGGCCGTAAACACTAAAGGGAAAACTCATTTGGGGTGTAAACACTTCCCTAGGAAGTATCTTGAGAGTAAACACTTCCCTAGGAAGCACCTAGGGTGTAAACACTATAAGGACTCCAAAACTTGGCCATGAACACTTCCCTAGAAAGTATCTAAACCGTAAACACACTTCCAGAAGGCATCTTGGGTGTGAACTCAAATCTAGGAGGATTTTAGGTCGTAAACAACTCCATACCATGGGGTTTACGGCCATAAGATGTGAATAAGACAAACACATTTGACTTTATGATGGAACATCTCAACCATTTTCAATGCCTTTACGTGTAAACACAAAGTATCTACCAGATAACTAAGCAAACATCCTATCAATTTCTCTATCCAATATGAAGGGGGCGTAAACCCCATTTCTCATTCCACAAACTCAATTCACTTTCTGTAAACTCCTCATTATATTCGATTTATCATATTCACATTTTGTGAACTCATAAGTTGCTCCCAATGTATTCAAGCTTCAAGCTTTAATTCTTTAAAGCAATTACTAAATCCTTGTAAGTATTTCATGTTTGGTCAGTAATTCTCCATGTTATTTCGTTTATTTCATCATAGTTACACAAGATATTATGTGATGATGTTCTTAGGAGATACTAAGTTTCAAAGAGTTGTCAAACTCTTCAAGTGTTAGGACTTGAACACCTCTCAACATCTAATCAAATCACCCACCAAACCAAATCAAGGTGAGCTTCATACCCCTATTTTTGAGTTTTCACGATTTTGGGGGAGTATACAAGTCAAAGGTCTTGTGAAATCTTAGTATAATTGCTTGTCTATACATGTATGTTACATTGTGTGTGTTTATAGTTATGAAACTCCATATGAATAGTCTAAAAACTCGAGATTTGGTGAAGTCTCAAGAGTTTAGACTATAATCCATATCATATTTGTTGATTTGAAACAAAAACTAGTGTTCATTTGAACTATGATCTAATTCACAAAACATTTAGGTAAAGAACCATAATGAATTGCTTCAAAATTTGCTTAAACAAAGTTGTTGGCATAGAAATTTTGGAAGTTATAAAATGATGAAAATTTACATTATTTTGGACCATTTTCGGCCATAAACATATATATATATATATATATATATATATATATATATATATATATATATATATATATATATATATATATAAGGTCTTTTTTTCGAAGTGTTGACTAAATTAGAGATTTCTATTTTAATTGGGACAAAAATGGATCTATTTGATAAATAAGGACCATTTTAAACATTTTCTTAAAAACGAGTCTAAAATGAGTATTTTAGAAGAAATGGGCCATTTTCAACAATTTTCGTATTTTGGATCACTCATGATACTTTTTAACAAATGTGGGTCTTATTTGATAATTTATAAAAGAAGGGCCCCTTTTGCCAACATCGATAGTATTGAGTCATTTTTTATTTATGATTCAAAGAAAATTATTTTCGATAAACGAAACGAAACGAAACACCTAGTCAACAAGCACAACTAAGGTCATGAAATGAAATGAAACACCTAGTTAACGAGCACAACTAAGGTTATGAAACGAAACTAAACACCTGGTCAACAAGCAGAACTAAGGTTATGAAACGAAACTAAACACCTGGTCAACGAGCACAAATAAGGTTATGAAGCAAAACGAAACATCTAGTCAACCAGTACAATTACTGTTATTTAATTAATAAATAACGGATTTCAACTATTTGCACAAATATCTGTTAGTATTCTAGTCAAACGCATCTTCATTGTATATATATATATATATATATATATATATATATATATATATATATATATATATATATATATATATTAGTGTACGTTTAAAGTCCTGTAAGAGTTATAACCAGAGTTTCCTGGAGGGAGAGCAGGAATTTGTGTATAGATCTATACGGGGTTGATACCCCGCACCTTCGATGTTCGCTACAGCTAGACCTGGTAGTCTAGGGTGACAAATGTCTTAAACGAAACCGACGCCTGAGGAACGTCTAGACAGGCACTCCGTCATATTAGTATGGTTATAACGACTCACTTAGAATATAACAGTATTATTTGAGATTCACATGGGAACACCTTACAAACAATAGCATGTGGTGTTGATCGTCCCCATGCATGGTATTGATTGTCCAAATTCGTTGTGTTGATTGTCTACTTGCATCGTGCGGATTGTCCACAAATGCCTGTTGATTTGTCACACCACTCTTGTTTTAGGGTTTTAAGATTTACAAACAATTACACACTTTACTCAGATCACATTTTTATTTATTCATCATCAGTTATGGTTTTGAATATCTTGAATGAAACTTTATCACATAAGTCTTGGAGTTTTAAGACTGCTATTTTTGTATGTCAGAAAATATAGGATTTTTTTGGGTAATAACGAATTTATACAAATTTTTGAAAAGTTATAACTAAAACACGCATGTAATTATACTCGATTGGAAACAAGACTTACAACTATTTTGACAAGAAAATATTGGATTTTCTGGGTTTTCTAAACTATCAAAATTTTTTATACAAAAGTGCTTATGAACTCACCAACATATTATATGTTGACGCTTTTCTACCGACTTGTATTCTCAAGAATTCAGTAAGCAGGTTATGGATCACGAACACTGGATTATTTTGTTGTAATTTGGAAGTTACTTACTAATGTCTTTTTGTGTAATTTGATAACAAATACATGATGTAAAAACAATGTAAGTGTTTTATCTCAATGTATGATGTTCGGATTTGCTATGTTTCATTTATATTCAATTGTTATGATACTGCACAATGACGTCATCCGCCCCCGGACGTTTCCGCCGTTCTGGTTCGGGGGTGTGACACAATTAGGCCTAATATGTAGTTTGAATGTGAACATGCAATTGGTTAATTTTTAACTATAATATATCAACATGTGTAGGTTTCCAGGCCTAAGAAGAAGAGAAGGAGGGGTGTTGATGGGCCCAACATCCAAGCAGGTAACTTGACTAGGAAATATCTAAAAGTCACTTGTTTAAAGTGTCATAACAAGGGGCACAATTCCAGAACATGTAAAGGGTGGGGAGGCAGTGGTCAAGTTGGAGGGGGCTGAAAACTCTGTTAAGTAGTTATTAGGATGTTTGTGTTGTAGGTCTTTTGAAACATAAGTCATGTTTACTTGTTTGAAAGTGTAATTTCTATATGTGTTAAGAACTTAAATCATTTTTGCTTGTTTTGAAACTTAGTAGGATGATTGTGTTAAGAACTTTACAACTTGGCATGTAATGGTGTGTACATTTTGGCAATAAATTAATCTGTTTTGTGTACTACCCTCCAAAGATTCATTTATAACAATGTACATTTCAATTGCACATCCAAACCATCAAAAATATGCATTTACAATACACTTACCAATTGCAAATAAAAAGCATTCAAGAAATTCAACATTAAACTATAACAAAGTACATTCCATTACCATTCCATAATATTGATTTGTTACAAACTAAAGTTCATTATAATTCTATTACATTGATTTGATACCTAAACCAAAATACAACAACCTCAATTTCAAAACTCCCTACATAAACTGAAAGCAAAAAACCCCTATACGATTAAAACCCAAAACCCCCTGCACCAATTAGAAACCAAAAACCCAAAATCCATTACCATCCAAACTTTCCCAAGAAACTTATTGGTTAAAATAAAACCAAAAAAACCCATAAACATAACAAAATCAGTTGGTAGTTCCACACTTCCCTACACTAAATGACAACCCTTTCTTCCAATCGATTCATCGATCTTATCAAACCTAGAATCACCACCAATTCCCTAGAACACATAGGAGGGTCAAACCATCGAAGAAACTCGCATCTTGTGCAGTTCCAAAATTGTCTTCCAAGGTTACAATTTGTCCACGAAGTGATCTTCATTGCTTCATTCCCACATCTGCAAGTCACCATCTTGTAAAGGGTGCAACGGTCGACGAACAGTGGAAGGGAGAAGAAATAAGCCGGTCACAGATAAAGGGTCTTGCCCAAAAATAGGGCATGCAATCTTTCTTTTGAAGAGTGAAGGTTACAAGTGAAATAACAAAATTGTCCCTACAATATCATATTGAAAAAAGAGTTAACGGCTAAATGGTAACGGAGTGAACCAGAATGACTAACCATTAAAAGTTTTGAAACCATATGGACAATCTGTGATGTATTTTAAAATTAAAGACTAAAACTTATTTTATGAAACCATGAAGTTTTGTCTCATTTTGACAAAATTGCAAAAATGGTCCCTGTGGTATGCATTTTTTTGGGGGTTTTGGTCCAAACCACGAGTTTTTTGGGTTGGTGGTCCTTTTGACTATTTTTGCTTGTGATTTTGGTCTCTCAGAAAACTGAAAAGACTAAAATGCCCTTTCTAATATATTTTTTCTATTTAATTTAAAGGAAAAAGAAAATAAATTACTAATTTGGGCCCACATTTCTCTCTCTCTCTCTCTCTCTCTCTCTCTCTCTCTCCCTTTCTCTCATTGAAAATCAATGAATAAAAAAAGAAACTGCAAAATTTCTTTTCCCTCCTGATCAAATAGTGATATACACTAAAATGTTTTTAAAAAAAATCTTCCTAAACCCATTCACCACCTTCACCTCCATGTTTAGAGTTAGTGGTTATAAAAGAAACCTGCATTCTCATCATTAACACCATCACTACATCATCACCCCTGCACCACCATTACCCCACCATAGACCCACCACCGGTGACCTTTGACCACCCTCAATCACCCACCCTTCACGTTCTTTTTTTCTTCTTCTGTTCCTTTCCTTCTTACACTGTCAAGCACAACCACCACCAAAAAGGGGTGGTGATGTTGTTGTAGTTGTGCCATTGAGAACCACCAAGAGCCGCCACCAGCCTCCACCATTTGTTTTTCCCTTGGGCTGCCAACGTGAACCACCACCACCCACTACAATCGTTGTTGTCGGAAACACCTTCCCCGACCTCCCTCTCATCCCCAAATCATAGTTTCCGTAGAGCAGGAGCAAGAACGGAACGACAGGAGGTCGCTAGAGCTCCATTACCCGCCTGCAACGCTAGCCCACTCTATCGTCACCACCCGCTCCCACCTTGGTCGCTGCCACTGTGAGGACTCCAACCATCGCCAACCACTGATTTTAGTCACCACCAACTCCTCCTTCCTCCCTTGTGTCATTCCCGTCGAGTGTAAGTCGAAAATGACGCATCGAAAACCGTCGGAGCGGCCTCCGGCACTACGTCGTCGCTACTGTGGAACACCGCCGCCAATAGCTGCTACTTCCGCTGACCATCTCCGAACGGCCCGTTGAGTGTAAGTCGAAAACGAAGCAGCAAAAGGGGTCGGTATTTTAAGAGATGAGTATAAAGGTCGAGAGAGAGAGAGAGAGAGAGAGAGAGAGAGAGAGAGAGAGAGAGAGAGAGAGAGAGAGGAGGGCCCACTTTTATATTTATTAATAATAACAATTTTAAAAAGTAAAAGAAAAATGAAAACCAAATTCATTAAAGGTATAATAGTCATTTTAGTTTGGACAGAGACCAAAATCGCAAGTAAACATAGTCAAAGGACCACCAACCTAAAAAACTCGTGGTTTGTCCAAAACCCCAAAAAAATACATATTACAGGAACCATTTTTGCAATTTTGTCTATTATTTTTTTATAACCCTCTTTGTTTTGGTATTTGGAAATTTCACAATTTTTACTCCCTAGCCGATTTTACGACGGGTAGTCGCCGAGAAAAGGCGATTTTGTCATTTTGTGCGACTCTGCCACTCCGCCGTGTCCTCTCCGTACCTCCTTCGGTCGCTCCGGTGACTGCTGAAACCCTAGCTATTTTTCGCGCCTTCGATCGTCTCCGGTACGTTTAATCGCTTTCTGTGTAATTTTCTTGATCTTACCCACTCTACTACCGGGTGTATGCGTTAAACGCTAATAGCTGTATAGCAACTGATATATGGAATTCTACACCTTTGTCTTGAAATTTTTGTTTCAATTTCGTTCCACTTTGTATTGTATTGTAATTTACAGTCTAAAAATGTTTATGATACCCAATATTTCACATATTATGCGAGGTATGATATTCGTAGCTAATTTCTAACTTGAGGGCAGGATTTTCTGTGCCATGGAAAGCTCTGATGACGAGAAAGATGGTGCCAATGGTAAATGCATGAACAATGGACAAACGCCTACATGCGCTGATGGTATAAAATTTGTAGATGATGTTCTCAATGGTGCAAACGATCAATGTTTAGATAATTTTCGTATGGAAAAACATGTTTTTTATAAATTGTGCGACATATTACAAGCCAAAGGTCTTCTACGCCACACTAACCGAATAAAGATTGAAGAACAATTAGCCATTTTTATGTTCATTGTTGGCCATAACCTTAGAACTCGAGCAGTTCAGGAGCTTTTTAAGTACTCAGGGGAAACAATCAGTCGCCATTTCAACAATGTCTTGAATGCGATTATCGCCATTTCTTTAGACTTCTTTCAGTCTCCAAGTTCTGAAATTCCTCCAGAAATCCGAGATGATCCAAGATTTTACCCTTATTTCATGGTAATTTAGTGGATATGAAGTAGTTTTAGATCCAATAGTGGTGATAACGTGATGTTTTTTTGATTATATTTGATGTGTTATAATGTAATAGGATTGTGTGGGAGCTGTAAATGGCGTACATTTTCCAGTGATTGTGGGTGTAGATGAACAAGGGCCTTTTCGTAATAAACATGGTGTTCTTTCACAGAGTGTTCTTGCTGCTTGTTCATTTGATATGAAGTTTCATTATGTTTTAGCTGGTTGGGAGGGCTCAGCATCAGATATAAGAGTTCTGAATTCAGCTCTTACAAGACAAAACAAGCTCCAAGTCCCTGAAGGTGATGTTCTAACTTTTTAATGTGCATATTTTTAGATGCTAAAGTTAAAGAACATTTTTAGAAACTCTGGAATTGATGCAGGTAAATACTTCCTAGTGGATTTCAAATACGCAAACATTCCAGGCTTCATTGCTCCATATTTAGGCACTCCATACGGTTTACTTGAATACGAAGGCAAATTCCAACCACAAGATGCCAAAGAGTTGTTCAATCATCGCCACTCACTCTTACAAAACATGAGTGAAAGAACATTTGGAGCACTAAAAGAACGATTTCCTATTTTAATGTCAGCTCCTTCTTACCCATTAACAACACAGGTCAAATTAGTGGTGGCTGCATGTGCTTTACACAATTTCATCCGTGACAACAATCCAAATGACAGCATCTTTAAGATGTATGAACATGAAGGGTTTTTGGTTCCACAAATGGAGGAATCAGTGACAGTGATGACACCTCCACTTGATTTTGAAAAGCCGGAGATGATGGGTGTCGGGAATGGAATGGTGGATTCCGATGTCCCCTTTGATGCCCAACAAATTGAAGATACGTTGAAATTGCGTGATGCTATTGCTGCTGAGATATGGAATGATTATGTTCATGATTTTCCAGTCACGTGTGTATAGCATGGTTCACCTTGTTTTGGTTTTTAGGTTTTAGATGTTGCATATTTAGCTTTGATGTAGTGAAATTGAGGGGAGAATTGTTATTGGTCATTACAGTTACCATTTTTGATGCAGAAGAATATGAGATTAAAGGATCTTTTTTTTTTTTTTTAAGAGAAATCTATCTTACATGATGTGAGATGTAAGATTTTCAGATATTTGATACACCAAGTTCATTAGTAAAGGTGTATCGAGATAAGAAGTTATGTTGTTATGAGTTTGTAGCTATTGGATGGGCATTAGGGTCTTTAAATAAAAAGGACGCAAAGCTGAAGAAGTCTATGGGGGAGGGATTGATTATGACCAAAAGATGTTGTGTAATGTTAGTGGATAGTAAATGAGTGAGTATGATTGGTTATATAATGAATATGACCAATAAATGAAAGTTAGATGCCTAAATAGTAAAAGGACAGCATACATTAAAATACAATGTTTTAAAAACCGGTTTGAACCGGCTGGTCGAACCGGGAACCGGAGAAGGGAGCGGTTCAACTATCACTGGTTGTATGCCTATTTTTGAACCGGGACGAACCGCCTTGAACCGGTTAAATTAAACCGGTTAAATTGAATAAAAACAATTTAACATACGGTAAATGTTATGAAGTTTTTTGATACGTTTGTATTCATCTAAAACTATATTTTGTTTTGATATTATACATTTTTTTTATATATATGTAAATTGATATAAAACTTATGGTTATGTATTATTTTAATGTATTTGGATCGATTTACAACTTGTTTTATGTGTATTTTTAATGTTTGAACTTGTGGACTTCAAATTCTTTATTTATGAGTGTATGTATGTATGTGTAGGAAATAGGAAAAAAAATGAAAATTATAGACACCGGTTGACCCGGCGGTTGAACCGGTCATCATACCAGTTCAACTAGAAAACCCGTTTTTAAAACATTATTAAAATAAAACGATGTTAAGTTATGATATTTGTGACATTAACTTCTCTCAAATGACATGGCATTTTGAATGACAAGTGTTAGAAAGCAAGAAAGGACAAATGGTAAAAGTAGGTTGCCTAGATTTGGAAGTAGATTCCTTGAGGGGGTTTATGTTTATGAACAACAATTAACAAAAAACGAAGGCATAACCCATCTGAAATCTAATTCCTTAATCTATTCGACATCTCAAATGTATTCAAAGTTGATAATATGATTAGGCTTCTCGAGGTGGAACGTAAGTCGAATTTTTTATGTGCAAATAATAAATGATCAAACTCTTGGGATTTGAGTCAAAGTCTTGGGTATGAACAATTATTAGGGGAAACCCAGCAAGGATTAAAATATTGTTATTAATTTTTTCAAATTTGTATATATTCAGAGACACTTAATTTATTTAGAGACAATTAAGTTTATAAGATTTGAATATATACACTTATAATGCGAAAATAGGAATAGGACTATATGTGCATATACAAAATGGTTGCTTATTTGCGGTGTTTTTCATCGATTCATCAACATTTTTAGTATAAAACTATAAAAGTGATTTGGTTTTTTATTTTTATTTTTTATTAAATCGTATTTGTATAAAAGAAAAAAACTTACGTCTTAGAGATATAAAAAAAATTATTAAAAAAAGCTACGGAAAGGTTTTGAATTCTTTTGAAACTATTTGGGATGTTTGATGCAAAAAATTGAAGTATGTATAATATACAAAACAAAATTTATAAAAGAACTATGTTTAATTTTAAATAATAGTAAAAATGTTATATGAAGAAGAATATATAGAAAAAAAGATTTGTTATATATTTTGACAATATACATTCATAAAATGTAAAACAATTGGATAATAATTTTGTAACAAAAACTAATATGTAAAACAAAAAAATATTTAGGAAAACATAAAACAAAGATGTGAAAACGGAAATATTTTATTAAAATCATGTATAAAAATGAAGATGTAAAATAAAAAAAATTATACAAAATTTCAGATCATCTAAGTATTCTTAATAAATATTGTGTCAGAAGTGCAGACTATCGGAGTGAAGGTTGAAGATGAGGATAAAACACTCATGCTCATATTATCTTTGTCGTATTCTTATTAGCATAGTAAGTTCATTATCATATATGTGAAAGAGACCCTGTAATATGCATGCATATATTCTGGAAAAGTCGAGTCCAAAGAGAAAAGACTAGAGAGTAGTAGTCATACTTCTTTAGAAGGAATGATTTTGATATGCGGGAACCGGAAAAAGAAGTCACAAAATCTGGTATGCTAGAAGTCTAGACAAAATGGGCATGTTAAGAGTAATTGTCCATCTGGAGTGGATTCAGCAAAAGGCTCCGATACAACTAATATTGTCTTCTTGGTTATAAATTGTCACACCCCCAAACCAAGGATGGCGGAAACGTCCGGGGATGGAGGACTTTATGTAGAGTATCACAACAACGAGTATAATAGTGCTCAAAGTAAATACAACCATCATAAATATAATTGAAAAAGTTACACCAAAGTATATGTTTACAAGATTCGAATCAATTATATTATGATACAAAATGAACTGTTTGACGATTTATCGTCCCATCCTCAAAACGTGGTTGATTTCCTGTTTCACTGAATTCCTGAGAATACAAGTAGTTTGGAAAAAGTGTCAACACAAAGGTTGGTGAGTTCATAAGCTTTTGATAGTAAGAGTTTGAAAATCGATCTTTGTAAGGAGATGTATGTAACCAAGAAAAATTCAATATTTTCCTTATAAAAGTTATGTAGTCCTAAATACCAGGACCGAAATGAACAAGTATTTCGTCGTACTTAAAGATATAATTGTGGTTTTAAATTGGCGTAAAACCCTTTCTGAATTGAGAAAAATCCCGTAATGAATGATGTGTGGTCTTAAATACCAAGACTGAAAATATACCATAATATCCGTAATTACTGATATAAAAAGGTGATTTTAAATCGACATAAACCCCTTTTGATTTATGAAAATCCCTGTAAACTTTATGTTGTTAAATCCCTATGTGAGCCGCTATAATCATACTAATGACTGAATAAACCTGCCACGACGTTTCTCAGGCGTCGCGAAACTGAAATGACACTTGTCACCACAGACCTGCTGGTCTAGCTGTTGCATGCAGCTTAGGTGTGGGGTGTCTAACCCAATATAGATCTATACACAACTATCACGTTCCCCCTCCAGGAGACTTTGATTATAACTAACAGGAATTTAGATTCCGCACTCGGACGTACGGAAGAGATTGTCTCACAATTTAGGTTAACAAGTTTACGTGTGGTGTGCATAAGTGTAAAACCTTTTCCTGTAGGAATAAAACCTTCCGAAATGTGTTTGTTGTGTTAATGGAACCATAAACCATACCCATTATAGTCTATCCCAAAACGTTTGTAATGCATAAGAACTCTTTTATGAAAACGCATTTTGTGTTATGAATCCATAAACTATGCTTATTATGGCTTAATATACGTGTTCTAAATGGATGAATAATCTTATCATGAATGACTATGTTTTAGATTATGATGATAACCTAACAAGGAAACACATTCAATATTTAGAACTTATTGTTATACACTTTGCTCAACATAATACAAAGTGTTATGAAATTTATATGCTGTTAACTAACTTTAACTTTTTTGTGCTATTTTAGAAAAGTCATAGAAAAATCATACGAAGTCGAAAACTAAATCCGTAAATTCTGAGAGTTCCCAAAATGTTTCTAGTTTACTCATAATTTTTATCTTGATTTTTAATGACCTCCATCTTGGGTAAAATAGTCCATAATCACAGACTGGTCCGGATTGGTGTTTGAAAAGATAAGCAGTTTTGTAAAAATCGTCATAAATTGTAGAAAAATCGTGTGGAGATGTGTAAGTAGTCATTTTAAAGCTAAGAACCGGAACTACTTACATCTAAAACAGTTTTGAAAACAAAAATGCTTAAGTTGTTCAAAACAGTCCGTGAATGGAGTTGAACTTTTCTGATGAAGGCTGTTAGAAAGGTTTAGTTTTGTTCTTGGTGTTTTACTTGTATTCCCCCCCTAAAAACTTGAGAAAACATGAAAATGTAGGGATATGAACTCACCTTGAGTGATTTCAGTAGATAAGTGTTGAAGAAGAGAAGTGTTCAACCCAAGAACACTTGAAGAATCACTTGAAGATTCGTAGATCTAACACAATTATGATGGAGTTTGTGTAAGATATCCATGATTTGAGTAGAAAGAAGTGAAATAATCATAAGGAGAATGGATTTTGCTTACCAAATCTGGAGGAAAAACCCAAGATCAGCCCTTGAATCTCGAATTCTAGAGAGAGGAAGTGAGAGAGAAAAGAGTTTGATCTTTTTGGTGAAAGGAGAGAAAATGAGAGAAGTGAGGAGAGAGGATGAATGTTGTCACAACTGGACATTTTGTGTCATGTAATCTATACACTCAAGTTAATGTGAATCAAAAACTTAAGAACATGTGTAACACCTACTATTATGACATCAAAAACTTCAATCAAATACATCATGCAAGTACTACAAATAGTCATTAAACAATTGGAGACCCTAGAAGTCCTTGTTTAAGTCCATTTTGGACTAGGACTTCCTTATTGGATCCAAATGGACCAATAAGCTTCCAATTAGACTATCATGGGCTTAGAACCCTAATTGGGCTCTAATTGGACCCACACTAATTTATTTCAACATTTTGGGTCATATTGGGCCTAGAATGAAATAACTTAAAAGCTTTGATCCATGATTAACCTAATCTAGCTTATTAAAGCATAAAAATCACATTTTTATTTTATAAGGCCAATAAACACCCAAACTAACTCTAATATTGGGCTTAGGGGAAAAAAGCCCAAAAATCCTTTCTTCCCTCTCCATTCTCGGCCCAAGCCCAAGGAAAAAGGGAGAGTTGACTTTGGGTTGCCACCTCACTTTTATTTGTTGGGTTTCCATGCACACAACTCATGTTTCCAAGCAAGTATCACTTCAAAGATCACTTCTTCCTTCTCCCTCTCTCACTCTCGGCCATACTCACACACACACACTCACAAAAATCTCTCAAACTCTCTCAAGAACACTCCTCCCTCTCCACTTAAAGATCTCGAAATTTAGGAAGCATTCAAGAGGAAATTTCCACAAATTCTTCATCTAAGGTAAGATTATGCTTGGATCTATGACTTAGATTCTTTTTGTTATCAAAATCTTTTCCTAATCCATGCAAAAATCATGATCTTACATCCTAGAAACACCTCAAACTCGAGATCTTCAAGGAAAGAGTGCTAAGGCCAAAAATCACCAAGTTTTCTTCCATCTTTTCTTCAAAAAACCGAAATCACACACCAAGGTGAGCTTCATACCCCCTATTTTCTGTTTTTATGAGTTTTGTGGGGGGGGGGGGTAATACAAGTGAAAGTGTAGATCTATATGTGCTTTGTATGCCTTGTATGATTTCCATGCTTATATGTACGCTTTTGTGTGTTGTAATGTTGGATCTAGCCATAAAACCCCTCTAAACCGAGATATACCTTATGTTAATTGATTTTAGCATCAAATATATTTCTACATACAAAGTATTTCTAGAAAAATAGTTAAGTGGTTTAGTAACAATTTCTTTGGGCTAAAAACACAAATTTTTGGACCTAAAATGTGAAAAATACAAAATTAAGGGCCCAAATTGACATATTACGAATTCTGATGGATGAGGTGTGTCAAAACAGTTTCAGTAAGACAATTTCTGGAAATATACTCATTTAGAGGATTAAAAACATAAACTTTAAGCTTAATGGGCTAAAAATGACGTTTTCGGCCCAATGAGGCCCATTATGCGAGATTTTCTATTTTGGAGGGCCAAAACTGTGTTTTTCTATAAAACAGTGGACTATAAGTGTTCCAAGTCCTTTTCAAAGGTTTAAAATGCTTTTTGAAATTAAAAAGGACCAAAGTTGCAAAATTTTTACAATTTGGGCCAAAATTGTCAAAATTGCGAAAAAGAAGGGTTATAACCGAGAAAACTGAAATTTCAGGGACTTAAACTGTTTTCTATGAAAAATATGCTGAAAAATATTAATTTCAATAATTTTTGGTGTTAAAATGTCAAGAAAATTGATTTAAGGACCAAACCGGAAAGTATTTAAATAAAGGGTTGAAAAAGTAAATTTTACAAACAATGAGGGGCTGAAAACAGAAAACTTTCAAGGCTAATTCAATACATACAATTTGATCAAATGATGGCACCACGACTATCGACGTAATACAATACACTACAATACCAAAAATCGTTGTGAAACGAATTGGTTCGGTCTCGAACCAATGAAAATCCGAAACTACTAACACGACGACGCTGCGATTCATACAAATAACGTTTGGGAATTCAATATACATGCGAGTGTGCACAGACGTCTACGCACCATCTTTGGGCCCCAAAAGTGTAAAATCTTGTTTGTTGGGCCTAGCTAGCCCAATGACCTGATCTTAAGGCCTGAAGACATCTATCTTACGAAGTGTTGGGTTTTACCGATCTAACACAACGTAAAAGGACTTTCAATGGCTTGTATACTACTGGTCCCCAAGGGTCCTTTGGTATTGCTAGTAGAGTCTACCTTTTTATGCGAGGCGGGTCTGGGACCCCTCGTACATTTTTATCCCCAACCGGTCAATGGAGTCATTGAGGTCTTCGTGTCCTCTTTCTCTTCGGATGTGGGCCTACACCTAGTCAGGGCGATTGGATAACGTGATTAGTACGGACGACGCCTACGGGATCGTTAGTATAGCTATAAACTGGTCGTTTGTGTAACGCGTGTTTGTAGCAAATAATCATGCTAAAAAATAATCCAACGTCGCCTGGGACTGACACTACACGCTATGCAATGGTTTCAATGTAACTTCATGGAATTCAAGGAATTAGGAAAACATCGGGTTTTCCTAGGGTTTTCAATACATATGGGTTCAAAATACATACAACTTTAATGAACAATTTTTACAAGCATAGAAACAAACAAGCATACCTATGGATCTTCACAAACGTTTTCAAAAGCTTTTCTTTTCAGAAAATATCGGATTTTCTGGTGGTTTTCAAACGACACGAAACATTGTTTTTCAAATACCGCTTATGAACTCACCAACATTTCATATGTTGACGTTTTTCAAAATACTTGTATTCTCAGGGAACCAGTGAATCAAAGGAAATCATATTCAGTGATGGCTTGCAGTTTATCTATGTACAAATTGAACAATTTATCTTTGGGAATGTAATGTTTAAACAATGTACTTCATGTAAACTCTACTGGTTGTACTATATTAATGCATGGTGACGAATGTTGTTATGTTTCATATATATTCGATGTTATGGTATTCAATTGAGTCACGACAGCCCCCAGACGTTTCCGCCGTCTGGTTCGGGGGTGTGACAGGTTGGTATCAGAGCTTTGTTTATAGTGAACTAGCATGTCGAGCCACACATTGATATGCAACTATAAACCAAAAAGAGGGACTAACATAACTCTGAACAAAACAAGTAAATAAAACACACTTGCTTGCATTAGGAATAAGGATCTAACGCTGAATCAAACACAATAATGCTGGTATCTCGGTTAATTCAGGACTGTTCTTAGTGATACCAAGGAGTGAATGTAGCCTGATCAACTACATTCTCTCCAAAGTAAAACTAACACACGTCTTGATGAGATCGGGATGGCTAGGGAACCTAAAACTATACCCTTATCACCAAAAAGAGAACGTTCGCTTAGTCTGTACAATAGTCATAGCACCTAGGAATAATGTTAGCATATTTACATACTCGCGCAGACAGCATGGCTGGTTTTCATCACCCTGGAGACCCCTACTTCCCTAATCAGGGAAACAACGGGTGGCTAGAAGAGGAGGAACCTGAGGAAGACCCCGAAGAGGAATCTGACGGGGAACCGGAGGAAGAAGTCGAGGGCGAGCCTGCCGAACCCGAAGAAGACGAGGAGCATTTCGAAGAGGAGCTCGATGACAGCGAAGGGGGTGATTCGGACGCAGAGTCCGAGGTCATCAACCCCCCTTACCCGATCAGGGTGCCTGCTTATCGTGTGGGTCCCACTGGACCTACCCCTCCTTGGGGCATTGATCTTTGGAGATGGAGCAGACATCAGGGACAGCGACCCCCGTTTGGCATGTCACGTGAGTTCTTTGACTTGAGGGACGGAGGGCCGGCCGAACGAGCCCTACCAGTCATGGTGAGACGATTACGGGACACCGGCGACCTTGCTCAGGGCACTGCTGATCAAGTACGCCAGTTGTGGACTAGGGTCGAGCGTGCGGAGCAGGAGACGCGTGACGTCCTCCGGGAGTTTCACATGAGGCAGGTAAGGTGGGAGTCTCGACTTCAGGATGCAGAACGCTTGGTGGCTCGTCTTCAGGGAGCATCCACATCTTCGGCACCACCTCCAGACGCAGCCCATCGCGGTTAGGGATAGACTTATCATAGTAGGTCATTAGGAACTATGCTATGTACTCCGGCTCTATGTTTAAGTGACTACACTACTCATGGAGCCGTTATGCTGTCGGATTAGTGTCACTTATGTATGCTCTTACGAGCAAATTTTCTTGTATTACATGCGGATAATATTAATGAACTTTTGTGTGTTTTGCAATGATATTACCAGTTATTATGTGTTGAGACGTTATGATTGTATGCCCGATGGTAGTAATGTTTAGGTTCATACCATACACCTAGTTAGTAGGATTACAACCTCACAGAAACCACGTACACTCAACATCTTTCCGTTTCATGACAGAAAGATGCCTCGCCGAGCTACTCGCGGAAATCCCGAACCAACCCCGCCTGAAGTTGACACCACTGCTTTTCAGGCAGCCGTGTCTGCTGCGGTCACAGCAGCTATGGCACAACTTCACCGAGGGAACAACGGAGGAGGTAACGGGCAAGGATCCGGAAGTTCAAACAATGGGACGAATCAAGGACCCACTAAAACGTGCACCTACAAGGACTTCACAAACGCTAAACCACGGACTTTTAACGGCACTGGAGGAGTGATCACTCTGAAGCGATGGATCGAGAAGGTAGAGTCGGTATTCGAGATATGCGATTGCCCCGAGCAGATGAAGGTGAAGTTCGCGGCCTGTACTTTTGTGGACCAAGCACTCACTTGATGGAACGGACACGTGGAAGCTATGACGCTCCCTGTCGCCAACTCTATCCCCTGGGCAGAAATGAAAGAGATGTTAACGGCTGAGTACTGCCCCCGAGGCGAAATACAAAAGATGGAGCAGGAGCTATGGAACCTCACTGTGCAGAATGCGAACATCGATGCCTACATATCGATATTTAGCGAACTATCTCTGTTGTGCCTGGGTATGATCACATCAGAAGGAAAGAAGATCGAACGATTCATCTGGGGACTGACACCTCCCATTCAGGGGAATGTGATAGCTGCGAAACCTGAAACGTTTGACAGTGCGAAGAGATTGGCAAAGAGGTTATATGATCATAACAACAAAAAGGGCGAGAAGCCAGTAGAGACTGAGAAGAAAAAGGAGGGTGATGGCAGGAGAGGGAAGAACAACAAGAGAAAGGGGCGTCAGGGCCCCGAGGCCTCTAAAAAGCAGCAAACAGTGGTAGTTAACGCTGTCACTGCACCGGTTCCAGCCACACCACATGCTCCAGCCTCAGCTACTTCAAATGCTTCAAGACCCTATTCTGGTAATTTTCCCAAGTGCAACAAGTGCGGTTTCCATCACCATGGAGAATGTAAGGAGTTCCATTGCACCAGTTGCAACCGAAGGGGACACACTGCAAGGTTCTGCAGGACTTATCCTACCCAGAATCAAAATCAGGGAAACAACCACAAAAACAACAACCACTGCAATAACAACAACACCAATGCCGGCGGCAACAATGCAGGGCCTAGCCACACCTGCTTCGGGTGTGGAAGGACGGGGCACTTCCGTCGAGATTGCCCTAACAACAACAACTCAGGAAACAGAGGAGCAGGAAGAATGCTGACTATGGGTCAGAGTGATGCAGTTCAGGAGCCCGCAGTTGTGACAGGTACGTTCCTCCTAAACCACACTTATGCATGCATCTTATTTGATACCGGAGCGGAGCGAAGTTTCGTAAGCGAGAAGTTTAAACATTTATTAAAACAACAACCCCAGAAGCTAAATGAAACCTATACGGTGGAAATGGACAATGGGAAAACCGAATCCACTAGGGAGATCTACATCGGATGTACCCTAACCTTCAACCAACACGTTTTTCGAATAGACCTAATGCCAGTATCAATTAGGAGTTTCGATGTGATTATCGGCATGGATTGGTTAAGCCCCCACCATGCTGAGATTATGTGCCACGAGAAGGCCGTTCGCCTTCGTCTCCCAAATTATGAAACCCTAGTAATTTACGGAGACAAACCCAGTACGAATCTTCGTCTCATCTCGTGCATCAAAGCACAAAAATATCTGCGAAAGAACAATTTGGTGTTCTTGGCTCACGTAGTGGACAAGACCAAAGAAGAAACTAACATCCAAGGTATTCCGGTAGCGTGTGAATTTCCAGACGTGTTTCCTGAAGATCTTCCAGGAGTACCCCCAGAGAGATAGGTTGAGTTCCGAATCGACCTCGTTCCAGGAGCAACTCCTCTCGCTAAATCACCATATCGGTTGGCTCCTGATGAAATGCAGGAATTGTCCAGCCAACTCAGTAAGCTTCTGGACAAGGGATTTATCCGACGTAGCTAGTCGCCATGGGGAGCTCCGGTGCTCTTTGTCAAAAAGAAGGACGGATCTTTCAGAATGTGCATCGATTACAGAGAGTTAAATAAACTCACTGTTAAAAACCGCTACCCACTCCCACGAATCGATGATCTATTCGACCAGCTCCAAGGAGCTAGCTATTTTTCTAAAATAGATCTACGGTCCGGATACCACCAACTCAAAGTCCGAGAAGAGGATATTCCTAAAACCGCTTTCCGAACCCGCTACGGACATTATGAATTCGTCGTAATGCCCTTCGGTTTAACAAATGCACCTGCCGCATTCATGGACCTAATGAATCGAATCTGTCGACCGTTCCTTGACAACTTCGTTATTGTGTTTATCGATGACATCCTCGTCTATTCTCGAAGCAAAGAGGAGCATGGCCAACATCTCCGACAAGTCCTAGAGACTCTGCGATCGGAAAAGCTTTACGCCAAACTCTCTAAGTGTGAGTTCTGGCTCCGGAGCGTGAATTTCCTAGGCCACGTAGTCAGTCAAGACGGAATTCATGTGGATCCCTCTAAGGTCAAAGCCGTGGAAGGATGGGCAACTCCGACTACGCCCACAGAAATTCGTCAGTTCTTAGGCCTAGCAGGCTACTATAGGAGATTCATCCAAAACTTCTCTAAGATCGCCAAGCCGCTTACCTTGCTTACGCAAAAGGGCGTGCCATTCAAATGGACAGACCGACAAGAAATTGCGTTTCGAACCTTGAAGCAAGCTCTCTGTAGTGCTCCTGTACTATCTCTACCTGAAGGAACGGAAGATTTTGTGGTCTACTGTGACGCGTCGAGTCATGGCTTAGGTTGCGTTCTCATGCAACGTGGAAGAGTGATAGCATATGCGTCCCGCCAGCTAAAGACGCACAAAGTAAATTACACGACCCATGACCTAGAACTGGGAGCCGTGGTCTTCGCTCTGAAAATTTGGAGGCACTACCTGTACGGTACAAAGTGCACCATCTTCACGGACCACAAGAGCCTCCAGCACATCCTGAATCAGAAAGAGCTGAACATGAGACAACAAAGATGGGTGGAATTACTAAATGACTACGAATGCGAGATCAAGTACCATCCAGGCAAGGCCAACGTGGTAGCTGATGCATTAAGTCGGAAGGAGTACTCTAATCGCCATACGAAAACTCTCTCGATAACCATTCAATCTCACCTGGCCACTCAAATTGCATCAGTCCAGTCGGAAGCTATGAAGACGGAAAATAGAATTAGCGAGGCATTGCGCGGGATGGAAAAGAACCTAGAAGCAAAAGAGAATGGGGTATACTACTTCATGAACCGTATTTGGGTCCCAAAAATCGGAGGATTTAGGGAGACCGTTATGAAGGAAGCCCACAAGACACGTTACTCCATTCATCCCGGTTCGGACAAGATGTATTTGGACATTAAACAACACTATTGGTGGCCTAACATGAAGGCGGAAATCGCTACCTATGTTGGTAAGTGCCTTACGTGCGCCAAAGTAAAGGTGGAGTACCAGAAACCTTCCGGATTGTTACAGCAACCGGCAATCCCTGAATGGAAATGGGAGGGGATTTCTATGGATTTCGTGACCAAGCTGCCCAAGACGTCGGACGGACTGGACACCATATGGGTAATAATCGACCGACTGACGAAATCTGCCCATTTCCTGCCAATCAAAGAATCCTACAAGATGGAGAGACTGACGCGTTTGTACCTACGAGAAATCGTAAGACTCCATGGAGTGCCAAAATCTATCATCTCGGATAGGGACAGTAGGTTCACGTCGCGCTTTTGGCAATCACTCCACAAGGCAATGGGAACTCATCTCGATATGAGCACCGCATACCACCCACAAACGGACGGTCAAAGTGAACGAACCATTCAAACGCTTGAAGACATGCTTCGTGCATGTGTCATAGACTTTGGAAAGTCTTGGGATACCCACCTACCATTGATCGAGTTCTCGTATAACAATAGTTACCATTCGAGCATCAAGGTGGCTCCTTTCGAAGCACTGTACGGGCGTAAATGTAGATCACCGTTATGTTGGGCTGAAGTAGGTGACACCCAGCTAGCAAGAACGCATACGTCGGACAGGGCACTAATGGGACCGGAGATCATTCGCGAAACCACAGAAAAGATCGTCCAGATCAGAGCTCGATTACAAGCATCGCGTGACCGGCAAAAGAGCTACGCCGACAAACAACGAAAGCCCATAGAATTCCAGGTCGGTGATCGAGTACTGTTGAAAGTCTCACCCTGGAAAGGGGTTATACGTTTCGGAAAACAGGGAAAATTGAACCCGCGATACATTGGACCTTTCGTAATCGTCGCCCGAATAGGCCCAGTAGCATACAGACTACAACTACCCGCGGAGCTAAACGGTGTACACCCCGTGTTTCATGTCTCTAATCTGAAAAAGTGCCTATCAGATGAAACCCTTGTCATTCCTCTTGACAAAATCAAAATCAATGAGAATCTCCTGTTCGTCGAAGAACCAATCAAAATCATGGACAGGGAGGTGAAGCGTACTAAGCAGAGTCGCATCCCGATCGTGAAGGTACGGTGGAACGCAAAGTGTGGGCCAGAATTCACGTGGGAACGCGAAGATCAAATGAAGCAAAAGTACCCTCACCTATTCTAGCATTCTCAAATCTAGCTTTCAAACCGAATTTCGGGACGAAATTCCCTCTAACGGGGGGATGATGTCACAACTGGAAATTTTGTGTCATGTAATCTATACACTCAAGTTAATGTGAATCAAAAACTTAAGAACATGTGTAACACCTACTATTATGACATCAAAAACTTCAATCAAATACATCATGCAAGTACTACAAATAGTCATCAAACAATTGGAAACCCTAGAAGTCCTTGTTTAAGTCCATTTTGGACTAGGACTTCCTTATTGGATCCAAATGGACCAATAAGCTTCCAATTAGACTATCATGGGCTTAGAACCCTAATTGGGCTCTAATTGGACCCACACTAATTTATTTCAACATTTTGGGTCATATTGGGCCTAGAATGAAATAAATTAAAAGCTTTGATCCATGATTAACCTAATCTAGCTTATTAAAGCATAAAAATCACAATTTTATTTTATAAAGCCAATAAACACCCAAACTAACTCTAATATTGGGCTTAGGGGCAAAAAGCCCAAAAATCCTTTCTTCCCTCTCCATTCTCGGCCCAAGCCCAAGGAAAAAGGGAGAGTTGACTTTGGGTTGCCACATCACTTTAATTTGTTGGGTTTCCATGCACACAACTCATGTTTCCAAGCAAGTATCTCTTCAAAGATCACTTCTTCCTTCTCCCTCTCTCACTCTCGGCCATACTCACACACACACACTCACAATAATCTCTCAAACTCTCTCAAGAACACTCCTCCCTCTCCACTTAAAGATCTCGAAATTTAGGAAGCATTCAAGAGGAAATTTCCACAAATTCTTCATCTAAGGTAAGATTATGCTTGGATCTATGACTTAGATTCTTTTTGTTATCAAAATCTTTTCCTAATCCATGCAAAAATCGTGATCTTACATCCTAGAAACACCTCAAACTCGAGATCTTCAAGGAAAGAGTGCTAAGGCCAAAAATCACCAAGTTTTCTTCGATCTTTTCTTCAAAAACCGAAATCACACACCAAGGTGAGCTTCATACCCCCTATTTTCTGTTTTTATGAGTTTTGTGGGGGGAGGGGGGGGGGGGAATACAAGTGAAAGTGTAGATCCATATGTGCTTTGTATGCCTTGTATGATTTCCATGCTTATATGTATGCTTTTGTGTGTTGTAATGTTGGATCTAGCAATAAAACCCCTCTAAACCGAGATATACCTTATGTTAATTGATTTTAGCATCAAATATATTTCTACATACAAAGTATTTCTAGAAAAATAGTTAAGTGTTTTAGTAACAATTTCTTTGGGCTAAAAACACAAATTTTTGGACCTAAAATGTGAAAAATACAAAATTAAGGGCCCAAATTGACATATTACGAATTCTGATGGATGAGGTGTGTCAAAACAGTTTCAGTAAGACAATTTCTGGAAATATACTCATTTAGAGGATTAAAAACATAAACTTTAAGCTTAATGGGCTAAAAATGACGTTTTCGGCCCAATGAGGCCCATTATGCGAGATTTTCTGTTTTGGAGGGCCAAAACATTGTTTTTCTATAAAACAGTGGACTATAAGTGTTCCAAGTCCTTTTCAAAGGTTTAAAATGCTTTTTGAAATTAAAAAGGACCAAAGTTGCAAAATTTTTACAATTTGGGCCAAAATTGTCAAAATTGCGAAAAAGAAGGGTTATAACCGAGAAAACTGAAATTTCAGGGACTTAAACTGTTTTCTATGAAAAATATGCTGAAAAATATTAATTTCAATAATTTTTGGTGTTAAAATGTCAAGAAAATTGATTTAAGGACCAAACCGGAAAGTATTTAAATAAAGGGTTGAAAAAGTAAATTTTACAAACAATGAGGGGCTGAAAACAGAAAACTTTCAAGGCTAATTCAATACATACAATTTGATCAAATGATGGCACCGCGACTATCGACGTAATACAATACACTACAATACCAAAAATCGTTGTGAAACGAATTGGTTCGGTCTCGAACCAATGAAAATCCGAAACTACTAACACGACGACGCTGCGATTCATACAAATAACGTTTGGGAATTCAATATACATGCGAGTGTGCACAGACGTCTACGCACCATCTTTGGGCCCCAAAAGTGTAAAATCTTGTTTGTTGGGCCTAGCTAGCCCAATGACCTGATCTTAAGGCCCGAAGACATCTATCTTACGAAGTGTTGGGTTTTACCGATCTAACACAACGTAAAAGGACTTTCAATGGCTTGTATACTACTGGTCCCCAAGGGTCCTTTGGTATTGCTAGTAGAGTCTACCTTTTTATGCGAGGCGGGTCTGGGACCCCTCGTACATTTTTATCCCCAACCGGTCAATGGAGTCATTGAGGTCTTCGTGTCCTCTTTCTCTTCGGATGTGGGACTACACCTAGTCAGGGCGATTGGATAACGTGATTAGTACGGACGACGCCTACGGGATCGTTAGTATAGCTATAAACTGGTCGTTTGTGTAACGCGTGTTTGTAGCAAATAATCATACTCAAAAATAATCCAACGTCGCCTGGGACTGACACTACACGCTATGCAATGGTTTCAATGTAACTTCATGGAATTCAAGGAATTAGGAAAACATCGGGTTTTCCTAGGGTTTTCAATACATACGGGTTCGAAATACATACAACTTTAATGAACAATTTTTACAAGCATAGAAACAAACAAGCATACCTATGGATCTTCACAAACGTTTTCAAAAGCTTTTCTTTTCAGAAAATATCGGATTTTCTGGTGGTTTTCAAACGACACGAAACATTGTTTTTCAAATACCGCTTATGAACTCACCAACATTTCATATGTTGACGTTTTTCAAAATACTTGTATTCTCAGGGAACCAGTGAATCAAAGGAAATCATATTCAGTGATGGCTTGCAGTTTATCTATGTACGAATTGAACAATTTATCTTTGGGAATGTAATGTTTAAACAATGTACTTCATGTAAACTCTACTAGTTGTACTATATTAATGCATGGTGACGAATGTTGTTATGTTTCATATATATTCAATGTTATGGTATTCAATTGAGTCACGACAGCCCCCGGACGTTTCCGCCGTCTGGTTCGGGGGTGTGACAAATGTCCAGCTCTAAGAACGTGGGAATAACTTGTGAGAGAGGTAATAAGGACAAGGAAGTGACAAGGTATGGTGGGGAGGAGTGTGGGTTAGTCATGGAGTAGGTATGGTGGTTGCTTGTGTCATAAAATAAAGGAAAGTCAACACTCCACCTCTTGTACTTCACCCACTCTTTTGGATAAGGTTTTATCCTTAAAAAACGTGATAATTTAATAATTATGGGTCCTTATATGTTAAATTAAAGTTTTGGGGGAAAATCCCGTGTTAAAACAATTAAAAACGGGCCTAAAACGCAAAATTGGACGAAAACCGGGAGAAAAGAAGCTTCCCAGCGAGACCTCTCGGTCCTGGCCGAGGTTCGGTCCTCCTATTGCTAGGCGCGAAGCGAAGGAAGCGAAAGCAAGCGAGGGTCAGGCTTGGTCCGAAGGGTCAGAAGCGAACTGGACCGAGGCTTCGGGTTCGGGTGGTGTGCGAGGCTCGGTTCCAGGAGCCTTTGGGTTCGGTTCCCTTGAGCGAGGTTCGGCCCCTGAGAGGACCTTCGGGTTCGGGTCTTCTTGGTTTCGGTCCCTAAGAGGACTTTCGGGTCCTAAGAGGGGTTTCGGTTCCTAAGAGGAGTTTCGGCTCCTTAAGTCCGTTTTTCGCGTAGACTTCCGTTTTTGGGCTGTTTTCGCCAAATTCGAGGGTCGGGATGCCCCGAGTGATTATAGAAAGTTGAGAGAGATTTGGGAGAGATTTGTCATACTTAGAGAGATTTGGGAGAGATTTCACATACTTGGAGAGATTTCTCATACAAAGAGAGATTTGGGAGAGATTTCACATACTTGGAGAGATTTCTCATACAAAGAGAGATTTGGGAGAGATTTCACATACTTGGAGAGATTTGTCATACAAAGAGAGATTTGGGAGAGATTTGACATACTTGGAGAGATTTGGGAGAGATTTGACATACTTGGAGAGATTTGGGAGAGATTTGACATTCTTGGAGAGATTTCACATACAAAGAGATATTTGGGAGAGATTTCACATACTTGGAGAGATTTGACATACTTGAAGAGATTTGGGAGAGATTTGACATTCTTGGAGAGATTTCACATACAAAGAGATATTTGGGAGAGATTTCACATTCTTGGAGAGATTTGGGAGAGATTCTCGATAAGAAGAGATAGAGTGAAAACGATTGAGAGCGGTTTCGTGTGTGACGAATGTGAGTGTCCGGCTTCGCAATGCAAGGTCCGTAAACCCCGTTAAGCCTTGTTTAAGGATCTTGCATACTCCCGATGAGTATGCAACATTGTTTTATCGGTTTGGCTCGCCACATACCATAGTTTTAGGTTAAGGAGATCTAGATGTACACACTTTTCGATTTATGATCTCTCGTTAGAATAGCGAGTTGTTTAGTAAATACATAACGTAAGCCCTAGTACACAAGGGTTAGTTGAGTTGACCGGTTTGACTTGTTGACTTTAGTTGACTTTGACTTGACCGAAAATTGACGGTTGTCACATAAATGGTGATGATTTCTTTTGAATTCATGTCATCCTTACGGTATGCTCGTGATACCATGAAAATGGATGTAGTTTTATTAGTGAGTTTACAGATTTACACATGGGCATTGGATTGACATAAATACAAGATGTGTGGTGAATTTGATGTTGATGGTTGATGAACTTGCTGAGTATGCTAAGAGGGGAAATTGCACCATATATTTTCATCAATTGTTTCAACATATCACAAGGTGAAGTTCTTATAATGATCTATTCTAAGTGGTTATACTCTTTTATGACATAGTATGATAATTCTTTAACTTTAGAATTATGATTGTCTGTTGAAGACAATGTTCCTTTTTTATGTGGCTGCGGTTTTCATTCATTTATCCAAAGTGGAGATTGTTATGTTTTTGATAAAGGAATGAATAATGGTTTGCACCCCACATTGCTATAAGGATGGAAGTTTGGGAGGACTCCAGCTTATAAATAGAGTCCAAGGTTTTAGTTTCAAAGCACCCCAACCAAAATATACTTGAAGTGTTTGGTTCTTTCTTTCTTTTCTTGTTTTAGAGTGTAAAAAGTATTAGTTAAAACTTTGGAGAGTGTGAATGTAATTTGAAGGATGTTTGAAAGATTAGTTGATGTGATTGTAGTAATGTATCATATAGTGGATCTTTTTCTCCGAAGGCTCGTGGTTTTTCTCTAGTTTTGGAGTTTTCCACATATATTTTTATGTCCAATTATTTTCTTTATTTTTGGTATTGGGAAGGTTGTTGGGGATCTTTGAGGCTATTTTTCCAACAATTCGTTCCAAATAATTTTACAAAAAAATATTGATGATATATGTTGTTATAATTATTCATTTTATTTATAGTCGAATCTAATGACTATAGTATAATAATTGTTTACCGACGGTGTAATAGGAAGCCACAACTTCACTCAAGATGACCTACACCAAGGCTAAATGGAGTGATTTCATTCTTGTCATTCTTTTTGGTGTCACGTAGGCACCATGTTATTTTTGTTATACCATACTAACATTTTTCCATTTAGGGGTGGTTTGTCACACCTTTTCATAAACAAAATTTAACAATTAATTTTTTCAATATTTTTCATTACTAAAAAATACCAAATGCATAACGGTAGATTAAAAAATAAATATCTTAAAAACTTAAAAAATAAAAACTAAAAAGAATCATAATCAGTACCTTCTAAACAAAGTCTTCATCCAGAAATTGGCCTTTTAAATCATCGACATGTTTTTGCTCTAAGATCAATGTGGTCAACCATCTAAAATATATTCTGTCAAGTATCTACAAATATCTTGATGGATCTCAACATTAGGAACTATTTCTCTTCTTGTCCAATACTATCTGCTACCAATCTCTAGTGGTTTTGTCAGTGGAATGATCTCGTTTTTGTTATATTCATATATCGTACTTTCTTCATCTTCTAGAATCATATTATGTAATATGATACAAGTTAAAATTACTTCACTCATCTTTTTCTCCTCAAAAAAATGTGGGTACTACGGTATGTGCCAACATTTTTAAGAGCTTTAAACACCCGTTCAAATATTTCCTTTCCTTTTCTTGAGTTCTCTTAAGCTCCAACTTGTTTTTCTCATCAGTATAAGATAGTATTTTAACAAATATAGAAAGCTTAGGATATATCACGTCCATGAGATAATACTCATATATGTTAGACGCTCTATGTACTACAAATGAAGGATCTGGTGTAGTCCCTTTATATATGTCCTTGAATATTAGTAATATGTTAAGAGCATTGATGTCATTAAGCGGACTAGGAGCGCCAAAGAAGGCATGGCATAACCACAAATCCTATAAGGCCACAACTTCATGCATGACTGTTAGACAATTCCAAGCATGGCTGTGTCGAGGTGGTTCCATGCCATACTGTCTAGCCTAAGGCATTGCCCATCCTTTTGTAGAGGGGTTTTATTTAATAAACCATGGATACCAATGTAATGGCAAGTGCTACCTTCAATGAGTGCACAATCCTTCTCTAGTCCTCTACCCCGATCTTCTTGGCTTCAATGAAAAATTTTCGCTACAACACGATTGAACTTTTCTGAACTAGAGGTTGCAAAAGCATTCATGCAAGTGAAATAGGGTGGTATTAAGGTTTTGATGGTGACGAGTGATGACGCATACTCCATGGATGCTATTATAATCAAGAGATGATAAAGACGTGTTTTTTAGCCTTTACTCAGTGAAAATAGAAAAGTTGAATATTGGTGAAGATGTTCATGACCATGTTATATATATTTATACTTTCTTATGGTGTATAAATTTAGAAAATATATTTATTCAAACCAGTAGAACTTATATTTTTCCTTTTATGATACTTGATAAAAGCCTTTAAAAACGATGATTAAGTTGTTGTAAAATCACAAATATGCCCCTTTTTGTAATTGGAATCCATATGAAAGAAGAAAACGCTAGATATCTTGTGTGGTACATTTACATTGCATTTTTATTTAAACACATTTTAATGTTTAAAAAAAATTAAAAAAGGTAAATAAATGCCACCAAATATAAAAATAAATTGAGACTTTTTTGCTATTTGATTGAGTTTTACATTGTGTTCTTTAACACATGTATTTTAAACCATTAAAATACCATAATTATATAATTACCAGTAAAAATTGAGTTTAGCAAAAAATATTATAAATATTTTTCAGAGTTCATAAACTTTGGTGTTACAAAAGATATACATAACCATAACATAACAAAAGAGAGATAATACATATGGTAGAATATTATAAGTCTTCCAAAATATCTTTACTAGTATACAAGCTTCCAGTCTTTAGCTGCCGATCCTAAGTACATAGCAATTCAACGAGGACAATGGGATCTCTAAAACATGGATGGTTGATGATTCGCAGACAGAGCAAACTGAGACGAGCAGACGACACTTCCTCGTTCTACGTTGTGGGGTTTCCAGAAGGCACCTGTAAAATGGATTTGCAAAGAGTCTTTGGCAGATTTGGCCAAATATCGGACATCTACATTGGAGGGAAGAAGAATCGACGTAATCAGAACTTCACTTTTATACGGTATGCTAGGGTGAATGACACAAGCATTTTGGAAGCGAAAATGAAGGGTGTGAGCCTTCGTGGAGCAACTCTACTCGCCAACCTCGCCAAATACCAAAAGGAAAGATCCAATAGCAGGCGGACCTTTAGAGATAAACCAAAGGAACCTAAAGCTACCCCGGGGATTAAAGTCGGGAGCAGGGACTCAAGAACCTTTGCGCAGGTGGCTGCAGGAATCAATGAAGTTCGACACGGTAATACCCCTCCTATCCTTCTTAACGCTAAAACAGCCATGAGTGAATGGATAAAGAAGACCCTGCTGATCGGGGAAGCCTACAGTCTCGATCATATAGCCAACTTGCCAGCCCACACATTCACGCATGATAGTACAAAGTATCTCGGCGGTCTTAGGATAGCCATCAAATTTGGTTCGTCTAAGGAGACTCGTGAATTTTTAGAAGATAGATCAAGGTGGCACGAATGGTTCAAGTGGTTGATAATCGAAGAGAACAAAGATATACAATATGAAAGATTGGCCTGGTTAATAAAGATCACCGGCGTTCCTCTTAGATATTGGGATACAAATAACTTTTCAAAGGTTGCTAGTAGATTTGGAAAGGTCATAATTCCATTCGAGAGCATCGTTGACAGAAGAGACTTATCCATGGGAAAGGTGGGTGCAATCACATCAAGGATGAAATGGATCAATGAAGAAGTTCAAATCCGTGTTGATGGTGCGGTATATTAAGTTGGGGTCATTGAGTATACTGATGATTGGTCGCCTTTCAAGCCTTGCCAATTTGATAAAGTAGAAGATGGGCCAGACTCGGAGGGTAGCGAAAATGAAACTGAGGACGATGGGATCTCTGAAACATGGATCCTGGAGGATGATAACGATCTAGAGGAAGGCGAATTCGGTTTCGGGGGGCACCGGAAACTCACTCGAAGAAGATGAATAGGCATGAAGAATCTAGAGATTCCCCGACGAATGTTGGGAACACAAACGATGCACCTGTTGAGCTTACTGGGGTAATCCCCCAGGAAGAAGTCAACGAGGGGACTATAAGGGAGTCGGTTGAAATTCCCCACGAGATGAAGGAAGTCTCTCCTTCTAAGGTGAATGCATGCAGATTAAATGTGGGTATGGACTCGATCTCAAAAGTTAATGGGCTTAATAACAATTCCTACCCATGTAAGAGCTCTTCACCAGCCCAAAATAATTCCAAAGCCCTCGTATCTAACTCACCATCCCGTTCTGATCGCTGTAGCAACGAACCTAAAATTAAAAGAAGAAAAAGAACTAGGGGCTGTCGTTCCCCCCTAAATGGTGATGCTTCCTCGAGATCTAATTTCCCAAACCAGAAATCCCAAGATTCTAGCTCTCCTAGTGAGGATGCATCGCTGGACCTCAACAAAGAACCAATGGCATCAGGTCCGTTTGAGGGTTCTGGTGAGACCGCTTCCAACGAAATTCTCCAAACGGTGGCGATTGGATCAGAAATCGGCTTTCAAATGGAGGTTGACAACCCCATTCTGGCTGAAGTTGTAGGTGGGTCGGGAGTTAATATTCCTAATCAATGAATTTCTTATTGATTAACGTAAGGGGTGTGGGCGAGGATGCGAAAATTAGCTGGGTAAGAAGGTTGAAAATAAAACACAAGGCAACTTTTGTCGTGTTACAGGAGACTCAGCTATCGACTTCCTTAAGCATAGATGTTAAAGGGTGTTGGGATTCAAATGAATTTGATTTTGTTAGTGTGGACTCCAGTGGACGTTCTAGTTGACTTATTTCGATTTGGGATACTACTTTGTTTCAAAAATCTGATGTTATCAAGAACCGCCATTACTTAGTTATCAGTGGTAAATACAAGAACTCTTCCGCGAGTGGTAATTTGAATATTGTTAATGTTTATGGCCCTCAGTCCACATCTGAGAAGAAGAAGGTACGGTTTGAACTTCTCAATATAATAAATGGGAGATCTGGAATGTGGGTTGTGTTTGGAGACTTCAATGTGGTAAGAGATCCGGGTGAAAGATGTAGCTCTCAATTCTGTCCCCATAGCGCTTTCGCTTCCAACAGATTTATCCAGGAGGCTAATCTAAAAGATTTTAACATGGGTTGGGAAAGATTCACATATATGAGTAGGGTCGATGCCAAATTAAGCAAACTTGATAGATTATTGACTTGCCCAACCTATTTATCATTGTTTCCTCTTAGCTCTGTCACTGCTCATCCCCGTGAGCTTTCTGATCATAGCCCTATTACCCTCACATCTAGTGTGTCTGATTTTGGGCCAATCCCATTCAAGTTCTTTAATTCATGGCTCCTTAGAGAAGGCTTTGATCAAGTTGTAACTGATGCTTGGAATTGTTTTAGAGGGTATGGGACTCCTGATGCATACTTCGCCGCCAAATTCAGATTCTTGAAAGAGATAATTAAGAAGTGGAGGAAGGAAATGGATCAAAATGAAAGGCATGAAGTAAACGTTACTTTGAATATGACTAAAAACTTTGAAAAATTTGTAGAATCTAGACCACTCTCTTCAGAGGAAAAGGGCATATGGATTGATGGAATCAAAAAGATAACAGAGTGGGAACATTTAAAGGCACTCGACCTAAAATAGAAAGCGCACATCAAATGGACCATAGATGGAGACGAAAACAGTAAGTTCTTTCATGGGTATATCAACAGTAAGAATAGAAGGATTTTTATTCATGGTCTCATGATTAATGGGCGTTGGACGACGGGGGTTGATGAGATCAAGGATGAAGTATACAGATTTTTTCATGACAAATTCTCGGATGCTCATATGCTTAGACCCAAGTTTATTAACCCGAACTTTAGAACAATTTCAATGATGGATGCCATTAGAATAGAGTCTTCTTTTACCCTGGAAGAAGTTAAAGCTGCGGTTTGGGATTGTGGAAGTGAAAAAGTTCCTGGACCTGATGGCTTCACCTTTAAGTTCATGAAAAAGTTCTGGGACACGATTAAAAATGATGTGATGAAGTTTGTAATGCATTTTGAAGAGTTTGGCTTGCTTGCCCGGGGTGCAATTCTTCCTTCATCACTCTTGCCCCTAAAATCAAAGACCCTCTTTCCCTAAATGACTTGCACCTTATTAGTTTAATTGGCTGTTTGAGCAAGATAATAAGCAAGTTACTCTCCAACAGGATGAAGTCGGTTATTGGAGATCTGATAGGTGACGTGCAGTCTGCTTACGTGGATGGCCGATGCATACTTGATGGCCCCCTCATGGTTAACGAGGTGTGTTCATGGGCAAAGAGAGCCCATAAAAAGATCATTCTCTTTAGAGTTGATTTTGATAAGGCATTTGACTCGGTGAACTGGCAATATCTTGACTCAATTCTGGAACAAATGGGTTTTGGAAACAAATGGAGGATGTGGATTCGTGGCTGCCTGAATTCGTCCAGGGCGTCAGTAATCATTAACGGATCGTCAACAAAAGAATTCCCTATTTCTAGGGGAGTTCGTCAAGGTGATCCACTCTCCCCTTATCTGTTCATTATCGCTATGGAAGGATTGAGTGTGGCTCTCAAATCGGCTTGTGATAAGGGGCTCTTCAATGGTGTTCAAATCCCGGGTAATGGGCCTATACTGTCTCACCTTTTTTATGCGGATGACGCTCTGTTTATTGGGGAGTGGTCAAGAACAAACCTTAAGAATCTAGCACGTATTCTTAGGTGTTTTCACATCTCTTCGGGAATCAAAGTAAATTTTCATAAGTCGAAGGTATTTCGAATTGGTGTTGACCCGAATGAAACTACGAATTGGGCTAACCTCCTTGGGTGCGTTTCGGGGGACCTTCCATTTGATTATCTCGGAGTCCCGGCCGGCGCCAATATGAATTTAATAAAATATTGGAAGCCTATAATTAGGAAATTTCAATCTAAACTCTCCTTATGGAAGGCTAAAACATTATCGTTTGGTGGTAGGCTTACCTTAATCAAGTCGGTCCTTGGTAATCTGCCTACCTATTATTTATCCTTATTCCGAGCTCCAGTCGGTGTATTAGAAGAATTGGAAAAGATAAGACGTACTTTTCTGTGGGGCGGTTGTGATGATAGAAAGAAAATTGATTGGGTATGCTGGGACAAAGTCCTTGCAGCCAAAGAAGACGGGGGGCTGGGAGTTGGATCCATACAAGACTTAAACATTGGTCTGCTTGTGAAATGGTGGTGGAGGCTGAATAATGAAACTCATTCTTTGTGGGCTAGTGTAATATATGGTATCCATAACTTGTCGAATAAACCGATCGAGTATTTATCTAGAAAAAGGTACAATGGAGTCTGGAATAATATTGCCAGCACCAAAAAGATTCTGTGTGATCTTGGACTGGAGATCCATGATATTTTTAATATTAAAATTATGCCAGGGAACAAAACTCTATTTTGGTATGATTATTGGCTAGGTTCTGGCAGTTTAAAGTCAAAATACCCCAACTTATTCGAATTGGAATCAAAGAAAAGGTGCACTGTAGCTGACAGAATTGGTGGATTGAATCAAAATTGGATGTGGAAATCTAGACTTGCTGCTTGGGGGCTTGAATCTGAAGTGAATGATCTAATTAATGAAGTTTCTAACATTCAACTAAACTCGGGAAGGGACCATTGGAGATGTAAACTCTTGTCGAATGGCATGTTTTCTGTTGCATCTGTTAGGCAGCTTATTGACAAGATGAAAGTTAGTACCCCAGTTGCTCCTGTGATTGTATGGAGTAAAGTGGTACCGATTAAGGTGTTATGTTTTGTATGGAGAGCAGTACAAAATTGAATCCCAACAGCTACTGCCTTGGAGCGGAGGGGTATTATGGTCAACTCAACATTATGGAGTTCATGCATCGGAAGGCCGGAATACGTGGATCATGTGCTGATTGATTGTCCGTTCGCTGCCTGGATAAGGAGTTGCATTTGGAGTTGGTGTGGCGTTACAAGTGAGCATGCGCCATTAAAAACCATCAGCGACCTGATGCAGTTCGCTAGCAACTGGGGGAGTAATCAAGAAAAAAGGAAAAGGTTTGTCGTGATTTGTTATGGCATGTTTTGGAACTTATGGCGATTTAGGAACAAAAGATTATTTCACATGGAGGGTATTTCAATCCATAATGGATCGTAATGCATTAAGTCTATGATCTTTTATTGGTTAAAGCATAGGGGTAATAATGGTATATGTAGTTGGGAGGATTGGTTGATCTCTCCATTTTCTGGATTGTAATTTTGCACTTACTTGTATTTCCTTCTTGTTATGGTCCCTCTTCTAGTTCCTTGCTAGTGGAGGGTTACCTTTTTTAATAAATTTGTCGTTTCCAAAAAAAAAAAAAAACTTGTGAGATATATATAACGTCCCCAAAATTTGCAATATATTTTAATTTTTCAAAACAACATATTTCAAACTAAAAACCCATAAATTGTATGGTCCACGATATTATCACATACAATTTAATTTGCAATAAACTGTATGGTCCACGGTATTTTCATGAGTAGCATTCCAGAGTGGCATTTTGGAGAATATTACGTTTGTGTGTGTTCATTTTTTGTGTATTTAAATACGGAATTTTTGTAAAATGACCACTTAAGGGGTGGTATTTTCTTAGGTGCATTTTTGAGTTTTTATATAGTTTTTGAAAAGTAAACCGCATGTGTTGCAAAAAATAACAATGCTTGAAACCCTTAAATCTATTGCAAAAAATAATAATTACATAGACTTAAATATGTTTTAAATAATACTAAAATGTTCAAATGGTCCCCTACTTTTTCTTCATACCTCATACAGTTTCCATGATTCGATTGTGAAATGAGATCACCCAGGTATTGGTTGAACCCTATATCCTCAAAGATTTCCCAACTATCAACATCTCTAGGATCCAACATAAGAACACTCCACAATTCCCTTTATCGTCAGAATGTTGTAAGACGTCTATGCTTTGTACAAGGGTGATTTTGAAAGTCTCAAGGGGGATTACATCAGTAGGTTTGGAACCCCAATAATTAATACCCATTAGGAGTTTGTGGATATGGGCTTGCATAGCTATAAACCAAGATTCATCTTCTGAAAAATAGTCGCATGCCCAGTGACTATCATATATATATATATATATATATATATATATATATATATATATATATATATATATATATATATATATATTCATTGTGAATGTCTTGGAATCCGAAACACCCAAAAACCCATGGCCCCATGGTATATAAATAGGGATGTAAAGTTGCACAAAAGATTAGAACTAAGTAATCATTATATAAGATTTTATTATAAGTGATTATTACTTAGGTAGGAGTATGAAACACAAGTATACCTTATCACACTCAGACCAATCTGGATAAATGGATCCATTAGGAATGTTACGCCACTTCTCTAAATCTGTTTTAAAATTTGTCGATACAAATCTCCACCAAGAATCATTCGGTCTTTGCTCTATCATTAACAAAATCTAGAGCATGATGTGCGGTCAATCAACACATTTACACAATAAAGTAAGTAACCTAAGTGAATGTTTAGTGTGTAATAATCACATGCATATATAAATTTGTAACGTCCCAAAAATAAGACCAAAATTTTTTATTTTTAATTTAATAAAGTGGTAATCCAAAACATCATCATAAAACCAAGATGGATCAAAGTGTACCACTACATCATAAAATAATAGAGTAAATCACAAAATACGGAATAAGGTGGTGTGTGCTCTACAATCATCCCAAACTCTTCCCTTTCGAACCAGAAGTACTTGAAACATAAAATAAAAACCGTAAGCATAAAGCTTAGTGAGTTCCCTAAAATACCACATACCATACATAATAAACGCACATTGGGCCCCCGCCCTTCATCGGGCCTCGCCCGACATCAGGCCCTACTCAGCATTGGGTCTCGCTCGACATACAGACATTGGTGCATTCGACTCGCTAAACTCAGTGATGAAACTCGCTAAACTCAAGCTGCTGAATCACTCGAATAAATCTTTGAATGCTGGTCTGGAAATCCCGATGCTATAAAAACAATAACATCCAATTTATAATTGGATTCCGACCCATAAACAAAAGTCTAAAAAGGGTAAAAGATCATTTTCCCTTTATCTAACTTGGCCCAAGGCCAATGCCCAATCCGATTACTCGAAAGGCCCAACCAAAATGATCACCTAAAGCCCGATTAAAGTAAGCCCAAAACCACTAATGACCCAAGTCCCAAAATCGATCCATTTGGCTTCTGGTGAGAACGCCTGGCATTCCACCCTATGACGCCTGGGATCTGAACGTCGGGCGTTCCCATGCAAACGTTTGGCATTTGCTCGCCGATTACCAACTTCCAAACCAATGTCTTAATGGCTTAAGATCTCATGTCCAAGCTTTGGATCCAAACATAATGGAATGTCTAAAGCCATAAAGTTGCAAACTTTATGGCCATGCATGGCTACAATGAGCCCAACACCAAGATCCTAACTCAAAATCAACTATAAGGCTCCAAAACTCTTGTATGGAAGATTATGAAGACCCAATATTTCATTTTTATGATTCTAGACTCACTATTATGCTTGAAAGGACAGTCCAAACCTATGGATCACCCCAAACTCACAAAGATCAAGTCTTTGGGACCAAAAAGAACATAAACTATCCCTAAATCAAGATCTAACAAATGAGACATCAAGATCTGAACTTTATACCTCAAGATGATGGTCCAAGATGTCAAGAATCAATATCCACAAGCTAGAGAGCAACCACAATACTCTAAAGATCTTCCTTCTCTTATCAAGAACACTAAATGATCCCAAAAAGATGAACCAAGGCTTTAAACTCTCATATACACTTAGTGTTTTCAAAATGAGGATGGAGGCTGGAGTGGTGAAGGGTTTTGAGGCCATAATGTTTTTTAAATAGGGTGAAAACCCTAAAAATTAGGGTTTGGTCTTTATGTGAAAACGCATGGCGTCCATCATAGAACGTCTGGCGTTTGGATGCCTAGCTTTCTATGCCAAACGCCTGGCATTTGGACCAAAATGCCAAAAATTAACACAACATGGTTAAAAGTGTAAATACATGGAAACCATGGTGTTACAAATCCCCCCACTTGAATCAGACTTCGTCCTCGAAGTCCGCTACTGCCAACAAGTCTGGGTAGTGCTCCCTTATCTCATCCTCCAGCTTCCAAGTCTAGTCATATCTCTTACGGTGCTACCATTACACCTTCACCAGATTCACCACCTTATTACGCAAAGTCTTGGCCTTCCTGTCGAGAATTGCAATCAGCCTCTCAATATAATTTAGACAGTTATCCACCTAAATATCCTCCCGTAACTGAGAGACGTGGAGCGTGCTATGGATCTGACTGAGTTCCTTGGGAAGATCCAAGCGATATGTAACCCGACCCATACGGGCCAAAACCCCGTAAGGACCGATATATCTGGGGCCCAATTTGCCCCTCTTCCTGAATCGAACGACACCACACCTTGTGACATCCCCATTTTACGGCCAGAAAAGACCGATTTCGTTTATGCTTTTATAATAAAATAAGAGTAATCTTTCAAAGAAAAGTGTTGCGGATTTTTTTCCCAAAACAAAATATGATAAGATTTATTAAAGCATTTCTTAAAGATATGTATATTCATTACATTACAAAACTCGGGATGTCATCGTCAATACAGATCAAAAGCATAAACAAAACATCATTGGCCACAAAACAAAATTGGCCTCAAAACAATATAGGCCTTACAACATTCTATTTATTTTATACTGGCCTATAAATCCATAATCTTTCATCAGATCATCCAAATATGCTTTTGCCACTACCT
Organism: Lactuca sativa; assembly: GCF_002870075.4. Lineage (NCBI taxonomy): Eukaryota > Viridiplantae > Streptophyta > Magnoliopsida > Asterales > Asteraceae > Lactuca > Lactuca sativa. The sequence goes on from NC_056628.2 coordinate 98,138,583, forward strand.
GTAATACAAGAAACTGAGTGGGTCAGGCTGGGGAACCTGGTGAGCATATAGGGTTTTCAACCCACAATAATAAGTTCATTATTTATTTTCATCAAATCATTAACCCGACTACCCATTCCCATTATCCTCACTTTACGTCCCTAAAGCATCTATTCTAAGGAACCTAGCCTAAGGATTTTTCTTCGGGGTGACAACACTACTTAGGGGATTCCTCAGCAATACATGTCAAATAATGCAACTATGGGGGGATGGAGTACATCTTCAAAAACACCTACAGGTTGCGAGCCTGTTAGCGTTCCACTAGACTGCCTATAATAGTCTGTGGTCGTCATCTATACTCCGATAGATGACTAGATCATCATAAACATCAAGTTTCTCATCATTTTATCACACATCTACTATTTCATCTACCCATGTTCTACCCAACATATTTGTAGATATAAAATACAAACATAGTTTAAATCTAAAGAAAAAGGCTTAGATTTGAAAACCAAATGCATCTACAGTTTAGATCTGAAGAAAAGGCTCAGATCTGAAAACAAAAATTAGATCTGAAGGAAAAAGTTCAGATCTGAAAAGAAAGAGGTTCAAATCTTTCATCCAACAAACATCTCAAGTAAACAGATAATATATATATATATATATATATATATATATATATATATATATATAATATATATATATATACACACACACACATAGAACGTAATTTATATAAAATACTTCATATTTATGTGGAAGATGAAAGCGACTATACACTCACTTGATAGGGGGTGATTCGGACAAAACTTTGCTTCTTAGACTAATCTTCTTTGACGAAACCGGGAGGTTTGCTCGAAAACCGGGCTCTGCGCGGGCAAAGTTTCCAAACCGAAAAACTCTTTTTCTCGGAGCCTCCGGGCGCTCCAGGGTTTCTTTTAATGCTAGGGGGTTTCCTAGGCTTCGAGGGTGTTTTCGAAGGCTAGAGAGAGTGAGAGAGTAGAGAGAAAAAGAATGTTGAAAAATGGAAAAGGAAACGAGCTACCCTCGCAACCCTTATATAGGCCGAAGCCTCACAGTATGTTGGGCGTACCCTCGGTGGTACGCTGCGCATAAGGGTACGTGTCACAATTTGGATGGAGCAACGTGGTCACTTCGGATCCACATAAAAAGTCAAAACGTGGGGCGTTTGCTTCTCGTATGCAGGGCGTACTTCGGAACTCTTGGTGTCCGAGGATACGCTGAGCGTACCCCTCGCACCCAACTCACAATTTCTCATATCAACTTCTAAAATTTATAACTTTCACATACATGCTCCATTTTTGACGTTCTTTTTATCCATGCGTAGGTGAAACCGTACTCTACAACTTTTGTTTAGACTCCGTCGGCTAATTTTGACTCAATTTTTAAAGTTATATTTTTAACAGGCCCGGACAGGAAAGTTCGTTAAAAATTCATAACCCCTTCATCCGACGTCCATTTTCATCTGTCTTTTTACCATTGCGCTACTATTAATGAGACCTTCGATTCTCTTTTAGGTTGTATCGGCCAGAAATCGTTCGATCTAATATTTGAACTTCGGGCTGCATACTGCTAAGCCGAAACTTAGAAAAATCATAACTTCCTCATACGAAGTCAAATTTGGCGTTCTTCTTATGCACGCTCTCGGTTTAACGAACACTATGACTTTCGTTTAGATCGCTAAGGATAAAAAGTCTTCTATCATAAATACACTATTTGCGTCACGCAGTGTCGTGTCGCATCTGTCGCGAAACTTCGGCATACCATAGCTTCTTTGTTATAACTCGGATTTCGGCGTTCTTTATATCTCCGGAATCCTTGTCATGACCACTACAACTTTCTTCATCGATATCTTGTTTATCTAACATTTTATTTTTGACGCTTATTTTCATTTTTAATTTATTATATAATCAAAATTAAGTATAAATCACATAAATTCACATAATTCACATAATATTCAAGTAATTCATCTTTATTACTTTAAAAGTGGTTACAACGGTTGACTTAGACTATTACATCATCGCATCAATGCTTAGCCTCGAAACACGGGCGTTACACACCTTTAGGAGAACAATGTCCCCAACCTGGAATTCTAGATTTAATCGGCGTCTGTCGGCATAACTCTTCTGTCGACTCTGGTTTGTCTGGAGTTTAATCCGAACCTGATGTATCAACTTAGTGGTCTTGAGTACCATCTCGGTATTCCCCATAACCCGTGGACTGAGCTCAGCCCAACAAATTAGGGTTCTGCATTTCCTCCTATGGAGCATCTCCAAAGGAGGTCGATCGATGCTGGCGTAATAGCTGTTGTTATACGAAAAATCCTCTAACGGAAGATATGTATCCCAACTCCCATCGAAGTCCAAAACACACGCCTGAAGGACGTCCTCTAAAGTTTGGATGGTTCGCTCGCTCTAGTCGTCAATCTACGGATGGAAGGTCGTGTTGAAGTGCAGACGAGTACCAAACCCGTCGTGGAACCACTTCCAAAATCAAGAAGTAAACCGAACGTCCCTGTCTGAAACCACGGAAATCAGCACCCCATGTCGGGCCACGACCTCTATGATGTATACCTCAGCTAACTTCTCTGCAAAGATACTCTCTTGACTTGGGATAAAATGCACGCTCTTGGTCAATCGATCCACGATGATCCAACTTGAGCCCACTCTGCGCGCAGTCCGAGGCAACATTGTGATGAAATCCATGGTAATCTCCTCTCATTTCCAAAAGGGAATAACCAATGGCTGCATCTTGCCGTGAGGTTGCTGATTCTCGTCCTTGACTTTCCTGCAAATCAAGCACCTCTTCACATACCTAGCCACATCCCAATTCATGCAGGGCCACCAATAATCTGTACGAAGATCTCTATACATCTTCGTCACCCTGGGATGAATGGAGAATCTTGATTTGTGCACCTCCTCCATCACAACCCGGCGCACACTGCCTCAATACAAAACCCATACCCTCCGATGAAGAGTCAAAAACCCACGACTATCATAATCAAAGGAAGCCACCTGTAACATCGTGATTTTCACCATAATTTTGTTCTTTTTAAAACATTTATTTAACGGAATACGCTAGCGGAAGACTTAGTTTTTAATTCAAAACATTTTCAAAACCACAACGTTGCTTCAAAAATTCAAACATAATTTCAAACCGTGTAAAATGTAACAAAAGTACTTTAAAGTAAATAATCAAAAATGTGTCCAAGAGTGGTATCGTCAATATAAATCTATTACACATAAGAACCCCTCTCACCAAGGCCAATCTTCTAAACTGCCTACACCAATCATAAGGCAAGAAAGAGAAAAGGTACAAGTTTTAGCCCATGCTGAGTGAGTTCATAAAGTTGCACATAAAACATATAAACCCCAAATAGGTCAATCACTCATTTTATGATGAAGCATAAAAATGATAGACAAGTAAAAGATAGTAAACAACCGCATAATATAGTTAACCAGTCATACATTTCACCACATACATGCATAAATGTCCAACCGTAATTCTACCACATAACATATATGATCAACCAAAAACCATATAAACAACCGAGTAACATGTAGATAATCACATTTCATATATAGGTAACCTTTACCTGTTCAACCTCTTATTAATAACCAACCTCTTGTTACATATTCAACCTTTTAATATACAACCAACATTTTGTTATCTATTTAACCTTTTAATATACAACCAACCTCTTGTTATTTATTCAACCTCTTATTATATCTATCCAACCGATTGATAGAAAAGTGTCCCTTAGTGCTACCCAACCCAAGAGAAACACCCCCTTCACTACATGTATGCACGACCAACCTAATGCTCTAAGTGGATCATGACTTCCACCCGAAACACCAACCCCGTGACTCCACTTTCACTACTCCGACTATGCAAAGTACAAGTACCCCGCGGTGTCATTCAGGATCGGTACAAATGGTGTCAATTCTACATATACACCTCCTGATTCTCACATGGTGTTTGATCCGGACACACCATAAAGCCAACACCACTCTAGTTCCCGTACATCGAGGTGCACACGAACCACGTATCACACGACCATCTAGAAATTTCGTGCAACTAAAAATCGATAAGGCTTAAGCTCTTTCAACCTATTAGACTTGTAGGGTTCTACCCATGTCACAATTACACCACACAATGTCATTTATACATATATACCATATAAATGTGTATTAAACATGCAATGTATTCATAACCAACACATAGAAACACAACCATACATCATATTTCAAGCAACTTAAGCTACCATGCTATATACATCAAGTTCATCAAAGTGTAAGCAACATAGCAATTAGGTCATAACATGGAATTAGCACAAAGCATATATTAGCATCACAAATATCATATCATCATCAAACATAAGTAATGACATGGTCATAATAAAGTGAATCAAATCACCATCTACAAATTACACGTTTCAATCATGCAACCTTAGTGAGTTAAAACTATGAGCTCACCTTTAGCCTTGAAGAAATCCTCATTCTATTCCAAGTCTTGAACTTACTTGAAATTCTCAATGCCCCACCTAAACACCGTACATAATAAGAAATTAACAAATAAAGTATATGTTTCAAAAATACTACTTTATTCTAACTTTTATATTATTTTTTTATAATTTCCCAACCCAACCCCTGTTTAGTGTTTTAAGCATAAAAACGAATCTACACCTCTACTTAGGATGACTTCAGACTTTATGAAAACTAGACTCGATTTCCTATTACTTCATGAGAGTGGAGTATCACCCAATTCTTCCCAGATTAGTAGATATAGCTCTTGCGAGATGGGGCAAAGTTGTCGTGCAGAATTCCAACATTCACCAAAAATCACCATATGCTTTAAGACTTTGGGTAAAGGATTATAGTCACTCAATTTTACACACAAAAGTATTGAATGATAGTATTAAGACATCAATTGTGTACTTTATTTGGAATATCAAACAGATGACACAAAAATGTTAAGAGTAGAATGCCTAAACATATAGACGAATGTTTGGAACAAAGTTCCAGATTTTGACCCGTAACAACCACCTGTTCAAAGCCATTTTAACACCACTTAAACCTGTAAAAAATTTAACTTTATTCCATATTCAGGTAGTTAATACTTTTATCTTTAAAAGTACTACTCGCACAGGTCCAACCGATTTTTTTACAATTTTCTATGAGTTTTACAAGACATCATGTCCATGTAACTCATTTCCGACTAGTCAGTGAAAAGACAATTTTCACCTTGGTTAGGGACAATATCAGATCTTGGGAAAAATCAAAGACAAACTAGACTCAAAATGAAAACTTTGAAAGTTTACGGATCATTAATCCAACTTCTGATGATTTTTCTACATTTTTGTTCAAAACAGGGGCAGATTGGTAATTTTTTAGAATTTCCCAGCAATGCATTTTAAGTGTTATTTGACAACTTAACCTATTAAGCCATAACCAAAATCAACTATAAAGATGAAAATTGAGTACTTAACAGTATAAATATGTCAAGAAGTTAAAATAACAATTTCAACCTCAAACCATGACTCAAAGTACATTGGTTTTATGGGAAAAGCAATGTATGTTGCAAAGAGAGAAAACACCACTATGGTTTGAGTTTCCTCCGCCATTAAGCCTCATATTAAGACTTCTAGGGAATGTTTTGAAGACACTTTGGATGGTTCAAAACATGGTATTTTTATAGAAAAGCACTCACTACAATTAAACATAACAAAAACATGAATTCTTGCAACAAAAGAAAACATTTGACTCCAAGACTTGAAGCAATTCATTGACATGAACAATAAAGTTCTCCAGGGTGTTCATAACATGATTTTGACAGCAATAGGCCATCAAAATACACCCAACAAACTGAAATTTAACCATATGAACATTTAAGGATTGCAAGGAGAAAGAAGGTGTGATCAATAACACCAAAGAGAAGACAATTGACCCAAGATTTCAACCAACACATTAGAAATTGAAGTAGAATTACATGAGGAATGAAGAATCAAGAAGATACCAAGATTGTTGATAAATTTTCGACCTCAATTGAACTCTCCAACACAAACCCATTGGCCTCTCTCACTGCACAGCCTCGTGATCGGTCCTCTTCCCCCCTCTTCACGTTTTTTTTCTTCTTTCCTTCATGGTGAACGGCGACAACAACTAAGAGCCAAGAATGTTGGTCTCGTTTTCTTCCTTCTCTTGGCTTCATCGATGTTGCACAAGTAAGGACCAATTCCTCTTTTTTTTTTCTCTTAGTCGACGCACAAACAAAAGAAGGGAGATGTCGATCGTTTTTTATGTATGTGTGTAGGAACGAACGCAAAGAAGGAAACTGCTACACCCTTCAAATCCCTTATTCACGTCTAATAAAATCATGGGGGTTATACCCGAATTTTGCATTCTAGCCCCTTAATTCTCCATATTGAACCCCCTTTTCCCCAAACCTAATAAGTTAACATTTCAAGTTTCTTTCAATTGCATTTTAACCCCTCTATTCCATTTACACTTTTTTAATGAATTATACTTGCCTTATTTTTCCCACAGTCATTTAATTAAATTATTTCTTTTTAACTGTTGTATAATTATCTTTTTTTAATTTTATTTTAAGTAACATCATTTATTTAATTTGTTCTATTTCAATAACTTTAAAACCGGAATAATCCTATGAAAATAAATATTCATCTAAAGAAAACTAACATCTTTAACAAAAACAAAATTGGGTTGTTACACCACCTGACCCACAATACGCTCACTATTCTGGTGTTCTTCCTTTATAGCCTCGATCTGAGCCTCACAAATCCACTCCAATAGCGGAGTAATCATGGTCATCCTCAAACATATATCCCTGATCGGAGTCACGATCGCCTTGCGGCTGAGAGCATTAGCCACCACATTGTCCTTCCCCGGATGGTAAAGGATCTCACAATCATAATCCTTCACCACATCCAACCACCAATGTTTCCTCATATTCAAATTTGGCTGATCCATTAGATACCTCAGGCTCTTTTGATCCGTGTAAATAGTACAGCGGACCCCATACAGGTAATGGTGCCAAATCTTGAGGGCGAAAACCACAAGCCCCAGCTCCAAATCATGTGTCGGATAGTTCGCCCCATTAGGTTTCAGCTTCCTTGAAGCGTAAGTGATCACGCGACCCCTCTGCATCAAAACTGCCCCTAAACCCATGGTAGAAGCATCACAATAAACCACAAATTCCTCAATACCCTCCGACATGGTCAAAATCGACACCTCACATAGTCTCTGTCTAAGGGTCTCAAAAGTCGCCTGTAACTTAGGTCCCCAGCGAAATGTGACCGTCTTCTTCATCAACCAAGTCAACAGAACTGCTATCTTGGAGAAATCCTGGATGAATCTCCGATAATAACCTACTAAACCTCTGAATCTCAGATGGAGACCTCAGAACCTCCCACCTCATAATGGCCTCGACCTTGGCCGGATCGACCAAAATACCATTGTAGTTGACAAGGTGCCCCAGAAACTGCACCTTGCGCAACCAAAACTCGTACCTGGAGAACTTCGCAAAAAGTATCTCCCCCTCAAAGTCTCCAAAACCTCCCTTAAGTGCTCCTTATGCTGCTTCTGGGTCTTGGAATAGACCAGGATATCATCAATGAATACAATAACAGACCGATCCAGCATCGGCCTATATACGCGGTTCATGAGGTCCATGAACGCGACTGGAGCATTGATGTGCCCAAAAGGCATCATCATGAACTTGTAATGACCATAGCAAGTCCCAAAGGTCGTCTTCTGCACATCTTCATCCCTGACCCTCATCTGATGATAACTCAAACGAAAATCAATCTTGGAAAAACAAGATGCACCCTGAAGCTGGTCGAACAGATCATCAATCCTCAGGAGTGGATAACGGTTCTTCACCGTTAACTTATTCAACTCCCGGTAGTTAATGCACATACGATGAAACTCATCCTTCTTCTTCACAAACAAGATCAGTGCTCCCCAAGGCGAACTGCTCGGTCGAATGAATCCATTGTCTAACAGCTCCTACAACTATGTAGACAACTCTTGCATCCCGAGAGGAGCCAACTAATACGGTGCTTTGGCTATCGGAGCCGCACCTAGAACTAGATCAATCTTGAACTTAACTTGCCTCTCCGGAGGCACCCCAAGAAAGTCTTCCGGAAACACATATGGATACTCCTGTACAATCAACACATCGCCCACAATCGCATTACCTTTATCCCGGGTATCCATAACATTGGCGAAAAATCTGGAACAACCGTGTTGAATATAACATTTGGCCCTCACTGTTGAGCACAAAATCAGCCCACGCTGAGCTCTCTCTCCTTGAACCACTAACTCTCTTCAACTTGGGGTTCGAATCTGAACTAACTAGTGCTCACAATCGATCATTGTCCTATTAGGGCTCAACCAATCCATACCCATGATAACCTTGTTCCCGTGCAAAGGAATGGAAACCAAATCAAGCGGATACTGATCACTGAACATCTGAAGAATACAACCCTGATGACCCCATATCCTTAGAGACTGCCGCCCATATCCTTAATCTACTACCGACAAAGAAGGTTGCCAAAACACCTCATGAGAAATGGACAGGGAAGGTTCCCTCGTTGGCACATATCAAGGTTTGGGGTTTTGAAGCTTTCGTTAGACAAGAGACTCACGATAAGCTTGAACCTCGAAGTGAGTGATGTATTTTCATCGGCTACCCACAGAAGTCCTTTGGATAATTGTTCTACAGACCTAGTGAGAACATGGTCTTCGTAGCACGAAGGGGAGTTTTCCACGAGAGGGAACTCATATGCAATGAGGACAGTGGGAGTATAATTGATCTTGAAGAAATTCAAGTATCAAGCGATGAAGGAACCTCTAACACTAGCGCTCAACCCAAGGAAGAAATTCTTGTTGAACCAATTGACAAATCATTACCTCTTAGGTGTTACACTCAAGTTAGAATGACACCAGAGTTTTATGGTTTCCATATTACTACAGATGGTGATACGTTTAACAGTGATAGCACACTGGTAAATTTGGATGATCCTTCAAGATACAAGGAAGCCATAGCAGGCCCTGAGTTTTCTAAATAGAAAGAGGCAATGGACAATGAGATCCACTACATATATGAAAATCAAGTTTGGAACTTGGTTGACAATATACCAGGTCGTAAGACAGTTGGGTGCGAATGGATCTTCAAGAAGAAGACTGACATGGATGGAAAAGTACACACGTTCAAGACACGACTGGTTGCGAAGGGCTTTACCTAAATCCCAGGGGTTGACTATGATGAGACCTTCTAACCAGTGGCTAAGATCAAATCTATTAGGGTTATGCTAGCCATAGTTGCATTTCATGATTATGAAATATGACAGATGGATGTCAAAACCACTTTCCTTAATGGAAAGTCAGTTGAATATGTTTACACGAGTCAGACAGAGGATTTTGTGGATGCTAAGTACGCCAATAGAGTGTGTAAGCTTGAAAAATCAATCTATGGATTGCAGAAAGCTTCTCGCAGATGGAATCTTTACTTTGATGAGAAGGTCAAAGAGTTTGGCTTCTCTAGGTGTGAGGATGAGTCTTGTGTATGTGTCAAAGCTAGTGGGAGTATAGTTAGCTTTCTAGTACTGTATGTTGATGACATATTGCTCATAGGAAACGACGTTCCAACTTTGCAGGAATTTAAGTCATGGCTTGGAAAGTGTTTCGCTATGAAGGATCTAGAAGAGGCTGCTTATATTTTGGGAATAAGGATCTTGATAAATAGGATTAGAAGACTAATTGGACTTAGTCAATGTACTTACTTGGATAAAGTGCTAAAGCGTTTTAGCATGGATTCCCCTTACACTCATGACCACCTCCAACGATAGTCTACTTCAAACTGGTGAATGCTACGATCCCATCATAGTCTTTCAACACTTATAACCAACCATGGTTACCACTCATGGCCTTACCACACCCTAACCATCACAACCTCACACATCTTGAGCGAAAACCTGAATCCAACTACATCTCGTTAGATGTCCGGGACATACTTCAAAATTCGAAGCCCTCAACCTGGACTCAACCACAAGCCTGCTACACATAATAAAGGAGACTCCAACCAGCGTTTGGAAGTTTCCTGATACCCAGACAGATCGATCATCTGCAATATCGACGTCTAAAGGACAATCTAGCTCCCCCAGAGCTCCAGAAAACCTCTTGCTAAGTGGAAGCGATACAAATGACCGGGTAGCCCCCGAATTCAACAATACCAAAAAAGAAATACCGTTCACGAGGAACAATCCTAAAAATAAAACACATAAATATAAGCAGGGAAATCAATATAAATAAAGAGATAATGAGAAGATATATACCTGTCACCACATTAGGTGCCGCACGAGCCTCCTCAGCCGTCAACTGAAAAGCCCTACTCTTCACCAAAGGTGCATCCGCCTTGCCCTGGCGGCCGTTAGTGATCCGTAGAGTCGCAGGAGCAGGTACTGAAATTGGCCCTACTGCAGTCAAACTTCGGCTTCCTCTTCCTCTCCATCTCAATATCAATATTTCCCTATCTCTTTGGTTCTCGCTATCATATCTTCCAGTGTCTTGCAACTGGATTGACTCACAAACTGCCAAATGCCACTCCTCAGCATCTCATGGTACATTAACTTCTTCATCTCCTCATCCGCCACATATTGCGGAACCAAAAAGCGCCCTATCACGAAACATCGCGGTGATCTCAGCCACCGTCTCAATAGTCTATCGGAGATCCTGAAACTCTCGCACCAGCTGTTGCACCTTAGTCACTGGTGCAAACTTAGCCCTGAATCTAGTCACAAAATTGTACCATGATATGGACTCAATCACCTCGCCTACTAAGGCATGCCCTACCTCCTCCTACCAGTCCCGGGCTAGTCACTAGTGTAACCTTTGCTCCATTGGGACACCTACTGGTGCGGAATGCGTTAGCAACATCTGCTAACCATCACCTTCTTGCTATCGGATCCTTCTCTCTGTAGTAGTCCGGAGGCCCACATGCTCGGAACTCCTTGAAGGTCAATGTGTTGGGTTTTGAGCATTCTAACACTCCTAAGTGTACATGAAACCCTAATAAACCTTGGATCTATGTTTTCTCTAAAATACATGCAAATAATAATTTCCAAGGTTTACATCCTAACTAGCATGGCATGAAGAACTAGAATCATAAAACACTAGAAGAATGACATACCTTTTGATAGTGATTGATTGCTTGGAGTTTGAGAGCCTAGCACCAATAATGTGAATGCCTCAAGTGGAATCACAAATCACCACAAACTTGGAAAACTTATGAAAGTTTATACTTTGCTTCAAGAAATCGTCCACACCCTTTTTCACACACTAGGGTGCAATTTCATGCAACATAAGCTTGTTTATATAGTGTGCATGATTAGGGTAAAACCCTAATAACCCATGCCTTTTCCTTTCCAAGGATCCATGGGTTAAAAGCTCCATGGATCATCCATGGACTTCCATATAAGCTTAGCCCATTTCCAAATGAGTGTTAGCCCACACTATATAAATATAATAGCCCATGATTTAATTAGTCTTCCTTTTAATCACTAAATTAATTCATAATTAATTTAAGACTAAAACTAATTAAATAACATGACTTCATATTAATATTTTATAACTTATAATATATTAATAAACCATAAGTATACAATTCTCATAATATTATCAATATATCGTTTGGGTGAAGTGCAACCCAAATGGACCATGCCGGGTCAGGTCAAGTATATAGCAAATAAGTTATGGACTTAGACACCTTATCCAACAGTCTCCCACTTGGATAAGTCTAATACATGTATTTGCCTATATTACTTCAGGAACCAACCAACAATCGTAGCTCTCGAAAACGCTGTTGAACTATGAAGTGCCATTTTAGATAAGTGATCATATAATCCTCTGTTCTCATGATATCAGCCGGACAAATACATGGAACAACGTCGTACTTATTGTCTAGCAGTTTGTTTCCCGATTTCCGATTTGTTTTACAAAGAACTTAATCGAACACATCAATTTAGTTCTGACTGGGCCCGGTACATAGGTCAAAACAAAATCATCAAGGGGCCCATATATCGCTTCTATTTCTAGAATGAACGGATAAACTTTGACTCATATGCTTGTTCTACTACTTGTTGAATTGTACAAAGGCACGTTTTGTAACATCAAGTTACTGATGCGTTTTCGTGCAATCAATGCACAACCAACTCATAGGCAACGACTCATATCTCTAGGTTTGAAGACTTATATGATATTACCGTCTCACGATCACTCGAGATAAATTCCATGAAGTGATACATGTGAGCGTGGGTTAATTCCAATACTCATAACTTATGAGCACTCATGAATGTTGTAGTAACCATTAATATGACTAAACACATTTAGCCATCTACAAACTCGATTCATGACAGTCTTAATTCATACCTACTTCCAATATATGAACGAACGTGGAGTGTTTAAATAACTTAGTCATTCGGAAAGAATAACTTAGCTATTTTGGAAGTCAAAACATGCAAAGTGAAACACAATAATAATCGAATCCAATATGGTCTCAGAACCCTTTTGAATATAAATAAAACCACCTTTTATTTATCACCATATTGATTACACATTATTCATTGTATAATGTTTCAAATAATCAAATTAATACTTGAATAAAAACAATAGTTGTCCCATGCTCCTAGCATGTACACTTTGTTTTTCTAAACAATAGTTATGTCATACTCCAAGTATGTACACTATGTTTGTCTATGATATTTACTTTGTGAAATAGATCAATTGAACATGATTCCAATGATGCTCATTTCACAATCCCAAATCCTTATTGTAAATGTAAGAATTCGTAATTCCTACCATTTACCAAAAATATGTTAGATTTTAAACTTATATGCACTGATCCTCTCGTAATGATTATGCACAAGGTCACCAAAACCTTGTCATCAGTCACTACAGAGGATTCCAAAGGAGATCAACTCTATGGAAACGAAGTCTCGTATCCAAAGTACATTGCTTTGAACATCCTTCTTGCACTAAGGTTTTCTAATCTTACACAGATTGAACAACTCCCACCTATGGAGACATTTCCATAGTCCCATTTTTACTATCACTTCCGAACACCAAACAAGAGTTACCTCTTTTCAGAATATGTCGATATGGTCCTTTCCAACAATTTACATCATACTTCCAACTGTCCCTGAGCAACCAATCTTTTGTGGACCTCAGACTGTACTTGACAATTTCTTAATCACTTTAGTCATATCCCGTTCTATAACTTTACCTTCTTAATGCCCTAAGCATTTGAAAATTTAGAAAAGATGAATATTATAGCACATGCAATCGATCCAATATCCGAAGCATATGCGACACGATTCATGATGTTTCACATGAAGACATGATACTAGACCAGTCTTTTGCTACAATATTTTTTATTTGCCATGTTTTCAAATTTTAACTATGAAGAGGGATGCCATAATCATAATCGAATTTTTTAAAACACAATATATATAAAATTTCTTTAAGTTGAACCATTCCAACATAAAATACATATATATATATATATATATATATATATATATATATATATATATATATATATATCCTTGACTAATGATTATTAACTACTCAATCTAAGCTTTTAGAATTGAAATGAAATATAATTTCATCTCCCTTAATTATAGCAAAACAACCTTTTCAACCCGTACAACTTTACGAATTGAAACTTTTGTTTTTCTATAATTAACATTGCTAACTTGCAACACTAAACATAATAATCATGCTCCCACTAACATGAAGATTATCAGCATAACACTTATGCTCCCACTAGCTCTGACATATTTCCAGAAATCAGTTGGACTTCTGAAATTTAGATTCATACACCCTTTCTTAGATAGCTCACATGTGTGTCTAAACAATTTCCAGAACTATGAAAAGGGATGTCGTAATCATAGTCTTAATTGTTTAGACCTTTGCCATTTCTCACAAGTCCATGTTAGTGTGCCGGTTAACCACACACGCTCCACTAACGACTTTAAGAATGCAAACATCACAATTGCTATCTACTTAAAATCTTCTTAGTGAAAGCATTTCCTCACCATCATTTTCATGAATCGGAGAGAAACCTTATGACACTCATATTTTATAGTGTATGAGTTTCTATCCATGTGAATTTGTCAAAACCATAATCACAAGACACGGTTAGTGACAAATTCAGCCTTACATGGATTGAACTTGTTCAATCTTAATTTCTTGTCACTTGGTAGCACAAGGCCCACCAATGCTTCCAAGCTGTTATGCACACAGTTTAGAACTAACAAAACTCACATGCATAGTCAACTTAATAGGAACAGACACAGAAACAAGAAGTATGTCAACTTAATAGGTTGCAAATCTTAAGTCATGTGCTAGTGATAAAACTCAGGTTTTACTATTGATTAAATCTTGAAATCCTTTCAGGATCTTTAAGACTCCCACTGTCCTCTTGACATATAAGTTTCCCTACTCAAGGACCATTCCTTGACAAAACAAATATTCAAGGGATAGTGCAGATTCCTATCAAGATAATCACTTCACACAATTGGTCTTAGTTGGTCTTTGTCTTATCCAAGACATCACAACTTACCAATTTCAAATGTACAGGAGTAGAAAACATTTTACACTACATTTGATAAGTGTTTTAAACCTTAATTTATGTCACTCAATGTTACAGTCTTGGAGTATGACTCTAAGAGTTGTTTTGGAATGAAGTATGACTCATTCTCTTGATTTTAACCATTCCAACAATTCATGACCCCTCTTCTTAGTCATAACAATGCACTACGATGTCCTTAGAGTATGAATTTGTGATATGGTTTCATAATCATTAAGATGATCATAAAACATGATACTAAAGTACTCTCCCATCTTTTCAGATTTGAGAAACTTTTATCTTTCTGCCAAATTTGATTCTTCTCATCCGTTCTACCATACATTGAAACTTTTCCAATGTTACAAAATTATACTTAACCTTATAAGTATAACCATATATACTAATCTTTAGGAAATCATGACGAATCGATCTTTGTGGCGGACCTTGACC
Source organism: Lactuca sativa (assembly GCF_002870075.4). Lineage (NCBI taxonomy): Eukaryota > Viridiplantae > Streptophyta > Magnoliopsida > Asterales > Asteraceae > Lactuca > Lactuca sativa. The sequence continues at coordinate 98,153,682 of NC_056628.2, forward strand.
AACACACACCCAATGTACCTAATTCCTTAGTCCTTCAATTGACTCACATATGCATGTGATCAATGAATTAGTCTCAATTTTCATCATACAATACAGCTTGTATGATTCCAAGTTTCTGTCCAATTGAAGCTTGGGTGATGAGAACCTTTCCTCATTTGGTAAATTCAGACACTACCACAAATGAGAGAATCAAACTCATATTTCCATTGTTGCTAGAAACATACAAACATCAATTTTCCATAAATGTCATTAGAAGGGGATATAATATAAAATAAACTAAACAAAACTTTTATTTCTTTATAAAATGCGGAAATATATTCCTTATAATGCATCTTCAAATGAAAATTATGCTATTACATATTTCCTAGCAATCTATCATAACTTTTAAGTAGTAGCTCAAAAATCCGATCATCGAACCATGCGATAGAAATCCATCTTTGTGATCAGATTCAGCGCACTCTTCTTTTAACCTTCCTTTTGCTCGATCCTACTAAACATCAAGATGCAATCTAGTCACATCATGTAATAGGAATCAACAATTAGGAACTTTAATAAAGTTAGATAGTGGACTTACCTGAAGCAGAGTCAACCATTTTGTCTCTACTTGCTTTCAAATCTTTCAGGTATTCAGGCAGCTTCGTTTCCAATGTCTCTTCTCATGACAATAAAAACATATAGACTCTTTGGGAACGGTGCACGAGACAATCACAGACGTAGCCTTTCCCTTTACCTTTTGGTCAACCGGGTTGACCAAGGTCGATCCCTTTCCATTGGGAAGAGAAAGCTTTTCTGGACTTCCAATGTTACCATTATCTATGTCCATGGAAGTTTGAGAATTTGATGTTTCACCAATATTTACTTTTCCAGTACGCTAAAACGTTTTTGATTCAGCAGCAATGAGCAAATAAGAAAGATCAATAAGAGTCATGTCGTGATCTATCACATAGTAGTCCTTAATGAACTCGCTATATGACTCTGGAAGTGTCTGAAGAACCCAGTCAGCAGCCAAGTTCCTTAGGATATCGACACCTAACATTCTCAACCTGTCAATGTGTGACTTCATTTCTAAGACATGAGTACACACAAGGTTTCCATCTTTATGTTTCATTTCCAGTAGGGCTTGAGTGATCTTGAACTTTTCAAGTCTTCGAGCTTGTGGGTCAGGGAGAATAAATGGAGGAGGTGGAGGAAGTGAAGCATGATGTTGAAGGACATCATCTTCAAGAGGAAAGTTTGTTTCAAGAGATTTGGGAAGATCATATTTGTCTGAACTAGACATCTACAATGGGAGAAAATCAAGTTAGTTGATTCAAGTCCTTAATATAACACCCAATATGAAATATTAAGGCTAGGACCCAACACAATATTTTATAACTTGGAAGAGGGATGCCGTAATCCAAGCTATAAAATATTTGAAGGTAGGCGAATGACGATTCACCAATTTCCACCATGAAAAATGAAATAATTTATTAGGTTTCTTTTTGTGAATAACCATGCAAATTCACTTGGTACCCTTAATATGATCACCTAATCAATGTGTCAGTTAACCACACACGCTCCACCGATCTATGATAAACATTAAGTCACCCTTTGTGATCCTTACTAGTCCAAGTTAGTGTGCCGGTTAACCACACATGCTCCACCAACGACTTGGTAAGGTACAAAGTGTGAATTTCATGGGTTAGCACCATGTTCACATTTTTCCTAAAGTAACTAAGTTTGGGAATTAAAAAATATTTAGTTACTTTATAATAGTCATTATACTTTTAATGAGAATTTAAAGTCATTGTCATACCCGTTCGGCTAACGACCCTCCACCGATCAAGGAAGCGGTGGGTGAGAGTGGACACCCATTAAGCTGTCATTTTATAGGCAACGACCTTATACCCCCCTTATAGACCGGCTTCGTGAATGAGGCCTACTAATGGTAAAACGACTTGTTCTTATACATATATGTAATTATTAACCATTAAGCTTATAATAGTATAAGGTTGAATTTTAACTTTTAAAACTTCTAGGGTATGGAATTAAAGTTTGTGTGAGACTTTACAAATTCCAAAACTTGAGGGCAAGTTTTGAACAATTCAAAAACTCTTGGATATTCATAACTTATGAGTTTTAATTAAGTGTTTTAAAACTTTAATGAAGAGACTCTTGGATATCCATAACTTGAGGACAAGTTATGGAGTCCATAAAAGCATTTATTAGAAAACTCTTCAAGAAAATGTAACTTATGACTTCTTAAAAAAACATTCAAAAGAAAAACTTTTGGAATTCCATAACTTGAGGAAAAATTATGAATTCCATTAAAACACATTAAGATCAAGAATTAACTAATAAACAATTTGCAAATAATTCCTATGATCTAACAAAACTCATATGAACATGAACATCCACATCAACAATTTCAAGAATCATATGAACACATATAAAAACTTGGAATTTTGATATTTGACTTGAAATTGGTTTACCACAATCATTACCACATCAAAAACAAGTTTTATAAGTCCAAAACGGTTTATGGTAGTGATTCTAGACCAATTCCAGCCAAAACAGTCGAATATATGCTGTCAGGGGGTCCAACTCGTCGAGTGCATGAACAAACTCGACGAGTTGGATGCATTTTGCCTTGGACTCATCGAGTCCCTTCATGGACTCGGCAAGTCTGTTGTGCAGACAACATATAAACTTCGATTTTCAGCAATTTGCATCAAGTATTTAAGAAAACAAGCCTAGGCTCTGATACCACTGTTGGGATATGAGCATTCTAACACTCCTAAGTGTACATGAAACCCTAATAAACCTTGGATCTATGTTTTCTCTAAAATACATGCAAATAATAATTTCCAAGGTTTACATCCTAACTAGCATGGCATGAAGAACTAGAATCATAAAACACTAGAAGAATGACGTACCTTTTGATAGTGATTGATTGCTTGGAGTTTGAGAGCCTAGCACCAATAATGTGAATGCCTCAAGTGGAATCTCAAATCACCACAAACTTGGAAAACTTATGAAAGTGTATACTTTGCTTCAAGAAATCGTCCACACCCTTTTTCACACACTAGGGTGCAATTTCATGCAACATAAGCTTGTTTATATAGTGTGCATGATTAGGGTAAAACCCTAATAACCCATGCCTTTTCCTTTCCAAGGATCCATGGGTTAAAAGCTCCATGGATCATCCATGGACTTCCATATAAGCTTAGCCTATTTCCAAATGAGTGTTAGCCCACACTATATAAATATAATAGCCCATGATTTAATTAGTCTTCCTTTTAATCACTAAATTAATTCATAATTAATTTAAGACTAAAACTAATTAAATAACATGACTTCATATTAATATATTATAACTTATAATATATTAATAAACCATAAGTATACAATTCTCATAATATTATCCATATATCGTTTGGGTGAAGTGCAACCCAAATGGACCATGCCGGGTCGGGTCAAGTATATACCAAATAAGTTATGGACTTAGAAACCTTATCCAACACAATGAACGTGACCCTATCAAGGCAACCATCTCAAAATGGAAAGAGCCCAAGCGCTCCTCCAACATACCCTCCTTGATCGTACCAAAGATCATAGGAGTCTGCTCAAGAATGTTGCGGGTAATCTCCGACGAAATGAAATCATGTATCTGATCATTCATTAGCATCCCTGGCATGCCAGAAAACTAGAGCAACACAACCATAATCTCGAGAATACCACAACCTTCCAAAGGCAACTGAAACCAACCCTAACGGAAGTCTCCATACCAAAAAAAAATGAATCCTTAATCCCTTTTAGAAGACCACATCCACCCTTCCAAAACCTCAAATCTCAAATTGGTCTGACTCCCCGACTGACCGCTCACACTAAAGCACTACCATACCCATTCGATATTAAATTCTAGACAAAACAAAACACTTCCATCCCTTGAGGCTTCCATGGAGAATCCCAAAATCACCTGCCCAAATATTGTTGTAGAACACTTATACCTGACAGAAGGCTCAGATAATCCTTCGAGTAGAAGATTCCTCCTCATAATGGTTAGACTCATACAAGAGCTGCTCAATAAGGTCCAATCAACCACTATGAGATTATTTAATCCAACTGCAAGTGACTTAGCATATGCCCCGAATCACAAGCGACTCCACGCACGAATCCCAAATCACCGAAACCACTTCGACTCATCTTCCTTCCAGCTAGCTGCTTTCCAAAAGCAGCCGAGACCTAGTTAGTCCCAACTTGTCTGCCAGCTATCTGAGACACCGGACTCCTGCCCGGTTTCTGATTCAGAAGACACACATACGCCATCGCCCAACGTGACTCCCGAGAGAAACCTTATCTGGCGATAATTGCCTAAACCATCTCGCCACCAAATCCACTGCTAAAAGCATGTTGCATGCCCAACTGTCATATCATACCCAGTCTCCAACAACCTACCATTTCTTGATTCCAAACATGTTGTGGCCCACCCACAGATTGAACCATCACAAGATACAAACACAAAGGCTTGATCTATCATCACAACTAAATCCGTTCCTTTACCCTTGAGCCCTATAATTGATGCCCTCGACATAAAGATATCCCAATTCTTATTCCACTGAAATGAAAATCCTGCACATAAACACTCGCGATACCCAACTCGAGATCTCACCCAAAAACCAACTCGATACTCAGTTCATTACCCGAGATCCATGAATCTGCACTTGCATTTCACCAAAAACCTTCTAATTCACGACAACCTGTCACTAGACCGAGATATAAAGGTTCCCAAACCATCGCTGAGGCTACCAATCTTGCACCTGTTCCAACCACCAGGTTTCCTAAGAGTCCAAATAACAAGGATACCCAACCTATAAACCCCTTTGTGCCACACACTGAACACCCATTTAATCCTGTAACTCAAGATCCAAAACCTTGATCCAACGGTCTCCACTAGATCCTACCTGTGTTGCCATAATCACATGGGCCTTGCCCACGGGTTCCACCCAACAAGATCTACATGGTCCTGACTCTGCCTCAGACCCCAATGGTCCTCAATCTAGAGCAGAGCAATACCCCTCGACAATCCTAACCGGTGTGCACAAGTCATGAACTGATTTCCCCTTTGCACTCATGACCACCTCCAACGATAGTCTATTTCGAACTGGTGAATGCTACGATCCCATCGCAGTCTTACAACACTTATAACCAACCATGGTTACCACTCAGGGCCTTACCACACCCTAACCATCACAACCCCACACATCTTGAGCGGAAACCTCGATCCAACTACATCCCGTCAGATGTTCGGGACATACTTCAAATTTTGAAGCCCTCATCCTGGACTCAACAACAAGCCTACTACACATAATAAAGGAGACGCCAACCAGCGGTTGGAAGTTTTGCTGAATTCCCTCTTACACAACCTCAATCTAAACGGCCACTCAGTTCGTCTATCCTCCTGGTCAGGATGTGAAAATTTCCCTAGTTCCACACCCTTTAACTCCTAACTCCTGGAAATCTTGACCGATTATTGCCGACTTGGATTCCACAAAGCTCTTTCATCTCTTAAATCCTGATGGATTTCCCAACTTATCAACCTCACATAGCACGAACCGCCTATGACCTTTGTTAATCAATACTAGCGTTCCATTGCTAGCCAACTCCATGATCACCTAACTCCCAAAAACCTGAAAAATACTCCTAAAACCTTAATCCAGAGGGAGTTTCATGACTTTCAGCAACCCACTAAGACTCTGTCGGAGATCACCGCCAAGTTTCGGGAACGAGATTTATGGATCCCACAGTATGCTACCGATGAGGATATGAGGCAGACCCGATATCATTCCATGCTGAGGGATGATATTTGGGCGTTTGTGAACTTTATAGGGTGTAAAACCCTGAATGAGATGGTGGAGAAGGCCCGTGAGAGGGAGATGGAGTTGGATACCCGCACAAAGTGGAAGACTGAGCAGGGACAGGAAGCAGGGGGTCAGGCTAAGAGACGTAAGACCTCTGATTCTTCAGCTAGGGACTAGCAGGGTCGGGGCCAGTGTGCTAAGTGCGGGAGGTGTCGTAATGGGGCGTGTCGAATAGCCTAGATATCGGGATGTTACTCTTGTAGTCAGCAGGGCCACGTGAGCAGGGATTGCCCCAAGAAGTGTCTGATATGTTTCCACTGCAACCAGACCCGCCAAAAAACGCTTACTGTCCGAGGTTGCAGGGAGGGGGAGGAGCAGTGGTGGCACCTGTGCCCACTACACTAAGGATCATTGATGGCCGCCCTGTTAAAGCGGATGCCCTGGCGGTGAAGAGCGGCGCGTTACAGCTGACTACCAAGGAGGCTCGGGCTACGCCAGACGTTGTAGCTGGTAAGTGTTTATTATCGTGTACTCTTTGTTATTTTGTATGACTTATGTGTAATTATGATTGTATAGGGACCTTTTTGGTCAATGGTATGACTGCTCATGTATTGTTTGATTCAGGTGCTACTCGATCATTTGTGTCACTTACGCTTAGCTAGAAGTTTGGGAACGTGCCGAGGACCTTGGATTTCCCGCTCAAGGTAGATATTATAGATGACCAGACTATTAGTGTGGCGAGGGTATATCAGGGTTGTGTTCTGAATGTGTTGGGCTAGAGGTTCCGTGTTGATCTAGTTTCGATACTGTTGTGAGGGTTGAAAGTGATTCTAAGAATGGACTGGTTGGGAGCCAACGGGGCCATGATTGATTGCAAGTGCCAGTTGGCCAGGTTTCGAACCCTAAATGGGGGAGAGCTGGTTATTCATGGAGAGAGAACCTCACAGGGACCGACCCTCTATTTGGCTGCAAGGGCTACGAGGTTTTTACAACATGGTTGCACATGATTTCTGGCTTATGTCTCGGATACAATAATAGAGACCGTAACATATGCGGGCAATATGCCAGTTGTACAGGATTTTCGGGATGTGTTCCCTGAAGAGTTACCAGGAGTGCCTCCGAAGAGGCAGTGGAGTTTTGCATTGACTTGGTGCCGGGTGCCGCCCCGATAGCAAAGACATCATATCGATTGGCACCACCGGAGATGCAGCAGTTATCTGTGCAGCTTCCGGAGCTGCTGGACCAAGGGTTCATTCGTCCGAGCAATTCCTCATGGGGTGCACCAACCCTTTTTGTGAAAAAGAAGGAAGGATCGCATAGGATGTGCATCGATTATAGGGAGCTGAACAAACTAATGGTAAAGAACAGTTATCCGTTGCCGAGGATCGATGATTTGTTTGATCAGTTTCAAGGTGCGTCTTGGTTTTCCAAGATTGATCTTCGGTCTGGGTATCATCAGATGAGGATTCGGGATGAGGATATACTAAAGACGACTTTTAGGACTCGGTACGGGCACTATGAATTTGCGTTGATGCCGTTTGGGCTCACCAATTCCCCTGCAACGTTCATGGACCTCATGAACTGAGTGTGTAGACCGATGTTGGATCGTTCGGTGATTGTTTTTATCGATAATAATCTGGTCAATTATAAGACCAGGGAGCAGCATGAGCAACATTTGAGGGAGGTACTGGAGACCCTAAGGGCGGAGAAACTTTATGCAAAGTTTTCCAAATGTGATTTCTGGCTGCGGAAATACAATTTCTGGGGCATGTTATCAATCAGGAGGGTATATCTGTTGATCCAGTCAAGGTTGAGGCTATGATGCGGTGGGAAGTGCCAAGGAATGCATCAGAGATTTGTAGCTTCTTGGGTTTAGCAGGCTATTATCAGAGATTTATCCAGGATTTCTCCAAGATTGTTGTACCATTGACCCGCTTGACCAAGAAGAATGTGACCTTTTGGTGGAGTGCAGATCAGTAGATGGATTTTGATACCCTGAGATGGAGGTTATGCGAGGCTCGTATTCTAGCGCTACCTAAGGGATTCGATGATTTATTTATGTACTGTGACGCATCGATTTCAGGGTTAGGTGCGGTATTGATACAGAGGGGACATGTGATTGCTTAAGCCTCGAGGCAGTTGAAGCCTCACGAGGCGAACTACACCACACATGACCTGGAGCTAGGGGCGGCGGTGTTTGCCCTCAAGATTTAGAAACACTATCTATATAGGGTGCGGTTCACTATTTATACTGATCACAAGAGTCTAAAATATTTGATGGATCAACAGAACCTCAACATGCGATAGAGGAGATGGCTGGATATGCTTAAGGATTATGATTGCAAGATCCTATACCATCCAGGGAAGGCCAACATGGTGGCCGATGAATTGAGCCGCAATATGGTGGGGTCCTCTATTAGGGACATCTGTATGAGGATGATTGTGATTTCCCCTTTTTAGATATGATCAGGGAGGCCCATGTTGAGGGGGCAAAGAAAGAGAATTCTTAATTAACATTTGACAACTTTAAGTCACCAAATTAATTCTCAATTAACATATGACTTATATTAATCAAATAACATTATTCTTTTAATATATTATTCTCAGAATATATTAATAATAATATCTCTTCTCTCTTAACAAATCATCCTGTGAAGTTGCTATGGTGAAGGCAACCCAAAAGGACCATGCATAACCAGGTCAAGTACTTACCAAATATAGTTACAACCTTAGACACTAATCCAACAGTAACACCATGCAGGGTAGCCCATGGCAATCCTAGGTAAAGACCATGTGGGGTAGCCCATGACATTGGGTGTAAGACCGTTTGGGATATCCCATGGCAGTCCTAGGTAAAGACCATGTGGGATAGCCATGGCATTCTTACAGGTTTTATGTATGCATGGCTTATGTGATATGTGTGTAGCTTTAATTAGCTAACATGATATGTTTATGTGTATTGTGTGTGGTATGCTCTAAGGAACTCACTAAGCATTTCACTTACAGGTTGTTGATTTGTTTCAGGTACATTTGAGCACAGGGAAAAGGCATGGCATCATGGCATGGTGTGCACTCTATCTCTCTTCCATTAATATGTTTTAGGGACACTCAGATGTTTTTAAATAAAATTGTATTGAACGTGGTTTTGAAAACAATTATGTTTGGATTTCATGGTTATGCAAATGTGTTTGACTAATTAAAAAAAATGTAAATTTTCTTTGTAAAATTTGGGTCATTAGAAGTTGGTATGAGAGCCTTGGTTTGAGGGATTTGAGCACACTCTCAAGTGTGTCAGAACTCAAACGAAGGAAATGGTAAAATTGTTTTCAAAAGTAACATAAAAGGGTTTTCAAAAGGAAATGAAATTATGAGTGTTGCAAAGCGCGTGACAGCTGAGCCAAGTAAGTAGTTCCCCAATATGTTAGCCATGTTATACTAATATTTGAGACTCGTTGATCATATGGAATTTGCTGTGTGTATGTTTTTAAAATTATATATGGATAGAAGCTTATAGCTTCAAAATGATTGATTTGGCCTTATTTCCTGTTCCTTATTTGGTTGTGGTCCTGCTAAAGCCATTACCACAATCATTAAGTGAACCGTTTATAATAGAAATGGCCAACGGTAAAACCGAAGGCACAAAGGAGATATACTTAAACTGTACCCTAACTCTAAATGATAATCCCTTTCCAATCAACCTCATGCCAGTCTCGATTAAGAGTTTCGATGTCATCATTGGCATGGATTGGCTGAGTTCTCATCATGCTGACATTTTACGTTACGATAAGGCCGTTCGTCTTAATCTGCCAACCGGCGAAACTTTATTTGTCTTGGGAGACAAACCCTGTACCACTCTTCGTATCATCTCAAGTATCCAAGCTCAGAAGTGCCTACACAAGGAGTATCACGTGTTTTTGGAACATGTCGTGGATGTGAAACGCGAAGTCCAGGACGTCAAGAATGTGCCTGACGTATGCTATTTTCCCGACGTTTTTCCCGAGGACCTTCCAGGAATACCAACCGCGAGACAAGTCGAGTTCAGAATCGACCTGGTTCCCGGAGCTACCTCAGTAGCCAAAGCACCCTGTCGGTTAGCCCCGGCGGAGATGTGGGAGCTATCCAGCCAACTGAATGAGCTACTTAGAAAAGGATTCATCAGGCCGAGCTTCTCGCCTTGGGGAGCACCCGTGTTATTCGTGAAAAAGAAGGATGGATCATTCAGGATGTGCATCGACTACCGAGAACTCAACAAACTTACCATCAAGAACCGATATCCCCTACCCCGAATCGACGACTTATTCGACCAACTCCAAGGAGCCAACTACTTCTCCAAGATTGATCTGAGATCGGGATATCACCAGATGCGAGTCCTCGAGAGTGACGTTCCCAAGACGGCCTTCCGAACGAGATACGGAAATTACAAGTTCGTAGTGATGCCGTTCGGACTAACCAATGCGCCGGCCATATTCATGGATCTAATGAATCGGGTATGTCGTCCATTCTTGGATAAATTTGTGATAGTGTTCATAGACGACATACTCATTTATTCGAAGAATAAAGAAGAGCATAGTCAACATCTGAGACAAGTCTTAGAGACGTTACGAACTGAGAGACTTTATGCTAAGTTCTCAAAATGACAGTTTTGGTTTAGAAAGGTGGACTTCCTCGGTCACGCGGTCAGCAAGGAAGGAATCCACGTGGACCCATCAAAAATCAAGGCTATCAAAAATTGGTCTGCACCAACTACACCAACAGAGATTTGCCAATTTATAGGTCTTGCTGGTTATTATCGAAGGTTCATTCAGAACTTCTCCAGCATTGCAAAGCCTCTTACCGCCTTAACTCAGAAGGGTGTGACCTACAACTGGGGAGAAAAACAAGATGCTGCATTTCAAACTCTGAAACAGGCCCTTTGCAGTGCGCCCATTCTTTCTCTTCCAGAGGGAATCGAAGATTTTGTGGTGTATTGCGACGCTTCGAAGCAAGGGCTGGGCTGTGTACTAATGCAGAGAGGAAAGGTTATTTCATATGCCTCACGACAACTGAAAACGCATGAAGTCAACTACACCACTCATGACCTAGAACTTGGAGCGGTAGTCTTCGCTCTGAAAATCTGGAGGCACTACCTATACGGGACCAAGTGCACCATCTTTACAAACCACAAGAGCCTTCAACACATCTTCGACCAAAAGGAGTTCAACATGAGACAACGACGTTGGGTCGAATTGCTCAACGACTACGAATGTGAGATTCGCTATCATCCGGGAAAGGCAAACATCATGGCCGATGCCCTTAGTCGTAAGGAGTACTCTGGTCGAAGAGTGAAGTCATTAACCATGTCAATCCATTCGCACCTGTCATCACAAGTCAAGGAAGCTCAAGTAGAGGCCTTGAAACCCGCAAACGTGACAGGTGAGACCCTTAGGGGGATGGACAAGAACCTAGAAATCAAGAGTGACAGAGTACGCTACCTCATGAACCGAATCTGGACACCCAAGTTTGGTGGGTTCAGAGAGGTAGTTATGAGCGAAGCACACAAGACTCCATACTCTGTGCACCCAGGGTCAGATAAGATGTATCTAGATCTCAAACAACTCTACTGGTGGCCAAACATGAAAGCAAAGATTGCTACCTATGTGAGCAAGTGCTTGACTTGCGCCAAGATAAAAATAGAACACCAAAAACCCTCAGGTCTACTCCATCAACCTGAAATACCTGAGCGGAAATGGGAACAGATTTCCATGGACTTCATAAAGAAACTGCCCAAAACTCAGGGTGGCCAAGATACTATTTGGGTGATTGTCGACAGACTAACCAAGTCCGCTCATTTCTTACCGATCAAGGAAACTGATAAGATGGAAAAACTATCGAGAATCTACATCCGAGAGATCGTATGACTTCATGGAGTGCCAATGTCTATCATCTCAGATAGAGACAGTAGATTCACTTCCAGATTCTGGCAATCATTGCAAAAATCCATGGGAGCAAGGTTGGATATGAGTACAGCCTACCACCCACAAACTGACGGACAGAGTGAGAGAAGGATCCAAACCTTGGAAGACATGTTGCGAGCATGTGTGATCGACTTTGGTAAAGCGTGGGATGTTCACTTACCTTTAGTTGAGTTCTCTTATAACAATAGTTATCATACTAGTATCAAGACTGCTCCATTTGAAGCCCTTTACGGCCGTAAGTGCAGATCACCTTTATGCTGGACGGAAGTAGGCGACACGCATTTGGCAAAAGGTCTAGTCGCTGATAGCACCCTCACTGGTCCGGAGATCATCAGAGAAATGACTGAAAAGATTGTGCAAATACGAGAACGACTGAAATCCTCAAGGGATAGGCAAAAGAGCTATGCCGACAAAAGACGAAAACCCTTGGAATTTCATATTGGTGACCGTGTACTGCTAAAGGTCTCACCCTGGAAGGGCATGATACGCTTTGGAAAGCGTGGGAAACTAAATCCTCGGTACATTGGACCCTTCGAAATCATTTCAAGAATTGGTCCAGTGGCTTACAAACTCCAACTTCCAATCGAGCTTAACAAAGTACATCCAGTATTCCACGTATTGAACCTGAAAAAGTGTTTGTCCGACGAAACACTTGTAATTCCACTCAACGAAATCGAACTTAACGAAAATCTTAACTTCGTGGAAGAACCTGTCGAGATCATGGATAGGGAAATTAAACGAACTAAACAGAGTCGCATACCAATAGTAAAGGTCCATTGGAATGCTAAGAGGGGACCTGAGTTCACGTGGGAACGAGAAGATCAGATGCAACAGAAGTATCCGCATCTTTTCCTCAGCCCCTAAAACTTTTCTCTTGTATTTAATTTTGGGACGAAATTCCATCTAACGGGGGGATGATGTAACAACCCGTTATTTCAGGTCATTAAAAATCGAGTCTTGTAACCTCTTTGAAAAGGAATAAGAATATCATCGAAAAATGAAATATTCAAAAGCTCTGTTTGGAGTACACTATGTAGTAGATATCGTCTTAAGGTTTCCAAACATATAAAGAACACTAAAATCCGAATTATAACGAAGAAGTTATGACCATTCTAAGTCTTCCGACAAAAAACGGCAATACGGATATACGTAAAAACGCGAAGTTTCGATAAAATACTTTTTGACCTTAGGTGTCTAAATTAAAGTCATAGATATCATTAAACTGCAAACATACATAAAAAGAACGCCCAAATATGACGTTGTATGAAAAATTTATGAATTATTAAGGAACTTTTCTTACCCCAAACTTTTAAAAATAAATAATAAAAATAATTTCGAAATTTGCCGACGGAATCTAAACAAAAGTTGTAGAGCATATTCTCATCTACGCTTGGATATAAAGAACGTCGAAAACGGAGTTCGTATGAAGGAGATATGAATTTTTGAAGTTTGCTAAATAATTAATATATAAATTAAATTCAAAAATCGGTATTATCCGAAGGGTGAGTCACCGGGTCCATCCGAGTTGCGCCCGACGTACCCTCGTACGCCCAGCGTACTCAAGGACTAGGCTCCGGTTCGTCCACGTCGCCCCTATGCGAGGCTATGCCCCGTCCTGTCCAAAGCCGAGGCAGTCGAGGACTCGGTCACGCATGACGCACGAGTACGCCCCGCATAACCTCGTACGCCCAGCGTACCGAGGCGTCTCAGCCCCTATAAAAGGGATGCGAGGGTTCCGGGGAAACTTGCTCATTTTCTCTCATTTTTCTAGCGTTTTGCCTCGTTTTCCATGCAATAAATATCCCGAAGCCCCGGTTCTAATACTCAAGCCCCGAAGGAAGTTTTACGCTCCCGAGATTAACGAGAATCCCGAGAAAATCCGCTTTTTCAAGTCAATGTTCTGCTCGGTTTTCGTCACACCTTCTTCAATCTATCAAGTGAGTTCATACCCCTACAAACACACTTTAAATACGTTTTTAAATGCTTTTTATACTCTTTTAGGGGGGTTACAAGTAAACATACGGTTATTATCGTGTAGTTCATAAAGTTTCACTTTACTCACTTTTATCAAATGAATCACTTTTGATTCATTACTACTATGTGAAAACTCTTGTCATACTTTGCATGCACTAGATTTATACGAAGTATTTAGAAATTCCATAGTATCCTTCATTGCTAAACTATTTTATACATTCTAAGAACTTATGATTTATGCTTTGTCAAGCATTGTGAAAAAGGATAAACTTTGAATACAAAACTATTACTTTAATACAGACTTAGTTGAGAATCCGTGAGACGTGTACATCTTCAATACTTCCTTTTGCTAAAAGGTATCGCTACAAGTCCTGTCTATAACCAGAGTCTCCCGTTCGGAGAACGTGTCAAATGTGTATAGATCTATACAGGAAGTCATGATCCCGCGCCCGGACTGTTAGCTACAGTCCGTCCTTTGGGGTGACAGTTTGTCATAACGCTACGAAGCCTGAAGAACGTCGCTACAGGCATATAATGTTTAGTATGGTTATAAAACTCATCGGATATACAATTATTATAGTATGTCTTATTGATGAATGAGTAGCTATTAAAACTATTCTTTATCTAATAACTGAAATCTTCTTATAGGTTTTATTATATAAATCTATGCTTCAATCTTGTAAAGCATATCGCTTGCTTTCGGTTTTAGTCTTGGACATTAGACTAACTATTACTTTAGAAAAATATGGGATTTTCCTATATACAAACCAAACAACTAATAGGAAAATAAGGGTTTTTCTTGATTCAACTAGCTACATTTTACAACACAAATATTCTCATGCATTCCTTACTTTTATAAGAAAATAAGGGATTTTCTTGGAAAACATACACTCATTTTGGAATGGCATTCAATTTTTCTAAACCACTTATGAACTCACCAACTTAATTGTTGACACTTTCTCTTTGAAATAACTTGTATTCTCAGGGAACCGCTAAGCAGGTTGGAAATCAACTTTTGGGGATTAACGCACTTGCGTTAATTACTTCTTTTGAAAGATGTTTATGTATTTATCTTTTTAACATGTAATGAATACCATTATGTAAACATTTTTAAAACCTTTATATATGTATGGTGGTGTGTGCTTTCCTTTTTATGAATTGTTATGATACTGAATATGACGTCCTCCGCCCCCGAACATTTCCGCCGTTCTGGTTTGGGGGTGTGTCACAAGGGAACCCTGGCAGAGCCCATAGGATTGCGGTCAAGAATATCCTTAAGTACCTTCGGAGGACCAAGGAATGGTTTTTAATCCTCGGAGGGAGTGATGACTTAAAGGTGCGAGGGTATAGTGACGCCAACTTCCAAACCGACAGGGACAACTACCGTTCGCAGTCGGGCTGGGTCTTTACCCTGAATGGAGGAGCAGTAACTTGGAAAAGTTCCAAGCAAGAAACCATAGTTGATTCAATGTGCGTGTCAGAGTACATTGCAGCAAGCGAAGCATCGAATGAGGCAATATGGTTGAAGAACTTCATTGGAGATCTTGGAGTTGTACCTACTATAAATGAGCCTATGGAAATTTTTTGTGATAATGAAGGAGCGGTTGCCTTGACCAAGGAACCAAGAGATCATGGTAGATCTCGTCATATCGACAAAAAATATCACTTTATTAGACATCAAGTAGAAGAAGGACATCTCGTAGTTAAGAGGATATCATCAGAAGATAACCCAGCAGATCCGCTTACGAAGGGACTGAGTAGGGTTAAGCACTTGTAGCATGCTAGGAGTATTAGGCTGAAGGATGATATTTGTTTAGATTAGATAGTTTTAGAAACTTGTAATAGACAAATGTAATTGACATTTGATGATTTAATAAAAGAGTATTATTTATGAGTAAAGTTACTGTCTTATGTCAGTTGTTTATCTATTGTTTCCTTTGCATGTTTTGACTTCCTGAATAATTGAGTTATTAAGAATAATTGAATTGTTCAAATGTCCACAATCGTTCATATGTTGAAACTAGATACGAAAGAAGATTGTCATGAATTGGTATGTAGATTTTCTAAATGGTATTAGACATAGCAAAAGTTTGCTGCAACGTTCATGAGTGCTTATGAACTAGTTTTGAGCATTGGAACAAACCCGCATTTTCTGGAATCACTTTAAGATATATATAAGTGATCGCAAGATGATAATATCATATGGTCTTAAAACCTAGATATATGGTTTGTTATTTGTTAATTGGTTGTACATTGATGATGCGAAACCGCATCAGTAAATTGATGTTATAAAACGCATTGTTGTGTATGATTAATTGCTGAATAAGTAATTGCATATAAGTCGAAGTTTATCTGTTACTTTTATCCTAAGAGGGTAAAAGCGATATCTCGGCAACTCGATGATTTGATTTGACTTATGTGTCGGGCCTGGTCAGAACTGAATTGATGTGTTCGATTAAGTTCTATGTCAAATAAATCTGAGATTGAGAAACTAAATGCTGGACTATGATTATGTCTGCATGATATCTGAACAGAGGACTATACGATCCCTTATGTAAAGGACAAAAGATTGATAAGATCAGAGTTGACAGCATCTTTGAGAGCTACGATTGCTAATCGGTTTGTATTTAAATATATAGTTACTAGACTTATCCAAGTGGGAGACTGTTGGATTAGTGTCTAAGGCTATAACTATATTTGGTAAGTACTTGACCCGGTTGAGCATGGTCCTTTTGGGTTGCCTTCACCATAGCAACTTGACAGGATGATTTATAATGAGAGAAGAAATATTATTAATATATTATGAGAATAATATAAGGAATAATAATATTGTTATTTAATTAATATGAGTCATAAATTAATTAGGAATTAATTTGGTGACTTAAAGAGGTTAATTGAATAAAGGGGCATAAACTGTCAAATGTGTGATAGTTGTATTTTGGGCTATGAATCTTTATGGATAAGGGGGTGGATGATTTTAGGGTTTGGAGAAGCCTAGAAATCATCCAAGGCCTAGTCTATAAGGATTATTGGATTGCTTAGGGCCTAAGTTATTCAATTAGGGTTTAAGGTGTAACCCTAGTAGCCAATAGTATATATAGACCCTTTTGGTGGAGGAAATCGGCACTCTTGTATCCCAAGAAACCCTAGAGCCGATTTTCGCACCCTTCTCTCTCTCTATCATCATCATCTTGCTAGTTGGTGTTTGTAAGCCATTAGAGGAGTGACAATTGTGACTCTAAGCTCCAAAGACAAGAAGATTCAAGCAAGCAACTCAAGGTATTCCTTTAGATTTGATTTCATATGTTATGAATTGAATGTTTACACTTGATCTATCAATAGAAGTATTGGATACATTACATGTTCAATTAGAGAAAACTAGATCCAAGCATTAGTATTTATCATTAACAATTTTAATGAAGGGAGAATTATAGTCCTTTTCCTACCCATTCGGCTAACGACCATCCACCAGTTAAAAAAGCGGTGGGTGAGAGTGGACACCCATTAAACTGGCATTTTATAGGCAATAACCTTATACCCCCCCCCCCCCTTTTAGACCGGCTTCGTGAATGAGGCCTACTAATGGTAAGACGACTTGCTCTTATACATATATATAAATATTATTAACTTATAATATTATAAATATAAGGGTTGAATTTTAACTTTTAAAATTCTAAGGGCTTAACTTGGTATTAAAGTATTCATGGGAAGACTTTACAAATTCCAAAACTTGAAGGACTGTTTTGAAACTATTCAAAACTCTTGGATTTTTATAACTTATGAGTTTTAAGTAAAGCTTTAAAACTTTTAATGAAGAGACTCTTGGAAATTCATAACTTGAAGACAAGTTATGGAGCCATAAAAACTATTTATAAATGTGACTTTTCATATAACTTGAGGACAAGTTACAAAAAAACACATTTTATGAACAACTTTTAGATTAATTAGGATTGAAAACAACTAAAACACAATTTTTTTTCATTAATCTAAACTAACTCATAAATAAAGGAAACATAAAACTTTTGGTAATCCATAACTTATGGAGTTAAATGCTTGTTTTATGATGAAACATTTCATGTTCCATAAATTAAGAATCAGTTATGGAATTGTTTAAAACATTAACACCAAATTTTGTAACTCCATAAAAACCTTGAATCAATTTTATTTTAAAACCTTTTCATATCCACAACTTATGGAGGTTTCGAAACACATAAGATCACAACTTTAAAAAAACTTTTGAGCTCCAAAATTTTATGACAAAATTTCAAACTCCTTAAAACATTTAGATCAAACTTTTAATACTAATAAAATAATCATATCATTTTATTTTTTACTAAATTTGAACTAATTCAACTCATATAGCAAATGATTCAAATTTTACAAATAATTAGATTTTCACAAAACAAGTAATTATCTTAAAATTTGACAACTTCATGTTTTTCTTTCTTTTTTTTTCAACTTTGAAAATCAAACATTTGCATGAATATAACAGAACACAACCCATGGCTCTGATACCACTGTTGGGTTTTAGTATGCTACAACATCCTATGGTGCACATACAACCCTAAATACCTTGGATCTATGTTTTCTCTATTATACATGCAAATATGAATTTTCCAAGATATTACCCTATACTAGCATACAAATATCATATACTTGGGTAATAAAATAGATAGAATACATACCTTTTTTTTTATGTAACTTGTCTTCATGAAGCTTGAGTGCCTAGTGCCCCAAGTGTGACACCTCAAATGGTTCACACAACACCATGAACACTTGGAATAACCTTGACAATAAGGATACTTTGGTTCTCTCTTGTGAAATCGGCCTTGCTCTTTTGTGTACACACACTAGTGCCTATTTCACCAACCAAGGACATCTTTAAATAGTGTGGAGATTAGGATTAAACCCTAATACCCATGACCTTTCATTTCATATGATCCATGGGTTAAACACTCCATGGACTATACATGAATTCTTAGCCCAACCTAAATGAACTTGGCCCATCATACACATATATCTTAGAGTCGATATTTAATTAGTTACTTTTGATCACTTAATTAATTATAAATTAATTCTTCATCGATACTAATTAAATAATATGATTATATATTAATATATTACAACTTATAATATATTAATATATATCACTAGTATCCTTTTCCCTCATTTTGTCTATCCAATTTTCACAATGCCATGCAACCCAAATGGACCATGCCGGGTCGGGTCAAGTCTTACCACTTATAGTTATGGACTTAGACATTAATCCAACACTGTTCCTATCCACCAGGGGAACATACTTATCTCAGAACATCAAAGTAAACCTCTCCCAAGTCACTACAGTATGCTCTGGAGGAGTAAAACTGGCTGTCACAAACTTCCACCAGTCCTTCGGTCGTAAGCGAAGCTGGTTCAACGCGAACCGAACTCTCAAATGATCTGGGCAAGAACATGTGTAAAAACATCCCTCAATATCATAGATCCACCTCATAGCAGTAATCAGATCCTATGTCCCATCAAACTCTGGTGGCTTCGTGTTGCTGAACTCCCGAAACAACAACGAGTCACCTCCCTGTGGTCTAGCAGCGGCAATAGCTATGGTGGCTGCAACAGCAGCAGCCTTGGTAATAGCGGCGTACCACTCATCAAATGTATTTATCAAGGTGGTCTTGATAAACCCAAACATCTTCGAAATCGCCTTTCGTAGGACTGTGGCTACCTCATCCTAAATCATCCTGCGAATCTCATCATCACTAGTCCCACTGATCCTTGGAGTGTGGTGTGTACTCACCATGATGTCTCTGAAACGCAACACAAAATCATCAGAGACTCGCTCGAGTATACTCACACACGATCACTCGCCCCTAATTTCTCCTTAGCATCCTAAAGATTCTTACTTGGGTTTCATACAGACCCGATGCTTTCAATACTACGGGCCCAATAATACCTTCAACACTAGCCTGTAGTCACCCCAACTCCTCCTCCTAGGATCTAATTCACAAGTACTCTATCTCTCACAAATAATAGACTAGTCTCTCAGTAGGCTACTCACATGCTCATCTATGTATCTCTCCTAGAGTACTCCTCAAGTCAGAACCCAACACATACTCAGGGAAAATAACAAATAACATTCATTAATAACATCTCTTCGGCTAAGGCATCACAAATCAGGCAACTCTAATGCTAGAATATGAAATACATAGTCTATTCTCTAGCATGCATTTCTAATATCTTATAAAACAAATAAGCGGGGGTATTTTGGGAAATCACCGTTCGGGCTCTGTTTGATTATACACACTACTCCAACTCATTTTCTCTTAAAACTCTTTTCTTGTTTTAGAAAAATCATTTCTTTTGAAATTTTTTTCTCAAATCTTCAGTTTAAGTCCAAACACACTTGAGGGTGCCTCTGGATCCCTCAAACCAAGGCTCTGATACCAACTTGTAACACCGTAAATTTCCAAACAAAAAATTTCATTTAAAAACACAATTATCTCATTTCCAAAATCCTGAAAATCCCACAACCATTAATTTATCAAAACAGATGTCCTAAAACTGTTTATAACACAAATCCATGATCCTCCAAAACATATCTCTAACTCAAGTGTGTGTACGATCAAGCTGACACCTTCTTGTGATCCTGAGAGGTACTTGAAACACATAACACATAACACGGTAACAACGAAGTTTAGTGAGTTCCCCAAAATACCACACACATCACATTAGCCATTCTAGGTTAACTCAATACGACCCTCCAGTCAATGTGTCTCAGTGGAGACCCCTCTAGTCCCACAGCTCGGGTGGACCCTCCTATCCTAACTCAACAAGCTCATAATAATAATACTTAGCATAAATCACAAAGACATAATGCATAATATCAAAATACATAGGTAAGGACGTAAGAAATCTTGGTCACACAATGATACCACTCATGGTAAGTATAGTAAGACTACTCACCTCGTAATCAGATAAGTAATAATCTCGTACACGAATCTCGAACTAGCCTCTGCGTATCAGATAATATAATAATCTCTAATCAACATTTACATCATGACTCAAAATAAACTAGGTTAATCTCTCTCTTAAACTCTTGGGAATGGTAAAAGGCCATTTTACCCCTCCATGGTCCCCATAACCCCTGCATTGACCAAACCCTAAAGTGAAAATAAATCAACACTCGAGTCAACTATGCATGTTGACCTGACTCACCGAGTGCATCTATGTGACTTACTGAGACCCCCTTGTTCCTTCAAAACCTCATTAAAACCCAAATCAACTCGTCGAGTTGTCCTGTCAACTCGTTGAGTTATCCACGTCCAAACTCATCGGGGAAAACCCTAACCGATTCGACGAATCAAGTCTCTTACTCGCCGAGTCCCTTAAGTCAAAATCTCATTCAGACGTTTTAAGGCAGATCTATCACCCTAAACTCTAGATCTAGCCTCCCAAGGGTTGAATGTCATGTAAAGCTTTGATTTTTACGTTCATACATGGCATGTTTGCTCCATAACTCCAAATAAAAGCTCTAACCAAGGTGTTTAAGTACAACAACTCTTTATGGTTGGATAAAGTTGGGACCTTTGGACTTTATGGACCTCACAAGGTCCAGATCTGATGTATCAATGCTTGGAAAGCACAAGTCATACCAACTCTCAAGGATATATGGGAAAAGCCCGAAAGAGTTTTTGATTAACAAGATCTAAACAACATTATGAGCAAGGTAACGAATTTTACCATCCAACAGAATCTCCAAGTGTATGATTTCTAGATCTCATGGCCTTTACTCGTTCCTTGCTTGAATCACCCTTCTTCTTCTTCCAATGCTTCACCAAAACAATCAAATATAAGCTATAACACTCTCTCTTAGCTCAAAGACCGATTCGGGTTTCACTCAGGTAAGTAGGGTTGCTGGTGAGGCGGAAATGAGGACATAAGTTTTCTTAAATAGGCCCTAAACCAGGGGATTTAGGGATTCACCTCATAGTGCCTACTCGACGAGTCAGTTCTCTGACTCGTCGAGTCGATCATTAAACCCACGTGGTCTAATCAGAGTCTACTCGATGAGTTAGACTCATAACTTGTTGAGTCACACATGAAGTCTCAATAATAAATAATAATAAGGAAATACCTAGGAGTCGAGATGTTTCATATTTACTTGGCAAGGAAAAAGGTGAAGAAATATTAAGATCTGTAAAAGATGGTCCTTATGTTCTAGCCAGACAACATGGAGAGATGCTGCTACAACTCTCATAGTCCATGAAGATCGACGCCAAACACCTCTTACTACCACAAACAATGAGAAATTGCATGTTCTTCCGGTTAACACCTCAAGAAAATGCCAAACAAGAAATTCCAAACAATAGGAAGACCCGACTTCTTGAAATCACTTATCTTTGATAGTTGAGGTTGATGACCCATTTCATTAAACATTTGTACAATTTGTGGAAAAGTAAAATTGACATATGGTGGGGAATTAAGGATGTCGAGAATCTGACAGAAAAGCTTCTTGGATAGTCTGACCTTTTTATCAGTCACCAAATTGAAAGTAATTGCATCCAAAGCTTTTGAATATGTAGCAGTTGAACCAGCTTGAGAGAGCCATGAAAGAGGAATAGAAACCGAGTTCAACATGGCTTTTGACACTAGCTGGAGTACCTGAAATCAAAAACTGAAACTGTAAGCACGAAGCTTAGTGAGCTCCCCCAAACTACCACATACCATACCATAATACAAATAACACATATTGGGCCCCACGCACTGCATCGGGTCCCACTCGGCATCAGACCGAAGTCCGGAATAACTTGGTCCCCGCCCACTGCATCGGGCCCCACCCGACATCTGACCGAAGTCCAGAATAACTTGGGCCCCACCCACTGCATCGGGCCTCGCCCGACATCAGACCGAAGTCCGAAATAAACTGGATATAACATATCATGAACATGTAGCATAATCACATACTGTATCGGGCTTTCGCAACATACTACACATAACAAAACATGCATGAATCACGAAGACATCAAGCATACATACTACTACTATCTAAACGGGCCGACATTGTGGTCGTAGACCCATTCCTACTGGAAGGGAACTCACCTCGTAACACTGGCTGCTGACATACTAAGTCTGAAATCGTCTGACTGCTGCTCCGGAACTCCCCGGCTACAAATCCCATAAACACAAAATCAAATACTGATAACTAATATCAGGGTAAAAAGACTATTTTACCACTGGTCAAAGTCAACATCCTAGTCAAAGTCATCTTTTAGTTGACCGGACTCGCCGAGTTGGGCCGCCAACTCGTCGAGTCCCTAGCATTCTCTCTGATCCTCTACCCACTTCTATTCGTCGAGTTTGGCAAAGACTCGATGAGTTATTCTTCGATACTAACATCGAGTCTAATTTCATCCGACTCGTCGAGTTGTATGAACAACTCATCGAGTTTGATCTTGAGGCAAGAAGATTACATTGGACTCGCCGAGTCCAATGGACGAATCGTCAATTCTCATGCATGTCATTACTATATAGTCGATTCTATTCGATTTCAGTGCATCCAATTCATAGATTTGGGCTTCTAGGGCTGGTTTTACACGTAAAGTTTCCAACTGTATGTGCATGCACAAGAGAATGGGGCTTAAACACTAAAATCATCCAACAATAAGCACTTAGGATTTGGAACAAGGCTATATTTGCATAAAGGTAGCTACATGGAGCTCCTAGAGCTCAATAACATCTAGATCTATGGTTTCCTTCTAAAGGAGAGTTCAAATCTTGAGTTTGAATTATTTAAAGTTCCAAGAGAAGCATAAACAAGCATAAAAGAGGGTTTAATGGAAGAATAAGCAAGGTGTTAAATTTATTACCAGTTTATGTAACAAATGGAGACTAGATTCTGGATCTCCTTTCTCTTCTCTTGATCTTCTTTCCTTCCTTCTCTTCCAAAACTTCCAAGCTAGCACAAAAACACTCAAGCTCAATAATGGGGACTAGGGTTTATAGGGGAAATGCTCTAGAAGGGTTTTATCAGACTGAGTAGCTCACTGTGGGGAGTGCCAATCCTTTTTGTCAAGAAAAAGCATTGTTCACATAGGATGTGTATAGATTATCAGGTGTTGAACAAGCTGATGGTCATGAATTGTTATCCACTTTTGAGGATCGACGATTTATTCGATCAGATGTAAGGGGCATCATGGTTTTTCATGATTGACTTGAGATCGGGATATAACCAGATGAGAGTATGCAAGTAGGATATTCAGAAGACAACCTTTAGAACTCGTTATGGGCAATACAAGTTTGTGGTGATACCTTTTGGGCTCACCAACACACTAGCATCGTTCGTGGATCTCATGAACCAAGTGCAGGCCTATGTTGGATCGTTCGATGATCGTGTTCATCGATGACATCTTGGAGTATTCGAGGACCAGAGAGTAGCATGAGGAGCATCTACGAGAGGTTCATTGTAACATTCGGTTTCTGGTACGTATTTTAATTGAAGTAAACTCATGTTTTGCTATGGGACTCGGCGAGTTGGTGGCCCAACTTGTCGGGTAGACAAGACTTTGGATCGGTGGGATAAGTGACCTACTCGACAACTCAGGAGACCGACTAGACGAGTAGGATTATATGGATGAAACCGTAATATTTAGGTTTTGCACCGCATTTATGATGGGTTTGAGCCATAAGAACTTTCCTATGGGCACATGCAAACCCTAATGCTTGGATCTAGGTTTCTCTAATTGAACATGCATTGAATCCAAGACTTACAATACTAGATCTAATGTAAACAATTGAATCAAATCATATGTAATTAGATCTAGAACAATACCTTAGATTACTTGCTTGATTCTTCTTCTCCTTAGAGCTTAGAGTCACAATTGTCACTCCTCTAATGGCTTACAAACACCAACTAGCAAGAGGATGATATTCAGAGAGAGGGGAGAAGGTGAGAAATCGGCCCTAGGGTTCCTTGCCTTGCATGAGTGCCGATTTCACCTTAAACCCTAATTGAATAACTTAGGCCCTAAGCAATCCAAGATCCTCCTATATACTAGGCTTGGACGAATATAAGGCTCCCTAACCCTAAATTTCGTCCACCCTCATATCCATAAGGATACATAGCCCAAAATACAACTATCACACATTTGACAGTTTATGCCCCTTTATTCAATTAACCTCTTTAAGTCACCAAATTAATTCTTAATTAATATATGACTTATATTAATCAAATAACAATATTATTCCTTTAATATATTATTCTCATAATATATAAACAATAATCTCTTCTCTCTTAACAAATCATCATGTTAAGTTGCTATGGTGAAGGCAACCCAAAAGGACCATGCATAACCAGGTCAAGTACTTACCAAATATAGTTACAGCCTTAGACACTAATCCAACAGTCTCCCACTTGGATAAGTCAAGTAACTATATATGCAAACACAAACCGATTAGCAATTGTAGCTCTCAAAGATGATGTCAACTCTGATCGTATCAATCTCTTGTCCTTTAGATAAGGGATCGTACAGTCCTCTATTTAGATATTATGCGGACAATCTTATGGAACTTATTGTCCAACATTTGGTTTCTCGATCTCAGATTCATTTGACATAGAACTTAATTGAACACATCAATTCAGTCCTGACCGAGCCCAGCACATAAGTCAAATCAAAATCATCGAGCGGCCATGATATCACTTTTATTCTCTTAGGATAAAAGTAACAGATAAACTTCGACTTATATGCATTTATTATTTACTAATCAATCATACATAACAATGCGTTTTATGACATCAATTTACTGATGTGGTTTCGCATTATCAATGCACAACCAATTAATAAACAATAAAACATAATCTTGGTTTTAAGACTATATGATATTATCGTCTTGCGATCACTTGTGTCTTATTCCATAAAGTGATTCCAGCAAGCGCGGGTTTATTCCAATGCTCAAAACTTATTCATAAGCACTCATGAATGTTGTAGCAAACCTTTGCTATGTCTAATACTCTTCTAAACAATCTACACACTAATTCATAAAAATCTTCATTCATACCTACTTCCAACATATGAACGATTGTGGACCATTCGAATAATTCGATTATTCTTAATAACTCAATTATTCAGGAAGTCAAAACATGCAAAGTGAAACAATAGTTAAACAATTAACATAAGACAGTAACTTTACTTATAAATAATACTATTTTATTTAATCATCAAATGTTAATTACATTTATCTATTACATGTTTCAAAACTATCTAATCTAAACTAATATCGTCTTTCAGGCCAATGCTCCTAGTGTGCTGCAAATGCTTAACCCTACTCAGTCCCTTCGTAAGCGGATCTGCTGGGTTATCCTCTGACGATACCCTCTTCACTACGAGGTGTCCTTCTTCTACTCGATGTCAAATAAAGTGATATTTTCTGTCGATATGTCGAGATCTACCATGATCCCTTGGTTCCTTGGTCAACGCAACCGCTCCCTCATTATCACAGAAAATTTCCATAGGCTCTTTTATAGCAGGCACAACTCCAAGGTCACCAATTAAGTTCTTCAACCACACCGCCTCCTTTGAAGCTTCGCTTGCTGCAATGTATTATGATTCACACGTTGAATCAGCTACGGTTTCTTGTTTGGAACTTTTCCAAGTCACTGCTCCTCCATTAAGGGTAAAGACCCAGCCCGACTGCAAACGGTAGTTGTCCCTATCGGTCTGGAAGCTGGCGTCACTATACCCTCGCACCTTTAAGTCATCACTCCCTCCGAGGACTAAGAACCATTCCTTGGTCTTCCGAAGGCACTTCAGTATATTCTTGACTGCAATCCAATGAGCTCTTCCACGGTTCCCTTGATATCTACTGACCATGCTCAAAGCAAAGGCCACATCAGGGCGAGTACAAGTCATAGCGTACATGATTGAGCCAACTGCGGAAGCATAGGGTACTCGGCTCATCTCATCTATCTCGACTTCGGTACTCGAACTTTGAGTCTTACTCAACTTGGCATTACTTTGTATCAGTAGTTCTCCCTTCTTCGAGTTTTCCATACTAAAACATGTTAGTACCTGATCCAAGTAAGTATTCTGACTAAGTCCTATTAGTCTCTTACTTCTTTCTCTCACTATCCTCATTCCCAAAATATAGGAAGCGTCTCCGAGGTCCTTCATAGCGAAGCACTTCCTGAGCCAGGACTTTACCTCCTAGAGAGTCGGGACGTCGTTTCCTATGAGCAGTATGTCATCGACATACAAAATGAGGAAGCTAACTATACTCCCACTGGCTTTGACATATACACATGATTCATCTTCGCTTCGTACAAATCCAAACTCTTTTACTTTCTCATCAAAGCAAAGATTCCATTTGCGAGACGCTTGCTTATGTCCATAAATGGACTTCTCAAGCTTGCACACTCTATTTGGATGCTTCAGATCGACAAAACCCTCTGGATGAGCCATGTAAACATCCTCAGCCAACTTCCCATTCTGGAAGGCGGTCTTGACATCCATTTTCCATATCTCATAATCATGAAATGCGACAATAGCTAGCATCACCCTAATAGATTTTATCTTCGCAACTGGTGAGAAGGGCTCATCATAGTCAACTCCAGGAGTTTGAGTAAAGCCCTTCGCAATCAATTACGCCTTGTATGTGTGCACATTCCCATCCATGTCGGTCTTCTTCTTGAAGATCCATTTGCACCCAACCGTTTTACGTTCGGGCACATTGTCAACCAAATTCCAAACTTGGTTGTCATACATGGACTAAATCTCGCTGTCCATTGCCTCTTTCCATTTTACAGACTCCGGGCCTACCAAGGCTTCCTTATAGCAATTAGGTTAATATAGATTTATTAGTGTACTATCACTAATATACGTGTCCCCTTTGGTAGTAATATGAAAACCATACAACTGGGGTTGAACTCTAACTCTTTCGGAATGTCTAAGAGGTAAGGATTGGTCAATAGGTTCAACCAGAGTTTCTTCCTCGGGTTGATTGCCAGCGGTGGAGGTTCCTTCATCACTCGACTCTTGAATCCCTTCAAGATCGATTTGCCTCCCACTGTCTCCTTGACTTATGAGTTCTCGCTCTCGGAAAACTCCTCTCCTCGCAACGAATACAACATTGTCACTCGGTCTATAGAAGAGATATCCAAAGGATTTCTGCGAGTAGCCGATGAAAATACATCGCTCACTACGAGGTTCGAGCTTGTCGTGAGTCTTTCGTCTTACGAAAACTTCACAACCCCAAACCTTGATATGTGCCAACGAGGGAGCTTTCCCTGTCCGCATCTCGTGAGGTGTTTTGGTAACCCCCAGAATGAGATAAGTAGTGAAGCACGACTCATCATAGAACGAGCCATGTCTAACAGGGTTCGATTACGCCTTTCTGCCACACCATTCAATTGCGGTGTCCTAGGCGGCGTCAATTGTGAAACTATTCTATATTCCTTGAGATAGTCGTGGAATTCAAGACTTAGGTACTCTCCTCCTCGATCGGATCGAAGCATCTTGATTTTCCTACCCAATTGATTCTCCACTTCATGTTTGAATTCTTTGAACTTTTCAAGACTTGTGTTTGATTAAGTAGATTTACCCATATCTACTATAGTCATCGGTAAAAGTCACATAGAAGCGGTTCCCATCCTTTGTGGTGGATCTAAAGGTTCCACATACATCGGTATGTATGAGGTCCAATAAACCCTCACCCCTCTCAAATGTGCCAATGAAGGGTGACTTGGTCATCTTTCCAAGTAAACAAGATCCGCACGTGTCATCTTCCCTAAGGTCGAATGACTCCAACACTCCATCCTTTTGGAGTTGGGCAATGCGCTTCTTGTTGACATGTCAAAGACGACAATGCCACAAGGATGCTCTATCCATACTATTGGAAGAATCCATACACAACACATCATTTCCTAGGTTATCTACAACCATAACAGTTTCATAAATTCCATTACAAGGCATTGCTTAAAAGTACAAAACACCATTTAGATAAGCATAAATAGAACCATTCATATTATTAAAAGAATATCTGAATCCTTGTTTAAACAAACCATGAAAAGAAATGATGTTTCTATCCATATCTGGCGAGTAGCAACAATTATTTAAATCTAAATTCAACCCATTACTAAGAACTAAAGAATACACTCCAATCTTGGTAACAGGTGACGATCTTCTGTTCCCCATGATTAGATTTATTCTTCTGAGCTCCACATCTCTACTTTTTCCTAGTCCCTACAAATCAGAACAAATGTGGTAACCACATCCTGTGTCAAGAACACAAGAAATAGTGTGGGATGAATTACTAGATTTAATTGTGTATATACCTGCAAAAGATGGCTTGATCTTTCCGTCCTTGAAGGCCTGCAGATATTCCAGGCAACTTCTCTTCGAATGCCCTTTTTTGTGGCAATGATGGCACTCTGCCTCCTTTGAGTTAGGGTTGGGCTTAGCAGGATCAACCTTGGTCCCACTAGAAGAGGAACCATCTTGGGACTTTCCCTTGCGGTGGTTCTTAGAAGAAACCTTCCTCTTCTTGCCCCTTCCCTGCCCAATTGCCAAAACAGGAGCAGCAGACGGATTGGGAGATGGTGTAACAGACTTGTTCTTAAGATTGCTCTTAGCAGTCCTAAGGAGCCCTTGGAGTTTGCTTAGGATGACCTCTTCCTTGTTCATGTGGTAGGTCATCCTAAATTGGTTGTAGCATGAGGGCAAGGAGTGAAGAACAATGTCGATAGCCAAATCTTCCCCAAAGTTGGCATTCAACTTGCAAAGACGTTCGACATACCTTTGCATCTTTTGCAAATGCACGGTAAGAGATTATCCACTTCCCATTTTAGTAGTGATCATATTCGTTATGATCTCATAGTGTTCTTGCCTCGCGCTTTGGTGGTATCGCTCCATCAAGTCTAGATGCATCTCATAAGGATACATGTCCTCATAGGACTTTTGGAATTCGGAGTTCATGGTGGCTGTCATCATGCAATGGACTTTCATTGCATCACGCTCATGTGTTTAAAACACAGCCATTTCTTCGGGAGTGCAGTTTCTGGATTGATCTTTTCAAGCTTCTCATCGAGAACATACTCCTTGTCCTCATAACGTGCGATCGTGTGAATGTATCTTATCCATTCGCTAAAGTTCGATCCATCGAAAGTCACTTTTTGACAAAGGCTCATTAGCATGAATGAGCTTGCAGCAACGTTGTTTGTGTTCAACATCTACAAATAGAAAGGACAATGTTTGATTAGAATTTTGGATCCCTAATTAAACACCCAAAATGAAAATTAGGGCTAGGACCCAACAACATTATTTACACATTAGAAAAGGGATACCATAATCCAACATGCAAATAATTTGGAGGTAAGTGAATGACGATTCACTAATTCTTCACCATGAAAAACATAAGCTTTAAGTTTTAAATGTATTGAGAATTCCTAGATTTTGAGATTCATTGAACTTTTCAATGGCATGTTTAAATCTCGATACCCCTCTAGTTTGTGATTGGGATATCGAGGATCACAAAGCGGGTGTGAATAACCATGCAAATCTACATGGTGCCTTCATTGTTACAATCATCTATTCGATGTGCCGGTAAACCACACACGCTCCATCAAACTATGACAAACAATGAATCACCCTTTGCCACCTTTGCTTAGAACCAATTAGTGTGCCGGTTAACCACACATGCTCCACTAACATCTAAACGAGGGTGCAAAGTGTTATTTCATGGGATTGCATCAATTCACTTTTCCTAAAGCAACTAAGATTGGGAATTTTATAAAATAATTTAGTTACTTTATAGATTCATTATAGTTATTAATGAGGAGAGAGAGTTTCCCTATCCTACCCGTTCGGCTAACGACCCTCTGCCGATCAAGCAAGCGGTGGGTGTGAGTGTACACCCATTAAGCGCCATTTTATAGGCAACATCCTTATACCCACCTTATAGACCGGCTTCGTGAATGAAGCCTACTAACGGTAAGACTAGCATATTTTAACTTATACATATACATATATATATATATATATATATATATATATATATATATATATATATATATATATATATATATATATTAAGCTTTTAATCATATAATAGTATAGGCTTGAATTTTAAACTTGTAAAATTCTAGGGTTTCAAATTTAAATTATTCAAATTAAACTTTTAATCACATGACTTAAATTTCAAAACTTGAGGACAAGTTTTTAAACTTTTTCAAAACATGAGGATCAAATAGCAAATAATGTAAATCAACAATTAGATTATCTCAATTTGATCTAATTCATTATTACTTGAAAAACAATTCACCAATTTAATTCAAATAATCAATTATTATCACATAAGGAAATTATTATTCAATTAATTGGTAATTATCTTTTGTTTGGTCAAGAATATACTCATATATATAGTTAAAATCGGATTTTGATGACCCAAAACATTTAAGGCAAGTTTCCTCAAGAAAAACAGCAAGAAATCCCGACAGTTCCTCTTTCTGACGCTCGAACTCGCCGAGTACCCGTTATAGGCTCGCCGAGTTGGAGCTGCTCGCCGAGTCCACAGTGGAAGTCGCCGAGTTCCTCAGGCAGAAGACAAAAAATCAAAATTTTCAAGCAACAAGTAATTAACCAATGCATCAATTTAATAGAAATCAATCAAGGCTTTGATACCAATAATGGGTTTGAGCCATAAGAACTTTCCTATGGGCACATGCAAACCCTAATGCTTGGATCTAGCTTTCTCTAATTGAACATGCATTGAATCCAAGACTTACAATACTAGATCTAATGTAAAAAAATTGAATCAAATCATATGTAATTGGATCTAGAACAATACCTTAGATTACTTGCTTGATTCTTCTTCTCCTTAGAGCTTAGAGTCATAATTGTCACTCCTCTAATGGCTTACAAACACCAACTAGCAAGAGGATGATATTGAGAGAGAGTGGAGAGGGTGAGAAATCGGCCCTAAGGTTCCTTGCCTTGCATGAGTGCCGATTTCCCTCACCCTAGGGGTCTATTTATACTGATACTAGGGTTTCACCTTAAACCCTAATTGAATAACTTAAGCCCTAAGCAATCCAAGATCCTCCTAGATACTAGGCTTGGACGAATTTAAGGTTCCCTGACCCTAAATTTCGTCCACCCTCATATCCATAAGGATAGATAGCCCAAAACACAACTATCACACATTTGACAGTTTATGCCCCTTTATTCAATTAACGTCTTTAAGTCACCAAATTAATTCTTAATTAATATATGACTTATATTAATCAAATAACAATATTACTCCTTTAATATATTATTCTCATAATATATAAACAATAATATCTCTTCTCTCTTAACAAATCATATTGTGAAGTTGCTATGGTGAAGGCAACCCAAAAGGACCATGCATAACCGGGTCAAGTAGTTACCAAATATAGTTACAGCCTTAGACACGAATCAAACAATTTAAACATCTTATAATGCCCCACCCCAGCCACCATTGTTCCTCGCAATCCACAGAAAGCCCTAACTCGGACCCTAAGCCTCTTTTGAGTGTTCTTGAGCTTTTTGGTAACTTTTGTGTGCATTTGAGGTTCGAAGAGAAGAAGGACGCTTGAGTGTTCAAGTGGAAGCTAGTATATCCAAAGGTTTTGCTTCTTTCTCAGTTCATTCAAGGTAAAAAGCTTGAACCTTGACCATCTATCTCTTAGATCTTGATTTGGGGCTATTTTGTACCCTTTTTATGAGTTTGTGAAATTATAATCGTATTTTGTGAGTGTGTTTGGAGTTACACTTCAGATCTAGAACCATTGAGGGTACCTATGGCATAAAGGTGCCAACTTTATCGCCATGGGATACCCATGTCCCATGCGTCTTATATACCTCTTTTTATGGCTTTTAAGCCAAAAACCCCACGCATGGACGTCAAGATTGGAACTTTACGTATAAAATGGACCTTAGGAGGTAAGATCTATGATTTTGATGCATTAACACCCATTATAATCGACTGAATAGTTATAGATAAAGAGGGACTCGGTGAGTTGCTTGGGTGAGCTTGTATGCAAAGTTCTCTAACTGTGAGTTCTAGTTAAGTGAGGTGCAATTTCTCGGGCACCTTGTCAACCAGAACGGGATTTCAATCGACCCAACCAAAGTGGAGGCCATGATGAGGTGGGAGGTTCTGAGGTCTCCATATGAGATTCAGAGCTTCTTGGGACTCACAAGTTATCATCGAAGATTCATTCAGGACTTCTCCAGGATAGCCATGCCCTTGACCCGGTTGACATGGAAAGTCATGGTCTTTTGTTGGGGGCCTGAGCAGCAGGCTGCATTTGAGACATTGACACAAAGATTGTGCGAGGCGCCAATGTTAGCCCTGCCAGAGGATGTGGAGGATTTTGTAGTGTATTGCGATGCGTCCATTTCAGGACTGCGTGTGGTATTGATGTAGAGGGGGCATGTTATCGCCTACGCTTTGAGACAGCTGAAGGTTCGTGAGGTGAATTATCCGACACATGATTTGGTGTTGGGGGGAGTTGGTTTCGCCTTCAAGATTTGGCGTCATTACCTCTATAGGGCTTGTTGTACCATTTACAAGAACCATAAGAGTTTGAGGTACCTTATGGATCAGCCAAATTCTAGCATGAGACAACGTCGATGGCTTTATTTGGTGACGTATTACGATTGTAAGATCCTCTACCACCCGAGGAAGGCCAATGTTATAGCCAATGTGCTTAGCCGCAAGGCAGCGTTGATCAGAGATATTTGAATGAGGATGACCGTGGTGACTTCACTGTTGAAGCGGATTCGAGAGGCCCAACAGCTGGCCATGAAGGAAGAACATTCTAAGAGTGAGCGTATTGTGGGTCAGGTTTCCTCCATCGATTATCATAGATGTGGATTGTTGACACTGCATCTTAGGGTGTGGGTCCCATAACATGGAGGTTTGCGCCAGGTATTGATGGAAGAGGCGGAAAAATCCAGGTTTTCCATTCATCCAAGGGAGATGAAGATGTTCAGGGATCTTCATCTTGATTATTGGTGACCCTGCATGAAGAGGGATGTAGCTTGGTTTGTTGAGAGACGTCTGACCAGCAGTAAGGACAAGGCCGAGCACCAAAGGCCTCACGGTAAGACCCAACCGTTGGATATTCCGCTATGGAAAAGGGAATATATCACTATGGATGTCATCATGACGCTTCCCAAGAACCGCGCTGGAAGTGGATTCGATTTCGTTCATCGTGGATCGATTGACCAAGAGTGCCCATTTCATTCCGATTCAGGACAACATTTCGGCCGAAAAGTTGTCCGACATCTATATCAGAGAGGTAGTGACTCGGTATGGGGTGCCAGTCTTGGTGATTTCCAACAGAGATGTGCGGTTCAGTTCCAGATTATGGAAGAAGTTTCAAAATGAGCTGGCTACTCGTCTGCAACATAATTATCAAGTCTTGCTTAAACTCTAATTTCGGGACGAAATTCCCTCTAACGGGGGGATGATGTGACAACCCGATATTTCAAGACAATATGATGGAACGCAAGTCAAATTTAGGTCAAAATTTAACTTTCCTAAAATCTTATTTAGGTTAAATAAAGTAGTAGGAATCGTATTAAGGTTTTCGTACATATAAAGAACCCTAAAATCCAAGTTATAACGAAGAAGTTATGACCAACCCTGTGGTAGTGCCCCGTGTCTCCGCACTCAAAGCAGGCGCGGCTTACTCCGGTATTAGCAGTGGGGGCGGATTGTTGGGTCGGCTCTTTGTAGTAGCGGGCTCTATGCCCCTTCTTATTGCACCTAGTGCATTGGAGGTCATGGCAGAGACCGTGGTGGTGGAAGTTGCATTGGTTGCATTTCGGAAGTTTCCCATTGTAAGAGCTTGTGGGGGCAGTGTTGGTAGGTACAGTAATAGCATGGGTCGCTACTACTTGTTGTTTCTTGGGGTTCTCCTGTAGGGTTTGCCCCCTTCTCTTGTTCCAAGGCCTACTCTGGCCCTGTGCCTCCTTAGATGGATTGGCGGTGGCTGCAATGGTACCCTATTTTACCCCGTGGTCGATGAGTCGCTGATCCAGGCGTTTCGCGCTGTTGTAGGTAATAGGGTTGGAAGCTAGGACATGCCCTTGAATCTGGGGTGACAACCCCCAAATGTACCTTTCAACCTTCTTTGATTCTGGGTTGACCATGGTAGGGCACAATGCAGCGAGGTCGTTGAACCTAGCTGTGTAGGCGACTAGATCGGGCCCAGTCATCTTTAGATTCCAGAGCTCTTGCTCAAGCTTTTGCACTTCACCCCTTGGGCAATATTCTTCCAGTAGTAGAACCTTCAGATCCTCCCAACTCATGGCGTTGGCGACAGTGAGCGTCACCGAATTCACATGGCTTTTCCACCAAGTGAGGGCTCGATCTATGAAGGTGCAAGCAGCGAACTTAACCTTGCTCGTTTCTTGGCATGAGCAGATCTCGAAAACTGTTTCGGTCTTTTCGAACCATTGCATTAGTGCAATGACTCCCTCAATGCCATTAAAAGTCCTTGGCTTTGAGTTGGAGAACTCCTTGTAAGTACATTCTCTTACTTGACCATGCCCAATGCTACGATTGGAATGATTCGTGCTGCTTCCTGTACCTCCATTTCCATTGGAGTTTATTTGCGAGAGAGCTGCTGTTACTGCTGCTGTGATAACAGCCTGGACCATGGCCGGATCATACGTTGGTGGTGGAGGTGGTGGTGGTCCCGTGCCCGGTCTGGGTCTTAGGTTTGGACGAGGAGGCATCGCGCTGCCAAAAGAAAATGAGAGATTATAAGTTTTTGTGGTTGAGAGTTGAATGATATTGAGTTAACTTTCTTTAATAGTTCAAGAATTTGGTTTGACCAACACAGGGTCTTGAGCTTGATTTACAAATGGAGTTTGAATAGATATACTTATGAATTGAATGAACTGCACATAATTAACACATGAAAGAGATATGCCCTATATATATTAAACATATAGTTGTTTTACATCCGAGTTTAGACAAAAGTTTTTGACCTTCCGAAAGGTCTCCGATTACAGAAAGTTTAAAGAAAATAATACTTTTATCCGAAGTCCTAATTTATAACAAAATTTGGGATTTTGGCAACCACTACTTGCGACGTAGGTTGCACTTGGAGCTTGATTCCGCATCCGATTGCTTTGCTTCCATAAGACGCCTATCGAAGGCGGCCTGTTGTTCCCTTAATTCGGCGAGGGCTGCAATCATTTGCGCCTGGAATGCCTCGGTTTGGAGTTGGGCATTGTCCTGAGTTCTGTCCAGCCTACGAATGTCGGATATGTGAACCTGTACTTCCACGTTGACTTCCCGAATCCGGCTAGCTTGAACTCCAGATTGGTAGGACTGGTTGGCGAGTTTGCCCACCATGACTGGGAGTGCCCAATCGGCTGAACCTCTGCCGTGGACATCGTAGAAGTCTCGGCACATGCCATAGGGAGGGCGTAAGCTCTGTTGTTGGCTCCAATGGTGGAGGTGACTTCCCCAAACGGGATTCAGTCCTTGAAAGTTCCTGACGAAGGCGGGAGGTTGTGTGGGTGGTGGGTTGATCACTTCCGGCTCTGAGTCGGTACCGGAGTCATCCTCTTCATCCAATTCTATGGGTTCTTCGTCCTCCTCGGGACCATCTTCGATGTATCCCCCGTTGCCTTGGTTGGGATAGTAGGGGTCGCCGGGGTGATGAAATCCAACCATTTGACTGTACAAGAATAGGGTTATAAGAATTGAATAAAGTCGGAACATGTAAGACTAAACATGTAAGTTAACTAGTTTATGTAGCAAATACTCCTATAGTATTTAATTTCTTGTGTTTGATCCTCGTGATGTTTTTGGTAAGTTTTAAATTTGTTGTCCACTGCAGACACTCCTTGGCATACGTTAGTCGGCTCTCGGACAAATATAGTTGATCAGGCTATATTCTTCCCAGTTCCGATTACATGTCCCAAGGTGTACCTGCACTGCACAACTTATTTATAATACTTCTAAAATGATCCGATATGAAACTGTTATTAGTATGAAATGAGTGCATGCCTACTTTACAAAAACTAAATAAATTTTAATTTCAAAAGTATGACTCTTCTCAAAGTGTTTTCGCCCAGTTGAGTTTATAGTTGTATACCAAAAAAAAATGGTTTTGATATACTTAATTCCCTATAAACAATGCTCTGATACCAATCTGTCACACCCCCAAACCAGAACGGCGGAAACGTTCGGGGGAGGAGGACGTCATATTCAGTATCATAACAGTTCATAAAAAGGAAAGTACACACCACCATACATATATAAAGGTTTTAAAAATGTTTGCATAATGGTATTCATTACATGTTAAAAAGATAAATACATAAACATCTTTCAAAAGAAGTAATTAACGCCAGCGCGTTAATCCTCAAAAGTTGATTTCCAACCTGCTTAGCGGTTCGCTGAGAATACAAGTTATTTCAAAGAGAAAGTGTCAACAATTAAGTTGGTGAGTTCATAAGTGGTTTAGAAAAATTGAATGCCGTTCCAAAATGAGTGTATGTTTTCCAAGAAAATCCCTTATTTTCTTATAAAAGTAAGGAATGCATGAGAATATTTGTGTTGTAAAATGTAGCTAGTTGAATCAAGAAAAACCCTTATTTTCCTATTAGTTGTTTGGTTTGTATACAGGAAAATCCCATATTTTCCTAAAGTAATAGTTAGTCTAATGTCCAAGACTAAAACCGAAAGCAAGCGATATGCTTTAGAAGATTGAAGCATAGATTTATATAATAAAACCTATAAGAAGATTTCAGTTGTTAGATAAAGAATAGTTTTAATAGCTACTCATTCATTAATCAGACGTAGTATAATAATTGTATATCCGATGAGTTTTATAACCATACTAAACATAATATGCATGTAGCGACGTTCTTCAGGCGTCGTAGCGTTATGACAAACTGTCACCCCAAAGGAGGGACTGTAGCTAACAGTCAGGGCGCGCGATCATGACTTCACGTATAGATCTATACACATTTGACACGTTCTCCGAACGGGAGACTCTGGTTGTAGACACGACTTGTAGCGATACCTTTTAGCAAAAGGCAGTATTTGAAGATGTACACGTCTCACGGATTCTCAACTAAGTCTGTATTAAAGTAATAGTTTTGTATGCAAAGTTTATCCTTTTTCACAATGCTTGACAAAGAATAAATCATAAGTTCTTAGAATGTATAAAACGGTTTAGCAACGAAGGATACTTTGGAATTTCTAAATACTTCGTATAAATCTAGTGCATGCAAAGTATGACAAGAGTTTTCACATGGTAGTAATGAATCAAAAGTGATTCATTTGATAAAAACGAGTAAAGTGAAACTTTATGAACTACACGATAGTAACCGTATGTTTACTTGTAATCCCCCCCCCCCTAAAAGAGTATAAAAAGCATTTAAAAACGTATTTAAAGTGTGTTTGTAGGGGTATGAACTCACTTGATAGATTGAAGAAGGTGTGACGAAAACCGAGCAGAACTTTGACTTGAAAAAGCGGATTTTCTCGAGATTCTCGGAAATCTCGGGACCGTAAAACTTCCTTCGGGGCTTGAGTATTAGAACCGGGGCTTCGGGATATTTATTGCACGGAAAACAAGGCACAACGCAAGAAAAATGAGAGAAAATGAGCAAGTTTCCCCGGAACCCTCGCATCCCTTTTATAGGGGCTGAGAGGCCTCGGTACGCTGGGCGTACAAGGTTACGCGGGGCGTACTCGATCGTCATGCGTGACCGAGTCCTCGACTGCCTCGACTTTGGACGGGACGGGGCATAGCCTCGCATAGGGGCGCCGTGGACGAACCGGAGCCTAGTCCTTGAGTACGCTGGGCGTACGAGGGTACGTCGGGCGTAACTCGGATGGACCCGGTGACTCACCCTTCAGATAATACCGATTTTTGAATTTAATTTATATATTAATTATTTAGCAAACTTCAAAAATTCATATCTCCTTCATACGAACTCCGTTTTCGACGTTCTTTA
Source organism: Lactuca sativa (assembly GCF_002870075.4). Lineage (NCBI taxonomy): Eukaryota > Viridiplantae > Streptophyta > Magnoliopsida > Asterales > Asteraceae > Lactuca > Lactuca sativa. The sequence goes on from NC_056628.2 coordinate 98,192,445, forward strand.
TATCCACGCGTAGGTGAGAATATGCTCTACAACTTTCGTTTAGATTCCGTCGGCAAATTTCGAAATTATTTTTATTATTTATTTTTAAAAGGTCGGGGTAAGAAAAGTTCGTTAATAATTTATAACTTTTTCATACGACGTCATATTTGGGCGTTCTTTTTATGTATGTTTGCAGTTTAATGATATCTATGACTTTCATTTAGACACCTAAGGTCAAAAAGTATTTTATCGAAACTTCGCGTTTTTACGTATATCCGTATTGCCGTTTTTTGTCGGAAGACTTAGAATGGTCATAACTTCTTCGTTATAATTCGGATTATAGTGTTCTTTATATGTTTGGAAACCTTAAGACGATATCTACTACATAGTGTACTCCAAACAGAGCTTTTGAATATTTCATTTTTCGATGATATTCTTATTACTTTTCAAAGAGGTTACAAGACTCGATTTTTAATGACCTGAAATAACGGGTTGTTACACCTTGATATCTACTGACCATGCTCAAAGCAAAGGCTACATCAGGGCGAGTACATGTCATAGCATACATGATTGAGCCAACTGCGGAAGCGTAAGGTACTCAAATCGTCTCTGCTATTTCGGCTTCGGTACTCGGACTTTGAGTCTTACTCAACTTGGCATTACTTTATATCGGTAATTCTCCCTTCTTCGATTTCTCCATACTAAAATGTTTCAGTACTTTATCTAAGTAAGTGTTCTGACTAAGTCATATTAGTCTCTTACTTCGTTCTCTCACTATCCTTATTCCCAAGATATAGGAAGCTTCTCCGAGGTCCTTCATAGCGAAGCACTTCCCGAGCCAGAACTTAACCTCCTGCAGAGTCGGGATGTTGTTTCCTATGAGTAGTATGTCATCGACATACAAAATGAGAAAGCTAACTATGCTCCCACTGGCTTTGACATACACACAAGATTCATCTTCGCTTCGTACAAATCCAAACTCATTGACTTTCTCATCAAACCAAAGATTCCATCTGCTAGACGCTTGCTTAAGTCCTTAAATGGACTTCTCAAGCTTACACACTCTATTTGGATGCTTTGGATTGACAAAACCCTCTGGCTGAGCCATGTAAACATCCTCAGCCAATTTCCCGTTAAGGAAAGTAGTCTTGACATCCATTTGCCAAATCTCATAATCATGAAATGCGGCAATAGCTAGCATCACCCTAATAGATTTTATCTTTGCAACTGGTGAGAAGGTCTCATCATAGTCAACTCCGGGAGTTTGAGTAAAGCCCTTTGCAACCATTCGCGCCTTATATGTGTGTACATTTTCATCCACGTCGGTCTTATTCTTAAAGATCCATTTGCACCCAACGGTCTTACGTCCGGGCACATTATCATACATGGATTGAATCTCGCTGTCCATTGCCTCTTTCCATTTTGCAAAATCCGGGCCTACCATGGCTTCCTTATAGCTATTAGGTTCATCTAGATTTATTAGTGTACCATCACTAATATACGTGTCCCCTTTGGTAGTAATATGAAAACCATAAAACTGGGGTTGAACACTAACTCTTGCGAAACGTCTAAGAGGTAAGGACTGGTCAATAGGTTCAACCGGAGTTTCCTCCTCGGGTTGAATGCCAGCGGTAGAGGTTCCTTCATCACTCGATTCTTGAATCTCTTCAAGCTCGATCTGCCTCCCGCTGTCTCCTTGGCTTATGAGTTCTGGCTCTCGGAAAACCCCTTTCCTTGCAACGAAGACAATATTGTGATTCGGTCTATAGAAGAGATATCCAAAGGATTTCTGCGGGTAGCCGATGAAAATACATCGCTCACTACGAGGTTCGAGCTTGTCGTGAGTATCTCGTCTTACGAAAGCCTCGCAACCCCAAACCTTGATATGTGCCAACGAGGGAGCTTTCCCTGTCCACATTTCGTGAGGTGTTCTGGCAACCTTCTTAGTAGGGACTCGGTTATGGATATGGGTGGCAGTCTCTAAGGCATACCTCCAGAATGAGATAGGTAGTGAAGCACGACTCATCATAGAACGAACCATGTCTAACAAGGTTCGATTACGCCTTTCTGCCACACCATTCAACTGCAGTGTCCTAGGTGGCGTCAATTGCGAAACTATTCCGCATTCTATGAGATAGTCATGGAATTCAAGACTTAGGTACTCTCCTCCTTGATCGGATCGAAGCATCTTAATTTTCCTGCCCAATTGATTCTCCACTTCATGTTTGAATTCTTTGAACTTTTCAAATGTTTCTGACTTGTGCTTGATTAAGTAAATATACCCATATCTACTATAATCATCGGTAAAACTCACATAGAAGCGGTTCCCTTCCTTTGTGGTAGATCTAAACGGTCCACATACATCGGTATGTATGAGATCCAATAAACCCTCACCCCTCTCGCAAGTACCGGTGAAGGGTGACTTGGTCATCTTTCCAAGTAAACAAGATTCGCATGTGTCATCTTCCCTAAATTCGAATGACTCCAACACTCCATCCTTTTGGAGTTGGGTTATGCGCTTCTTGTTGACATGTCCAAGACGACAATGCCACAAGGATGCTCTATCCATACTATTGGAAGAATCCATACACAACACATCATTTCCTAGGTTATCTACAACCATAACAGTTTCATAAGTTCCATTACAAGGCATTGCTTCAAAGTATAAAACACCATTTAGATAAGCATAAATAGAACCATTCATATTATTTAATGAATATCTATATCCTTGTTTAAACAACCCATGTAAAGAAATGATGTTTCTTGCCATATCTGGCGAGTAGCAATAATTATTTAAATCTAAATTCAATCCATTACTAAGCACTAAAGAATACACTCCAATCTTGGTAACAGGCGACGATCTTCTATTCCCCATGAATAGATTTATTCTTCCAAGCTCCACATCTCTACTTTTTCTTAGTCCCTGCAAATCAGAACAAATGTGGTAACCACATCCTATGTCAAGAACCTAAGAAATAGTGTGGGATGAATTACTAGATTTAATTGTGTATATACCTGCAAAAGATGGCTTGATCTTTCCATCCTTGATGGCCTGCAGATATTCCGGGCAGCTTCTCTTCCAATGCCCTATTTGTGGCAATGATGGCACTCTGTCTTCTTCGGGTTAGGGTTGGGTTTAGCAGGATCAAACTTGGTCCCACTAGAAGAGGAACCATCTCGGGACTTTCCCTTGTGGTGGCTCTTTGACGGAGCCTTCCTCTTTTTGCCCCTTCCCTGCCCTATAGCCAAAACAGGAGCAGCGGGTGGATTGGGAGTTTGTACAACAGACTTGTCCTTAAGGTTGCTCTCAGCAACCCTTAGGAGCCCTTGGAGCTTGCTTAGGGTGACCTCTTCCTTGTTCATGTGGTAGGTCATCCTAAATTGGTTGTAACACGGAGGCAAGGAGTGAAGGACCATGTCGATAGCCAAGTCTTCCCCAAAGTCGACATTCAACTTGCGAAGACGATCGACATACCTTTGCATCTTTTGCAAGTGTATGGTTAGAGATTCTCCACTTCCCATCTTGGTAGTGATCATGTTAGTGAAGATCTCGTAATGCTCTTCCCTCGCGTTTTGGTGGTATCTCTCCAATAAGTCTTGATGCATCTCATATGGATACATGTCCTCATAGGATTGATCTTTTTGAGCTTCTCGTCAAGGACATACTCCTTGTCCTCGTATCGAGCAATCGTGCGAATGTATCTTATCCATTCGCTAAAGTTCGTTCCATCGAAAGTCACCTTTTGGCAAAGGCTCATTAACGTGAATGAGCTAACAACAGCGTTGTTTGCGTTCGACATCTACAAGTAGAAAAGACAAGGTTTGATTAGAATTGAATCCCTAATTATCACCCAATACGAAAAATTAGGGCTAGGATCCAACAACATTATTTACACATTAGAAAAGAGATGTCCTAATCCAACGTGTAAACAGCTTGAAGGTAAGTGAATGACGATTCACTAATTCTTCCACCATGAAAACATAACCTTAAGTTTTAAGTGCATTTAGAATTCCTATATTTCGATGAGATTCATTGAACTTTTCAATGGCATGTTTAAATCTTGATATGCCCCTGTCGTTTGTGACTGGGATGCCGAGGATCATAAAGTGGGTGTGAATAACCATGCAAATCTACATGGTGCCTTCATTGTCACTATCACCTATTCGATGTGTCGGTAAACCACACACGCTCCATCAAACTATGACAAACAATGAATCACCCTTCGCCACCTTTGCTTAGAACCAATTAGTGTGCCGGTTAACCACACATGCTCCACTAACATCTAAACGAGGGTGCAAAGTGTTATTTCATGGGATTGCATCAATTCACTTTTCCTAAAGTAACTAGGATTGGAAATTTGAAAAACATGTAGTTACTTTGTTATTTAATATTATACTTTTAATGAGGAGAAAGGGTTTCCCTATCCTACCCGTTCGGCTAACGACCCTCCACCGATCAAGCAAGCGGTGGGTGTGAGTGTACACCCATTAAGCGCCATTTTATAGGCAGCAACCTTATACCCACCTTAAAGACTGGCTTTGTGAATGAGACCTACTAACGGTAAGAATAGCATTTTAATTATATATATATATATATATATATATATATATATATATATATATATATATATATATATTAGTCTTGTAATATTATATTAGTATAGGGTTGAATTTTAAACTTGTAAAATTCTAGGGTTTGAAATTTAAGTTGTCCAAATTAAACTTTTAATCACAAAACTAAATTTCAAATAACAAATAATTCAAATTAACCATTTAATCTCATAATTATCCATATTTGATTTATTTAAATGTTTCTTGCAAAACAATTCACCAATTTAATTAACAATAATCAATTAATATCATATAAGGAAATTATTATTCAACTAATTGGTAAATATCTTTAGTTAGGTCAAGAATATACTCACATATATGTTAAAATTCGATTTGTATTGACCCATAAAGATTAAGGCAAGTTTCCATAAGAAAACAACAAGAAATCCTGAAACTAGCTCCTTCTGACGCTCGAACTCGCCGAGTACCACAATGGACTCGCTGAGTTGAGGCCTACTCGCCGAGTCCATTATGGAACTCGCCGAGTTCATCAGGCAAATGGACAAAATCGAATTTTGCAATCAACAAGCAATCAATCAATGCATCAATTCAATAGAAACCAATCAAGGCTCTGATACCACTGATGGGTTTGAGCCATAAGAACTTTCCTATGTGCACATCCAAACCCTAATGCTTGGATCTAGGTTTCTCTAATTGAACATGCAATATATCCAAGACTTCCATTGATAGATCTAGTGTAAACATTCAATTCATAACATATGAAATCAGATCTAAAGGAATACCTTGAGTTGCTTGCTTGAATCTTCTTGTCTTTGGAGCTTAGAGTCACAATTGTCACTCCTCTAATGGCTTACAAACACCAACTAGCAAGAGGATGATGATAGAGAGAGAAGAGGGTGAGAAAATCAGCTCTAGGGTTTCTTGGGATACAAGAGTGCCGATTTCGTCCACCCAAAGGGTCTATATATACTATTGGCTACTAGGGTTACACCTTAAACCCTAATTGAATAACTTAGGCCCTAAGCAATCCAATAATCCCTATAGACTAGGCCTTGGACGATTTCTAGGCTTCTCCAAACCCTAAAATCGTCCACCCCCTTATCCATAAAGATTCATAGCCCAAAATACAACTATCACACATTTGACAGTTTATGCCCCTTTATTCAATTAACCTCTTTAAGTCACCAAATTAATTCCTAATTAATTTATGACTTATATTAATTAAATAACAATATTATTATTCCTTATATTATTCTCATAATATATTAATAATATTTCATCTCGCATTATAAATCATCCTGTCAAGTTGCTATGGTGAAGGCAACCCAAAAGGACCATGCTCAACCGGGTCAAGTACTTACCAAATATAGTTATAGCCTTAGACACTGTAACAACCCGAAATTTCATATCACTTCTTGTAACTCAAATTGTAATCCAATTCGATCAACCAAACGTCGTTTCCAAATCCGTTTCCGATTTCGCCATTTAATTAAGTCATTAACTTGTATTGATCTAAAATGACTTAATGGATGTCTTAATGCCATTTGAAATCATTCTAACACCCCATAATAGTTATCGGAATAATTCTAGAATCGACCATATCGGGTTACGGCAACTTGGTCGGGTGCGACCAAAAGCCCCGCCTAACGCCGGTATCGGGTAGAATTCCGCCGTGTTCAATTCCCAAACACTATATAAAGGACTCAAAGCTTCCATTTGAAGCTTTTGGCCATCTTTCCTTAATCACTCTCCAACCTCTCTCCTCATCCATAATCAAAGGTCCAAAAACAAAGATTTAAGGCTCCAAATCAAAGAGGTAACATCCCTAACTTGTTATCTAACCTCTTTAGCCTTCAAATTGATGTTTAATTTGAGATTTAGGACCTGGAACATGTGTCTACGGCCAAGGATCAACCTTGGGCCGTAAACACTTAAAAATGGGGTTTTTAAGCCAATTAACCCTTCCAAATCATTGTTGGGACTTAGATACGACTTTGAGACTTACAAATCAGGACTTGAAACATTTAAAACATGAATTTTGAAGTACAAAAGAGAGTTTACGGCCAAGGCATGTGCTTGGACCGTAAACTCCTCAAACATGGGGAGTAAACACCTTTTAACATGTTAGAATGCCTTGAAACTCAACCAATAGCCTTGGAATAAATCATAGATCCATCTAAAATTAGTTTGGGGGCCTTAAACATAACAAAACACTAAATTTAGGAGTTTACGTCCATAGCACATACTCTTAGGCCATAAACTCATAAAAGTGTGCCAAATGATGCCCTTAAACCATCCCAAGGCTTGGAAAAATTACTAGAATCACATGTGATTGGTCTAAGTGCTTCAAAACAATTTCTTTTGGCCATAGGAGAGTTTATGGCCGTAAACTCCAAGTTTATAGCCGTGAACTCCCTTTTAAATGGTATAAGTCCCATTAAATCATTCCATGGCATTTTAGAAGTTCATTCCAACATCCCCTTGTCCATTTAAGCCATTTTAGCACTCAAAATCACCCAAATATGAGTTCACGGCCGTGAACTCATATGTATGTGGGTTTCATGGATGTAAACTCCATAAAATGATTACTCTTGGAGAATAAACTCAAATCCCATGTCCCTAGTGCCATTACACGTCCGAAGATGTCACCCGGGTCACTCCAAACGCTCGTTTTGAGGTGTTTAACTTCGTTGGAGTGTAATGTTCCATATAATTAGTGATTGTAAATATAATTAGGTATATATGGACATTATTACATTTTACATAGGGACATCGCGAGTAATCAAGCCCCGAACCAACGTCTAGTGCCCGAAATCGTCACAATTCCGAGTCTGGTGAGTTCATACCCCTACCCTTTTTCACTGTTTTTAACTGTTTTCAGGGGGGGAACACAAGCAAAGTACAAGAGATTACTTGTACTCAAAACTTGTTTTCATGTGTGTGTTTCACATTTTATATGCTTTTAACACTGATTGATACAACTAATAACCGTTTGAACATGCAGCTCACGCAAACATATTATTTGTGAAATGGGTTTATAAACCGTTATGTTTCATATATTTCAAAAATGGTTTTCCACATTTTATCAATTAAAGGCATGACATTAGAACATATGAACATAAAACTTGTATACTGTCTTGTCCTCGGTAACACTCCACAGAGATACGCGAGTGGAGGATTATCATATTATTACTAGTAAATTTGTTATTCCTGTATAATTGGAGACACGTCCTCGGCGAACACTGCACAGAGATACACTAGTGGAGGACTACACCCGTAACCAGAATCTCTGGGATTTAGAGAGCGAGACTTGAGTGTATAGATCTATACGGGGCTGACTACCCCACACCTGGCATCTAGCTACAGCCGAACCAAAATGGTTCAAGGGTGACGAAAGTCATAAGGATGTGGACTACTTATTGCCACAGGTTTAGTCTATCGTATGGTTATGGAAATCGCAATTAGGATAACATAGATTTACTTATAGTAATAATGAACAACTTTATACACTTCACAAGATAACCAGGTTTCAGTATACATCTTTTACATTGGTAAACAATATTCAGGAAAGTATGGGACTTTCCTGGGAAACCTTGTACATAACCAGATCTAATCAGAATACATCTTTTACATCTTTTACAACCGGTAACCAACATTCAGGAAAGCATGGGGCTTTCCTGGGGAAACATTTACATAACTAGAAAAGTGTAACAAACTGGATAACCTTACATCTTTTACAATTGGTAATATACAATCAGGAAAGTATGGGACTTTCCTGGGGATCCATTGGTACATAACCAGAACAGTATAACAAAACAGATAACCTAAATGTACATTTTCACAAGGGTAAACATGTTTTTAGTGTACAACTTTACTTTACATATTGTGAAACAACAACCAACCATTTTAAGAAAATATGGGATTTTCTTGGCGTGCGTAACATTTTCAGAAACAGAAAGGAACATGAACATTTCACAAAACGAAAACCGCTTATAAACTCACCAGCGTTATGCTGATTTTCAAACCGCTTGTGTTCTCAGGTCAACGTTAGAACAGGTACTGAAGAATCTTTTTGTCCGAAGACGGAGTGCTCAGAAGACCCATTTCATTTTGTCTGTATATATATACAATGTATCACAACTGTATAACTATATCTTTTGAAACAAATGTAAAACTTTTCTTTATGTAATGTAATGGTTGTTCTACTTTACTTACTATGTGCATTGGATTTGATACTCAACGTGGAGTCAACCCCTGGAATGTTTCTGCCTTCGGTTTTCGGGGTTTGACAGACACTAATCCAACATTAGTAATAACCAATCTTAGTTACTTAAGAAAATGTGAATTTGGTGCTAACCCATGAAATTACACTTTGCACTTTGTTTAAGTCGTTAGTGGAGCGTGTGTGGTTAACCGGCACACTAGCTTGATTTAACAAGGTATGAAAAGGGTAACTTAATGTTTATCATACTATAGATGGAGCGTGTGTGGTTAACCGACACATCGATTGAGGGGTAAATATTAAGGGTACCAAGTATATTTGCATGGTTATTCACACCATGTTTTCTAATCCTCGGCATCCCAATCACAAAACCTTAAGGGAACACTCGAGATTGAAACATGCCATTGAACAGTTCAATGAATCTCAAAAGATCTAGGAGTTTCAAATTCAAGTAAAACCTAATTAAATTATTTCATTTTCATGGTGGAAATTGGTGAATCGTCATTCACCTACCTTCAAATATTCTATATCTTGGATTACGGCATCCCTCTTCAAAGTAATAAAATATTGTGTTGGGTCCTAGCCTTAATATTTCATATTGGGTGTTATATTAAGGACTTTAAATCAACTATCTTGAATATCTCCCAAAAGATGTCTAGTTCAGACATATATGATCTTCCCGAATCTCTTGGAACTTCACTTCCTCCACCTCCTCTAATTATTCTCCCTAACCCACAAGTTAAAGGTCACTCAAGCCCTATTGGCAAGCAAGGTCTATGTGTGATAGCATCTTGGAGATGAAGTCACATATTGACAAGTCGGGAGAGTTGTCTGTGAAAGTCTTAAGGAAGCTGGACGTTCATTCACTTTCTAAGCCACATAGTGAGTTACCTTTGGGACTACTATGGAATAGACTATGACATGACCCTTAATGATCTTATCTATTTGCTAAGATCAATTTCCCAAAACTTTATCGACATGGACAATGATGACACTGGAAATCCAGTAAAAGCTTTCTCTTCCCAATTGAAAGGGATTAGCCATAGTCAACTCGGTTGACCAAATGGTTAAGAGAAAGGCTAAGTCTGAGATTGTCTCATGTACCATTCCTAAAGGGTCTATATGGTTCTATTGCCAAAAGGAAAGGGCATTGGTTGCGAAGCTGCCATATTTACCTGAAAGATCATAAGGTTGATCAAGTCAATAAGATTGACTCTACTTCAGGTAAAGTCCACTATCTAACTCGATTAAGTTTCCCTTATGAGATTCTTATTACATGATGTGACTGGGTCACTTGTTGATGTTTTAAGAATCAAAGGAAAAAGTGAAGGAAACTTAAAGAAAGAGTATGCTAAATTTGATCACGAAGATGGATTTCTATCGCTTGATTGAAGATCGGATTCTTGAGCTACTCTTAGGAGTTATGATAGATTGCTAGGAAAAATGTAATAACATAGTTTTCATTTAAAGTTGCATTTTAAGGAAACGTTTTTTCTACATTTTATAAATAAATAAAATTTTGATTTTATTTTTGTTTATATCTCCTTGCAATGATGTTTATTGAAAAATTGATCTTTATAGGTTTCTAGCAATAATGGAAATGTGAATTTGATTCTTTCATTTGTGGTAGTGTCTAAATTTACCAAATAAGGAAAGCCTCTCATTATCAAAGTTTTCAGTTGGATAGAAACTTGGAATCATACAAGTTGTATAGTATGATGAATGAGAACTTTTAGCTTTGGAAAATTAAGACTACTTCCTTGTTCACATTTATGTGTGACTCAAGTAAAGGACTAGGGGATCGAGTACACATTCTTGTGCATTGGTCAAGTCCACCACAAAAGATCAATAAGACTATTGGTCATGATTTACTAAAGTTTAGTAAATATGGTTATACTTACAAGCTTAAGTATAATTCTAAGACATTGGAAAAGTTCCAAATGTATGGCAGACTGAATAAGAAGAATCAAATTAGGCAGAAGGATAAAAGTTTCTCAAGTCTGAAAAGATGGGAGAGTACTTTAGTATCATGTTAATGATTAAGTGACCTTATCATAATTCATCCTCTACGTCCATTCTGATAACTAAGAAGAGGAGCTATGAATTGTTGAAGTGGTCAAATCAAGAAGATGATTCATATCTCGTTTCAAAAACAATTCTTAGAGTCATACTCCAAGATTGTAACTTGAGTGACATATCTTAAAGGAAGGTTTATTAACACTAGTCAAATGTAAGAGTAAAATGTGTCCTACTCATGGACATTTGAAGTTGGTGAGTTGTGATGTTTTGGATAAAACAAAGACCAACTAAGACCAATTGTCTGAAGTGTTTGTCTTGATAAAGAATCTGCACTATCTCTTGAATATCTGGCAGGATAGTGTTATATATCAAGAGGACAGTGGGAGTCTTAAAGATCTTGAAAATAATTTCAACATCTAATCAAGAATAAAAACCTATAGTTTAACACTAGCACACGACGTGACGTTTATAACCTATCGTGTTGACATACTTCTATTTCTGTTCCCATTCCAGTTAAAGTTGGCTTTGCATATGAGTTCTTAGAGTTCTTAATCGTTTGTATAACTACTTGGAAGCAATGGCAGGCCTTGTACTGCCAGGTGGCAAGAAATTAAGATTGAGTTCAGTCCATATGGATTTGGATTTGTCATTAACCGTGTCTTGTGATTACGGTTTTGACAAACTCACATGGATAAGAACACATACACCATTAAATCTAAGGGTCATAAGGTTTCTCTCCGATTCATGAAAATGATGGTGAGGAAACACTTCCACTAAGTAGATTTGAAGCAGATAGCAAAGTTCTAAACAATTGAGACTATGATTACGACATCCCTTTTCAATGTTCTGAAATTGTTTAGACAAAACTGTGAGCTATCTAAGATAAGGTGTATAATTTTGATAAGGACTTATCAAATCAATCTAGTATCAAGAATCTGAACTTTGGAAAGAAAGTCAACAAAGTATTGATTTCTAGAAGTCCAGTAATTTCTGCATACATGTCAAGCCTAGTGGGAGCTTAAGTGTTATGCTAATAATCTTCATGTTAGTGGGAGCATGATAATTATAAAGGTTTCAAATTAGCAATGTTAATTATAGAAAACAAAATTTTCAATTCGTGAAGTTGCAGGGGTTGAAAAGTTGTTTTGCTATAATTAAGGGAGAGGAAATTATACTTTATTTCAATTCTAAAAGCTTAGATTGAGATTTTAATCAAATTTAGTCAAGTATATATATATATATATATATATATATATATATATATATATATATATATATATATATATATATATATGTTATGTTGGAATGGCTCAACATAAGAAAATTCTATATATATGGGTCCATTATTTGCGTTCTAAAATTCGATTATGATTACGACATCCCTTTTCATCATCTGAATTATGAGAACTTGGCAACTTGAAATGGAAACATTATAGAAAAAGACTAGTTTAGGCTTTATGTGAGACATCATGAATCGTGTCCCATATGCTTCAAATATTGGATCGATTACATGTGTTATATTCATCCTTTCTAAAATTTTCCAAATTCCTGAGGCGTTAATAAGGGAAACGTCTAGAAATGGATATGACTAAAAGCATTAAGCAATTGTCGAGGACAATCTAAGGTTTACCAAAGATTGGTTGCTTAGGGACATCTGGAAGTATGGTGTTAATTTTGGAAGGACCATATTGACATATTCTGAAAAGAGGGAACTCTTTTTCAGAAGTGATAGTCAAAATGGGAATATGGGAAGGTGGATGTTATCTGTGTAAGATTAGGAAACTTAATGCAAGAAGAATGTGCAAAGGCAATGAACTTTGAATATGAGACTTCGGTTCCATGGAGTTGATCTCCGTTAGAATACTCTATAATGTTTGTTGACAAGTCTTTGTGACTTTGTGCATAATCGTTACAAGAGGACCAATGCATATAAGTTTAAAATCTAACAGATTTCGATAAATGATAAGGATTTCGAATTCTTACATTTACAATAAGGATTTGGGAGTGTGAAATGAGAATCATTATTCAATTGGTTTATTTCACAAAGAAAAGATCATAGACAAACATAGTGTGCATACATGGTGTATGGCATGACTAGTATTTAGAAAACATATTGTACATGCTTGGAGCATGGGATAACTATTGTTTTAATTCAAGAATAAAGTTGATAGCTGAAACATTATGCAATGAATAATGTGTAATCGTATGGTGATAAATAAAAGGTGTGTATTTATATTCATAAGTTCTGAGACCATATTAGATTCAATTATTCTTGTGTTTCATTTTGCATGTTTTGACTTCCAGAATAAACTAGGTCATTCTTCCCGAATGACTAAGTTATTCAAACCATCCACAGCCGGTCATATGTTAGAAGTAGATATGAATCAAGACTGTCATGGGTTGGGCTTGTAAAGGTATAAGATGTTGGATAAGGTGGTGCTACAACACTCATGAGTGCTCATAAGTTCTGAGTATTGGATTCAACCCGCGCTCATTAGAATAACTTCATGGATTTTATCACGAGTGATCATGAGACGATAATATCTTATATTCTTCAAACCTAGAGATATGAGTTGTTACTATCAGTTGGTTATACATTGATTGCACGAAAACACATTGGTAACTATATGTTATAAAACGTACCTTTGTGTGTGATTCAACAAGTAGTATAAAAAGCCATATGAGTCGAAGATTATCCATTCCTTTTACCTTCGAGATAAAAGTGATATTTGTGGGCTCCTCGATGATTTAATGATAATACATGTGAGTGCTTGGCCAAGACAGGACTGATTTGATCTGTTCAATCCGTCAGTCATCATGAATCGGAAATCGGGGAACAACAAATAGACAGAGAGAATGATTTATAATCCATGTCTCAGTCCATATGATATCTAGAATGGATGAATATATGATCCCTTGTCTAATGGACTAGTCATTGACTAAGGTCAGAGTTCATCGGCAAGGTCAGAGTTCGACAAAAGCTTTTGAGTGCTACGATTGCTAGTTGGGGTTTGAAGTCATACTCAATAATAGTTTTAGACTAATCCAAGTGGAAGACTGTTGGATTAATGTCTAAGTCCATAACTATAATTGGTAAGACTTGACCCGACCCGTCATGGTCCATTTGGGTTGCATGGCATTGGGAAAATTGGATAGACAAGATGAGGAAAAAGGATACTAGTGATTTATATTAATATATTATAAGTTTTAATATATTAATATATAATCATATTATTTAATTAGTATTGATCAAGAATTAATTTATAATTGATTAAGTGATCAAAAGTAACTAATTAAATATGGACTCTAAGATATATGTGTATGATGGGCCAAGTTCATTTAGGTTGGGCTAAGCTTTCATGTATAGTCCATGGAGTGTTTAACCCATGGATCATATGAAATGAAAGGTCATGGGTATTAGGGTTTAACCCTAATCTCCACACTATTCAATGATGTCTTTGGTTGGTGAAATGGGCACTAGTGTGTGTACACAAAAGGGCAAGCCGATTTCACTAGAGAGAACCAAAGTATCCTTATTCTCAAGGTTATTCCAAGTGTTCATGGTGTTGTGTGAACTATTTGAGTGTCACACTTGGGGCACTAGGCACTCAAGCTTCATAAAGATAAGTTACATAAAAAAAAAGGTATGTATTCTATCTATTTTATTACCCAAGTATATGATATTTGTATGCTAGTATAGGGTAATATCTTGGAAACTTCATATTTGCATGTATAATAGAGAAAACATAGATCCAAGGAATTTAGGGTTGTATGTGCACCATAGGATGTTGTAGTATACTAAAACCCAACAAACAGTTGGTCCAGGAGTTTCTGTCTCTCAAGCAAAAGATAGAGTCGGTTACTGAGATTACACGGATGGTTCACGAGAGGGCATTGTTCTGCCCTTAGCATGTGTCGACTGAGCAATCATGCATGATCCAGTATTTGAGAGTTCCAAGGACGGATATTCGAGAGTTTGTGGTGAAGTCGTCTTATCGAATATTTGCAAAGCTTCTGGAAAATGCCCAGAGGAAGGAGATAGAGCTGGAGACTCAGGCCAAGGAGGAGGCAGAGTCTCAGGGGAGAGACTAGAGGCTAATGTAGTCACAGCCAACAGCGAAGCGGGCTAAGCCCGCTGGTACGAGGACTGGGGGCCAGAAGGGCCACACTTGTGGAAAGTGCGGCAAGAGTCACGAGGGGTCGTGTCAAGCAAGTATTTTCTAGAAATGTGGCAAAAAGGGGCATGTGGCGAAGGATTTCCCCAAGGGTTTTGCAGTTTGCTTCCACTGCAACCAAACCGGCCATCGGAAAGCCAAGTACCCCCAGCTTCTTTAAGGATCAGCACATGGATCTGCACCTGCTACTTTGTGTGCTACTGATAGTCGGCCGGTGAAGGCCGAGGTTCCGAGGGCTCGTGGGAGAGCTTTCCAGCTAACAGTGGAGGAGGTCTGCGTAGCACTTAATGTTGCGGTGGGTACATATTTTCCTTATTTATTTATTTGATATTTATTGTGCTTATTTCATTTTGTATTTAAGTATATTTCTTGTGATTTCTATACCTACTTTGGTGTTATTTGACTCGGGTGTCAGTCAATCCTTTGTATCCTTCCTATGTTATCTACAACCATAACAGTTTCATAAATTCCATTACAAGGCATTTCTTCAAAATATAAAACACCATTTAGATAAGCGTAAATCGAACCATTCTCATTATTAAACAAATATCTAAATCCTTGTCTAAATAAACCATGAAAAGAAATGATGTTTCTTGCCATATCTGGCGAGAAGCAACAATTATTTAAATCTAAATTCAATCCATTACTAAGCACTAAAGAATACACTCCAATCTCGGTAACAGGCGATGATCTTCTGTTCCCCATGATTAGATTTATTCTTCCAAGCTTCACATCCGTATTTCTTCCTACTCCCTGCAAATCAGAACAAATGTGGTAACCACACCATGTATCAAGAACCCAAGAAATAGCATGAGATGAATCATTAGATTTAATTGTGTAAATACCTGCGAAAGATGGCTTGATCTTTCCATCCTTGATGGCTTGCAGATATTTCGGGCAACTTCTCTTCCAATGCCCTATTTTGTGGCAATGATGGCACTCTGCCTCCTTTGGGTTTCGGTTGGGCTTAGCAGGATCAACCTTGGTCCCACTAGAAGAGGAACCATCTTGTAACTTTCCCTTGTGGTTGTTCTTCGAAGAAGCCTTCCTCTTCTTGCCCCTTCCCTGCCCAATAGCCAAAACAGGAGTAGCGGATGGATTGGGAGTTGGTGCAACAGACTTGCCCTTGAGGTTGCTCTCAGCAGTCCTTAGAAGCCCTTGGAGTTTGCTTAGGGTGACCTCTTCCTTGTTTATGTGGTAGATCATCCTAAATTGATTGTAGCATGAGGGCAAGGAGTGAAGAACAATGTCGATAGCCAAATCTTCCCCAAAGTTGACATTCAACTTGTGAAGACGATCAACATACCTTTGCATCTTTTGTAAGTGCACAGTTAGAGACTCTCCACTTCCCATTTTAGCAGTGATCATATTCGTTATGATCTAATAGCGATCTTGCCTCGCGCTTTGGTGATATCTCTCCATCAAGTCTAGATGCATCTCATAAGGATACATGTCCTCATAGGACTTTTGGAATTCGGAGTTCATTGTGGCTATCATGATGCAATGGACTTTCGTTGCATCATGTTCATGTCTCTCAAAGATAGCCATTTCTTTAGGAGTAGCAGTTTCTGGATGGATCTTCTCAAGCTTCTCATCAAGAACATTCTCTTTTTCCTCGTAACGTGCGATCGTGCGAATGTATCTTATCCATTTGCTAAAGTTCGATCCATCGAAAGTCACTTTTTGACAAAGGCTCATTAGCGTGAATGAGCTAGCAGCAGCGTTGTTTGCATTAGACATCTACAAATAGAAAGGAAACAAAGTTTGATTAGAGTTAAGTCCCTAATTAATACCCAAAATAAAAATTAGGGCTAGGACCCAACAACATTATTTACACATTAGAAAAGGGATGCCGTGATCCAACATGCAAATAATTTTGAGGTAAGTGAATGACGATTCACTAATTCTTCACCATGAAAAAACATAAGCTTAAGTATTAAATGTATTGAGAATTCCTAGTTTTCTTTGAGATTCATTGAACCTTTCAATGGCATATTAAAATCACGATACGCCCCTCTAGTTTGTGATTGGGATACCGAGGATCACAAAGCGGGTGTGAATAACCATGCAAATCTACATGGTGCCTTCTTTGTTACAATCACCTATTCGATGTGCTGGTAAACCACACACGCTCCACTGAACTATAAGAAACAAAGAATCACCCTTTTCCACCTTTGCTTAAAACCAATTAGTGTGCCGGATAACCACACACGCTCCACTAACTTCTTAGCAAGGGTGAAAAGTGTAATTTCATGGGATTGCATCAATTCATTTTTATTAAAGTAACTAAGATTGGGAATTTTATGAAACATGTTTAGTTACTTTATATAGATTCATTATACTTAATAATGAGAGGAGGTTTGCCTATCTTACCCGTTCGGCTAACGACCCTCCACCAGTCAAGCAAGCGGTGAGTGTGAGTGTACACCTATTAAGCGCCATTTTATAGGCAGCAACCTTATACCCACCTTATAGACTGGCTTCGTGAATAAGGCCTACTAACGGTAAGACTAGCATTTTTAATCATACATATATATATATATATATATATATATATATATATATATATATATATATATATATATATTAAGCTCGTAATAATATATTAGTGTAGTGTTGAATTTTAAACTTGTAAAATTCTAGGGTTTGAAATTTAAATTATTCAAATTAAAGTTTTAATCACAAAACATAAATTTCAAAACTTGAGGACAAGTTTTAAACTTTTCAAAACCATAAGGATCAAATAGCAAATAATACAAATCAACTAATTAGATTATCTCAATTTGATCTTATTCAATATTACTTGCAAGATAATTCACCAATTCAATTCAAATAATCAATTATTATCATGTAAGGAAATTATTATTCAACTAATTGGTAATTATCTTTTGTTTGGTCAAGAATATACTCATATATTTGATTAAAATCGGATTTTAATGACCCAAAACAGTTAAGGTAAGTATCCTCAAGTAAATCAGCAAGAAATCCCGAAACTACCTCCTTCTGACGCTCGAACTCGCCGAGTTCCCACTATGGACTCGCCGAGTTGGAGTTACTCGCCGAGTTCATCAGGCAGAATCACAAAAATCGAATTTTTCAAGCAACAAGCAATCAACCAATGCATCAATTCAATAGAAATCAATCAATGCTCTGATACCACTGATGGGTTTGAGCCATACGAACTTTCCTATGTGCACATGCAAACCCTAATTGCTTGGATCTAGGTTTCTCTAATTGAACATGCATTGTATCCAAGACTTACAATACTAGATCTAAAGAAAACAATTGAGTCTAATCATATGGTCTTCATCATAAGAAATACATTCTTGTGATTGTTGATGACTTTACAAGGTTCACCTGGGTCTTCTTCCTTAGGCTGAAATCTGAAACAACCTCTGAGCTCATCAATTTTATCAAAGGAATAGAAGTTCTCATCAAGCTCCCGGTCAGAAGAATCCGAAGTGATAATGATTCCGAATTTGTTAACTCCACCATTGGGAAGTTTCTCACAGAAAAAGGGATCAATCACAACCTCTCAACTCCCTATACTCCACAACAAAATGGTGTAGTTGAAAGATGCAATAGAACACTTGTTGAAGCTGCTCGATCAATGCTAAACTATGCAAACCCGCCACTCTATCTTTGGGCTGAAGCTGTATCCACTGCATGTTTCACTCAAAATCGAAGCATCATCAATTGACATCTCAACATGACACCATACGAAGCAATGAATGGTTAGAAGCCAACTAACTCGTTCCTACATGTCTTCGGATGCAGATGCTTCATCAAAAACAACTGTGATCAACTTACAAAGTTCCAACCCAAAGATGATGAAGCTATCTTTCTTGGGTACTCTTCAAAATCCAAGGCTTACAGAGTTCTCAACCGAAGAACTCGTGTTCTAGAAGAAAGCTTTGATGTTACCTTTGATGACAACTTTATTTAGAATTTGTCACAACTGGCATTTTGCTAGGAAATTCTATTCCCATATAAGCATCATCCATTGTAAAAGCCTACACTCTATGCTCGTTCAAATACATCTCACATTGGCAAGTAAGGATTGGAAACCCTAGAAATCCTGGCTCAAGTCCATTATGGACTAGGATTCTCTTATTGGGCCTAAGGGACCAATAAACCATCAATTCATCAAATCTATAATATTTTGGGAACATTTAGGCCTAGAATGATCCATCTTATTTCTAATGGGCCTTTTTGGGCCATAACAACTCCAATTAACCTTAATGGACCATAAATCCATTCTATTTTTACTAATTGGGCCGTGAACCCTCCTAAATGTTTAATGGGCCAAAAACTTATTTAGTGTGCCTCATATTTTCGAGCAAAAATCAAGAAAAGGCCCAAATTAATCCACATCTTACCTCCTAGCCCAAATCTCGGCCCATATATATATATATATATATATATATATATATATATATATATATATATATATATATATATATATATATATATATAAAGAAGATGGATAAGGATTAAACAGATGCTTGACAACACATGTTTAACCCTCATGTATCAAAGATAAATCTCATGTTTCTAAGAGAGTATTATTCCACAAACAACAAAGTCTAGTCCTTTTCTCTCTTTTATGCTAACTCTCGGCCAAGCCCCTCCTCTCACCCCACTCATTTTCAAGTTACAACTCCTTCCAAAACCTCTAAAGAACTCCTTCACTACACTCTAAATTTTCGAGACTATAGGGTGTTTTAAGGGAAATTCTTCATCAAGAACTCCTTTATTTTGGTAAGATCTTACAAACCCAAGTGTATTACTTCATCTTTGAACACCTTTACTCCCCTTACACTCTTGTTTTCGTAAATAATGTTCTTAGAACATCTTAGAGCTCAAGATCTATTCAAGGAAGGCTTGCTAGAGCCGAACCTTTTCCATTTCTTCTTCAAAACCGAAAATACAACTCAACGTGAGCTTCATACCCCTCTCTTTGTCATAAGAAGTTTGGGAATTTTTATCATTTGTATGCTATTTTTCACGTATTTATATTGATATGAAGGCTTAAAATTTTGGAAAAATAGTTAATCATATAAAAATTTCAAAGGAAAATTTCTCGAACACCTCTACTGTATTTAGAATGAAAATGAAAAGTTTGACAATTTTTGGAAACTATTAGATAAAATTTTGGATTTTTAGGAGTTTAAAACACCTTTAAATGTATTGAAATACCCTCAATTAAAATTACAAAAATATGGAAAATGATATCCAAAATTATCTTAATCACATGGGTTATAAAATTTCACCATTTCAGAAAAATGTTTGTAACTTAACAATATTAAATTTTGACACATTATTGGCATAATTCTATTGTAGTAGTAAATATATTAGTATTAGATTTCAATTAGATACTCATTAGTGTGTAACATCATTGTAGGAAAACGATAGTGGTACGAGTGGAGCGTAGTTCAAGGCACCATTTCATCATCTCAATACATATTGTGAGTATTCACAACTCCCCCTATTTTCGGTTTTTTATGTTTTGGGGTGGAAAAGCATGTCCGAAAAGCTACTTATTATTCATTATATTTAAATTGAATTGTATTAAACTTGATTGCTATATTCTGCTATAATTTGCTATATTCTGCTATGTATGTCTATGCAACACGAAACATGAGAACTTATCGCCTTAATTCCATTCCCTTATACTTTACTCCAACCATTGTTGGAACCTGAAAGTGAACCTCTAGCAATCCTAAGTATATATTCTGAAGGTTGTCAATTCTGAAGATAGATGAGATCCGGAACATGTACGAAGCTGCAGAAAAGGAGTGAAGAACCTTGAAGAGAAACACATTCCAGAACTGATCCTGAAGTCCGGAATGTTTAATGATCCAGAACCAAACCTTCATCTCGGAACATCACTTGTCCGGAATGAAGTTATTTTGTCTGTTATGCATTTATTAAGTTTGTCTTTTATTTTGATGTAACATTTCATAGGACTTAGTCTAATGTTCATTTAGGACAATCAGAATGTCAGAAACAGTTCTTTTGTCCAGTCCTATGTAAGTAACTTGGTTAATTCACTATAATACTCTCTCCTATAAATAGGATCATTCAATACAAGTCAATGACAGATCTTTCTCTCACTTTTAGCATTTTTATCTTCATCACATCAAAAAACATTCTACTTGTTCATTTATTGGTTTTTCCTTGATCATTATCTACTTATTCATACTTAATATCTTGATCATTTGTTGAACTAATTATCTAAGACTTGACAGGTCTTTCCAGTCTTGACTTGAACATCTATTTGTAAGCATACATTGATCTCAAGCATTTACTCAAGGTTTGAGTTCTCGAACCTTGTCCCTGCACAAAGATCTTGTTCTCTCAATTGGTATCAGAGCTTGAGTGGTTGTCCTTTGAATCTATAAGATCATATTATAGTTTGTTTGAACTTACTACGGTATTTCAACCATTTCTGTGTTAAGGATAAAAGTTCTTCTATATACCACTTAAGCTTGAAGATATCTTGATTTCAATGGCTGCTTCAAATCCTCAACAAATGATTTCAATGCAAATCGCAAATAGCATGGGTGGCCCTACACGTGCCCCATTGCTAGTTGTCGAAGAATATGATCACTGGAAAGTCAGAATAGAAAGGTTCCTTTTGGCCAAAGATAAAGGTGAAGAGATCTGGAGATCCGTGAAAGAAGGTCCACATGTTCCTGTTAGAACAATTGTAAGAGATGTTGCTGCTCAGCTTATGGGTCAAGATTAAGCTCGTCCAGCCCCTCTAACTGCAGATGATGTTGAAAAGCTGCATGCTGATCAAGTTGCCTTCTCGAAAATGGTGTTTGGTGTTCCTCCATCACTCTTTGAGCACATCAAGCTATGCAAATCAGCCAAAGAAATTTAGGACACTCTTCAGGGTCTGATTGAAGGTTCCGAAAATAGGAAGGACAAACGACTCACCTCAGTTGTCAATGACTTTGACACTTTCACTACCACTCCAGGTGAATCCGTAGCCTCAACCTCCAACCGATATCGAATCGTTGTCAACTACATGACTGCTCATGGGATTGTTCGAACTCCTCTCGAGTACAATCTCAAGTTCATTAACGGTGTTAGTAAAGTATTGGGATATGCCTGTATCTCCCGTGATCCCTTGGTTCCTTTGCCAAGGCAACTACACTTTCACTATCACAAGAAATATCAATGGTCTCCTTAATAGCTGGTACAACTCCAAGGTCTTTGATGAAGTTCCTTAGACATATAGCCTCCTTTTCTGCTTCACTTGCTGCTATATATACTCTGATTCCCAAGTGGAATCAACCACTGTATCTTGCTTGGAACTTTTCCAAGTAATTGCCCCTCCATTTAGGGTAAAGGCCCAGCCCGACTGAGAGCGGAAATTATACCTATCTGTTTGAAAGCTAGCATCACTATACCCTGCTACTTTCAACTCATCACTCCCACCAAGGGTAAGGACCCAGTCCTTAGTCCTTCGTAGGTACTTGAGAATATTCTTAACTGCAGTCCAGTGAGCCTTGCCAGGATTACTCTGATATCTGCTAACCATGCTTAAAGCAAAAGCAACATCAGGATGAGTACAAGTCATAGCATACATGATCGAGCCTACAACGGAAGCATATGGGACTCGACTCATCTCAGCTATCTCTTCATCTGTACTCGGGCTCTGAGTTTTACTCAGTTTGGCATTACATTGAATAGGTAAATCTCCTTTCTTGGAATTTTCTATACTGAACCTCTTCAGCACTTTGTCCAAGTAGGTACTCTGACTATGTCCAATTAGTCTTTTACTCTTATTTCTCAAAATCTTTATCCCGAGGATATAATCAGCTTCTCCTAGGTCTTTCATAGCGAAACACTTCCCAAGCCAGGATTTCACTTCCTGCAAGGTTGGGATGTCATTTCCTTTGAGCAGTATGTGATCCACATACAGTACCAAAAAGCTAACTATACTCCCAATATCCTTGACATATATACAAGATTCGTCTTCACATCTCGAAAAGCCAAACTCTTTGACTTTCTCATCGAAGCAAAGATTCCATCTGCGAGGTGCTTTTTTCAATCCATATATGGATTTTTCAAGCTTACACACCCTATTAGGGTATTCTGTACTTACAAAACCGTCTGGCTGAACCATGTAAATATCGTCAGCCAACTTTCTATTAAGGAAAGCGGTTTTGAAATCCATTTTCCATATTTCATAGTCATGAAATGCAGCAATGGCTAACTGAACCCTAATCGACGTAATCTTGGCCACTGGTGCAAAGGTCTCATCATAATCAACTCCCGGAGTTTATGAATAACCCTTTGTAACCAGTCGTGCCTTATAAGTGTGTACATTACCATCCATGTCGGTCTTCTTCTTAATGATCCATTTGCACCCTACTGTCTTACGACCTGCTACATTGTCAGCCAAGTTCCAAACTTGATTGTCATACATGGATTGTATCTCGCTATCCACAACCTCTTTCCATTTAGCAGACTCAGGGCTTGCCATGGCTTCCGTGTAGCTGTTAGGCTCTTCCAGATTTATCAGTGTATTATCACTGATAAGGGTATCACCTTCTGCAGTAATATGGAAATCATAATAATGCTTAGGTGCATTCCTAAACTTTATGGAACGCCTCAGAGGTATGGACTCTTTAGTCGGCTCAACAGGAGTTTCCTCCTCAGGTTGAGGGCTAGGGTTTGAGGTTCCTTCACCGCTTGACTCCTGAATTTCTTCAAGGTGAACTTGCCTCCCACTGTCTCCTTGGCTTATGAGTTCTCTCCATCTCTCGAAAGACTCCACTTCTTGCTAAAAAGACAACATTGTCACTGGGTCTGTAGAAGATATAACCAAAAGATTTATGTGGGTAGCCGATGAAAATACACCTCTCACTTCGAGGTTCAAGCTTTTCGTGAGTCTCGCGTCTCACAAAAGCCTCACAACCCCAAACCTTGATGTGGTCTAGATTTGGAACTTTTCCAGTCCACATCTCATGAGGTGTTTTGGCAACCTTCTTTGTAGGGACTAGGTTAAGGATATGGGCGGCAGTCTCTAAGGCATACCCCCAAAATGAGATTGGTAGCGAAACTCGACTCAGCATGGAACGAACCATGTCCAACAAGGTTAAATTGCGCCTCTCAGCTACACCATTCAACTGTGGTGTTCTGGGAGGTGTCAATTATGCGACTATCCCACATTCCTTAAGATAGTCAAGGAACTCGGTACTAAAATACTCACCACCTCGATCGGATCAAAGCATCTTATTGTTCCTGCCCAACTGATTCTCCACTTCTTGGTTAAACTCTTTGAATTTATCAAAGGTTTCTGACTTATGTTTGATTAGGTAGACATATCCATATCTACTAAAATCATCAATAAAAGTCATATAAAAGCGATTAGCATCTCTAGTGGTGGTTCTGAAGGGTCCACACACATCTGTGTGTATCAGATCTAACAAACCTTCACCCCTAGCACAAGTGCCAGTAAAAGGTGACTTTGTCATTTTTCCAAGTAGACAAGATTCAAAACTATCATCCGACTTTAGGTCGAATGATTCCAAGACTCCATCCTTTTGGAGTTGGCCTATGCGTTTTTTGCTTACATGTCCAAGACGACAATGCCATAAAGATGCTTTATCTAAGCTAGTGGAAGAATCGATACACAATACATTATTTCCTAAGTTATCTATAATAGATACAGTTTCATACACACCATCACAAGGTAATGCTTTAAAATAAAGAACATTATCATAGAAAGCATCAATACCACCACTTTTATTATCAAAATAAAAGGTGAACCCTTGTTTATACAATGCATGAAAGGAAATAACATTTCTTGCCATTTCTGGAAAATAACAACATTTATTCAAGTCTAATGTAAACCCACTATCTAGTAACAAGGAATAAACTCCAATCTTGGTGACAGGTGAAACTTTCCTATTCGCCATGATTAGGTTTATCTTTCCGTGCTCCAAATCCTCACTTCTTCTTAGTCCCTACAGATAAGAACATATGTGAATTCCACAACCTGTATCAAGGACCCAAGACTTAGAATGAGGTGAGTTATTAGACAATATAGTGTATATACCTACATGGTTGGGTTTTACTTTCCCATCCTTAAGATCTTGCTTGTATTTAGGGCAGTTTCGCTTCCAGTGCAACTTTTCATGGAAATAGAAGCATCCAGCCACATTAGGATTAGCAGAAGGAGTGACAAAAACTTTCTTGGTTTTGCTTGAAGAGGAGCCTTCAAGGGTCTTACCATTGGTACCCTTAGAAGGGTTCTTTCTCTTCTTACCTTTGCCATGCCCGATTGCCAAGACATTGGCCGTAGTAGGAGTCGGAGGAGTAGGAACACCTGACATACCCTTAAGACTACTTTTTGCAGTCTTTAAGAGTCCTTGAAGTTTACTAGGTTCATCCTTTGTTTTACTTTTCTTTTCTTCCTTCTTTCTTAACAAGCAATCTACTGCCAATGTATAAATCAAACACTCTACTTATATTGTATGTATATGTGTCCATCTTAGGCACTACAAAAATTATACTTTTCATAACAAGTGAGCATTTCACTAGGGATTACTATACAAATGAGTCACACTTTTAGAAAACTATAATAGGTATAGTTTTACGAGAACATCACAAACTTTTACATACTAGAAACACTATTTCAAGAAGTTACTTTTGACATACAAGAACAAGCGAACATTTTCACATGTAAATCTGTGTTATACCAAGTTTTGTGAGACATTAACTTCACGTACGTTCGAGTACACATTTCAAGTCCTGTATTATATACCAGAATCCCTTGGAGGGGGAGCATGGTGTTTGTGTATAGATCTATACGGGAATGACAACCCCGCACCCTGACTATTAGCTACAGTACACCATTTGGGGTGACAAACGTTAGAACATTCCAACGCCTGAAGAACGTTGTGTATAGGCATTTCTAGTCAATAGCATGGTTATAAAACTCACATAGAGTATTAAAAACACATTGAATTACAGGGTTTTTCAGACGTATTAGAGATTTTATACGTACATACATTAACTATTTTAGGCATGAAAAACCTAATTGTGATAAAATTTTGGAACTTCTAAACCGCTACCCACATACAGGAAAACATCAATTTTCTAGAAACAAACATTGGTCTTGATTTAAGGCTACATTTATACCAGTAGAAAATATGGGATTTTCTAGGAACCAACGAACAAAAACAAACCATTTCAATTTATTTCATGCAACATTTTCATTTAATACTTATGAAACTCACCAGCTTAAATGCTGATCTACTCTTTCAAAACTACTTGTATGTCCCAGGGACTCAGTAATTACAGGTACCAAACAACTTTTTGGAAGAAGGAACGTTGTGGCGCCAGTTTAAATTCATATTTTTGGCATCATATTGTAATTGGTTTTGAACATGTACCTTTTAACAATGTAAACTTTCAATTATATATATTCCGCCCCTGAACGCTTCCGCCGTTCCGGTTTGGGGGTGTGACACTAGCTGTAGCTAACAGCTTAAGTGTAGGATTTTCAATCCTGTATAGATCTATACACAAGTATCACGCTCCCCCTACAAGCGATTTTGGTATATAATATAGGAATTAAAATGCATACTCGAAAGTACGTGAAATGTCTCACAAAACTTAGTATAAACAGATTTACGTACGAAAATATCCATTTGGTCTTGTGTATGAAAATATCTCTTTGATGTAGTGTTTCTAGTATGTAAATGTTCATGATTTTCTCGTAAACTATACCTATTATAGTTTTTCAAAGTGTGTGTTTCGTTCGTATAGTAAACCCTAGTGTAATGCTCACTTGTTATGTAAAGTATAATATTTACAATGACATAAATGATCACATATACTTAAAGTATAAATAAAGTGTTTGATTCGTATATATATATATATATATATATATATATATATATATATATATATATATATATATATATATAAACATGTTTTATTATCAAAAGACAAGATGTTATCGAGAATATATATTGCGTACGAAAGTTCCCATGTAGTAGTTATGAATCACATATGATTTACTTGATAAAAAGAATATATAGTGAAACTTTATGTTATACACGATAATAACCGTGTGCTTACTTGTATTCCCCCCCCCCCCCCCTAAAAGTGTATAAAAAGCATTGATAAAACATTTGAAAGTGTACTTTATAGGGGTATGAACTCACTTGATTGATGGGAGAAAGCGAGATGATAATCGAACAGAACTTCGACTTGGAAGAGTTGATTTTCTCGGGATTCTCGGGAATCTCGGAAATCTCGGGAGTGTAGAACCTTCCTTCGGAACTTGAGTGTGAAAACCGGAGCTTCGGGATGGCTTTTCAAGGTAATTACGCAGAGTAACCGCACTTAGATGGAAAGAGATGAGCACCAAACACGACACCCTCAAGCTTTTATTTATAGGGGCATTTCTGGTGTGCCACGTCGTGGTGAGCAAAATCTTATCCTCTTCCATTAATTGGACGCCCTCAGTCACTTGCCGGGTCGCGGCCAACTGTGCCATGTCGTGGCCAACCTGACAGCCTCGGATTTCGGGTCTCGAACTTGTAAAATCCGTAACTTTAACGTACGAGCTCTGTTTTTGACGTTCTTTATATACACGCGTAAGCGAGAATATACTCTACAACTCTCGTTTAGACTTCGTCGGCTAATTTTAAATTTATTTTAAATTATTTATTTTTATCAGGACGGGACTGGAAAAGCCCATTAAAAATCCATAACTTCTTCATCTAGCGTCCGTTTTTGCCAGACTTTTTACCGTTGTGCTACTTTGGTTGAGACCTTCGATTCTCATTTAGGTTATTTCAGCCAAAAGTCTCTCGATCTCTATTTCGGGTTTATAGTTGTCTACTGCTATATCCAGATCTTGGAAAAATCATAACTTCCTCATACGAAGTCAGATTTGGACGTTCTTTTTATGTACGCTTGCGGTTTAATGATATCTACAACTTTCATTTAGACAGTTAAGGCTAAAAACAATTGTATTGAAACTTTGTGTTTTTCGTTTAATCGGTGTTGCCAGTTTTGTCGGAAATCTTAGAATGGTCATAACTTCTTCGTTATAACTCGGATTTTAGTGTTCTTAGTATTTCTGTAAACCTTGACATAATATATAGCATAGTAGGCAACCCAATAGAGACTTTTGTACATTTTATTTTCGAAGTTAATTTCATTATTTCAAAAGTGGTTACAATACTTGACTTTTTAGGTCATTACATAGAGTCGAAATATCGGGTTGTCGCACCACCGATCGCACATAAATATCCACCAACTTCTCCGCAGATATACTCTCAAAAATCAGAATGAAGTGGACACTCTTCATTACTCTGTCCAAGATCACCCATATGGCGTCCACGCCCCTCTCTGTCCTCGGTAACTTCGTGATGAAGTTCATCGTGATCTCTTCCCATTTCCACATGGGAAAGGGTAGCGGTTGTACCTTACCATGAGGCCGCTGATGCTCGGTCTTGACCTTCCTGCAGGTTAAGCACCGCTCCACAAACCAGGCGATCTCCCACTTCATGCAGGGCCACCAATAACTCAATCTCAAGTCTCCATACATTTTCGTAGCCCTTGGATGTATATAGAACTTGGACTTATCTATCTCAGTGGAACCCTCCGGTCCCACAACTCGGGTGGACCCTCTGGTCCTAACTTAGTAAGGTCAGAATAATTCACAACATAAATCAAAAAGATATAATGTAGAATATCACAATACTCAATATAAACACATAAGACCCTCTGGTCACACAAAGATTACCACTCTAAGTAAGTATAGTGAGAAGACTCACCTTGTAAGAAACCGGATAACCTCAAACTCAAATCACCGCTCTAGCCTTCGCCTAACACATATGATAATTATCTTTAATTAATAACGGATCTCAAAGAAAATAGACTAGCCCTTCTAAAAACTCACAGAAGGATAAAAGACCATTTTACCCTTCCATGGACTTAATAGTCCATAAATTGACCAAACCCTAAAAGTTAACGGCAGCGCGTACGCTGTGCGTACAAGCCCTTTACGTTGGGCGTACTCCTTCGCCATGCATGTATCGGGGATTCTCGACCCTACGATGCGTGTATTGGGATTACACTCAATGTATGCCCTAGTTTTGCTATTCCTATTCATTCGGTCTTAATCCGTTAAGACATTAGCTCAAATCTCAAATATGGACTCCCTAAAGGCTCCTACACCATAAAGTTTGTGACTTTAAGCCTTTCCATGGCTGATTAAGTCACAAACACCAAAACTCTTACTCTCTATTCTCAAGAATGCTCATATCTCATGCATGGTTTGGTTTAAATGTCCAAGTCTCAATTTTTGTGATTCTACACCACTAAAAACACTCAAAGGAGCTGGTAATAAACTCTAGAGCTCAATATCTCATAAAGCATCCAACTTTGGGACCGAAACCCTAAAATGATCGAAAATGATGCATAAATCAAAAGGGTGAGAAAGCTTTGAGCTTTATACCTCTAACTGAAGCTCCAACCACATATAAGCTCAGATCCAAATCCTGGACTCCCACTTCTTCCTCTTCAAAGCCCCTTTTCACTCCAAAGAAACTACAAGAACACTTAATAGCTCACAATGGACACACAAGCTCAAAGGACAAAAATTAGGGTTTGAGAGGTTTGATGTCTTGGAATGGTGTCCAGAAATGAGGCCATCATGTCCTTTAAATAGGCACACACCCTAAATTAGGGTTTTCACTCTGGGACTAGTACGTACAGCATACTAGGTGGCTTCCGCATCAAAACCACGCACATTAGTACGTTGAGTGTAACATCCCGAATTCAGGTGTGTCTCTTAAACCCTTATCCTTTTCCCAAGTTGTCAAGATAAGCCCCTTAAATGAATTGTTAGGCTTGTGAGTACGCTGGGCGTACTAAAGGGTAAGTTGCGCGTAATCGCGCGCTTAATTTTGGACGCGGACTCGCATGGGTATGTTGGGCATACCTAGGGTTATGTTGGGCGTAGTGAGCCCAGGTGTAAACCCTAATTTGGGGCTTGTGCACTATAAAACAAATGTTATGGCCTTGACCTCAGCCCCATTTCAGAGAGTGAAACCCTAATAGAGAGTCATCCTTCGTTTCTAGCTAGTGTGTTGGTGTTCTAAGCTTCAAAGTGTCATTTCTAGGTGGTGGAAGAGAAGAAGAGGCCATTTTGGAGGCTAGGAGTTGTGGGCAAGAGTAGATCCAAGCTTTTCAGAGGTTGGAGCTTTTTCCTGAGGTAAAAAGCTCAAACCTTGACTTGTCATTATTATGGTGTGCTTCTTGGACCAATTTCTAGGGTTTTTAGTCCCAAGATGAAGACTTTATGAGCAAATGGTCTCCATTGGCCTAGATCTATCATATTTCAGGACTATAAGAGTTGTATGTTCATAAAAATGCAATCTTGGACGTGGATATTGAGCCATGCATTAGATCTAGACCTTTTGAGGAGGAAGGAAAAGTGTTAGAGGGTGTAGGGACCTTTACAGCCATGCAAAGGCTTAAAGGTTCCGACTTTATGGGATAAGAGGTCTAGAAAGAGTCAGATCTGGAAGTTGAATGAGTGTCTTAACCATTTAAGACCAAAAACCAAGGAAAGGCTGAAACTGAGACTTACGCTAGGCGTAACTCTCAGTACGCATAGCGTAAGGGGTTGAGACCCCGTTTGTGACTTGCCAGCGTAAGCCCCGCGTACAGAGAAGGTACGTGCCTCGTACTACCTTCTGATTAAATTCCATTGACTTTTAGGGTTTTGGTCAACCCTTGGACTTTTAGGGTCAGGGAGGGGTAAAATGGTCTTTTACCCTTCTATGGAATTGTAGAGTGGATTTAATCTAGCCTTTGAGAGCCATTATTTATTTGAGAATGTTGTTTTGTGTTTAGGTGGCAGCCAGATCAGTGTGTTCGAGTGCGAGATTATCCGAGATACCCGAGGTGAGTCTTCTCACTATACCTTACCTAGAGTTGTAATTAGAGTTATATGACAGAGTATCTTGTATGATATTTATGTGATTGTGATGCACTGCATTATTTCTATATAATTTATGTTGTGTATGTTTCAGTGTTTATAGAGTTATAACTGGAGGGTTCACAGAGTTAGGACCAGAGGGTCCACAGAGTTATAGCCTCGAGTGGCTAATATGTGTTATATGTGGTATTTTGGGGAATTCACTAAGCATTTATGTTTATAGTGTTTTGTTATGTGTTTCAGGTACCAGTGAGGATCGCGGGAAGGCGCCGGCATGATCAGTACACACACAAGGAGTTTTTATGAATTATGATCTTGGGTGGTGTTTCTATGGTTGTTATATGATACAATGACATTTTTACAATATTTTTGATGAAAGTATGTTTTTGGAAAATGTAAAAATTGTTTTGAAAAATTTGGGTGTTACAAGTTGGTATCAGAGCCTTGGTTTGAGGGATTTGGGTGCACCTTCGGGCGTATCTGAACTCAAACTGAGGATTTGAGAGATTTTCAAAATAAAATTCACAAAATTTTCTCAAGAATAAAAAGTTTTTGAAAGAGCAGAGTAGAGCAGTGTGTACAATCAGCCAGCGCCCGAACGGTGATTTCCCAAAATACCCTTTACATTATGAGTTATGAGAAATGTTATGATATGATATGTATGCTAGAATAGGCTAGGTATTCTTATTACGACTAGAGTGGCCTGATTTGTAATGCCTTAGCCTAGGGGTTTTGCTAGTAGATGCTTAAGAGCGAGTAGATAGCAACGAGGAGCTTTGAGAGATCTGCTAGAGAGTAGACTATGCATAGTGAGAATAGAGTACTCGGGACTTGGGATCCTAGGAGGAGGACTTGGGATGAATACGGATGCGGTGTGGACGGTAGTGGGCCCGTACTACTGAATACACCGGAGCAATGCGCAACCCAAGTAAGAATCCTTGGGGTACCAGGGAACGATTGGGTCAAGTTATCGAGTGCGTGTATGTTCGAGCGAGTCTCTAGTATGTTTTATGTCGTATTTTAGAGACATCATGGTTGGGACACGCCACAGACTGGGGACCAACGGGGTGAGCGATGAGGAGCTCCGTCAGATGATCCATGAGGAGGTGGTTGCGGCCATCCGTGCAGAGATTCCAGAGATGTTTGGGTCTATCAAGACCACTCTAATTAAGACTTTCGATGAGAGATACGTGGCGGTTACTGAGGCTGTAGCCACTGCAGCTACCGCAGCTGTTTCCGCTGCCAGACCTCAGGATGGCGATTCGTTGCTGTTCCGGGAGTTCAGCAACACGAAACCACTAGAGTTTGACGGGACGCGGGATCTGATTGTTGCGATGAGATGGGTTTCTGATATTGAGGGATGCTTATATACGTTTTCATGTCCAGAGCATCTGAAGGTCCGGTTCGCATTGAACCAGCTTCGCTTGGGTGTGAAGGACTGGTGGAAGTTTGTGACGGCGCACTTTTCGTCTACTGAGCTTTCCGCAGTGACCTGGGAGAGGTTCACCGCTATGTTTCCTGATGAGTACGTTCCCCCAGTGGAGAGGGAACGTTTGGCCCAGGAGTTTCTGACCCTCAAGCAGGGTACTGAGTCTATTACTGTGATCACCAGGATGTTCCATGAGAGGGCGATGTTCTGCCCTGAGCATGTGTCTACCAAGCAGGCGCGTATGAGTCGGTATTTGAGTATTCTGAGAAGATACATATGAGAGTTCATGGCGAACTCATCATACCGAACATTTGCTGAGCTTCAGGCAAATGCACGGAAGAGGGAGATAGAGCTGGAGACTCAGGTTAGGGAGGAGGCGGAGTCTCAGGGAAGGGATCGGCGAACGGCTTAGTCCCAGACGGCAGCCAAGCGGGCCAAGCCCGCCGATTCGAGATCAGGGACCAGAAGGGTCGTACTTGTGGCAAGGAGGGGCATATGGCTAAAGATTTCCCCCAGGGATTTGCAGTCTGTTTTCACTGCAACCAGACCGGACACCGGAAGGCCGAGTGTCCGCAGCTACTGGGATCTGCCCCTACTGCTGTTCGAGCTACCGAGAGCCGGCCGTTAAAAGTCGAGGCACCGAAAGCACGAGAGAGAGCTTTTCAGTTGACCGCAGAGGAGGTCCGCGCGGCGCCCGATGTCGTGGCTGGTATGTATTCTTTCTCGTATTTCTATGATGTTTATGATATGGTTTTTATATTATGTTATGCGTAGGTACTTTCCTTGTGTGTTCTGTGCCTGCTTTGGTGTTATTTGACTCGGGTACGAGTTGGTCTTTTGTATCGTTAGCCTTTAGTCAGCACGTCAGTATCCGTCGAGAGGCGTTGAGTCGACCTTTGCGAGTTTCCATAGTTGATGAGAGAGTAGTGTATGCCATGGATGTGATTCGAGGATGTGTACTCGAGATCTTTGACGTTGAGTTTCTGATTGATTTGGTCCCGATTGTTATGGGTGATGTCTGTGTCATTGTGGGCATGGACTGGTTGAGTAGATTTGCAGCAGTTATCGACTACGAGCGACAGCTGGTGACCATACGAGACCCTAGTGGGGGAGTTCTTATAGTTTATGGCGAGGGTACCCGTTCTGGGTCAACATTTTGTTCAGCCGCAAGAGCGAGGCAGAGTCTACAGCAGGGCTGTAGTGGGTTTACGGCTTATGTGGTGGATACGAGAGTAGGTGCAGAGAGACCGAGTTCGGTCGATGAGGTCCTGATAGTGCGTGAGTTCCCGGATGTTTTCCCCGAGGAGTTGTCGGGTGTGCCTCTCGAGAGGCAAGTGGAGTTCCGTATCGATTTGGTTCCGGGGGCAGCACCCTATCGCCTTGCACCTCCAAAGATGCAGGAGTTATCCTTGCAGCTTCAGGAGTTGCTGGGAAAGGGGTTTATACGGACGAGTAGCTCACTGTGGGGAGCACCTATCCTTTTTGTCAAGAAAAAGGATGGGTCACACCAGATGTGCATTGATTACCGAGAGTTGAACAAGCTGATGGTCATGAACCATTACCCCTTACCGAGGATCGACGATTTGTTTGATCAGTTACAGGGAGCGTCTTGGTTCTCCAAGATTGATTTGAGGTCTGGATATCATCAGATGAGGGTGCGTGTTGAGGATATCCAGAAGACAGCATTCAGTACTCGTTATGGGCATTACGAGTTCGTGGTGATGCCTTTCGGGCTCACCAATGCACCGACGACATTCATGGACCTCATGAACAGGGTGTGCAGGCCGATGTTGGATCGTTCGGTAATCGTGTTCATTGATGAGATATTGGTGTATTCGAGATCTAGAGAGCAGCCTGAGGAGCATTTGAGGGAGATCCTTGGACTTCTGAGATTGGAGAGGCTTTACGCCAAATTCTCCAAGTGCGATTTCTATTTACGAGAGGTTCAGTTTCTAGGACACCTCGTCAACCAGAACGGGATATTGGTCGATCTGGCCAAGATCGATACGGTGATGAGTTGGGAGGTGCCGAGATCCCCCTTGGAGATCAGGAGTTTTCTGGGGCTGGTCGGCTATTATCGAAGATTTATCAAGGATTTCTCCAAGAATGCAATTCCTCTTACCAAGTTGACCCGGAAGGGCGTAGCATTCAATTAGGGTCCAGAGCAGCAGACCTCGTTTGAGACACTTCGCCAGAGATTATGCGAAGCCCCGATATTAGCCCTCCCGGAAGGGATGGAGGAATTTGTGGTATATTGTGACGCATCGATATCGGGGTTGGGTACATTACTTATGCAGAGGGGACATGTGATAACATATGCATCGTGGCAGCTAAAGCCTCATGAGACGAGGTATCCCACTCACGATCTAGAGCTGGGGGCAGTGGTGTTCGCCCTCAAGATCTGGCGTCACTATTTGTTTGGGGTTCGGTGTACTATATACACGAACCACAAGAGCCTGAAGTAATTGATGGTTCAGCCCAATCTGAATATGCGCCAGAGGTGGTGGTTGGACATGGTAAAGGATTCTGAGTGTGAGATCCTGTACCACACGGGTAAGGCTAACGTGGTAGCCGATGCCTTGAGTCGTAGGGCAGAGGGTGCCCCATTACAAGATGTTTGTTTGAGTTTAGCAGTGATGACCCCGGTGTTGGACACCATTCGGGAGGCCCAGGTGGAGGCCATGATACCGGAGAATCGCAAGCGAGAGCAGGTGATCGGGCAGATATCTAGTTCATTGCTGATAGTCGGGGACTTATGACCTTTTAGGGCCAGATTTGGGTGCCATTTGAGGGTAGGGCACATGCCACTTTGATGGAGGAGGCGTACAGTTTGAGGTTTTCGATCCATCCCGGGGCCACTAAGATGTATTTAGACCTGAAAAGGAACTATTGGTGGCCCTGTATAAAGAGGGACGTGGCGTAGTTTGTAGAGAGGTGCTTGACCTGTCGTAGGGTTAAGGCCGAGCACCAGTGTCCCCATGGCAAGTTGCAGCCACTTGAGGTTCCCAGTGGAAGTGGGAACAAATTTCCATGGATTTTATCACCAAATTGCTGAGGACTGCGAGAGGCGTCGATGCAATTTGGGTGATCGTTGACCGACTGACGAAGAGCGCTCATTTTCTTGCTATCAGTGAGAGCTCTTCCGCAGAGAGGCTGGCAGAGGTGTATGTGAGGGAGGTGGTATCGCGGCATGGTGTACCGATCTCGATTGTGTCAGATCGAGATGTGCGTTTCACTTCCAGGTTCTGGAAGAAGTTCCATGAGGAGTTGGGTACTAGGCTGCATTTCAGTACCGCTTACCACCCACAGAAGGACGGACAGAGTGAGCGGATGATTCAGACGCTCGAGGACATGCTTCGGGCATGTATGTTGGACTTCGGAGGGAGTTGGGACACGTATCAACCTTTGGCTGAGTTTTCTTATAACAACAGCCACCTTTGAGTATCGGTATGCCTCCCTTTGAGTTATTGTATGGGCGGAGGTTTCGGACTCCCATCTGCTGGGGAGAGGTTGGGCAACGAGTGTTGGGTAGCACTGAGTTAGTACTTCAGACGACAGAGCAGATACAGCAGGTCAGACAGAGATTGTTGACAAATCAGAGTCTCCAGAAGGGTTACACGGATAGGCGACGATCCGAGCTCAAGTTTCAAGTCGGAGATTTTGTGCTCCTGAAGGTGTCTCCTTGGAAAGGAGTGATCTGGTTCAGGAAGAGGGGCAAGCTGGGGCCCCAGTACATCGGTCCATTCAGAGTGTCCGTGAGGGTGGGCAAGGTAGCATATCGTTTGCAGCTACCTGTAGAGTTGAGCCAAATTCATGATACCTTCCACGTGTCCCAACTGAGGAAGTGTATTGCCGATGAGTCGGCAGTGGTACCGTTGGAGGATATTCAGGTAGATGCGATCCTGAATTATGTTGAGAGACCAATGGCGATCTTGGATTGGAAGGTCCAGATTCTGAGGAACAAGGAGGTACCTCTGGTTCAGGTCCAGTGGCAACATCGGAGAGGGTCCGAGCTGACTTGGGAGCCGGAGTCAGAGATGCGAAAGCAGCATCCGGATTTGTTTGCAGCATGAGACTTCGAGGTCGAAGTCTGGTTCTAGTGGGGGAGAATTGTAACATCCCGAATTTAGGTGTGTTTCTTAAACTCTTCTCCTTTTGCCAAGTTGTCAAGATAAGCCCCTTAAATGAATTGTTAGGCTTGTGAGTACGTTGGGCGTACTGAAGGGTACGTTGCACATAATCGCGCGCTTAATTTTGGACGCGGACTCGCCTGGGTACGCTGGGCGTACCCAGGGTTATGTTGGGTGTAAACCCTAATTTGGTGCTTGTGGACTATAAAAGGAATGTTATGGCCTTGACCTCAGCCCCAATTCAGAGAGTGAAACCCTAATAGAGATTCCTCCTTCGTTTCTAGCTAGTGTGTTGGTGTTCTAAGATTCAAAGTGTCATTTCTAGGTGGTGGAAGAGAAGAAGAGTCCATTTTGGAGGCTAGGAGTTGTGGGCAAGAGTAGATTCAAGCTTTTTAGAGGTTGGATCTTCTTCCTGAGGTAAAAAGCTCAAACCTTGACTTGTCATTTGTGTCGTGTGCTTCTTGGACCAATTTCTAGGGTTTTTAGTCCCAAGATGAAGACTTTATGAGCAAATGGTCTCCATTGGCCTAGATCTATCATATTTCAGGACTATAAGAGTTGTATGTTCATAAAAATGCAATCTTGGACGTGGATATTGAGCCATGCATTAGATCTAGACCTTTTGAGGAGGAAGGAAAAGTGTTAGAGGGTGTAGGGACCTTTACAGCCATGCAAAGGCTTAAAGGTTCCGACTTTATGAGATAAGAGGTCTAGAAAGAGTCAAATCTGGAAGTTGAATGAGTGTCTTAACCATTTAAGACCAAAAACCAAGGAAAGGCTGAAACTGAGACTTACGCTAGGCGTAACTCTCAGTACGCATAGCGTAAGGGGTTGAGACCCCGTTTGTGACTTGCCAGCGTAAGCCCCGCGTACAGAGAAGGTACGCGCCTCGTACTACCTTCTGATTAAATTCCATTGACTTTTAGGGTTTTGGTCAACCCTTGGACTTTTTGGGTCAGGGAGGGGTAAAATGGTCTTTTACCCTTCTATGGAATTGTAGAGTGGATTTAATCTAGCCTTTGAGAGCCATTATTTATTTGAGAATGTTGTTTTGTGTTTAGGTGGCAGCCAGATCAGTGTGTTCGAGTGC
Organism: Lactuca sativa; assembly: GCF_002870075.4. Lineage (NCBI taxonomy): Eukaryota > Viridiplantae > Streptophyta > Magnoliopsida > Asterales > Asteraceae > Lactuca > Lactuca sativa. Next base: position 98,230,049 of record NC_056628.2, read on the forward strand.
GAGATTATCCGAGATACCCGAGGTGAGTCTTCTCACTATACCTTACCTAGAGTTGTAATTAGAGTTATATGACAGAGTATCTTGTATGATATTTATGTGATTGTGATGCACTGCATTATTTCTATATAATTTATGTTGTGTATGTTTCAGTGTTTATAGAGTTATAACTGGAGGGTTCACAGAGTTAGGACCAGAGGGTCCACAGAGTTATAGCCTCGAGTGGCTAATATGTGTTATATGTGGTATTTTGGGGAATTCACTAAGCATTTATGTTTATAGTGTTTTGTTATGTGTTTCAGGTACCAGTGAGGATCGCGGGAAGGCGCCGGCATGATCAGTACACACACAAGGAGTTTTTATGAATTATGATCTTGGGTGGTGTTTCTATGGTTGTTATATGATACAATGACATTTTTACAATATTTTTGATGAAAGTATGTTTTTGGAAAATGTAAAAATTGTTTTGAAAAATTTGGGTGTTACAAGTTGGTATCAGAGCCTTGGTTTGAGGGATTTGGGTGCACCTTCGGGCGTATCTGAACTCAAACTGAGGATTTGAGAGATTTTCAAAATAAAATTCACAAAATTTTCTCAAGAATAAAAAGTTTTTGAAAGAGCAGAGTAGAGCAGTGTGTACAATCAGCCAGCGCCCGAACGGTGATTTCCCAAAATACCCTTTACATTATGAGTTATGAGAAATGTTATGATATGATATGTATGCTAGAATAGGCTAGGTATTCTTATTACGACTAGAGTGGCCTGATTTGTAATGCCTTAGCCTAGGGGTTTTGCTAGTAGATGCTTAAGAGCGAGTAGATAGCAACGAGGAGCTTTGAGAGATCTGCTAGAGAGTAGACTATGCATAGTGAGAATAGAGTACTCGGGACTTGGGATCCTAGGAGGAAGACTTGGGATGAATACGGATGCGGTGTGGACGGTAGTGGGCCCGTACTACTGAATACACCGGAGCAATGCGCAACCCAAGTAAGAATCCTTGGGGTACCAGGGAACGATTGGGTCAAGTTATCGAGTGCGTGTATGTTCGAGCGAGTCTCTAGTATGTTTTATGTCGTATTTTAGAGACATCATGGTTGGGACACGCCACAGACTGGGGACCAACGGGGTGAGCGATGAGGAGCTCCGTCAGATGATCCATGAGGAGGTGGTTGCGGCCATCCGTGCAGAGATTCCAGAGATGTTTGGGTCTATCAAGACCACTCTAATTAAGACTTTCGATGAGAGATACGTGGCGGTTACTGAGGCTGTAGCCACTGCAGCTACCGCAGCTGTTTCCGCTGCCAGACCTCAGGATGGCGATTCGTTGCTGTTCCGGGAGTTCAGCAACACGAAACCACTAGAGTTTGACGGGACGCGGGATCTGATTGTTGCGATGAGATGGGTTTCTGATATTGAGGGATGCTTATATACGTTTTCATGTCCAGAGCATCTGAAGGTCCGGTTCGCATTGAACCAGCTTCGCTTGGGTGTGAAGGACTGGTGGAAGTTTGTGACGGCGCACTTTTCGTCTACTGAGCTTTCCGCAGTGACCTGGGAGAGGTTCACCGCTATGTTTCCTGATGAGTACGTTCCCCCAGTGGAGAGGGAACGTTTGGCCCAGGAGTTTCTGACCCTCAAGCAGGGTACTGAGTCTATTACTGTGATCACCAGGATGTTCCATGAGAGGGCGATGTTCTGCCCTGAGCATGTGTCTACCAAGCAGGCGCGTATGAGTCGGTATTTGAGTATTCTGAGAAGATACATATGAGAGTTCATGGCGAACTCATCATACCGAACATTTGCTGAGCTTCAGGCAAATGCTCGGAAGAGGGAGATAGAGCTGGAGACTCAGGTTAGGGAGGAGGCGGAGTCTCAGGGAAGGGATCGGCGAACGGCTTAGTCCCAGACGGCAGCCAAGCGGGCCAAGCCCGCCGATTCGAGATCAGGGACCAGAAGGGCCGTACTTGTGGCAAGTGCGGCAATGGTCATGAGGGAGTGTGTAGAGCAGGGTCTTTCTACAAGTGTGGCAAGGAGGGGCATATGGCTAAGGATTTCCCCAAGGGATTTGCAGTCTGTTTTCACTGCAACCAGACCGAACACCGGAAGGCCGAGTGTCCGCAGCTACTGGGATCTGCCCCTACTGCTGTTCGAGCTACCGAGAGCCGGCCGTTAAAAGTCGAGGCACCGAAAGCACGAGAGAGAGCTTTTCAGTTGACCGCGGAGGAGGTCCGCGCGGCGCCCAATGTTGTGGCTGGTATGTATTCTTTCTCATATTTCTATGATGTTTATGATATGGTTTTTATATTATGTTATGCGTAGGTACTTTCCTTGTGTGTTCTGTGCCTGCTTTGGTGTTATTTGACTCGGGTGCGAGTTGGTCTTTTGTATCGTTAGCCTTTAGTCAGCACGTCAGTATCCGTCGAGAGGCGTTGAGTCGACCTTTGCGAGTTTCCATAGTGGATAAGAGAGCAGTGTATGCCATGGATGTGATTCGAGGATGTGTACTCGAGATCTTTGACGTTGAGTTTCTGATTGATTTGGTCCCGATTGCTATGGGTGATGTCTGTGTCATTGTGGGCATGGACTGGTTGAGTAGATTTGCAGCAGTTATCGACTGCGAGCGACAGCTGGTGACCATACGAGACCCTAGTGGGGGAGTTCTTATAGTTTATGGCGAGGGTACCCGTTCTGGGTCAACATTTTGTTCAGCCGCAAGAGCGAGGCAGAGTCTACAGCAGGGCTGTAGTGGGTTTATGGCTTATGTGGTGGATACGAGAGTAGGTGCAGAGAGACCGAGGTTGGTCGATGAGGTCCTGATAGTGTGTGAGTTCCCAGATGTTTTCCCCGAGGAGTTACCGGGTGTGCCTCTCGAGAGGCAAGTGGAGTTCCGTATCGATTTGGTTCCGGGGGCAGCACCCTATCGCCTTGCACCTCCAAAGATGCAGGAGTTATCCTTGCAGCTTCAGGAGTTGCTGGGAAAGGGGTTTATACGGACGAGTAGCTCACTGTGGGGAGCACCTATCCTTTTTGTCAAGAAAAAGGATGGGTCACACCAGATGTGCATTGATTACCGAGAGTTGAACAAGCTGATGGTCATGAACCATTACCCCTTACCGAGGATCGACGATTTGTTTGATCAGTTGCAGGGAGCGTCTTGGTTCTCCAAGATTGATTTGAGGTCTGGATATCATCAGATGAGGGTGCGTGTTGAGGATATCCAGAAGACAGCATTCAGTACTCGTTATGGGCATTACGAGTTCGTGGTGATGCCTTTCGGGCTCACCAATGCACCGACGACATTCATGGACCTCATGAACAGGGTGTGCAGGCCGATGTTGGATCGTTCGGTAATCGTGTTCATTGATGATATATTGGTGTATTCGAGATCTAGAGAGCAGCCTGAGGAGCATTTGAGGGAGATCCTTGGACTTCTGAGATTGGAGAGGCTTTACGCCAAATTCTCCAAGTGCGATTTCTATTTACGAGAGGTTCAGTTTCTAGGACACCTTGTCAACCAGAACGGGATATTGGTCGATCCGGCCAAGATCGATACGGTGATGAGTTGGGAGGTGCCGAGATCCCCCTTGGAGATCAGGAGTTTTCTGGGGCTGGTCGGCTATTATCGAAGATTTATCAAGGATTTCTCCAAGAATGCAATTCCTCTTACCAAGTTGACCCGGAAGGGCGTAGCATTCAATTAGGGTCCAGAGCAGCAGACCTCGTTTGAGACACTTCGCCAGAGATTATGCGAAGCCCCGATATTAGCCCTCCCGGAAGGGATGGAGGAATTTGTGGTATATTGTGACGCATCGATATCGGGGTTGGGTACATTACTTATGCAGAGGGGACATGTGATAACATATGCATCGTGGCAGCTAAAGCCTCATGAGACGAGGTATCCCACTCACGATCTAGAGCTGGGGGCAGTGGTGTTCGCCCTCAAGATCTGGCGTCACTATTTGTTTGGGGTTCGGTGTACTATATACACGAACCACAAGAGCCTGAAGTAATTGATGGTTCAGCCCAATCTGAATATGCGCCAGAGGAGGTGGTCGGACATGGTAAAGGATTCTGAGTGTGAGATCTTGTACCACACGGGTAAGGCTAACGTGGTAGCCGATGCCTTGAGTCGTAGGGCAGAGGGTGCCCCATTACGAGATGTTTGTTTGAGTTTGGCAGTGATGACCCCGGTGTTGGACACCATTCGGGAGGCCCAGGTGGAGGCCATGATACCGGAGAATCGCAAGCGAGAGCAGGTGATCGGGCAGATATCTGAGTTCATTGCTGATAGTCGGGGACTTATGACCTTCTAGGGCCAGATTTGGGTGCCATTTGAGGGTAGGGCACATGCCACTTTGATGGAGGAGGCGTACAGTTTGAGGTTTTCGATCCATCCCGGGGCCACTAAGATGTATTTAGACCTGAAAAGGAACTATTGGTGGCCCTGTATAAAGAGGGACGTGGCGTAGTTTGTAGAGAGGTGCTTGACCTGTCGTAGGGTTAAGGCCGAGCACCAGTGTCCCCAAGGCAAGTTGCAGCCACTTGAGGTTCCCAGTGGAAGTGGGAACAAATTTCCATGGATTTTATCACCAAATTGCCGAGGACTGCGAGAGGCGTCGATGCAATTTGGGTGATCGTTGACCGACTGACGAAGAGCGCTCATTTTCTTGCTATCAGTGAGAGCTCTTCCGCAGAGAGGCTGGCAGAGGTGTATGTGAGGGAGGTGGTATCGCGGCATGGTGTACCGATCTCGATTGTGTCAGATCGAGATGTGCGTTTCACTTCCAGGTTCTGGAAGAAGTTCCATGAGGAGTTGGGTACTAGGCTGCATTTCAGTACCGCTTACCACCCACAGAAGGACGGACAGAGTGAGCGGATGATTCAGACGCTCGAGGACATGCTTCGGGCATGTATGTTGGACTTCGGAGGGAGTTGGGACACGTATCAACCTTTGGCTGAGTTTTCTTATAACAACAGCCACCATTTGAGTATCGGTATGCCTCCCTTTGAGTTATTGTATGGGCGGAGGTTTCGGACTCCCATCTGCTGGGGAGAGGTTGGGCAACGAGTGTTGGGTAGCACTGAGTTAGTACTTCAGACGACAGAGCAGATACAGCAGGTCAGACAGAGATTGTTGACAAATCAGAGTCTCCAGAAGAGTTACACGGATAGGCGACGATCCGAGCTCAAGTTTCAAGTCGGAGATTTTGTGCTCCTGAAGGTGTCTCCTTGGAAAGGAGTGATCCGGTTCAGGAAGAGGGGCAAGCTGGGGCCCCAGTACATTGGTCCATTCAGAGTGTCCGTGAGGGTGGGCAAGGTAGCATATCGTTTGCAGCTACCTGTAGAGTTGAGCCAAATTCATGATACCTTCCACGTGTCCCAACTGAGGAAGTGTATTGCCGATGAGTCGGCAGTGGTACCGTTGGAGGATATTCAGGTAGATGCGATCCTGAATTATGTTGAGAGACCAATGGCGATCTTGGATTGGAAGGTCAAGATTCTGAGCAACAAGGAGGTACCTTTGGTTCAGGTCCAGTGGCAACATCGGAGAGGGTCCGAGCTGACTTGGGAGCCGGAGTCAGAGATGCGAAAGCAGCATCCGGATTTGTTTGCAGCATGAGACTTCGAGGTCGAAGTCTGGTTCTAGTGGGGGAGAATTGTAACATCCCGAATTTAGGTGTGTTTCTTAAACTCTTCTCCTTTTGCCAAGTTGTCAAGATAAGCCCCTTAAATGAATTGTTAGGCTTGTGAGTACGTTGGGCGTACTGAAGGGTACGTTGCACATAATCGCGCGCTTAATTTTGGACGCGGACTCGCCTGGGTACGCTGGGCGTACCCAGGGTTATGTTGGGTGTAAACCCTAATTTGGGGCTTGTGGACTATAAAAGGAATGTTATGGCCTTGACCTCAGCCCCAATTCAGAGAGTGAAACCCTAATAGAGATTTCTCCTTCGTTTCTAGCTAGTGTGTTGGTGTTCTAAGATTCAAAGTGTCATTTCTAGGTGGTGGAAGAGAAGAAGAGTCCATTTTGGAGGCTAGGAGTTGTGGGCAAGAGTAGATTCAAGCTTTTTAGAGGTTGGATCTTCTTCCTGAGGTAAAAAGCTCAAACCTTGACTTGTCATTTGTGTCGTGTGCTTCTTGGACCAATTTCTAGGGTTTTTAGTCCCAAGATGGAGACTTTATGAGCAAATGGTCTCCATTGGCCTAGATCTATCATATTTCAGGACTATAAGAGTTGTATGTTCATAAAAATGCAATCTTGGACGTGGATATTAAGCCATGCATTAGATCTAGACCTTTTGAGGAGGAAGGAAAAGTGTTAGAGGGTGTAGGGACCTTTACAGCCATGCAAAGGCTTAAAGGTTCTGACTTTATGAGATAAGAGGTCTAGAAAGAGTCAAATCTGGAAGTTGAATGAGTGTCTTAACCATTTAAGACCAAAAACCAAGGAAAGGCTGAAACTGAGACTTACGTTGGGCGTAACTCTCAGTACGTGCAACGTAAGGGGTTGAGACCCCGTTTGTGACTTGCCAGCGTAAGCCCCGCGTACAGAGAAGGTACGCGCCTCGTACTACCTTCTGATTAACTTCCATTGACTTTTAGGGTTTTGGTCAACCCTTGGACTTTTAGGGTCAGGGAGGGGTAAAATGGTCTTTTACCCTTCTATGGAATTGTAGAGTGGATTTAATCTAGCCTTTGAGAGCCATTATTTATTCGAGAGTGTTGTTTTGTGTTTAGGTGGCGGCTAGATCAGTGTGTTCGAGTGCGAGATTATCCGAGATACCCGAGGTGAGTCTTCTCACTATACCTTACCTAGAGTTGTAATTAGAGTTATATGACAGAGTATCTTGTATGATATTTATGTGATTGTGTTGCACTGCATTATTTCTATATAATTTATGTTGTGTATGTTTCAGTGTTTATAGAGTTATAACTGGAGGGTTCACAGAGTTAGGACCAGAGGGTCCACAGAGTTATAGCCTCGAGTGGCTAATATGTGTTATATGTGGTATTTTGGGGAATTCACTAAGCATTTATGTTTATAGTGTTTTGTTATGTGTTTCAGGTACCAGTGAGGATCGCGGGAAGGCGCCGGCATGATCAGTACACACACAAGGAGTTTTTATGATTTATGATCTTGGGTGGTGTTTCTATGGTTGTTATATGATACAATGACATTTTTACAATATTTTTGATGAAAGTATGTTTTTGGAAAATGTAAAAATTGTTTTGAAAAAATTGGGTGTTACACTGAGCGTATACATGTGTACGCCCCACATACTCATTTACCACCTTTTCTTAATATAAGGGCCAAACTTGACAATTACCAAAAGAACAAGGGTTTATAAGGTATACCTGGTCTTGGGATGTTACAATTCCCTCAGTATGTATATTGAAATAAATAAATAAAATAAAATTATAATTCTCTATAATTAACAAAATATATCTGAATATAGATAAATAACTAAAGTTTAAAGATCAAATTTTATTTTATTTTCTCTAATCAACTTTTATTTCATTTCCTCTAATCAACTAGATAATATTGTATGAATTCTTCATATTCAATTTTTAATAGATTTTACATTTCTTAAAAAAACACTCTATTCAATGACAAATATTATGCATTTACGGTATTTCAACCTTATAGTTATACCTTTAATGGCAAAATAAATGCTTGAATTGATTTTATATTGGGTTTTATGTAAAAAACAAGAAAATGCAGGAGGACTTACAGGATCCAACCACCACTACAACCAAGAAAGAAAGCACATAAAGCTCTGTTTTCATCTTCTTTGAAGCCATCGGACCCAATCCCTTTTTGTATATTTTTCTCAAACTTTGCAACTTTCTTTTCTGTAACTCACTTTGAAATTGTGTATAAATTATGACAAAAACAAAACACACACACATACACACACACACACACACACACATATATATATATATATATATATATATATATATATATATATATATATATATATATATATATATATATATATATATATATATATATATATTCATCTAAGAAGAAAAATAATGAAATTCTAGTGTATTATTGACATCTCAAAGGATAATTTTATTTCAATAAATGTTTGAGCGATTTAGTTCTAATTTTGCCTAGAAGTAGGAATAAATTGGTGCTAAGATACGATTTACATACCAAAACGATTGGTAGTTTGCAATTTGATTAAAAGTGAATTGACAACTAACGAATAACTTAAACATGACACATACGTATAGATGATCAAGAGTGATAAAATGAAAGAGAAAATCGTGAACTATCATTAGCGTTTTTAGTTGAGTTCATAACAAATAAAGAAGGAAATAGAAGAAATTTAGTAAACTTATAAGAAAACAGAGCGTTCAATTAATCAAATTGATCAATCGTGAGAGAGAAGGGACTTGCCATTGTAGCACTGTTGACAAAGAAGGAAGAATGATGAGATTTGGAATCGAGTTTGAATGTAATTCGAGAATGAATTGAGTAAATGATTTCAAAAGAAGAACAGAGAAGTAAATAGAATATTTGATCAACTCGTATTATGCTTTTGAGTTTACAGAATACAAAGACTAAATTGTAAATCTCCTTTCCAACCCCCTGAATACTATTACAGATCCCTATTTAAAGGAGAACAAAAGCATACCAATACTAAGGACTAAGAGTTCAGACTTGACTTTATAATGCCTTAGTAAAATAACAATACATCCGAAGACCTATATATACGAAGACAACAGAAACTTCGTAACAATCAAACTGACCCTTCGACTATTACAACATTCTAGCCCTTACAATCCCCCCCTTTGGAATCAAGGTCGAAGTCTTCAAGACGTCAGTGATTGAACAGCATACATACGCACTCTTCGGATTTCCATATACCATGAGATAACTTTCTTTATCTCTTTCTTGTCTCCTTCATTGTTTTTCTTGCAGTGGTTCATACGAACAATTAAATTCGTATATTGAGAATTTGAGTATCTCTCCACTTCACAAGTTTGAAATAAAAATCTTTTAGCTCTTCCAGCTTTATCTTTTCCTGCAAAAAAATCCCTAGTGGCTTTAAACAAATTTCACCATCTTCGTACTTGTTCAGCTCAGTCTGTTTCTTCGTTGGTGCCATTGGTACAGTTATGTCGAAGCCTTTGACAGTAGCAAGTTCGACATTTGTTTGAGCCAAACACTCAAAGTAATTCTCCAAAAATATTTTGATATGCTTGCACCCAAGATTAAAAACATCTGGCTCAGTGTCTTGAAGAAAAGAAAATGATTTGTCTTTGAGCATCAAGGCAATATTGATTAGATCATACGTATTCATCAAAGGAAAGTCTGCCACTGTAAATTCTTGTATCTTTCCACTTGCTCTTGCCATAGTATACTTGAGATTTTCAAACTTCCCTTCGAATACAACATCCCTTTTTATGGATATCACCTTTTTAATCTTCTCTAAAAACCACACTTCTTCCTGAGCTTTAGCCAACACTGCATGAAATCTTATTTTCATCTTCTTTCCCTCTTCGGTTTCCAATGATTTCATTTCAGCTTTGAATTGTGGCATAACAAACATCATTTCATTGACAGGAAAATCAAGTTGACCAAAATTTGTGTTTGTAACCACATAGCTCTTTTTAGGGACCTTCTCAAAAGAATACATGTGATCAAACATCACCCTGGATTCTATTGTTTCGTAATTGTAAACTTTCGAAGGATCACCCTTGTCAACTTTTGAATTATCCAAAGCTCTTTGTCTCATTATACTTTGAACATGTCTCATTCTTTCAACCTCAGCTGCCACCTCAGCTTTCTTCTCTTTATTTGTCTTCTCAATTAAAATTCCTTTTCCTTTGTCTTTAATGTTTGACGAAGCCATATTCTTTGAAGAAGAAACATCACTTTGTTTCTCAATTACAATACCTTTTGATATAGGTTTTGAAATTGGAACTGTTGTAGTCACAGTTGAAATGACTGGATCAGCTGAAACAACAGTTGGCTTTACTACTACTTTCGAAGGGTATACTTTTCCGACTACCTTCATATCTTCGGTTTTCTTCATTTGTTCCCCAGCCTTTGTATGATCAATCTTTTCTCCCCCTTGCACCCCTGTGAAAGCAGGTGGGGCATCCGATACGTTTGGTAAAAGGCTCAAAATGCGAAGTAGTGGAGCCAAATTCTTGTGTAAGATGGCTTCGAATTGAGAAAATTTTTGAGACAGAAATTCTGAGAAATAATCGAAGAGACATTCTTCGAAGACAAGTCTTGTAATTCTTTCAGCAACCTGACCAATTCTCCAAAGCTTTGTTCTTCTTTGGCAGAAATATTTGTCAGTTGTGGATTTATCTGCTCAAACATTTTGACACATTTGACAACAGCATCACAAATAATGTCAATTTTCTGATTTGCTAAAGTGTAATCCTGCTGAGCAATTTGAACTTCCTTCTACATGTCTTCGCGAAGTTCTCTGATCTGTAAGTTGACATCCTCTCGTACTTTCTTGACTTCCTGTACAAAGAGCACATGACGCTCCTTCGTAACCATTTTAAGTTCTTCCAACTCTCGTACAAAATCAGATCTTTGAGAATTAATACGATTCTCATTCGAAACATCATGCGGATCAAATTTTTCGAGAACACGACTCTCTGAATCCCGAATGAGCCCAGATGCCTTCGAAATCACACGACCTTCATCATCTTGATTAAGGAATCAACTTCCAAACTTGTAACCCCACTACTACCCACATCAGCTTGTGATTGCAAGATTGAATTCAATTTTGAATTCAAGATCTTGAATTGCTTCATTGTCATCAACATGTGGTCTGGAAAATCTTCTTCGGCATGATCAAAATGAAGAGCTTCGAATGTACCTCCAAAGCCTTCATTATCAGTTTCATCATCAGCAGCCATAGTTTCAGCAATTGGGGATGATGGGTTCGGTGGATCAGTTGATTGTGTTGAAAATATGGTAGTGAATGGTTGATCCATGATAGATTGAAAATTAGGAGAATCAGTAGTCGATGTAACCTGAGGTAATGAAACAACAGCACTCTGTTGAATAGGCTTCGAAAGACCAACAGACACACTCGTTTTTGCTTCTTCATGAATTCGAATCTCCGGTGTTTCAGGAACTTGCTCTACATCTTCTATTCTTTGATTCTTCTTTAGAAACTTTGCAAGATCTTCAGCCCTTCGCTTTTTGGATGATGGAGACACCGGAGCTGGAATTTCCCTAACAGTTACACCCTGATGTGTAACTTGTGTTTTCTTGACAAGCTGAGACGAAGACTTTCACTTTATTTTTACTCGACGAAAAACTTCTGTCTTCGATGGAATAGTTTCTTTCGAAGGGGATGCTTCAATAACAGGTGTATCGACAACTATTGTTAAAATGAGAGAAACATCTTCACTTGTAGCAGATTTAGTTAGTGGCGATTTCTTCTTCTTCTCATCCTTCACCACTTTTTCCGAAGACCCAACATCTGTCTTGTTCGATTTCTTGGATTTCCTCTTCTCTTCTTCATACAACATTCCTGTCACAACTGTTGTGTCAATTGATTGAAAATATGACACCAAAACTTCATTTGTTAGATCCACCTTCTTGAGCATCGCATCCGGAATACGAGCTATGGATGCAAAAACCTCAGGATCATCAGCAACTTCCTTCAGACTGCCATACATATGGAACACTGTTTTTTCTTCAAAATCGGGAACTTCGATCTTCTCCTTGTTGTAAACATATTGAATAATCAAACTCCAATATCGAGCACATGAGATTCCCTGTTTGGCACTTGTCTTGGAAATACTTGTTAAAAACTCTGTCCATAATTGTTCAGAGTAATCAACATTCAGATCATAATAAAGCCCTGCCACCATTGCATAAACTTCCATTCGTCCTTTGTCAAGACCTACGGTTCTTCCAGTAAGACATTGAAGAAAAATTCCGAACAAGAAATTCCATACCGTAGGTAATCCAGACTTCTTAAAGTCACTAATACGCATCAATGGAGGTTGATGTCCCATTTCGTTGAACATGAACACTACTTGGGAAGATGAAAGTTCGTCATATGTCCCAGTAGTCGGAATCCCCAAAACTTTGCAAAATAACCACTTAGATACCCTAATACGAGTATCATTCACCATTGTAAATTCCACGCAACCAGTCTCCTTGTTGTACAATGCAGTGGAAGCAGCCTTTGATAACCACGACATAGGAACAGCTAAGAAATCAAACATAGCTTTGGACAAAACCGAATTCTGCAAAGCAACCACCAACATTTTGAGTTCATCCGGATATTTGGATAAATCCGACTCCACTTGGTAATTTGAACCTTGAATCTTCAAGATTGGAACACTAATGACTTCTTCAGTTGTTGGTGATGATGTAACACTGTCTTGTTTGTGAGTCGCCATTGATGAGTATGATCAAGATGATTGAAGAAGATAAGTTTTTGAGAGATGAATTGTAAAGAGAACTTGTATGACTGAGAATTTTTGATCGCATAAAGTGTTATAGACCTCTGAGTTCCCTTTTTATATGTAACCCTAGAATTTTGAATTTGAAGCGGGATTCATTAAATGCTTGCTGACATGGCGCCTTGAAATACGGGCCGTACTCATCAAAAAGTAACAATTGTAACTGTCAGCACGCCTAAAACTCGTATCATATACCATACGTCACCAAGAGACAAGACTGTTTGATATTCCCCAAAAGAAGTGTAACCGTCAGATTCCTTCGAATAGAGGTAAGGCTCATTCGCTTTTGGGTTAAAAAAACGAAGTTATATGCCAGAGATTTGAAATCATCAGATTGAGTTGGTAATAATCAAACCTCAAGGATTTCGTGTGTGCTGTGTTCCAAAAAAAATTAGAGAAGAAACAAATAAAAAAATTTTGAAACCTGTGATGTCAAAAATTTAATTTGACACAAAACAATTGAATCCCGGGCAAAGATTTCTTCGAAAATTATCAAGAGAGATAATTAACAGCTTGCTTGGTTTCCCGTGAATTACAATCGATAACTTGTAGAGAAGTTTCGAAGGGTTTCTTTTATAAGACATAAGGGTGGCTTCGGCTTCGAAAATTTCGTTACATATCAACCTTAACATAAGATGATAAATTGTAACCAAAATTATTTGTATGACTAATGTAGTCAGTGACAAATTGGTTTTGAATGATATTCAAAGTAACTAGGATTTTTGAAATATACTCACACAGAAATCATATTCATAAAAAAAATTTATGTTGGATCTTGTTGGGAACAAACATCGTGGGTTTCGAATGTTTGATTAAAATCACTCAAAAAAAATTGAATATGATTTTGAGTATAAAAGGTACCGAAACAAATGTTTCGTAATTTCTGGAACATAGTTCCCCGTCAATTCCTTAAGGTTTATGATAGTTGGGTTTCACCTCCATCACGGACTCATGATGTTAGATCATAAACACAGACTTGTGATTTGTCTAAGTTTTGATTGGTTTGATCAAAGACCTCAAGGACAAATCTCTTCAAAAATTTGGATTAAAAGAATTGTTTGGTATAAAAAGATTGGATAAGAATCGAAATGTACCTCTGTTATAATGGACAAAACAGAAAACTCTTAACTCATTTGAGAAGAGTAAGGTAGCTCTTGTTGACTTATGCGAATACAAGCCTTGTTGGGAAAAAATTTTCATGAGATAATTTCATCAAGACTTTCATTTCCCACATATAGAGTCATATGAGGCTTGAGGCAACATGCAGCAGCATGCTTCTAGGGACGTCCTAACTAGTACACAATTTATCAAAATCATACCTTCCCATAGAAGACACAAATATGAGCTCTTCGCATTTTAGCCCTGTATTAAATTCTCAGCACACAAAGTTTAAAGAACAAAGAAAACAAAAATATTGATGTGATTTTTGAATTTTTCAAAATTAAAAACAAAACAAAATAAAATCTTTTTGGATTTTTGATTTTTCAAAATTAAGAACATAACAAAATAAAATCTTTTTGGATTTTTGATTTTTTTCAAAATTAAGAACATAACAAAATAAAATCTTTTTGGATTTTTGATTTTTCAAAATTAAGAACATAACAAAATAAAATCTTTTTTTTAGTTGAGATATGTATTATCTTCTATACATACGAACACGAAGCATTCGAACCGTTGACTTGGAATAGTAGTCTCTGAATATGAACTGCAACATTGAATAAATCATATGAATGTGAACCATTCGATGCGTTGACCATGAACAGTAACCTCTTAACACTTAATCACCCTGTCCGTCAGTTCACCAAATCATTCAGACACATCACTCTTCGCTTTTATCACATGTGAGTGAATTTCCATCAATCATACCCAATCCTTCTAAGATACGAAGAAAATGATTTTTCATCCAATGCCTTTGTAAAAATATCTGCCAACTGTTCCATTGTTTTCACAAAATGAACTTCAATATTCCCTTCTTCCACATGATCTTTTATAAAATGATATCTGAGATCAATATGCTTAGTCTTCGAATGCTGCACAGGATTATGAAAAATTGTTATTGCACTTTGTGAATCACAATATAAAGGAATCTTTTTCATATTGATAACATAATCACGTAATTGACTTTGAATCCAAATAATTTGTGATGTACACGCAGCTGCAGCAACATATTCAGCCTCGGCTGTAGATATCGAAACACATGTTTGCTTCTTCAATTGCCAACTGACCAATTTTCCATCTAGTAATTGACATCCACCAGTTGTGCTTTTTCGATCAAGACTGCATCCTCCAAGATCCGCATCTGAATAAGCTTGTACAAAGAACCCTGTTTTCGAAGGATACCACAAACCTAACGAAGTAGTGCCTTTTAAATATCGAAAAAATATTCTTCACTGCTGTTAGATGTGGTTCACGTGGATTCGATTGATACCTTGCACAATTACAAATAGAAAACATAATATCAGGTCTACTTGCAGTTAAGTACAATAAAGACTCTATCATGCTTCGATACAGAGTGATATCAACAGCAAATTTATCTAACGAAGGAGTTAGCTTTATGCCCGTTGCCATTGGTATTCGTAACCTTGTGCTATTCGCCATTCCAAACTTTTCTAACAAATTCTTCGTATATTTCTCCTGATTAATGAAGATTCCTTCTCTGTTTTGACGTATATTCAAACCCAAAAAATTATTGATTTTGCCCATCATACTCATTTCGAATTTGCTTTTCATCAAGTCTTCAAATTCTTTAAATAAAGCAAGGTCAGTAGAGCCAAAAATTATGTCATCAACATAAATTTGAACAAGCATAAGATGAATCCCAACTTTCTTTCGAAATAAAGTGGGATCAGTTGATCTTTGTTTAAATTTAGATTGTTTCAAAAATGATGTTAATGTTGCATACCATGCTCGTGGTGCTTGTTTCAACCCATACACAGCTTTATCTAAAATATAAACATGATCAGGATGTTCGTTATTTATAAAACCTGGTGGTTGTTCAACATAAACCGTTTCTTCGAGTTCACCATTTAAGAATGCACATTTGACATCCATTTGATAAACGTCGAAATCTTTATGAGCTGCATAAGCTAGAAAAATACGAACAGCCTCGAGTCTCGCGACAGGGGTAAATGTTTCTTCATAATCAATTCCTTCTTGTTGAGAATATCATTTAACAATTCTGGCCTTATTTCGAATAATTTTTCCATCTTTGTCAGTTTTGTTTTTAAAAATCCATTTAAGTCCAACAATGGAAACATCAACAAGTTTAGGAATTAATCTCCAAACTTTGTTTCTTTCAAATTCAGACAATTCAGCTTGCATAGCAACAACCCAATCAGAGTGTTCCATTGCAACCTTAACTGTCTTTGGTTCGATTTTGGAAATAAAAACATTAAACATGCACAACTCTTGGTGAGTATTTAATACCTCATTTCTTGCATGAAGTTGAGCCCTTGTTAATACTCCCGCTTGTGGATCACCAAGAATTTGTTCTTTTGGATGATTTCTATTCCATTTATCTAATGGTGGATAATCAGGATCAAAATCCAAAGGTGCATCTTCAAACATAGCATCATTTTCTGATCCATTTATTGAACATGCATCCTCAGCATCATCAAAATGTTCTTCTTTAAGAATTGGATTCTTCTCAAGTATGGGCTCCCCCTCGATGATTGACTCCGCTTCAATGTCTGGTTCCGCTTCGATGATTGGCTCCCCCTCAACATTAACATTGGTTGGCATTACTTCTGCTTCGTAAGAATGTTCCCTTTCAACAAAATTGTTCGAATCCAAGTGCTCCCCCTCCATTGGACCACCATATATTGCATTTGTGTTTTGATTCGAACACGAAATTGAGTCATTATCAAGCTTTGAATTTTCTGATTGTTTATTATCTTTCGCATTTCTCTCTGCATCAATTGCTTGATCTGAAGTACCAAAAATCGATTCATAATTAGCATCATCCATTTCAATTGGTTCATTTTCATTCAAAGAATTTTGCAAAATAGGATAATTTGCAAATTGATGATTAGTCTTTTTAATGTAATTATCATCAAATGTCAAATTGAATGTTTCTTCCACTTTACGAGTTCGCTTATTTAACACTCTATAAGCAATAGAATTATGTGAATATCCCAAGAAAATTCCTTCATCAGCTTTTGTTTGAAACTTCGAAAGATTATCCTTAAGATTCATTATGAAACACCTGCATCCAAAAACATGAAAAAATTTGACATTAGGTTTTCGATTATTGATGATTTCATAAGGAGTAGCATTAAACCGTCTATGAATGAATGATCTATTCTGAGTAAAACAAGCAGTTGAAACAGCTTCGGCCCAAAGATATTGAGGTAAATTTGAATAAGCCAACATTGTTCTTGCAGCTTTGCATAATGATCGATTTCTTCATTCAACTACACCATTTTGTTGTGGCGTATATGGAGATGAAAAATTATGCGAAATAACTTTTTCCACCAAAAACGAATCTAAAACCTAATTTTTGAATTCAGTTCCATGATCACTTTTAATTTTTCGAACTGGCTTCTTCAACGAAATTTCCATTTTCTTGATAAAATCAATCATCATTTGTGAAACTTCGGATTTTAACCTTAGAAAATAAACCCACGTAAATCTTGAAAAATCATCTACAATTACTAGAATGTACCTTTTCTTGTTAAGAGTAGCAATTGTTGAAGGACCACATAAATCAATATGCAAAAGTTCGAGGGGTTCAACAATCTTCGAATCTATTGTGATTTGATGACCTTGTTTGTGTTGTTTTCCTACTTCACAGGCTGCACAAAAACTGTCATTATCATATTTAAGAATGGGTAAACCTCTTACCAGATCTTGTATGACAAGTTTGTTGATGTTTCGAAAATTGAGATGTGATAACCTCCTGTGCCATAACCAGCTAACATCGGCAGCAGCCTTCGAAAGTAAACACACAGCACGTTTGCCAACAATGGGAACGATATCCAATGTAAACATATCACCTTTTCGTTTTGACTTGAGTAAAACTTCATTTGTCTCAACATTCGAAATAACACTGCCTTCTTCATTAAAAAGAACTTGATTTCCAGTGCCCACAACAAGTTGTGAAACACTTATCAAATTATGTTGTAAGCCTTCGACAAATGCAACTCGATTGACAGTGAATGTTCCATTTGTTATTTTTCCATAACCTTTGACTTTGAATTTGTGATTATTGCCAAACTTAACCACTCCACCATTATCTAGACTTCGAAAATCTCGTAAGTTTTCCTTCTTCCCAGTCATGTGACGTAAGCAACCACTATCAATATACCACTTGTTATCATATTGCTCGTCACAAAGTACCTGCAATTATTGAAAAAATTTAGGTACCCAAAACTTGTTGGGTCCATTCATATTAGATGTCTTTTTCAATTGTAAAGTACAACCATTAACCCAATCACAAACTCTTGTTTTGAAACTGTCAACAAATTTAACATTTTCATTCAAAGGGTCAGATATATGAGTTTTTATTGTTTTCAAATTTTCACTGATATACCCCTTCGCATGTTGAGTTTGTGATATGTCGCTTTTCGCTTTTATGACTGGTTTCCAGGCTTTAACTGTAATGTTGGATTCCTTGGATGATGAACTGCCATTCGTTGAAGGATTAGCATACTTGTCATACGCCTCATGTATCTGTTCTTTTGAAAACTTACTTGATTGATACATTTTTCCTTTTCATTCCAACCAATGATCAATATTCCTTTTTGTTGTTATGCCCTTCGTATATGATACTTTGTCAGCTTGTTTCTTCGAAGGATTATAACATTTTGTTGAACTTGGAACATAATTCACTTTAGGTTTTAATAGATATGATTCATGATAAGACGTATTGAATTGTGATTTTGAAATCTGTTTTTCAACCTTTTCCTGAAAAAAATTTCTTGGAAGTATTGTTTTTGTTTCTTTAGAAAAGTTTGTTTGAATATTTGAAAATGAAGTATTTTTCTTTTCAAAATTTTGAGTCTTTGATTTTCCTCTAAAAACTTTTCCTCCTTTTGAAAAATTTAATGATTTCTTATTTAATGACTTAATAGTTTGCCAAAAAAAATTTGTTCTTGCTTGACGTTTAGAAATATTATTTTCTTTTGAGAATTTTTCAACTTGTGCTTTAAACTCTTTTGAATTTAATTTTATAGCTTTGTCGACTTCTTTAATTTCTGGTTTAACATCGTCATGCTTTGTGAACACATTTTCAGTTGTGTTACCTATCTTCTTTTCAAGTTTCGACTTTTCAACCCATATTCGTTTTGGTTTTTGACGTTGAAAGATATATGAATTCTTCGTTAGATTGTTTTCAACTGTGCTTTGATTCGAAAAGAATCCCTCATCAGAAGTTTTCTTATTGTCTTCCTCTACCAGATTTTTGAATTCAAGCTTAATATTTTCAACATTACCTGTTGTTATGAAGATTTGGTTTGGGAATACAATATCATCAGTGCATTTGAAGATTGGATAAACCACAGTATTTGTTTCAAGATAATGAGCACCTTTTTCACTAAGAATTTGCTCAAACTCTTGTGAGTCCATATAAACTTGATCAACAACCACTCGAGGAATTTCAACTTCTTTCGAACTTTTATTTGTCTTCGAATTTGTACTTTCTTCCTCATTATCACTATCATCTGTTTGACTATCATGTATTTCCACAAATTCCATATCACAAACTTTCGAAGTTGAAGGTTGATCAGTGTCAATTTTTACCAATAAATCTTCACATTTATCTTTTCCCTTTAAGAGAATTTGCTACATTTATTACAGACAATTGAGAACAATCTACATCCTCTAAATCACTAATTTCACTAATATTATCAGAATTATCTTCAATATCAACGAAATTAGATTCTGAATTAGATGTAGAATTCTCAGTCTTTTTGAAAATTCGAATCTGTTCAAATTTAGTTAAAGTTTCATTCACAATGTTTACTAAATCATTAGCATCAAGACAATCTTCGACTTTAGCAATTCCATATCTAAACCTATCATCTGGAACTTTGTTAAAATCAGAAATTTCTTTTTCACAATCATATGAAATACTATATACCTTAGCTCTGTCATAAGCTAAAAATGGTAGCAATTTTCTATGTTGATCCTTACTTATCTCACTTGAATGGTGTAATTCAGTTAATTTTCCATATAGTCTTTTTGCAGAATTACAAAAAATATTTCTTTGAGCTAACAACAAATTTATTTATTTTGACAAATTCTCCCTATATGCCATAATATTCGATACTTGCAATTCTAAGTAATCAATCCTAGTGTGTGACAACCCGAAATTTCCATTTTTGTACGAACATTATCTATTCAGTAGAAGCTAGACCAGTTCAATGAATTTCAGACTTTTCCGAATAAGTTTGTGTACATTAGGGTTTATGTTTAAGGAGATATCAGGAGAGTAGATGCTCTTGGGTTTGTGAAACTTGAGTATTTCAAAACTTCTTAATGTTAGAGTTCAATTCCGGAATAAAAATATTTTTCTACCAAAAATATTTTTAGACTATAAATAGATTTTTGAACTAAATTCATTCATTATTCACATTTCCAACTAGAGAAAAGCCATTTTCTCTCTCATGGATCTTCGGGTTTTTATCCCAAATCGTAAGTACACTTCTCTAGTTGTTTTATAATGCTTGTTATATACTTAATAACATATATTACATGTCAAATATGTGAGATCCGGGAGTTTACCGCCCAAGAACGTTCTTGGGGAGTAAACTCCAAAATGAAGCTTAAAGGCCATCTAGTCCCATCTCCTTGTTAGGTAACTAGCATAGGATATTATGTATGCATATTTGAGACTAGAAAACAATCAAAAACACCTAGCTTAGGGTGTTCACGACCCAAGAACTTCTTGGACCGTGAACTCCAAATTCATGGGCCAAAAAAATGTGTTCTAAGGCTTTAGACATTAAACCCCATTTAATCCTAGCTAATTTATGGAATTTTAAACATCAAAAGCACCCCTTAAAGGGAGTTTACGGCCAAGGAAATACTCTTGGGCCGTAAACACCAAGTAAGGGCACCAAAGTGTGCCTAGGGTCTTCTTTAGCCTTAAAAAAAGCCTAGAAATTATCCTACTTGTGCAAGAGACTTGCAAGAATTAAAACAACCATCCCTTGAGAGTTTACGGTTGTAAACTCCAAAAGAAATGGTCTTTTGGCCGTAAACTCCTCAAAGGAGTATTTCAAGGCCCTAAACTACCCAAAGGATTAAACCACCAAGCAAGGCTTATTCTAGAAATCAAACAACACTTCAAACCACCAAGATTTGGAGTTCACGGCCGTAAACTCAAGGGTTTACGACCGTAAACTCCTTGTGTGGAGTTTATTGAGTAGTAAACACTTATACAAGGTCCTTGGAAGCTTTAAACCCCTTTAGCCTTGTCCCATAACAACCTAGAAGCAACCCTTAGGACCTATAACACTTATACAAAGTGTTTACATGTTCCTGAGTGTCCCAACTTATTTTATTAAGTTATTATTTGGCTAATTAGTTATATATATGCTCATTATATGATAACTACGCTCGTGCGTGTGAACAAGTCTCCGTTTGCCACCTAGCACGGTATCCGATACTTCAATCCAATCCACTCACCGCAAGTGAGTTCATACCCCTTTAATTAACCTTTGAAATACTTTTATGGGGTAGGAATACAAATTAAATACTTATAGTTATTGCATAAATCACATGTGATTACATCAATCACATGCGATTAATAACTAGAAAACCAATGATTTTATCACTGTTCAAACTGTTTATCAAACTGTTTTACTTCAAAATGTTTTACAAACTCTTTTACTTATCAAATGCTTTTATTAAACTTTATTTTACTTCTTATAAATTGCATGCCCATATATGTATAGATATATAAGCAATGTTTAAAGGGCTTAGGAAGGCCATCCACCCTATTTCCTTTTTCTCGATGTGGATGTGGTCTGGTGGGATTTCGGGTGACCGTCCGAAGGTCGTTTCAATATTAATTATATATCAAATATACATATATAGACATAAAAGTACTTCTATATTCATGAGTATTAGACACATCATTAGTAAGTTACCATCGGGGTAACACAGGATCATACTATTACAATTTCTAGATCAATGAGTCAGTTCATTCATGAGTCTATACATTACATTACTATGAGAACATATACATTACATTACTATGAGAACATATACAACTATACTAGTAAGAGAACATATACAACTATACCAGGAAGAGAACATATACAACGATACTAGAACAAGTAACATTACATTACATATACATGAATACGTTAACAATTGTGATCCACTGTATCGGAGCATGCCTTAAATGTCATGGCCTGAGTTGTAGCCAGAATTCTCTTGGAGGGAGAGCGTGAGTTTGCGTATAGATCTATACTGGATTGACTATCCTACACCTTGCTGCTAGCTACAGCCGGACCTGCAGGTATGCGGGTGCCAAACATCATTCCGTTATTACGACCATTCGTATGTCGTTGTTACCAGTCGATAGTATGGTGCAATTTATCACATAATACCTTAATATAAATCCGGTTTAAGGTAGTTAGTACAGCAGTAGTTCCTATAATACAACACTACCATACTACAATAATTTACCCATTACGTTTATTTAGTGATTATTTCACTTAAACATTAATGTACAAACTATATTTTGTTAAATAATAGTTACACTTGGGAAATTACACACTTTTACAACAAACGAGCATACAAAACAGTTAAGCCTTGGTAGAAGGCTACTTTAATAGAAAATATAGGTTTTTCTGAGAAATTCAAACTTTTACAAACACTTACAAACATTTACTTACATTTTACAAACTTACACTTGAGACAGGTTCAAACGTTTTTGATAACAAACATCGACACTAAAATACTTATGAACTCACCAGCTTAATGCTGATAAACTCTTTCAAAATAACTTGTATTCTCAGGTCATCAGTAGACAGGTACCGAGGCCAGCTTTTGAGAAGATGGAGCGCATCCAAGACTCATCTTATTATTTTGATTTACATTATTTTGGTGTTTATAACTGTACAGAACACGCTTGTATTAAAATTATATATTTAATGCACTGGATGATGTTGTTTTCTTATTTACTTTTACTGTGTTGTGATACTTTACATGACGTCCTCCGCCCCAGAACGTTTCCGCCGTTCTTGGTTTTGGGGTGTGACATAGTGACTTTTGAATCTAACTTCTTTCTTGTCTCTAGTAATTGATCACTTAATTTTTTCGCTTCATTGCTAGTAGATACAACAATTGAATCAAAGTAAGTAACAGTTTCATCAAAAGATATTAATTCAGAATTATATGCAGAAATAGGAATATTAAAGGATTCAAGAATATTACGTACCTTTGTTGTCATTGGTGACTTGTCAGTAGACTTCGATACGAAGCATTGCCCACGCACTTCGTAAGTCTATTCTTCGTCTGAATCCTCTTCCATCTTTGCATACATGGCTCCATGTGATGGATTTTTCATCTCTTCATCATCAGAACCTGAAGACCATATTTGATATGTACCATCCGATTCAGTTTCTCCATGAGCTACCAGAGATAAATTCTTTGCCTTTAACTTCACTTCCTCCAGCTTCTCTGTATAATAAGCTTCATCCTTTGTTTTACTTTTCTTTTCTTCCTTCTTTCTTAACAAGCAATCTACTGCCAAGTGATTAGCACCATTGCAATAATGGCAATTAATCCCTGTATCACCTTTTAACATCTTTTCCATTTTCTCCATTTCGTTCTTCGAATCCTTCTTTGCTTCTTTTAGCTTTTCATCCACTCTGTTTTTGTTTTCAAAATTATCCTTCGAATCCGATGACTTGTTCTTTGTATTAAAAGGTTTCTTAAAAAATTTCTTTACTCAATTGTTTGAGTAAAATGCAACAGCCTCATCTTCAGAATTCATCAGAAAACCTTCTTCTTCTTAAGACTTTAATTTTTCACTCTCTTTCTGAACCCTTCGAAATGAGTGCCAATGGTCCACCAAGACTTGCCATTGTTTCCTCAGCTATTTCATTAACCTCATTTTCATGAGATTTCAACTGATTGTACAAGTCATTTAATGTCGAAGTGTCAAAACTCTACTGCTTTTTCATCATCATACTTACACTTCTCCATTCCTTTCAAAGACCCATTACAAAAATCAAGTTGAACTCCATTGATGACCTTATGATACCATACTGATTACAACGGTAGATTAACTCGTTGAATCGATCATACTAAACTTCAATGGATTCAGATTCCTTCTGTTTGAAATCCTTGAGTTCCACTAGACATTGTTTCACAGATGTGATCTTTGTCTTTTCACTGCCTTGAAATTTGTCTTTGAGATTGTTCCAGATTTCTTTAGCTGTTGTACATGTTCTGACATAATTGTACACAACAGGAGGCAAAGCACCTCTTAATTCCCTCATGCATTTCTTCTCAAGTTGTTTTAAACGATTAGATTGATTTTCAACCTCTGAACTGCTTGAAGATTCACCGATTGACTGAACTGTTGCAGGTGGATTTATTTCACCTGAAATGCAATTCCATAAATCCTCATCCAGTCCGTTCAAGTAGTCTTGCATACGATCTGCCCACTGATCGTAGTATTCTGGAATTAGCATCGGAATCTTTGTGGATGATCCAAGTAAATGAGAAAATGATGTCATTGAGTTAAGATTGAACGACGCCATTGTTGTACGGAACAAAACTTCAACAATAATATGAAAACTTTGAGAATTTGAAATCAAATTGTATATTTCATATTAGAATCACACTGCAAACAACCGATTCACAAAAATATTCGCAGAATCAGATCCTAGACCTAGATCAAGAAGAATTTTCACATATAAAAAGAACGGAAACTTTTTGAATCAAACAATAGATTCAAAAATCTTTTTGAACGTATGAAAATTAGATCACAGAAAGGATTTCTGCTCTGATACCAATTGATGAGATTTGGAATCGAGTTTGAATGTAATTCGAGAATGAATTGAGTAAATGATTTCAAAAGAAGAACAAAGAAGTAAATAGAATATTTGATCAGCTCGTATTATGTTTTTGAGTTTATAGAATACAAAGACTAAACTGTAAAATCTCCGTTCCAACCCCCTGAATACTATTACTGATCCCTATTTATAGGAGAGCAAAAGCATAACAATACTAAGGACTAAGAGTTCAGACTTGACTTTATAATGACTTAGTAAAATAACAATACATCTGAAGACCTATATATACGAAGACAACAGAAACTTCGTAACAATCAAACTGACCCTTCGACTATTACAACATTCTAGCCCTTACAAAGAACAATGATAAATTGTTAGAAAATGATAACGATAGTGAAAATACATTTACACATATAGTTTGATTAATATATTTAATCGACAGAGAGAGGAAGAGGGAGAGAAGTGATTCACCATTGTTGCATAATTGATGAAGAAATGATTAGCGCGAAACAGCAACCAAGAATAGGGAGAGGGAGAAAGTAGAAACCGAGGAGGATTTTATGGGCCTTCAATGTGTCCGAAAACCCTTTGACTATAAATTATTCTTATTATTTTTATGCTTTATCACTCAACAAATCAGTTTTTTCTATTAGTTCTATAAGGAAACTAATTAATGGTATTCTAAATCCTAGAATGCATAAAATGCCACACATGCTTTGATTTTTGAGTTGTCGATGTATTCATCTTTTACCTTTGTTTTTCCTGTGCCTCTTAACATCAACTTATATTCTTTTTACTTTTAAAAACATATTTCATTTCACTTCACTTTTATTTATAACATATTGCTAAAATCATCCATGTTGTTTGTCAAAAGTATATGTTTAGTTTATAACTTTTTATTTGTTGCACTTGCACTGTCCAATTTGTTTTGACATTTTAAACATTTTATGTTTTTTTTTTTTACAATTTACTTTTAAACCCTTTTTACTTACAAAATTTTAGTTTCTTTTATGTTTTTAAATTTATTTTATTTTTTCCAATTTTTCAAGATTTCTTTAAATATTTTATAAAATTTCAAAGATTTTTCATATATATATATATATATATATATATATATATATATATATATATATATATATATATATATATATATATATATATATATATATATATATATATATATATATATATATATATATATATATATATATATATATACTATTTTGATGTGTATAAAAATAATAATATAAGTAATAACCTTTTTTGTTCATAAATCAAGCGAAAATAAATTAAGTAATAAGTTTGTATCGGTATATTTAATAATCTTTTCTAAAAGTAGTGGCTTAATAACTCGATATTACAATTTTAGGATTTAGTAATCTATGCTTTTCACGTTTAATAATTTTGTATTAAATAGATTTTTAATAATTTTGTATTAAATAGATTATGTTTCGTACGTTTCAAATTAGCTTATAACCGTTTTCCGATATACAAACAATACGTCAAAAGGTTATGTGATTAAATAATTAAAACGAAGAAAAAGTTAAAAAAATGAACATAACGTTAAAAATATAAATAAAAGAGAAACCTTAAATGTATATTTGAAGAATCCAAAAAAATAAATAATAGATTTTTAAATTAGAAAAATAAAGATTTATTAAACCTTAGCATGAGCGTATACTTGTCATAAATTCTTACAACCGAAACCGTAAACAAAAGTTTTTGGTAGACTAGAATTAGAATCGTGTCTGAGAAAAAAAAAACCCGTAACACAGACAAAACGAAAAAAAATTGTACCGGTTTAATTAACGAAAACTAAAATACTAAAAAAGAAAAAAATCGGTAGTTTTCTTTATAAATAAGAGAGCCTATTTGCAAAAATACTTAAAAATAAAACGAAAACTAAATAAATAAAAAATATATCTAATTTAATCTGAAATGTAGTCTAAACAAACAAATTAAATAATAAGTTTAATTTAAATAATTGATTTAACAGAAAATAGTAATAATTATAAACAAAATTACTACAAAAATAATAAAAGAAAATTATAAAAACAAAACATGATTAGATTGATTTGACTTGGGGATTTTATTAAAACATGAAGGGGCTTTTTAAAAAAACCCTATAGAAACAAGGATGATGAGATATTCAAATCTTTTTCATTATCACGAGTCAGTGATGTCGCCTTGTTATGTTGTAAACAAAAATTGTGATTTTTGTAAAATTGATATTGATAATAGTGTCAATGCATACCAAATATGGTTCAATGCATTTTAATCATGATATAACAACACACAATACAACTATTATGTAGTGTTGCCTTGATTCACACAAAACAAAGGTTAAAATAATTTGAAAATATAAACTTTGGAGAAGATCAAATTAGTGTCTATGCTTTCATTAACGGTAATAAAGTTAATTTCAAAAATGTATTTTTTTTTTCAACACAACATGAAACCATTGAAATATGTAAAAACAACGGTTATTATGACAAGATGCTTAGATACAATGCATTTTTTATTAGAAGTTAAAGACAATTGATTTTAAATTTAATTGAGCATTTGACCCATGTAACTTGTCATCCCGTCAATGTCAGCCTGATAATCTGAAATATAACTGCAACATAAAACACAATTTAATTAACAATAACCGTACTTATGGATTTAAATGTAAATTAAATTTGTTCTTTGACTTGTGAAATTCATCCAAGTATCATTACGACAATATTTGATGATAAAAAACATACAAAGAGAGATAAAGTTGGTCAACTTTGATATTAAAAAGTAGAATCCTTGTAATAAAAGGTATATATCTTTTTAAAATATATTTTTTACGGTTGACCACTACAAAATATAAAAAGATGGTATTATGTCATTAAATGAATATCTTTTTAAATAAATGTTATAAAAATAATATTATTTCATAATAAATTTTTTTTTATAACGTCTTTCTAAAAGTTAATGTAACGTGGAAAGTTAATTTCACAATGATAGGTTACATATTTATTGATAAATATTCAAAAATTTTAAAAAGTATCATGTGATACATTTTCTTTAAATAATATCGATTTTATAGAATTATTAATATTTTTTGATAAAAGTAAAAACTAAATAATTTAACAATGACTTTCTAAAGTTTTTTTTAATGTGGAAAGTTAATTTATAACGATAGTATATTTTGCAAAAAAAAAAATGATCATTTGATACATCTCATTTCGTAAAATTAAAAACTAACATTGTTTTTTACTATTCTAAACTAGGTGTGAGACCCGTGTATTACACGGGTTTATAAAAAAAATTTAATATAAAATTATAAGCATTACATATTTTTTAAAGTAATAATTTTACATAAATACAAAGAATATAATAAATAAAGTAAATAATAAAGGTTGTAGAGCATTTTATTATGAAATTTAATAGGATGATTTACTTTACATATATAAATCTCATTAAAATGTGGATTTTAAATTTAAGAAAAATGAAAAATTTTTAAAAATAACAAATGGAAAAGAAATAATTCGAAAACTCTTAAAAAATAACATGTGTCAAATTTAATGAAAACATGACATTTGACAAAATTGATTTTCATTTATTAGGTTAGATTATTGTATATTTTGTTAAAAAAACTTAATTCTTTCATAAAATTTTGAATTTCTTGTTAATGGGTTTCACTATTCCATAAATTTATGGTTAATGAGTTTCAGTATTCTCTCATAAATTTAAAAAAAAAAACTGAATTCTCTCATAAATTAAAAAATTAAGATATATTGTTAAGGAACTCAATTTAATCTCATCTTTGTATTCCCTGAGTATGTATATTGAAATAAATAAATAAAATAAAATTATAATTCTCTGTAATTAATAAAATATATTTTAATATAGATAAATAATTAAATTTTACTGATCAACTTTTATTTCATTTTCTTTAATCAACTTTTATTTCATTTCCTCTAATCAACTAGATAATATTTTATGAATCCTTCATATTCCATTTTTAACAAATTTTACATTTCTTAAAAAAAAACATACGAATATAACGCATTTATGGTATTTCAACCTTATTGTTATACCTTTAATGGCAAAATAAATGCTTTAATTGATTTTGTAATTTAGGTTTAATGTAAAAAAGAAGAAAATGTCGGAGGACTTACAAGATCCAACCACCACTAAAACGAAGAAAGCAAGCACATAAAGCTCTGTTTTCATTTTTTTTGAAGCCATTGGACCCAATCTTCTTTTTGTAATATTTTTCTCAAACTTTGCAACTTTCTTTTCTGCAACTTTCTTTGATGTCGTCTATACATGATAACAAACACAATATATATATATATATATATATATATATATATATATATATATATATATATATATATATATATATTCATAAAAGAAGAAGAATAATGAAATTCTAGTGTATTATTGACATCTCAAAGAATAATTTTATTTCAATAAATGTTTGAGCGATTTAGTTCTAATAAAAGTAGGCATAAATTGGTGCTAAGATACAATTTACATACCAAAACGATTGGTAGTTGGCAATTTGATTAAAAGTGAATCGACGGCTAACGAATAACTTACGTATGACACATACAGATATATGATCGAGAGTGATAAAATCAAAGAGAAAATCGTACACTTTCATTAGCGTTTTTAGTCGAGTTCATAAAAAATCAAGAAGAAAATAGAAGAAATTTAGTAAACTTATAAGAAAACAGTGCGTTCGATTAATCAAATTGATCGATCGTGAGAGAGAAGTGATTTGCGATTGTTGCAGTGTTGACAAAGATGGAAGAACAATAATAAATTGTTAGAAAATGATGAAGATAGTGAAATACATTTACACATATAGTTTGATTAATATATTTAATCAAAAGAGAGATCAAGAGGGAGAGAAGTGACTCACCATTGTTGTAGAATTGATGAAGAAGAAATGTGCAGCGTGAAACAACTATTTCACGGAGGAGATGGAGAGGGAGAAAGTAGAAATCGAGGAGGATTTTATGGGCATTCAATGTGTTTGAAATCCCTTTGACTATCAATTATTCTTATTATTTTTACGCTTTACCCCTCAACAAATCAGTTTTTTCTATTAATTCTATAAGGAAACCAATTATATGTATTCTAATTCCTGGAATCTATAAAATGCCATAAATGTCTTCATTTTTGACTTGTCGATGTATTCATCTTTTACCTCTGTTTTTCATGTGTCTCTTAACATCAACTTATATTCTTTTTAATTTTCAAAACGTATTTCATTCCACCTAACTTTTATTTAGAACATATTGCTAAAATCATCAATACTATTTGTCAAAATTAAATGTTTAGTTTATAAGTTTTTATTTGTTGCACTTGCACTGTCCATACAATTTGTTTTGACATTTTAAACATTTTAAGTTTTTTTTACGACTTACTTTTAAACCCTTTTTACTTACAACATTCAAGTTTCTTTTAAGTTTTAATTTTTTTTAATTTTTACTTATTATTTTTCATATTTTTATTATTTTTTCTATTTTTTTCAAGATTTCTTTAAATATTTTATGACATTTCAAACCGATTTTTATTCACTCTATTCTGATTGATATATATATATATATATATATATATATATATATATATATATATATATATATATATATTCTAACTATTTTGGTGTGTATAAAAATAATAATATAAGTAATAACCTTTTTTGTTCATAAATCAAGAGAAATAAATTAAGTAATAAGTTTGTATCGGTGTATTTAATAATTTTTCTAAAATAGTTGAGTAATAACTCGATATTACCATTTTAGGATTTAATAATCTACGTTTTTCACGTTTAATAATTTTGTATTAAATAAATTATGTTTTTTATGTTTCAGATTATCTTATAACCATTTTTAGATATACAAATAATACGTCAAAAGATTATATGATTATATAATTTAAACGAAGAAAAAGTTAAAATGTTAAAAAATTGAACAAAACGTTGAAAATATAAATAAAAGAACAACCTTAAATGTATATTTGAGGATGCCCAAAAAATAAATAATAGATTTTTAAATTATAAAGATAAAGACTAATTAAACATTAGCATGAGCATATACTCTTCCTAAATTCTTACAACCGAAACCGTACAATAAAATTTTTGGTTTATTAGAATCAGTATCGTGTTTGAGAAAAAAATTAACCCGTAACACATAGCCAAATCGAAAACAAAAATTGTACCAGTTTAATTAAAAAAAATAAAATACTAAAAAAGAAAAAAATCGATACTTTTCTTTATAAACAACAGAGTCTATTTGCAAAAATATTTAAAAATAAAACGAGAAAAATAAAAATAGAAAATATATCTAATTTAATCGGAAATGTAGTCTAAACAAACAAATTAAATAATAATTTTAGTTTAAATAGTTGATTTAATAGAAAATATTAATAATTATAAACTAATTTACTACAAAAATAATAAAATAAAATTATAAAATCAAAACATTTTTAGATGGATTTGACTTGGGGGTTTTATTAAAACATGAAGGGTTTTTTTTTAAGAAACTCATACAAACAATGATGATGAGGGCGTTAAAAACTTTTTCATTGACGATACATCAATAGTGAGTCAATGTCACCTTGTTGTGTTGTACAAAAAATTATGATTGCATATTTGACACGTCATTTTTTAAAATTAAAAACTAACATGGTTTTTGACTATTCTAATTAATTGCATATTTGGCTAAAAAAACTTAATTCTCTCATAAATTTTTGAATTTCATGTTAATGAGTTTCACTATTCCTTAAATTTATTGTTAATGAGTTTCACTATTCTTTAGTAAACTTAAAAACTGAATTCTCTCATAAATTTAAAATTTGGATATCTTTTTAAGGAACTCAATTTATTCTCATCTTTATTCCCACATTATGTATATTGAAATAAATAAATAAAATAAAATTATAATTCTCTATAATTAACAAAATATATTTGAATAAGACAAATACTTAAATTTTAATGATCAACTTTTATTTCATTTCTTCTAATCAACTAGATAATATTTTATGAATAATTTGTATTCCATTTTTAACAAATTTTACATTTCTTAAAAAAAAACATTCTTCGTTGACAAATATTATACACTAGTTTATAACCCATGAGAACCACGGTTATAAAATTAATTAAACTTTCATATAAAAAGTCAAATTTATTAATTAATTATTTTAAATAAATTATTATTTATGAGAAATTTTTTTAGTTATATAAAATTATAATCGTTGATTTAAATAAATACATGAAGTTATATCATCTTAAAATATGTATTAAATTTATTTTATTTTTCAATATAATGTTATTAATTTAATATAATTAGACTGGGAAAATTTAAAATTTGAAATTTAAATAAAAGAATCAATTATTAGTTTAATGTAATTAGAGCGAAAAAATTTAAAATTTAAAATTTAAAATTTGAAATTAATAATTAATAGGTTGACAGGTGACATGATAATGAATATATAACATTAATGAGGTGTTCTAATTGTATGACACTTGTCAATAGGAGATTAAACTTATTCTTTTATTAGAATAGGGAGATTTATGGTATTTAAACCTTATTGTTATACCTTTAATGGCAAAATAAACGCTTGAATTGATTTTGTAATTTAGGTTTTATGTAAAAAAGAAAAAACTACAGGAGGACTTACAGGATCCAATCACCACTACAATGAAGAAAACAAACACATAAAGCTCTATTTTCATCTTTTTTGAAGCCATCACACCCAATCCCCATTTTGTTATATTTTTCTCAAACTTTGCAACTTTCTTTTCTGCAACTCTCTTTGATGTTGTGTATACATTATAACAAACACAAAACATATATATATATATATATATATATATATATATATATATATATATATATATATATATATATGAATAAATATGCATAAAAGAAGAAAAAGAATGAAATTCTAATGTATTATTGACATCTTGAAGAATAATTTTATTTCAATAAATGTTTGAGCGATTTAGTTCTAATTTTGGCTAAGAGTAGGCATTAATTGGTGGTAAGATACGATTTACATACCAAAACGATTGGTAGTTTGCAATTTAAATAAAAGTGAATCGACAGCTAAAGAATAACTTACATATGACACATACATATATATGATCGAGAGTGATAAAATCAAAGAGAAAATCGTACACTTTCATTAGCGTTTTTAGTCGAGTTCATAACAAATCAAGAAGAAAATAGAAGAAATTTAGTAAACTTATAAGAAAACAGTGCATTCGATTAATCAAATCGATCGATCATGAGAGAGAAGTGATTTGTCATTGTTGCAGTGTTGACGAAGAAGGAAGAACAATGATAAATGGTAAGAAAATGTTGACGAAAGTGAAAATACATTTACACACATAGTTTAATTAATATATTTATCGATAGAGAGAGGAAGAGGGAGAGATGTGATTCCGCATTGTTGCAGAATTGATGAAGAAGAAATGAGCAGCAAGAAACAACAACGAAGGAGAGGGAGAGGGAGAAAGTAGAAACCAATGATGATTTTGTGGGCCTTCAATGTGTCTGAACCCATTGACGAATCAATTATTCTTATTATTTTTACGCTTTACCCCCTCAACAAATCTGTTTTTTCTATTAGTTCTATAAGGAAACCAATTAACTGTATTCTAAATCCACGAATATATAAAATGGCACACGTGTTTTGAATTTTGACTTGTCGGTGTATTCATCTTTACCTCTATTTTTCCTATGCCTCTTAACATCAACGTATATTATTTTTACTTTTCAAAAAATATTTCGTTTCACCTCACTTTTATTTAGAACATATTCCTAAGATCATCCATGTTGTTTGTCAAAATTAAATGTTTAGTCTGTAACTTTTTTTTTGTTGCGATTACACTGTCCATACAGTTTATTTTGTTTCAATTTTTGTCCTTACGAAACTTGAAAAATACTACAATACCTTATTTATAAAAATCATTCTTTTCAGTCATTAATATATATATATATATATATATATATATATATATATATATAAACAAGGGAAAAACCCCTTTAAACCTAATATAAAACTACATACCTACACCTCATAAGCTTATTCTAAGATAATGATCGTCAACACCACGTCCCCTTCCTTTTTCTCTTGCCAGTTTACTCCTTCAATGCCTCTCTTCTTTGCTGATCACCTTCTACGTGATAAACCATCATCACCAAAAAAAGATCTAGAACATGAACCCATCACTAATGTTCCTTCTCTAACACTTCATCACTTCTCTTTTCTCGTTCTTTATCTGTATCTCAAGTAGGGATGAGAGTTTGTACCGAATAACCAAACTGAAACCCAATTAGTACAATACATAATAAGCTATCCGACATGATTCCCGCTTTTTTATATTGGGCTTATTCGATTCTTGGATATTTCGGTGTAATCTAACTAGATTAGTGCTTAATCAGTTCTAAAAGAACCAAAACCAAATTAAAAGAGACATTGGTCATGTTTTGCAACATTCCTTTTGAAGTATCATTTATTAGAACCAGATTATAAAAAACCTTAGATCATGCTTTGAAACTTTCCACATGAAGTATCATTTTTTAGTATTTGTTTGCTCATATTTACGATAAGGATCGTATACTCTAGTTTAACCATTAGTCCTAAAGATCACTTATAAGTTCGTTATCTTTCTTATCTCACATTACAATCATTGTTTATTAACGTATTCCAATCTTTGTTTATTAACATATTCCGACAAAAAATTTCCAATACCTTGCATAAACGTGCTCTAAAATAGCAAGTTTAACCATTAGTCCTAAAGATCACTTATAAGTTTGTTATCCTTCTTAATTCACATTACAATCATTGTTTATTAACATATTCCAATCCTAACTATTTATTTCTTACTTTGCATATTCCAATCGTTGTTTATTAACATATTCCGACCACAAAATTCCAATAGCTTGCATAAACATGCTCTAAAATAGCAACTTTACATTATCCCTTTTACCATTTACAATGAATACCTTGCATAAACATGCTTCAAGATGCTACTTCAAAATCCGATTTTTTCAGTTATATTTGGTTCCAAAGTAAATTGTGCATGCTTTTCGGTCCTTATCGTTTAATACCTGAGCCAGAACCGAAACAGGAATGGTACATCCGGTCTGATTTTCGGTTCATATTATTAATGAAATTTAGTTCTCGGTTCTTTCAGTTCTGGCCTGAATAACATCCTTAATCTCAAGAACCCAACCACATCTTCCATTGACAACCACAACCAACACCACCTCCGGTATTGAGCACAACCTCCGACATTTAGCTCTAGTCCCAACATCACTCCATTAACTACAATTATCCCATAAATTGAACTTATAAATTCATTTTCGCTTCCTCTAACCCAAACCTTCAAAAACATTGATGCTCAAAATATTACAAAAATCGATCCATGTAGTATACACGTGCAGTTATTGTGTTATGTAGTTTTATAAATGAATAATATAATGAAATATTATATGAATTTGAATGTTGAGTTCTAACAAGATAGTTTTTACTAGAATTGAACTAAAACTATGTTTAGAATCACTAAGAATGTATTGGAAGTTGTATGAGATTCCAATCAAAAGTCAATTATTGAAATTTAACGAAAATATAAATTTTAAATAAGTAAAATTTTATTGAAAGTTGTAAAGAATCTTGTTAGAAACATTTAGACGAAAACCTTATCGAAATCCGAGCTATAACGAATAAGTTATGACTCCTTGAAGTTTCGCGACAGAACCGGCACGACGGCGATGACGTAAAAAGTGAAATTTTGATAAAATACCTTTTAGCCTATATGATCCAAATGAAAGTGGTAGTACTCGTTAAACCGAGAATTCTCATAAAAGGAACGTCCAAATCAAACTTCGTATGAGGAAGTTATAATTTTTCTAAGATTCGGTATAGCAGTAGAAAGCTAAAAACTCGAAATAAAGATCGAGTGATTTTTAGCTGATGCAACCTAAACAAGAATCAAAGGTCTCGTCCATAGTAGTACAACGGTAAAAGGACAGACGAAATCGGACATCAGATGAAGAAGTTATTAATTTTTGATGGACTTTTCCTGTCCCGACCTGTTAAAAATACAATAATAAAAATGAACTCAAAATTAGCCGATGGAGTCTAAACGAAAGTTGTAGAGCATAATTTCACCAATACGTGGATATAAAGAACATAAAAAATGAAGCTCGTATGCGAAAGATATAGATTTTTGAATTTCGGGGCACAAACTTCGAGACCTTCACGAGGTGGATTCGTTGCATGACACCTATCGAGCCTATAAGATACACGACAAGCCTAGGAGATGACCAGGATTGAATTCACAAGGTGAACATACTTGGTTCACGAGGTGAATCTCAAAATTTCACCATATAAATAGATGTGAAGGCAGCCATATTTTGGTTACACTTTTCTCATTTCTCTCACTCTAAAACACTCCTTTAGCCTACTTGCAACCCCCGAAGACCCGATATCATCCCCGACACCGAAAGCAAGTCCCGACGGCCTAAAGTTCTCGAGAAAATCATATTTTCAAGTCGAAACTCTGCCCGAGTAAGGCCCTGTTTTCAAATAAAATACCCGGTTTCGTCACAAGAAAGTCATATTTAGAGTTGAAGTACCGCCCAAATTAATACCTTAACCCCCGATTATTTCACGGTGAGTTCAATATATAGGAACAATTGTATGTTATGTGTTATATATGCTATGTGCTTTTTCATGTTATCATCTCGTGTTATTATTTCTGCTATTTTAATAGCAAGGCTATACCTCTGACCACGAAGTGTATGACATAAGCATCACTTGGGTATTGGTATGTACCGTTGACCATGAAGTGTATGACATAGACAACACTTTGGCATCGGCATTATGCTAAGATAAGGCTGAAAGCTTGGATATTCTAGCAAAATGATTTTCCTAAGTATTTTCTGTGCTACTTGGGCTAAATTTTTATTGATGTACATGAAGTACTGAAATTGTTATGTCTCATTGATTATATATCATTGAATCAAATCATCGATTGATACAAAAAGCTTGTCCCATGATTTACATATGCCTTTGTTGTTCTTTGTTCCTCTTTGTTTCTGTCATATTGAATTATATATATGGCATAACGTTATATTGTTTCTATTATTGAACTCACTAAGCGTCACCGTTTACCCCTCTCAATGTTTAACAATTGCAGGAGATAAGTAACCAGTATAGTTATATACTGTCGGAAGATTTAGAATAGTTTACGCTATTACTTTTGTATTTAGGTTTACGTTTTGTATAAAACTTTAATATCCTGGGTAGTTATGTAATATACTTAAAAGTTAGTCGGTTTGTATCCAGTCGTTTGTAATCAAACTATCAATGTAAAATATTGTTTGTAAACATGCATGTGGCATGTTTTGGAGTAATAATGTTTCTTAGTATGAAAGTTAGGGTCTTTCAATCCACCCATGAGCCACTCTAGATTCAACTCCATTTTCATTTCAACTCTATTTTCGACAACCTTTATATGCAAGGAAAGTTAATGACAAGCCCCACAATTGTATCTAATTACTTTTTACTAAAAACACACCGAACTAAAATCATTAATTTATGCAAGAAGCCCAAAATATCACGTTTCCTATTTTATGCTTTGCTTTAAAGCACAATGCGAGGACTTCAATTACTTAACCAACATTATCAATACCCGATAGGGTCTAAACTATATTCTTTTGAAGCTCAAAACCTTTACTTGATCACATTACGACCGGAAATCCAAAAATAAGAAATGTCTCGAAACTAGATGTTACATGAAGTGCCTCCTTTGAATCTATTTCCTCCATTATCGGTCCTTGCGTTTTTGTTGCTTTTGAATTTGGAGAAACTTTTCTTGAAAAACTTCTTTGAATTACTAACCATTAGGGCTTTCTCCTCTCTTTTAAACTCTTCATTTATAGCATCTGGGTCTAAATCATCAGCAATCACCTTAAATTTCTTTCCTTTTCCATTATCTTATTTGACAACAAATGCTAGAGGACCTACATTTGGAATTGACTTTACATCTTCCATGACTTCAGCTTCAAGTGACTTTAAGATACCAA
The DNA here is from genome assembly GCF_002870075.4 of Lactuca sativa. NCBI lineage: Eukaryota > Viridiplantae > Streptophyta > Magnoliopsida > Asterales > Asteraceae > Lactuca > Lactuca sativa. The sequence goes on from NC_056628.2 coordinate 98,267,571, forward strand.
CCATCCAAGCTAGAATATAATTTTTGAATTGCACATGAGCCTTTACATTAGATTCAATTTGTAACGTCCCAAAAATCCAAGGTAAAATTTTCATGTTTAAAACAATAATTTATATGAAAAATTGTTCTCAAAACCATTCAAGATAAAAATAGCTTTTAAACATCAGAGTAAAAATTATCAATGCGGAATTAAACTATGGGGGATGTTGTGCAATCACGCTGAGCCTTTCCCTTTCAAACTGGAAGTACCTGAAACCATAAACATAAACCGTACACATAAAGCTTAGTGAGTTACCCCAAAATACCACATATAATACACAAGTATATATAACACTGTGTAGTTGTGTCAAGTCCGTATCAACCCCATATGACAACATGTAGTTGTGTTGGGTCTGTATCAACACATATAACAACAAATAGTTGTGTCAGGTCTGAATAAACCCCTGAGTCCGTCTCAATACCGAGTCCATAATGACTCTATATGTCAGCACGTAGCTGTGTCGGGTCTGTATCAACCCCACATACATAAAACATATAGTCATATCAGCATGAGTCACAAAGACAACAAGCACATACAGGCATATCAACAAGTGTCACAAACGTAACTATCATCCTACAAGATAATCTAGTGGGTCGGTATTGGTGCCTTCGACCCACGAGTATAGTGAAGAGACTCACCTGAGTCACGATGCTGAATAAAACCTCGCGTAACGCCGCACCGATCACAACCACAAGCTCTCACCACCAAAAGATAGGTGCAAAACACCTCCTGACAATCCACACAAGGAAAACCTTAAGTCTACCTTCTAAAAATAGAGATTAATAAAAAAGTCAACCCATGCCAATAGTCAACGATCAATGTCAACAGCCAGATTTGACTTTAGCTGACTGCCATGTCGTGGCCTTCACCTAACCAAACATACGGGAAATTCTCAGTTGCCACATCATACCGTGGTGACCTATGGCCACGTCATGCGAACTGGGTTTCCAGCAACTTAATGGATTAAGCTACTTTCCTTGATTCCAAGAGCTCCAAAGCTCAGATCTAGTCCAAACTATAGTGTATATGGATAAAGTTTCTAACTTTATCCATTAAGACACCTAAAGAGATCAAGTTCTCAAACCCTAGGTCCAAATAAATCCAAAATCCATAATTATTTACCATTAATCCCTTAATCCGAAAAATTCCTTAACCCAACCACTCCAAAAGGGTTTGTAACACCAAACCTATAATAAAAGTGGAAGCTTTATAGACATTTATGTCCAATACATGCCTAAGATTCATTTTATGTCAAATCTGAGCTCTAAATATCAAAACTTAAGCAAATGCCAAGAACTACTACCAAAGGCTAGATCCACAACATATGATGCTCTTGGGGCTCAGGAGAGTCATAAAGTAGCCAACTTTGTGAGCTCCTTACCTCCAAACTTTCTCAAACATGAGGAAGAGGGAACAATATTCATGATCTAAACACCAAAAGTCATAAAGCAAGGAACTTAGACACCTACAAAGGTCCAGAGACAATATAAGGTGATGATAATGTTGATTCCTTACAAGCTCCACAATAGTTCACCCTCTTGTTCTTGTTCTTGTTCTTCTTCTTGTTCTTGTTCTTGTTCTTGTTCTTCTTCTTGTTCTTGTTCTTGTTCTTGTTCTTGTTCTTCTTCTTCTTATTATTATTATTATTATTCATGCTAAGAACGTTCCAAAAATTTGAAGAATCAAACAACGAATGAAGGTTAGGGTTTTTCGAGGTGAAAGAGGGCTTGGAGGCTGATAATGAACCCTAAAGTGGGTTCAGAGGGGTTTAAATGCGAAGGGAACCATAAAAGAATGATGGGCTTGGGCTAAAACATTTGCCATGTGGTGAAAACTCTTGGCCATACTGTGGTGGCTTAGTAAAATGTGGGTGCCTGTTGTTCAATGCCACACCGTGGGCATCCTTGCTCCATGCCATGGCATAGAGTTTTTGTCACGCCCCAAAACTGAAACGACAGAAACGCTCGGGGGTGGAGGACGTCATGTACATTATCATAACAATGCAAAATAGTAAACAAGCAACAACATCATCCATTGCATTGATAGTAATAGTTGATATAAGTATGTTCTTTTATAGTAATAAGACATCAAAAAAAGTAATCAAAATAAAAGCCGAGTCTTGAACACGCTGTCTTCTCAAAACCAGGTCGACTGTACCTATCTACTGATGACCTGAGAATACAAGTTATTTTGAAAGAGTTTATCAGCATAAAAGCTGGTGAGTTCATAAGTATTTAGTTTCTTTGTTTCTATGAAAATGTTTGTAGTAGATGATTGTATCTCCTAGAAAATCATATATTTTCTACTAAAAGTAGCCTTCTACCAAAGCATCAAAAGTTCTGTATGTTTGTTTGTTGTAAAAGTGTGTATTTTTCCCAAGTGTGACTATCATTAACAAATATAGTTTATACATTACCGATTATGTGAGATGATCACAAAATAAATGCAATAGGGAAAATATCAAAGTATTGTAGTACTGTATTATAGTAACCACTGCTTTACTTATTTCCTTAAATCGATTTGTTTAAGGTATAATGTGATGGCTAGTTCCCGTACTAAATGTTCTCCCTGTCAAAAGATTCTGGGAACCAAACGCGACTTGGCAAACTGGTGGTTGCATCGTGTACATCCACAATAAAGTTATATGATCATGTATACCCAATTTAACTATCACATTTTCTTTAGAACAATGAGTTAGTGATTCATTGGTATAATTAGATCTTGTAGTTGTTGTATGCTATAGCATCTTAGTATGTATTGTTTCTTGTTATAGTATTCTTTATCTGTTTCTCATCATAGTATGGGTGTATAGTTCCTTATAATAGTAAGTTCTCTTAGTTTCTCATCATAGTATATTTGTATAGTTTCTCATTATAGTATTCTCTATCTATATCTCTTTATGGTAAGTATTGTTTCTCATTATAGTATTCTCTATATGTACTTGTATATGATAGTATTTTCCTAAACTATACCTATAATAGTTTACTAGTAATCTTTGTGATTTGAATGAATGAAGGTGTACCTTTGCTACTCAAAGGAATTGAACTATCTGATAGTACTTTTATATCTACATATGTATACATAATCTATAATTAATATTTAAATGACATTCAGACAAATAACCGATACTCTCAGGCCACATCCAAACAAGGAAAAGGAAATTAAGCGAGTTAGCAGTCCTAAGTCCTTTAAGCATTACTTATATAACTATACATATGTAGACATGCATTTGACAATACACAAGTTTAAAAGAAGTTTTGTAAAACATTTTAAGAGTAAAATAATAAACATTGATGACTTGATGTTAATTTATAAAACTAATTAAAAGTAGTTTAAAGTATATGAAATCTATTAATTGAAAAACAGTTCGAAGTATATGAAATCTATTGTTTGAAACACAGTTATAAATCACATATGATTGATTATATAACTAAATGTTTTCTACTTGTATTCCCCCCCCCCCCATAAAAGCATTTAAAACCATTTAAAAGATAGATTAAGGGGTATGAACTCACCTGTAGTGAGTAGCTTGGATGAATAAGTGGTATAAGATGCTATGTGTCAAGTGAAGACTTGAGCACACACACGGATCCTAGTTAGCACATAATGCCACATATATGCATCTAATTAGTGATTAAATAACTAATTTAGCAAGTATAGGTACCCTACGACATGGACAATACTTTGATTCAAGTGCTAGAAGTACCAAGAGTTGCATCTAAGGGAAGTATGGCCTCACATTAGAGTTTACAGCCAACATGGATGTATTACATGAGTTTATGGCCCAAGGGTAAACCCCCATGAGTTTACGGTCGTAAACTCATGGTATTTTGTACCAAATGTTGTTTTAATGTCTTACAAGTCATAATGAAGTGTTCTAGGTTCGAGTCTATGCCTTAGCAAGGAGTGGTGGCACATTTGCACCACTAAGTAGTGTTTACGGACCAAGGTGATTTCCTTGGCCGTAAACACCATGTGTTTTCGAGTTTTCTTGATGTTTTCTAAGTGTTTTGCAAGTGATTCAAGTATATAATAAGCTAAGAATATTGTACTTACTTATAAGAAGCTTGCAAGGTTGTTTAAGGTCCAAGAACACTAGTGTGTGTTCTTGGTGTTCTTGGTGAAATGAAGAACACTTGAAGATCTATCAAAATGAAAGGATTTCATGTATGAAATCACTAGATAAAGTGTTGTAACAATAAATCAAGAGAAAGGATTCTTACATTTTTGGAAGATTGGGATGAAGATCTTATGATAATTGAGAGAGAAATGGGGTTTCTTGCCTTGAAATGGAAGGAAATGATAAGAATGATGTAAACTCATGTATTTAACATGAGTTCGCGGCCAAACTCATGAGTTTATAGCCCAAACATGAAGGTTTGGCTGTAAACTTCATTTAATGGGTTTAAAGCTTGATTTAGGCACAATGGATTCAAGTAGATACTTCCTAACACCCGATTCTTGAATGTACTAGGCTTAGAACATTCAAACAGACTCTAAACAGTGCTAAAAGATGGTAGAAACAAGTATGACTTTGATTGAATTGATTGACTATACAAGGTAGAAATTTCGGATTGTCACATCATTCCTCAGTTATAAAGAATTTCGTACCGAAATTAGAGTTTAAATAGAATTGATAACTATGCTACAGAGGGAAGTTTTATTTGATCTTCGCGTTCCCAAGTGAATTCAGGTCCTCGCTAGGCATTCCAGCGAACCTTTCACTATCAGGATACAACTTTGCTTCCTCTACTTGACCTCTTGGTTCATGATCTCTACAGGTTCTTCCACGTAGTTGAGGCTCTCGTTGATCTCGATCTCGTCGAGTCGGATTACAAGAGTCTCATCGGATAGACACTTTTCAAGTTCGAGACGTGGAAGGTAGAATGTACGTTACTAAGTTCGCGGGGTAGGTTGAGTTTGTAAGCTACGGGGCCGATTCTAGAGAGAATCCTGAATGGCCTTATGTATCTTGGATTGAACTTCCCATGCTTTCTGAAGTGTATCAAGCCCTTCTAGGGTGATACTTTCAAAAGAATGCGGTCTCACACCTTGAATTTCAAACGACTCCTTCTCTTGTCAGCGTAGCTTATTTGTCAGTCTCTAGAGGCTTTCAATTGTTCACAAATCCGAACGATCTTCTCTTTCATTTCCCGAATAATCTCCGAATCGTGTATTGTATAGTTGGCTTCGAGTGTCTTAAGCTGACGGGAGGTATAGGCAATGACCTTACCTTGCTGCATTAGAACACACCCGAGACCTTGATTTTTCACACCCCCAAACTAGACGGCAGAAACGTCCGAGGGCTCGCGTGACTTAAATTGAATATCATGACAATGAATATACATGAATCATAACATAAACATCACCATGCATCAATATATTACAACTGACATTGTTCACATCAAGTACATTGTTTAAACATTACATATCCATAACATAAATTGTTTGATAGTTTTCCAAAAGCATAATACCCTAACATACTTGGTATTACTCCTCAGCTTACCTATTACCTGAGAATACAAGTGATTTTGAAAACATCAACATATGGAATGTTGGTGAGTTTATAAGCATGGTTGTTATGAAAACGTTTTGTGTAGTTTATAAAACCAAGAAAATCCGATATTTTCTGGAAAGATAATTGTTTATACCGAAGTGTGAAGATCCATAGGTTTATACATGAATGATTTCAAAGCGTGTATAAATGAAAAGTTTTGCATTATAGTTATTGAAAAGTACAAATGAATGGTGTTGATTTCCTCAAAAAACCCGATGTTATCCGATCAGAAAATATAATTGTTTCAAACTGTTATACCGTCACAACGAATGGTTATGATTTTTCCTTGATTACTCTGATAGTATTAGATTTGTTTATGTGAGTCGTTATAACCATGCATGATAATGACTAGTTCGTCTGTCTTGGCATTCTAACAAACGTCGGAATTAATCTTAAGAAATTTTCACCCTAGACTAGCCGAGTCTAACTGTAGCGAACAACTGAGGTGTGGGGTAGTCACCCCCGTATAGATCTATACACAAACTCTCACTCTCCCTCCAGGAGACTTTGATTATAACTACAGACTACAAACAACCCATAGAGGTGTCGCCCGCTATTACTCCCTGAATCTAACATGAATTTGATTACCATTGATTAACGACTTGTATATGTTTACTGAATCGAAGGTAAGCCTAATAAACGAGGAGAAGAGGATTACAAAGTCTTACTAATCCCACGTATTATTTATGGCTATTGGGTATACGAAGGGCACGTTGGCCCATTTCACATTTGATTTATTTGGACCTTACTAGCAATGCTAATGGGCCACTAAGGCCCAATAGCACTTGAAAGCCATTGAGGGTCCCTTAAATATGAAATTGGGTCATAGAAGGCCCAATAACATTTATTATTATCATTTGGGCCAATAAGTCATGTTAATGGGTTACAAAGGCCCAATAAGCATGATTAGAAACTTTGAAGACCAAAGATTTGAATATTTATTTGTTTTAGGTATTGTATAATTGTCGGAAAGATTGGTTTTTAGATTCATAACGACACGAGGTCGGTCGGTTGTTTATAACGATATTTAGAATTTTATGTATATTCGTCTTTCTATTTTCATAAGTTGTAATTTGGTATTTTTGACTCGATATCTTAAAAATAAAATAATTGACTACAAAATATTGGTTTGAACCCTTTCAGCCATTCTTTAGTAAAAATGACAATTTTAGTCCTTTATAAAAAAAAGACATTTTAAGCCCTTAAACCATTTTCTTGACACTTTTGACCCATAGACTTGTTCAAGTGATGTTTTTAGTTGAAAATTTATTCTGTGGTAGTTTCAGCCCTTCCAGAAAAGTGTTTTTCAGTTAAAGCCCAAACTTTTTGCAACTTTTACAATTTTGGTCCAAAATCCAAAAACTTTACATTTTTGATCCTTGTTTGGAAAAATATCATTTTAACCCTTGAAATAGTTTTGTTTACCCTTTTCCCCTTGTTTTGAGAATTTTACCATTTCAATCCCTTGAAAAACACCTTTTTCGCAATTTTTGGGCCTATAGGCCGAAAAGTCCAAAATTTAGCCCATTAGGCTAAAATTTACACTTTTAGTCCTTTAAATATCAAGATTGTTATAATAACTCATATTTTAACTGATTTGACCTTTTTGACCCTTATAAAACCGTAAATCACATCTGTTTCCCATCTTTTGCTTATTTGTCAAAAATGGTTCATAATTTGGATTTGTGTTTTGTTTCGCTTATTTTGAACTTGTATAATACTTTGGCCTTGATAATAACATGTTTTAAGATGTCTTAGAACATATATTTCCTAATCATGGTTAAGGATCTCGTCTAGATCATGATTTTTCACACATATTTATCAAATAAATTCAAGAAATCTCACATATCATACAAAAACACATAGATCTACACATTTTACTTGTATTCTCCCCCATAAATCTTGTAAAAACCGAAAATAGAAGGGTATGAACACAACTTTTCTTGTGGATCTCGGTTTTGAAGTAGAAATGAAAGAAAATGGTAAGATCTTTCGGACTAGCAAGCTTCTTAGAAGGTCTTTGGCTTTGATGTGTTCTACGAAGCAAGATCATGAATTTTGCATGAGTTAAGGAAATTTCTGAGGTAATCAAGAAGTTAAAGTATGGATCAAACAACAACTTACTAAGGATTAGTGATATTAGGGAAAGATCTTATTGGATCCCTTGTGATTTTCGAAAATTTGGAGGAAAAGTGAAGGTGTTCTAGAGAGAGTTTGAAGAAACTTTGCAATGGTGATGGGGGTGTGTGTGTCTCGGCCGAAATAAGAGGAGGGGAGAGAGGAGAGAGTGAGTTTAGTTGACAAGCATGGGAACATGAGAAGAGTGGATGGATACCCCATGTATAATTATGAGGTGGCAACATTAAAAGTCAACTCTTTTCCCCCTTTTTTGTAGTTGGGCCGAGAGAGAGAGAAGGGAAAGAAAGACTTGGGCCTTTGTGTTTGAATCCTTAATATGAGGCCTAACTTGATGATTTTCAGCCCATTGGGCCTTTAGAGTAATCCATGGCCCAAAATACGTCAAAGGATGAGTTTTATGGCCCATTAGGGCTAATTAGATTTGTTATGGCCCAATAAGGCCCATTAAAGATAACTTGTCCATTCTAGGCTTATGAGGCCCAAAATATTATGTTTCATGAAAATGGGTCCAAATTAGGGCCCATTTTATAGTTCTAAGCCCAAAATAGTCAAATTGGAATCTTATTGGTCCATTAGGCCCAATAAGGAAATCCCAGTTCAAAATGGAATTAATCCAGGATTTTTAGGGTTTCCAACCTTTTGTTGACTAATTGAATGCTTGTATGGAGAGTTTGATGGAATTTTGTTGTCATTGAATAAGTATCATACATGCTTTCAAGTTTTAATCACCATGTTATCATGGTTCATTATTTATAAAGCATCAAAATTCCTAGTTGTGACATCATCCCCCCCCCCCCCTCGTTAGAGGGAATTTCATCCCGAAATTCTTTTTGAAGATAGATTTGAGAATGCGAGAATAGGTGAGGGTACTTCTACTTCATCTGGTCTTCACATTCCAATGTGAATTCTAGTCCACGCTTCTCGTTCCACCGAACTTTCACAATTGGAATGCGACTTTGCTTAGTACACTTCACATCCCTGTCCATGATTTCGACTGGTTCTTCATTGAACATGAGATTCTCGTTGATTTCAATTTCTTCAAGTGGAATGACGAGGGTTTCATTAGATAAACACTTTTTCAAATTGGAAACATGGAACACGGGGTATACACTGTTGAGCTCGGCAGGTAGCTGCACTCTATAAGCCACTGGACCGATTCAGGCAAGAATCTCGAAGGGTCCAATGTATCGTGGGTTTAGTGTTCCCAGTTTCCCAAAACAAATCACCCCTTTCTAGGGAGAGACTTTTAACAACACCCGATCCCCGACTTTAAATTCCAAGGGCTTTCGCTGTTTATCAGCGTAGCTCTTCTGTCGGTCTCGTGATGCTTGTAGTTGAGCTCTGATTTGAATTATTTTATCTGTTGTTTCGTGTATGATCTCCGGTCCCGTTAATGTATTGCTTGATGTCTGTCTTCCTGCTAGCTGAGTATCACCTACCTCATCCCAGCACAACGGTGATCTACATTTACGCCCGTATAGTTCTTCGAAAGGAGCAACTTTGATGCTTGAGTGATAACTGTTGTTGTATGAGAATTTGATTAAAGGCAAGTGGGTGTCCCACGACTTTCCAAAGTCTATCACACATACGCGAAACATGTCTTCAAGGGTGTTAGAACAAAGTTCTATCAGGATCGATTAGTTCTAAGTACGCAAACAAGAATGAATGTAAAGTGAAAGAGAATATGGATTGAATATGTCGTATGATTAATGCTTCAACACCTCAGAAGAGCTCGATTAAGAACTTCGATTATAGAGGTGTTTTAGGGTTACAAGCTCAATCGTAAATAATAAGACGCGTTCAATATAATGCATACATGCATGCATATATAGACTAACCCTAAAGAGATAATCACAGATGGACAGGCCCAATCTGGATATATACAAAAAGTCCTAAGACGCAACATTATAAGCCCAATAATCTCCCCCTTTGCATCTTTGGAGCCGGAATTTCAACTCTTAGGAACCAAGGGCTTTTTCACCGTCTTGAACACTCTCGGTATGATAGCTAACACATGGTACTAAAAGGTGATGTACCACCGAAGCATATCAGAAAAATTCTTCTTATCAGCATCCGAGTTCTGCTTGCACCGATGTATTAGATTGATGATGTCCTCCAAGCAGTCAGTAGAAAATAGATGTTTATCTACCAAAGCGAACAAGAACCTGTGAGCATCACCCTTTGTAAACATGATCGTCAAATGAGTTGAGTCAGTCTGCCCGATCTTCATCTTATTCACATCACCGGGCTTTTGGTCGCCTTGATTGTCGGCTTTTTATTCATAACTCTTGCAATCTCCTGATCCATTGTAGCAATTTCATGTATATAGGATCCCAACATTCTCTTTAGATGCTCTATAATCGGTTCATACTCCTTGGAATGATCAAGTAGAATGTTGATAAGAAAAATCCAATCGTGTGGATTAAGATTAGGAAGATCAGCAAGCGATATCAATGATACAAAGTTTGCAGTCCCTCGTGTTATTTTGAAATGAACATTAACAAACCTGCCAGCTGGAGTCGGCTTCAAAACTTTGACATATGTAATCTTTTGAGCACTCCACGTTCGGTACTGAGGTTGACCATTTTTCAAATACCAATCAATAAGCTCTCGGCCAACCTTTGGACTTGGAAACAGAATCTCAACAGTTGAATCGAAACAATGAAAAGTAAATGCCTTTCGTGTAATCGGCATGTCAAACTGTGAGTCCTTGGAATTGTCATAGTCAAATGAGGCAATCGGCTCTAACCAGTAAAAGCTTGGTGACTCAATAGCCTGAATGATCAACACTTCCCTAGTCTATTCAGGAAAAAGAGCTTTCTTACATTGTAAGATGTATTATGTTTCTTTGTTTCTCCGCTCAGTTTCCTCAGCCTCTTTAGAGATCTTCAAGTTTTCATCTAACTCTTTATCTCTTTTCTTTCTTTGTAGAGCCTCGGCTATAGTCTCATCAGTATCACTATTGCTATCAAGACCAATCTGTTTTATCTTTTCTTTCGGGCCAGAACCTGAAGCTACATTAACCTTCAGTTCTTTTGTGATATCGGCTTTCTGTGATTCCTCTCCCCCTTGTTTTGGAGCGACGAAAGGTTCCGAAACACCTTTCATTTCATGTAGAATGGTAAGGGCAGGAAGCAGCTTTGTTGTAAGATGATTGCGAATAGAAAGAGTGAGAATTGGATCATGAGCACCAAGAATATTGGTCAACATGTCCTTCACATCATTTGCACAGCTTCGAAAGACAGTTCTTTCGGTTTTTAACAAAGAAATCTCCTTCTCTGCTTGTGTAAGCTGGACTTGCTGAACAACAATGGTGGAAGCTTGTTTGGCAATTTCTTCTTTTAGTGCACTCTCCTTGGCGATCTCAGCATGCATAGAGTCCAATTTGGAAGAAACCGAACTTATGAGAGTGGCATTATTAGCTTTCAGAGAAGAACAAACATCTTCAAATTTCGTGTGTTCTTCCTGTAAAGTTTGAGAAAGAGAATCAACCGAAGCACGAACTTTAGCTACATTTGTATCTGCATGCCCTTTCAAAGAATCCAGAAAGATATGAGTTGTGCGAACAACTTCAGCAATATCAGTAGTAGCTTTCTTGCACAGTGAAGTTGATTCGTTAACAGCGTCAGTGGATTTATCCATTGCTTTTGTATATTGCTCTATGGCGGTTTCCACAAAGGCTTTTAGAACGACCCCGCCATAAGCTTTCGTATCAGCAAGCAACTTGTCCAGCTTCTCATGAATACTATCCAAGTGTTGTCGGTTGATTGGAGCTTCAATATCTTCATCAGATTGCAATCGATAGGGACTAAAGTATGTGGAATCATACTCATCATTGTCACGGCCGAGTGTAGCGCCTGAATCGGTTGATTTGGTTGGTGAGGGAGGTAGAGTAAGAACAGGAGTTTTAGATACAGTAAGTGCCCCCGTATCAGATACGTTGACACTTGTTGTTTCATCAGGGATGGTAGTAGTAATGGTGATTGGGGTAATGATCGGAGTAGTGAAAGGTGTGGTGGAAATAGAAACCGAAGATACGGGTGGTGGTGGTAGAGAGGTTTCGGTTATGGAGGTTGAAGCAACCAAAACTAGTAGTTTCGGTGTCGGTGTGGGAGTTGGCTATTTTGGTGTTGTTTATTTTGGTGAAGGGGGTGGAGTAGGAATTTTAACTTCGTCTGGTTTAGGAGGGGATAGTTTTGGTGATTGAGGTGGAGTTGGAATCTTAACTTCTGGAATTAGAGAAGAAGAGCGAGGTGGAGTATTACCTCTTGGAGACTTGTCTTCTTCATCATCCTCGTTGTCAGATGGTAAAGGAGATGGACCCTTAGGTTTTCGGGCCATGCGCTTGATCTTCTTTGGCTTTGAAGAACTTTCGGTTCTGGTCTTTCTTTTCTTGCTTTTTGAAGGCTTAGAAGTTTTAGCCTCAGTTGTCTCCTTTTTGACATTTATTCGTTTGCCTCTGCCACTCGGTTTATCAAGAGCGTCGAGAGCAGCTTGTTGTTCTGGTGTAAGAACTCTCGGCTCCGTGGAATGCAGCTTGCTGTAGTCCGCCATTACTTTGCTATGCTGAGTAACACTTCTGTACATCGTCTCCGGTATGGAACCATAATGAAGAAATTTGACCGGGTCTGAGATGATGATCTTCTTAGTATGGAAGGTGGAAATTGTCGCAATGAGAGCATCCTTCATCAACGGAATCTTCAAAGTATCAATAACCCTTTGAGTGATGATGGTCCAGAACCTCCCACAAGAAATCTCTGATTGACGTGTAGATGCGTTCAGACTCTGCACGACCTGAGACTAGATGATTGATCTGTAATCCAGATTCAAACCATGGTACAATCCGTAAAGAATAGTAAAAAACCCTTTGCTTGTGCCATCAGATCTAGCACTCCTTTCCGCCAAGCCCTTATTCAACAAGGTAAGAAGACCATTCCACTGAGAGGGTAAGCAAGACTTCTTGACTTTGGCAATGGTGGTCAAGACATCAGTGTAGCCCATCTCATACATCATTGAAAATAGTTGTGCAGTGGTGATGAAATCAGGAGAAACCACCAAGGAATTCACTGCAAGAATCAATAAGGAACAAAACCTCCCTTTTGATATGGAAGCCTTCTTGTTGTGTATTTTAAAATAGATGCATTCCTTGTTCTTGTCGTAGGATGCATAGGAGTAGACTTGCGACAATAAGGACATTGGAACCGCCTCGTACCGAGTTAGGGCAACCACCAGTGGAGAATACTTCAAACACTCCACAACATGCAACATATAAGAATCGTACATGAAGGGAGTAAGTTCGATGATCATGTTCTGATTTGGTTTGATGGTGAGAAAAGCAGATGAAGCGGTTTGATCTTGTGCAGAAGAAGAAGTCGCCATTGTTGATGAAGGTAAGAAGATGAACAGCTTTAAATCGCCGTTACTGGTTAGAATTCTTTGAAGCAGTAGAAGAAAATGAAGTGTGCAATCCCTTTATATACCGTTGGTAGGAGAGAGAAAATCATGACGATTGTGACGTTATCTTCTAAAAAGTAGCCTGAAAAAGCGGGATTAGACAGGTTGGACGTTCCTAGGTAGGCGTCAGCACGCGTGCGTATGGTGACCGTTCAAATTCACGCGCCCAAAAGATTTCATCAATCTTTATTTGAATTAGAATTTACCACCGAAACCTGAATTACCCTTGATTCACTAAATGACAAAAGTTTTCAAACAGAGCATCAATAGAATGGGGAAAATTAAAAAAATTTCGTGCATTAGAGTGACAAATGATAAAGAAATAAAGCAAATGTGTTTGGGTTGTGAGTGATATCTGACAATCAGACGAAAAACAGAGGATTCCGGGCAAGAATCGCTTCCTTTGAAATCAAGAGAGAATCAAAGTGCTTGTGTGGATTCCCGAAAAATACGATCAACTGTTTGTTAATAAACATTGAAAGGCTTCTTTTAATCATAGGCTTAGGGTAGCTTATCTTCAACCGAACTTCGAGTCTTAACATAAAACCGAACGTTGGAAAAAGTACCTATGAGACCGATGTGATCTGTTGAACAGGTAGGTTGGATATATTATGTAGTGATAAAAGAGAAAGTAGAAATCTAAAAAAAACAAACTAGATCTCTTTGGGAAGAAATGCCTTGGTAGTAGACAATTTCATAAAAGACAACTCAAAAATAAAACGAGATTTCATTAGGTACTAAGTAAGTGCTTGAATAATTAATTCACCGTTAATTCCTTATTGGTGTTGAATTTTGGGTTTCACTCAGCACGTGGTATACATATCTAAGATCATAAACATAGATGTTGTGTAACCATAAACCTCAGTGGTAAGAACTGAGAGTCTCAAGGGTTACATTGATGAAACGAGAGTAAATGGAGAATATAAGGGAGGTGGCTAAAGAACAGAAAGTACCTTCTGCTAGATAGATATGACAAAGCAGAAAAACTCTTAACTCATATGAGAAGAGTAAGGTAGATCTAGACGGAGTAGTTAGAATCAGCCTGATTGGGAAGAAACGATAGGTATAGATCGAATCATTAAGGCTTGCTCAAGGTCGTAAAGGCTTAGGTCAACATGCATCAACATGCTTCTAGGGACCCTTAACTAGTTCTTATGGAAATTAAAGATACCCGCCTTAGATCCATATTCTGTTGTACTGGTACACAAATCACCTAAAAAGAATAAGAAACACACCATACAGACCAAACAGACAAATAACGAGACAAAAAATATTTATGAATTTTTGAATTTTTCTGAAAAAGAATAAAAAACAGAAAGATAAAATATTTTTGGATTTTTGAAATTTTCTGAAAAAGAATAAAAACAGAAAGATAAAATATTTTTGGATTTTTGAAATTTTCTGAAAAAGAATAAAAACAGAAAGATAAAATATTTAAGTTTAAATAAAAGACATGAGAAAACAATGTACAAGATATACAATCGAAACCTTATCTTAAATGAGTGAAGCAAAATAGACCGAGCGTTCGGCTCATTTCGGTTCCCTAAAATTCCAGAGCCGAAATAGACCGAGCGTTCGGTTCATTTCGGTTCCCGAAAATTATGGAGCCGAAATAGACCGAGCGGTCGATGCATTTCGGTTCCCGAAATTTAAGGAGCCGAAATAGACTGAGCGGTCGCTCCATTTCGCTTGTCTAATTTTTAGTAAGAGATTTGAGGATTCGGTACCGACTCTGCTTCCATCATACCAAGGCCTTGTAAGATTCTGTTAAAGAGTGCTTCAGGTAATGCCTTAGTGAATATGTCGGCCAGTTGATCATTAGATCGAACAAAGTGTACTTCTACGTTCCCATCTTCAACATGATCTTTAATAAAGTTGTATCGAAGTGCAATATGCTTAGTCTTTGAATGTTGCACGGGATTGTGACAAATCCTTATCACACTTCCTGAGTCACAATAAAGAGGTATCTTCTTCATGCTTAGCCCATAGTCTCTCAGTTGACTTTGAATCCAGATGACTCGAGAAGTACAAGAGGCTGCAACAATATACTCAGCTTCGGCTGTGGATAACGACACGCAAGTTTGCTTTTTGGACTGCCAGCTAACAAGTTTTCCATCGAGAAACTGGCATCCACCTGTGGTACTCTTTCTGTCCAGTCCACATCCTCCAAGATTAGCATCAGAATAAGATTGAATGAAGAATCCAGATCTTGCAGGGTACCAGAGACCGAGAGAAGAAGTTCGCTTAAATAACGGAATATATTCTTTACTGCAACCATGTGATGTTCTCTTGGATTTGCTTGAAACCTGGCACAATAACACACATAAAACATAATGTCTGGTCTACTAGCTGTTAAATACATAAGTGAACCTATCATTTGACGATATTTTGTTACGTCAACAGTCGGTTTTTCAAGAGATGGTGTTAGTTTAGTGCCAAATGCCATTGGAACTTTTACTTTTGAATCACCCGTCATACCGCATTTTGTCAGTAAGGTTTTCGTATAAGCCTCCTGGTTGATGAGTATACCTTATGTTCCCTGTCTAATGTTTAAACCAAGAAAGAAATTAATTGGACCCATTGCGCTCATTTCAAATTTAGTTTCCATCAATTTTCTGAATTCAGCTGTTAAGCTAGGATTCGTAGAGCCGAAGATGATATCATCAACGTAAATTTGAACGATCATTAAATGTTCGCCTTCTTTCTTTCGAAAGAAGGCTGGGTCAATCGAACCTTGCTTAAATTTTGACATTTTCAGAAAACGAGTTAAGGTTTCATACCAGGCTCTCGGTGCTTGCTTTAATCCATACAAGCTTTATCTAGCACGTAGCAACGATCAGGGAATTTCTCATTTACAAACCCATGCGGTTGTTCCACGTAGATTGTTTCTTCTAATTCTCCATTCAGGAAGTCACATTTGACATCCATTTGGAAAACTTCGAAGTTTTTGTGAGCTGCATATGCCAAGAAGATCCTTACCGATTCCAATCTAGCTATCGGAGCAAATGTTTCTACATAATCTATCCCTTCTTCTTGATAGTATCCTTTAACAACCAACCGAGCCTTGTTGCGAATGACATTCCCTTCTTTATCCAACTTGTTTATGAAAACCCACTTCAGTCCAACTACAGAGGCATCCTTTGGTGTAGGTATCAACCTCCAAACTCGGTTTCGTTCAAATTCATTAAGTTTATCTTGCATTACATGGACCCAATCTGAATGATCAAGAGCAACATTTACCGTTTTGGGTTCTATCTTTGAAACAAATGAATTAAACATACATAATTCCACTTTGGAGAATAATGCAGTTTCTTTCGCCTTTACTTGAGACCGAGTGAGAACGTTTTCAGATGTTTCACCAATTATTTGTTCTTTGGGATGGTCTCTGGTCTATTTCACCAATGGAGGATAATTTGGGTCATATTCTGGATCCAATTCGGCATTCATTTCTTCTTCAGCTTCTGATGTATTACCCTCGCCTTCATCAGTTGTGCTTTCGGTCTCTTTCTCCCCCTCAACTGGTGAAGTATAACCTGCGTCTTGACTTAATTTTGAATCTGCTGTGGAAGTAAAGTTCTCCCCCTCGGTTGTACTACCAATAGGTGGACTTTGAGCCGAACTTTCCTCCTTTTCTGAGCCTTTAAGAGATGGAGACGAAGCTGAATGCTCCCCCTCGAAAGATGCTTTACTTGTTTCTGTTGGAGTTGAACTTTCCCCTTTGTAATGATGAATCACTTTTAGCAGTTGGAGGTTCGTTTTCCATCTCCTTAGTAGCTTCATTGATAATTTTTTGAAGATTTTCAACTTTGTTATCTTTGGCTTTCGCTTCGGAAGATGCTGCTTTTTCTGGTTCATCAAACAGTCGTATGTATTCTTCAAACAAGTTGACTATAGGAACCGAGACTTGTCCTGATTCTGGAAAAATGTCTCCCAGATCACTTTCATTTCTTTGGACTTTCTTCATATAGCTGTCATCGAAGGTGACATAGTAAGTTTCTTCAATTCGTTTGAATGTTTGTTCAATACTCTGTATGCTTTCGACGTTAGTAAGTATCCCAGAAAGATTCCTTCATCCGCTTTAACATCAAACTTGTTTTGGTTTTCTTTCGAGTTGAAAATGAAACACCTTGAACCGAAAATGTGAAAGAATTTGCATTCGGCTTTCTATTGTTCAGAATGTCATACGGAGTTAATGAAAATTTTTTGTTCAATAGAGACCGATTTTGAGTGTAGCACGCGGTTGCCACAACATCAGCCCAGAAGTATAATGGAAGTGAAGCAAAACTTAGCATTGTTCTGGCTGCTTCACACAGAGAATGGTTTCGTCTTTCAACAATGCCATTCTGTTGTGGTGTATAAGGAGCCGAGAAGTTATGAGTTATTCCCTTATCAGCCAGAAATCCATCAAAGTCATTATTCTTGAATTCCAGACCATTATCGCTTCTTATATTCCTCACTGTTTTCCTTAGCTGCACTTCTATTTGCTTGATGAATGTTTTCAGCTTGGGAGTAGCATCTGATTTCTGTTTAAGAAAGAAAACCCAGGTGAAGCGAGAAAAGTCATCTATAATTACGAGAATATACTTACTTCCACCGAAGCTTTCAATAGCCGAAGGTCCACACAAGTCGATGTGCAAGAGTTCCAGTGCTTCAACTATCTTTGTGTTGATCCATGTAGGGTGGCTCTTTCTGCTTTGTTTCCCCATCTCACATGCTGCGCACAGATGATCCTTGTCAAATTTGAGAAGAGGGAGTCCACGTACATGATCACCGAACACCAACTTATTAATGTCTTTAAAGTTTAGGTGCGAAAGTCGTCTATGCCACAACCAACCATCATCCGTGTTTGCCTTTGTGAGCAAGCATATTGTGTGTTTCCCTCGTATGGGATTGAGATTTAATGGATACATCTCTCCCTTACGTTCAGATTTCAGCAGAAGCTTCTTGGATTGTTTCTCAATTATCTCTGAACCTTCATCATCGAATGATACTTTTAAACCTGTGCCCACAACTAATTGTGACACACTGATGAGGTTGTGTTGTAATCCTTCTACGTAAGCCACTTTTCGAATTGTGAAGTCACCGTTTGTTATCATGCCATATCCTTTGATTGTTCCGAAAGAGTTATTTCCATATTTCACACAGCCACCATTTTTCAACGACCGGAATTCTCTAAGTTCTTCCTTCCTCCCTGTCATGTGACGTGAGCAGCCACTGTCTATGTACCATTCTTCGTCGAACTACTCGTCACTCATTACCTGCGAAATTAAGCAGATTTAGGAACCCAAAGTTGTTTGGGTCCTTGTGAGTTTTTCACAGAGATAGGAATAGCAGTAGATATATCAACCAAGTATGTTCTTTTGACTAATGTGGTTGGATCTTTTTTTTTAATTGTATATACTTTAATTTTTGTTTTACCTTGTTTGAATTTAAGTTCGCTGGTTAGTTTTCTTAATGGTCTTTGACTCCTAGGATTAGCTGATGATTGCTTATTGTTGCTCCCAGTCTCAACAGTCAATGTATCTTTTCCTTTGAAAGATGCTTTGCTTTGAGGTTTGTTGAGGCCGAAACTGGATTAATGATCGAAACTGGGTTTATGACCGAAACTGGGTCGAGGACCAAAAGTGGGTTTGCCTTTGTTAGGGGGACCAAAACTGGGTCGAGGACCGAAAGTGGGTTTTCGGTTCTCAGACTTGGAATTGTAAGAACTTTGGCTGAATTCGTCTGTTACTTTTTCTTTTCCTTTGCCCTCTGAGATCTTCTTTGGAGGAACATAGTTGGTATTTTGTGAATTCCAGTAACTTTTTCGCTCATTTAAGTTCTTTGCATACCTTTGATTTCTTAAGCATTTTTGCTCAGCCAAATCCTTCTGCAATTTGTGCACATTGAAGCTTCCCTTCTGCTTCTCTCTTTGAGTTTCGGTTGTTTTGACCGAAGCTTTTGGTTCTTCACTTTGTTCTATGGGAATGTCCTTGGTTCCACTCATGCTTGGTTTGTCAGAACCTGTGGGTTTATTTAAAGGTTCAGCCACATATCTTCCTTTAACTTTCCCGGAGGTCTGCTCAGATAAGCCTACAGTTTCGTCTGCATTATCTATGGGAGCCGACCAGAAGAACTCTTCACATACATCTGGATTATCTGCTTCTACCAAAACTCTTAGTTCTTCTGTTTGTTTGTGAGTAACTCCTTCAGTTGCATACACTTGATTTGGCACAGCTTGAACCTTTTGATAAACCATAGTTTTTTCTTTAAGCTTCTTTTCCTTATTCTTTGCTAGACGAGCAAATTCAACCGAATCTTATGAGATCAATGGTTTCTCATTCTCAGTTTCGCTCTTTGTGAACTCAGAGCAATCAACTACATCTTCTATGGATATTTCACTCATTTCATCAAATTCAGATGCGTTGTCTAAGTCTATTTTATTTTCAGAAGTTAGTTTTGCATTGGATTGATCAAACGAATGAATAGTGTCCGATTTGATTTTTAATTTATCATTTTCATCTAAAATGTCTTTTAGCATACATTTATATTCCTTTGAGTCTATGAAGGTTTCTATTTTGTCTAGACTGAGTTTGATGACATGGATGTCCCTTCTGATGACACTACTAATTTGCATTCTGCGATCACCTCATCTTCCTTAAATTCTAGAAATGGCAAAATCATCTTATGAATTTTCTTACCTATTTCACAATTTAAATGCAATTGAGCTATGTTAGTGTATAAACGCTTAGCAAATAAACAAAATACATTTCTCTGTTTCAAAATTTTCAAATTGTCTTTTTGTAAATAAAAACTTTCGTCCCTAGCTCTCACTAATTCTGCCTCCTTCAGCTTGATCCACATCCTTCTCTCCTCACTCTTGGAAGACACCCTGCTAAGTTGGTCAGTTAGGTTAGAATTCGCTAATCGAGTTTGCATGAGACTACCAATTAAGTTAGAGAATTTAAATTTTAATTCATTTAATTCTTCTTCATAATTTGTTAATGGAATTTTAAGTGATTCAAGGATGGTTTGTACCTTTTTGATCAACCGATCTCAGTCGTTGATCTACTCACTGACAGGCTTTGCCGCGAAGCATTTGTCTTCATTCAGGTTCGGTTCTTTTTCTGCACTTTCGGTTGATGATCCAGCGGTGACCATCAAGCACTTCCCGGCCGAACCTGCTTCCTTTGCCACATAAGCTCTTCCATGGGTGGGCTTACGTACTTCTTCATCCTCATAGTTGGTTGACCACACTTCCACGCCACCGAACACATCTTCATCACTCTTTTCCTGCACAATTAAACCATTCATTGTACCTTTTGTGCCACTATTTGTCTTTTTATTCTTGATCTCTTCCAGCTTTCGCATATAATATGCCTCATCATCTTCCCCATCTCTCTTCTCAGCTAATTTTCTCAACATACAATCCTTGGCAAAGTGGTTCTTGCCATGGCAGTAGTTGCAGTCGTATCCCAAGTCTCGTGCAAGTTTGCTCTCACTCTTGTCTTCAGTCTTTTGAGAGGCGACCTTTGCTTCATCCTTTACCTTCTCGGAACTATAAATTCCTTGCCAGTTTCGGTTCTTGTTGATAGGAAATTTTCTTCTAGCAAACTTCTTCGGATTTGTGACCATCATAGCATATTCTTCGTTTGTTAGGTCATATTCCGACACATCCGACTCCTCTTCTTTTTCTGCAACATCCTTTCCTTTTGAGATAAGAGCCAGTGATCCCATACCAAAGACCACTTTCGCTTTTTTGGTTACTTCACTTTGATGGGACTTAAGGATTCCCACAAGTTTTGCAAGCGAGTAAGATTTTAACTGCTCATGCGCTTTTACGGTAGAGACCACAGCCATCCATTCGGTTCTCAGTCCGTTCATGAAAGTCACCTTTTTCTCAATTATATTTCTTTATATTCCATGCTAGACCATTCTGCTGAGAAGATGATTGAACCGATCGAACGTCTGTACAAGTTTTTCCTCTGGTTTCTATTTGAAAGCTCCAAATTCTGACAGCAACAAGGTTTGTGTAGAGCGTTCCAGATGTTCATCAGTTAAATAGAGTTCTCTTAATCTGTCCCAAATTTGTTTAGCAGTCGAACACGAACTAACCAATCGAAAGGTTTCGGATTGCAGGGCGAATCTTATCATTCACATAGCTTTCACATTACATAGTAATTTGTCTTTCTCATCCTGTGGCATCTTCTGCTCATCTACCACCAGCTTGTTGTACTCCTTCTGATTCTTGACAATGGTGTTCGTTCCTGAATGAACAAACGATCCGAGAGTAATGGCTTCCCAGATGAGATAGCCATGATCTTCAGAATCGATCACGTAGTCTTCAAAGTGAAGTGCCCATACTTCGTATTCTTGAGTATAGAGTATGGGTATCCTTGTTGTAGATCCAATGCTGTTCGAGATGTTAATGGGATTTGTTTGCGAATCGTCGTGAGACACGTTGAGTTTTTTGAATCAGACTTTTAAACTCGAGATTATGGTTTTATCTAAAACACAGTTTCCTTCAAAAGGAAGAAGACGACTTGGTATTTATGCGATAAAAGTAGAAACCCTAAGGAATTCTGAATACAAAAGAACAGTGTATTGATCACACAGACTCCTGCTCTGATACCGATTGTTAGAACAAAGTTCTATCAGGATCGATTAGTTCTAAGTACGCAAACAAGAATGAACGTAAAGTGAAATAGAATATGGCTTGAATATGTTGTATGATTAAAGCTTCAACACCTCAGAAGAGCTCGATTAAGAACTTCGACTATAGAGGTGTTTTAGGGTTACAAGCTCAATCGTAAATTATAAGACGTGTTCAATATAATGCATACATGCATATATATATATATATATATATATATATATATATATATATATATATATATATATATATATATATATATATATATATATTATATATATAGACTAACCCTAAAGAGATAATCACGGATGGATAGGCCTAATCCGGATATATACAAAAAGTCCTAAGACGCAACATTATAAGCCCAACAAAGGGTTTGAATGGATCGCTCACTTTAACCATCTGTTTTTGGATGATAAGCAGTGCTCATGTCTAGATGTGTTCCCATAGCCTCTTGAAGTGATTGCCAAAAACACAAAGTGTATCTACTGTCTCGGTCGGAGATGATATATATTGGCACTCCATGAAGTCTCACCACTTCATTGATGTATATCCTGGTCAACCTCTCCATCTTGTAGGATTCTTTTATTGGCAGGAAATGAGCGGATTTCATCAATCTGTCGACTACTAGCCATATGGTATCCAATCCATCTGTTGACTTGGGTAATTTGGTCACAAAGTCCATAGTGATCCTTTCCCATTTCCACTCGGGAATTACTGGTTGCTATAGTAATCCCGAGGGCTTCTGATATTCCACATTCACTTTAGCGCAAGTAAGGCATTTGCTAACATAGGTGAAAATCTTTGCCTTCATGTTGGGCCACACATAATGTTGCTTGATATCCAAGTACATTTTATCAGAACCTGGGTGGATGGAGTATCGTGTCTTGCGGGCTTCATTCATGACTACTTCTCTAAATCCTCCAAACTTAGGGATCCAAATGCGGTACATGAAGTAATAAGCTCTATCCTTGTTAACTTCGAAATTCTTTTCCATTCCACATAACGCTTCACTTGTTCTGTTTTTTGTCTTCAGAGCATCGAGCTGGGCTGTTTTGATTTGCGTGGTCAGGTGGGATTGAATGGTTATGGAGAGAGTTTTCACACGACGATTTGAGTATTCTTTCAAACTCAAGGCATCAGCTACCATGTTAGCCTTTCCCGGGTGGTACTTGATTTCGCACTTAAAATCGTTGAGCAATTCAACCCATCTTCATTGTCTCATGTTCAGCTCTTTTTGATTTAAAATGTGTTGGAGACTCTTGTGGTCAGTGAAAATGGTGCACTTTGTACCATAAAGGTAGTGCCTCCAAATCTTCAAGGCGAAGACCATAGCTCTCAGTTCGAGATCATGGGTGGTATAATTCACCTCATGTGTCTTTAGTTGTCGGGACGCATAAGCTATCACCTTCCCACGCTGCATAATTACGCAACCTAAACCCCGATTCAAAGGGTACGATAGTATCGGTGCACTGCAGAGTGCTTGCTTCAGAGTTCGGAATGCAACTTCTTGCTTATTTGTCCATTCAAAGGGTACGCCCTTTTGTGTAAGCATGGTAAGTGGCTTGGCTGTCTTAGAGAAGTTCTGGATGAACCTCCTGTAATAGCCCGCGAGACCTAAAAATTGACGAATTTCTCTGGGTGTCATTGGGATCGCCCATCCTTCAATGGCTTTGACCATAAAAGGATCCACATGTATCCCTTCTTGACTAACGACATGACCCAAAAAGTTCACACTACAGAGCTAGAACTCACACTTAGAGAGTATTGCGTATAGATTTTTGGTTCGCAGGGTTTCCAGGATTTGCCGGAGATGTTGGCCATGCTCCTCTTCGCTTCGAGAATAAACTAGAATGTCGTCAATGAAAACGATGACAAAGTTGTCGAGGAATGGTCGGAAAATTTGATTCATTAGGTCCATGAATGCAGCAGGGGCATTCGTTAGACCGCAGGGCAATATAACAAATTCATAATGTCCATAACAAGTTCGGAAAGCGGTTTTGGGGATATAAAGCGGTTTTGGTGTCACACCCCGCTAAAGCGAAAACGCAAGATATGACAGCGATAAAGGTTTCATTGCAAAAGATAAAGATACATCACGATAGCAATATTTAAAAGTTTACAACCCATAGCTTAAACAAAACAAAGTACAAGGTTTCATAAAATAACTTCCACACAATGCCGCATGCTCTATGATGATGAATCTTTATATCCACTTACTAATTATTTCCTGAAAAAGCATGTAAAACGAGCATCAACTATGAAAATAGTTGGTGAGTTCACAAGTTTATAAAATCAAGGTTTGGAATCCGACTTTTCATAAATACAAGTACATTGCTTTAATGAGAAACAAAGTTCATTACTATAATGAGAAACAAAGTTGATTGCTATAATTGATAAACGAGTTTATTGCCATAATAAATAACAAGTTTATTCCTATAATGAGTAACAAGTTTATTGCTATAATGAGTAACAAGTTTATTGCTATAATGAGTAACAAGTTTGTATGTGTATGAGCAAACAATGAGTTCTCAACCAAACCTATGACTGAAGCCCTATCAAGATCTGTGTTTATCTTTCCATAGATGAATATGGTATCATGCACTCCAGCAATAGGGCAAGTGAGGAGTTGTCAATTCCTAATAGCGTAATGACCATTGGCTCAAAGAGTTAATGGTTAGAGATAAGGGAAGGGCCTTAATACGATAAGTTCTCATGTTTCGTGTTGTATAGACATACATAGAGAGATATAGCAATAAAATAGCAATCATGTTTGATACAAATCAATTTAAATACAACGAACAAATAATAGTTTTTCGGGACATGCTTTTCCACCCCAAAACATAAAAACTGAAAATAGGGGAGTGCGTGAATACTCACAATATGCTAAATATAGCAACCAAGTTTATGCGAGTTAAATAAATACAACGGATATAAATGGTTTAGGACATGCTTTTCCACCCCAAAACATTTAAAAATCGAAAATAGGGGATTGGTGAATACTCACAATATGCAAAATATAGAAACCAAGTTTATAAGAGTCAAATAAATACAACATACATAAATAGTTTAGGACATGCTTTTCCACCCCAAAACATAAAAACCGAAAATAGGGGAGTGCATGAACACTCACAATATGGAAAATATAGCAACAAAGTTTATACGAGTTAAATAAATACAACGAATATAAATAGTTTAGGACATGCTTTTCCACCCCAAAACATTTAAAAATCGAAAATAGGGGAGTGGTGAATACTCACAATATTTCGAGTAGGTACGAGTGGTGCCTCGGAATACACCAACGTCTTAATACCGGGATCCTACGACATCAAACACACACGAGTGAGTTTCCATGTCGAAATCTAATGCTAATATACTAAACTCTACATATAGTGAAATGCCAATCTTATGTTTTAATATTGGATTTTATATTAATTGGTTACAATTTTTATGAAATGATGAAATTCTATATGTCATGTGATTAAAACAATTTGGGATATTAATTTTCCAGATTTAGTAATATAAATTGAGGGTATTTCAATACATTTAAAGGTGTTTTAAATTCCTAAAAATGTAAAATATTATCAAATAGTTTCCAAAAATTGTGAAACCTTGTATTTTCATTCTAAATACAATAGAGGTTTTCCAGAAAAGTTTCCTTGAATTTTTGATATGGTTAACTATTTTTCAAAATTTTAAGCCTTCATAACAACATAAATTCATGAAAAATAGCATTCAAAGGATAAAATTTCTCAAACTTGTTATTTTAATGTTAATTACTAAGATGGGAAAAATATAAAAATGGATTTCCAAGCTGTTTAATTAAATTTTATGATTTTTAAGCATTTATTCCAATAAGAATTGAAATAAATAGAAAACAGTTTCCAAAATTACTCAAACTTTTTATTTTACTGTTATTATACATATAGAAGCTGGGAAAGATATAAAAGATATTTTTCAGTTGGTATTTCTATTTTGCTTTGTTTTATCCCCTTAAATAATCATTAATTGAAGAATAAATAGTAAACAGTTAAAATAAATTACCAAAAAATTTTGTAACATCATTTATAGTGTAAGTGATCTGGGAAAAATACCAAAAGTGATTTTCATATTGTATAATCCAGTTTTGGCTATTTATGTGTATTTAAGTGTATTTAACCTTAGAAAATAGGGGAAAAATAGTATACAGTAGAGAAAGATTATCAACATTTTTATGTAACCTCCTAATGTACATCAAGATGTTCTGGTAAATTGTCATGAAATTTGGATGATCAGAACTATTTTTACTATTTTTAGGCCTTTATAATTACCAAAAATTCGGAAAAATAGAAAGGCATGATGAAAAATTCTAAAATTATTTGTCTTAGTCTCCCATCTCAGGTAAGAGCTGCCAAAATTGTTAGATGAAATTGTTACACTCTCTATTGTGGTTTTGTGATTTATTGGACGAAAAACAAAAAGAAAATCAAAAATATACTAAACTGCAACATATATCGACAAAACTTAATGAGAGGTCATTATTAACCATAGGGGTCATCCACGAATTCATTCTGGATTTATAGACCTCTGAAAGTATTTTATGTGATTTATGCCCTTGTTTTCTTGTAACAATTTTAATAACTCAAAGAAATGATAAAAGCTCTTGGGACTTTCCGGATATTCATATTACCTTAATGGGAATCTGGAAAAACTTTATTTTGAACAGAAAAGAACTTTTAGATATTTTTATAAACAAAATCATTTACATGCACTATTAGCAATGTACTTTGATCATCAAGCTCTTTAGCTTGGTGTTCATCACATGCATCACGGTTTGAAGACCATGCATGGACATATGTTGGTCATAGTGATGTTTTTAAAGGAAATACTTGAATGTATAAGGTGTATGAACCTTTAAAACTTGTAAAAATCCGAACTTTAGTGTTTGACATAGGTTTTGGTCCTTGGATTTCACCATTAAACAACATGCATGTTGTTCTTGGGTGAAACCCTACCACCATCATCATCAAACTTGACATTCATGAACATGTTCATGAATGTTCATAAAGAATGGTGTAGAAGGATGAGATGTACAAGAAAACCCTTTAAAATAAGAAGGAAAAGTAAGGGAAGATGAAGGATTTTCGTGAATACCTTGAAGAATAACCTTAGAAGATGAAGATTTGAGTGTGGAGAAAGTGTTCTTGGCTGATGATTTTCGTGGGTTTGGAGAGAGGAAGAGAGAGTTTGAGAGTTGTAAGGGTGGAGTGTGAGAGAGAGAATGAAGAGAGAAGTTGAAGTGTAGGAAATGAGTTTAATGATTGAAGTTTTGGGAAGAGAGAGAGCATGGGGGAGAGGGGGTGTTCTCTCCTAAATTTAAAATTTATACATTTCCCTCTTCAATTTTTATAAAACCCTAATTTTTATAAAAGTGTTTCTTTAAGTAATTCTTGATTTATTTAAAAATCTTGTTTTTAACTAATAAATTATGATTAATGTTTGATAATTTAAATTTTTATTTCATTGATTATAACCCATAATTTGATTATTAAAAATTTGATATTAGGAAGTTTATAGCAAAATTTATAGAGTTTTAAAGTTTTAAAGTTTATAAATTTGGATTTTTGGCTCTTTAGAGTTTTTGGAACATTGTTTGATATTCACCATCATATTGGAATGAAATTAGAATATTTTAATTTATCTTTAGGGTTTTATACCCTTTTTCAATTGTAACAAAGTTTGAAGTTTTATTCTAATTATGGTATTGGCATATCCTATTGTAGCTAAACAACTTACTAGAATCGTAAGAGTCAAGTATATTAGTCCTAGATTTTAGTTGGATCCTAGTTTATGCAAGATTTTGACCTAATTTATACTAATAGGCCATGGCATGTTGTGCATGAATGGTTTTTATAAAGATGAATGAGTCCGAGAATGACCTGAATTGACAGTTGTCACATTTGGGGACTTTGAGTTGGTGGTATCCGGATCACAGATCTATCTTTGAGAAGTAGCTTGCGCCTTGGAGTTGGTCAAATAGATTGTCGATTCGCGGAAGTGGATACCGATTTTTGATAGTGAGCTTATTTAGTTCCCTGTAGTCAATAAACATCCTAAAGGAACAATCTTTCTTCTTAACAAAGAGAACCGGAGCTCGCCAAGGTGAGAAGCTGGGTCGGATAAATCCTTTGTTCAAAAGCTCACTGAGTTGGCTGGACAACTCTTGCATCTCCGTAGGAGCCAATCTATAGGGCGATTTGGCAATGGGTGTAGCTCCTGGCACGAGATCGAGTCGGAACTCGACTTGTCTTTCTGGGGGTATCCCCCGGAAGATCTTCAGGAAAAACGTCTGGGAAATTGCAAGCCACTGGGATGTTTCGAATATTGATCTTGTCTTTGGACTTATCCATTATATGAGCTAGAAATGTAAAATCTTTCTTTCGTAGATATTTCTGTGCCTTAATGCACGAGATAAGATGAAGGTTCGTGCTAGGTTTGTCTCCATATATAATTAGGGTTTCGTGATTTGGAAGATAAAGGCGAACGGCCTTTTCGTGACACATAATTTTAGCATGGTGGGGGCTTAACCAGTCCATGCCGATAATCACATCAAAACTCCTAATGGAAACATGCATTAAGTTTATTTGAAAGACGTGTTGGTTCAAGGTTAGGTTGCATCCGATGTAGATTTCCCCAGTGGATTCTGTTTTCCTATTAGCCATTTCCACCGTAAAGGTTTCATTAAGCTTCTGGGGTTGTTGTTTTAACAAGTGTTCAAATCTACTACTCACAAAGCTTTGTTCTGCTCTGGTATCAAATAGGATGTATGCATAAGTGTAGTTTAGGAGGAACATAACGGTGACAACAGCGGGGTCATGAACCGCTTCTCCCTGACGCATGGTCAACACTCTTCCTATTCCTCCATTCCCAAGGTTGTTGTTGTTGGGGCAGTTTCGACGGAAATGCCCAGTCTTTCCACATCCATAGAAGGTGTGGCTTGGTCCCACATTATTGTCGCTATTGTTGGTGTTGTTGTTGTTGTTGTTGTTGTTGTTGCTGCAGTTGTTGTCGTTATTTTTGTTTCCTTGCTGTTGGTTCTGGGAAGGATAGGTCCTGCAATATTTTGCTGTGTGACCCTTTTGATTGCAACTGGTACAATTCATCTCCTTGCATTCGCCATGGTGATGGAGATTGCACTTGTTTCACTTTAGGAGATTCCCGGAATACTGCCTAGGGGTACTTGGAGTAGCTGAGACTGGAGCATGTGGTGTGGAGGGAACTTGGGTGGTTGCAGCATTGACTATCACTATTTGTTGTTTCTTTGGTGACTCTGAGCCTTGTCATCCCTTTCTCTTGTTATTCTTTCCTTTCTTGTTGTCACTCTCCTTCTTGCCTTCAGTTTCCCCTGGTTTCTCACCCCTCTTGTTGTTGTGGTCGTACAGTTTCTTGGCCAACCTCTTGGCACTGTCGAATGTTTCCGGATTTGCAGCTATCACATTTCCTTGAATTGGGGACGTTAATCCCCAGATGAATCGTTCTATTTTCTTTCCCTCTGAAGTAATCATACCAGGGCACAATAGTGACAGTTCACTAAACCTTGATATGTATGCATCAATATCGGCGTTTCGGACAGTAAGGTTCCACAACTCTTGCTCCATCTTCTGAATTTCGCCTCACGGGTAGTACTCATCCATCAACATTTCTTACAACTCCGCCCACGACATGGAGTTGGCTACGGGGAGAGTCACGGCTTCTACATGTCCGTTCCACCAGGTGAGAGCTTGATCAATGAACATGCATGCGGCAAACTTCTCCTTCATCTCCCCGGGGCATTCACATATATCAAATACCAATTCCACTTTCTCTACCCATCTTTTTAGGGTTATCATTCCACCATTCCATTAAAGGTTCATGGCTTGGCATTGGTGAAGTCTTTGTAAGAGCATGTCTTGGTAGGTCCTTGATTTATTCCATTATTCGAACTTCCAGCCCCTTGTCCATTGGCTCCACCATTGTTCCCATTGTTGATCTGTGCTAGTGCCACTGTGACTGCCGCAGATACCTCTTCTAGAAATGCCGCTGAGTTGATTTCTGGTGGGGTTGGCCCAGGGTTCACACGAGCAGGTCGGTGTGGCATCTTTTTGTCATGGAGCGGAAAGATGTTGAGTGCCTCGAATTTTGTGAGTTTGTGGTCCTATAGACTACGTGTATAACATGTACTCAAGTAGTTTCACATATTAACATACAATCATGGAAACATAACACATAATGGATAACAACATCACAATAAAACCCATATATTTTTCCACTAACAATATCTGTACTTTGATACATGAAAATTTGCTCGAAAGAGTATACATAAGTGGTGCAAGTTCGGCAGCGTAACGGCTCTACGAGTAATGTAATCACTTAAACGTAGAGTCGATGATACATAGCATATATCATAGTACTAGTAGGGTAAGGCTGGTCCTAACATTCTAAGGAGCATCCGACAACGGCAGCGAGGTCATACACCGAAGTGTTGAGCCAACAACTGGGCCATCTCAGTCATTTCTAAAATGAATTCCTCTCTTTCCTATCCAGCCTGCACCACTTGTGCTTCCATGGAGAATAGTTGTTGCCGCAGAGCGGCAATCTCGGCCTCCAAAGAACGATTCTCTCTTGCGGGATTCGCAGGTGGGCCAGGGTGGTTCTGCTACGTCTCGTTGGTAGGTGGTGTGACGGAATCCTCGCCTGTGTCTTGTTCTTCCTCCATGTTGTCATCATTCCCATCAAACACGTAGTCCGTGTACTCGTCGGGCCCAACGCCATGTAAGCACGAAGCTGTGGTGTGTGTGATCCCCTCAACCTTAGCTCTTCACTTTACTTGCGGAAGTACTTGAAACCAAAACTGAAACTGTAAGCACGAAGCTTAGTGAGCCCCCCAAACTACGACATACCATACAATACATATAAATCACATACTAGGCCTTACCCACTGCATCGGACCGAAGTCCGGAAACTGCATCGGACCAAAGTCCGGAACTGACTGAGACCTTGTCCCCCGCAACGGACCGGTGTCCGGAACTAACTGCATCGGACCGAAGTCCGGAACTGACCGCATCGGACCGAAGTCTGGAACTAACTGATCATAGCATAGCATAACACATGTCAACTAGCATAACACATATCATCAAGCAAAAACACATATACTGCATACTGCATCAGGCCGTAGCCCGGAACACATAACACATAAATCCTGTCTGAGCCACAAAGGCATCAAATACACTATCTGCTGCATCAGACCAAAGTCCGAAAACTACTGCTAGCTAATCGGGCCGACATTGTGGCCGTAGACCCGTTCCTACTGGAAGGAAACTCACATCGTAATCTAGCTGCTGAATGAACTGCTTGGGAAACAGTCTGCTGATGCTTCGGTATCTCCCCGGCTACAATTTCTATAAGTACACTCAATCAATCACTGATAAGTATACTGAGGGTAAAATGACTATTTTACCCCTGGTCAAAGTCAACCTATTGGTCAGAGTCAACATACAGTTGACTTGACTCGTCGAGTTGGGTCACCAACTCGTCGAGTCTGTACTCTCACTTTCTTGCTTCTGCTCGCTACTACTCGTCGAGTTTGGCAAAGACTCAACGAGTTCCTCTTCGATACTAACACTCAGTCAATCTGCATCCGACTCGCCGAGTTGTATGAACAACTCGTCGAGTCCTCCTTCAACACATGAACACTCTGGCTGTGACTCGCCGAGTTGTATGAACAACTCGTCGAGTCTGTTCTTGAGGTGTGAAGATTGCCTTGGACTCACCGAGTCAGGGCATTGACTCGCCGAGTCCCTTCATGAATGAGTCCGATCTCCGACTCACCGAGTCCTCCAATAACTCACTGATTCCACTCAGCATAACACATAAAAAGGGAAGAACTCGGGGACTCGCGACCCGACTCGGCGAGTCTGAAGAACAACTCGCCGAGTCGGTTGCATGCAACACTACTCCAGTGGTTCTGCTCAAATCTAATGCATACAACTTATAGATCTGGGTTCATAAAGCTTAGCTACCATGTAAAGTTTCCAACTTTACGTGTACAAATGCATGAAAATGGATTTAAAGGCTAAAAAGACACTTAAAGAAATAGATCTAGGGCTTTCAAGCAAAAAGGCTCCATAAAGGTGTTAGATCGACGACTTTGGGACTGAAACATGGCTAGAACCGAAGTCCAATCATCCCAATGTGATTTCTCTACCATAAATAAGCTAAGGAATGGATAAAATGGTCTAAATGTGATTCAAGAAACGAGAATCAATTATAGCAACAGAGGGAATCCGTTTTTTACCTCAATAATTCTGCAATAGATGCAAGATCTTGAACCTTCTTTTACTCCCTTGGATCTAGCTACTTCTTCTCTTCCAAAACTTCAAGATTCACACAATAAATGCTCAAGGAAAGGTTAGGGTTTGCTAAATGATGCTCTGAGGGTGAAGGGGACGAGGTTGGGGCTCATTACATGGCTTAAATGGGGTTCAAAACCCGGGGATTTAGGGTTTCATTCAGACTGATGGACTCGCCGAGTCGCCAACTCAAACGTGCTCGAAATCCCGTCTTTACTCGACGAGTCGGGCTACTGACTCGTCGAGTCCCTCTTGAAACTTGAATAAATAATAATATTAAATAACATACCAGAATCGGGGCGTTACAACTCTCCCCCACTTGTCTCAGACTTCGTCCTTGAAGTCTGTTGTTGCTGCATCTGGGAACAACTCTGGGTAGTGCTCCCTCATCTCCTCCTCTGCCTCCCATGTCTACTCAGATCCCTTTCGGTGCTGCCACTGCACCTTTACCAACTGAACCACCTTGTTCCTCAAGGTCTTCGTCTTTTGATCCAAGATCGCAATTGGTCTCTCAATATAATTTAGGCTGCCAACAACTTGAATGTCCTCTAAGGGTATGACTGCTGACTCGTCCACCAAACACTTCCGCAACTGGGAAACATGGAAAGTGTTTTGGATCTGGCTAAGCTCTGCCGGAAGATCCAACCGATAAGCGACCCGACCCACCCAGGCCAAAACCCTAAAAGGACCGATGAACCTGGGGCCCAACTTGCCCCTCTTCTGAAACTTCATGAAACCTTTCCAGGGTGATACCTTCAGAAGGACCATGTCGCCCACCTGAAACTCCAAGTCTGAACGCTTCCTGTCGGCGTAACTCTTCTGCCGACTCTGTGAAGTCTGTAGTCTACTACGAACCTGTTGGATCAACTCTGTCGTCTTGAGCACCACCTCGGTGCTCCCAATGATGCGCTGACCTCCCTCGCCCCAACAAATCGGGGTCCTACACTTTCTCCCATAAAGCATCTCGATGGGAGGGCGGTCAATACTCGCATGATAACTGTTGTTATATGAAAATTCCGATAATGGATGATACGTATCCCAACTGCCACCGAAATATAGGACGCATGCCTGGAGCATGTCCTCAAGAGTCTGAATTGTCCTCTCGCTCTGCCCGTCCGTCTGAGGGTGGAAAGCGGTGCTGAAATGGAGACGAGTACCCATCTCATCGTGAAACCGCTTCCAAAATCTGGAAGTAAAATGGACATCTCTGTCTGACACCACTGATACAGGCACTCCATGCCGGGCCACAACCTCTCGCACATATATATCGGCTAGCTTCTTAGCCGATATGCTCTCCTGGATTTGTATAAATTGAGCACTCTTCGTCGACCGATCCACTATAACCCAAATCAAATCCACTCCACGTGTGGTCCTGGGAAGCTTAGTGATAAAATCCATAGTGATATCCTCCCATTTCCACACTGGAATGTCTAACGGCTGCATCTTGCCGTGAGGCCTCTGGTTCTCCGCCTTAATCTTCCTGCAGGTCAGGCATCTTTCCACATACCAGACGACATCCCGCTTCATGCAGGGCCACCAATAGTCGGGTCGAAGATGCCTATACATCTTCGTTGCCCCCGGATGGATGGAAAATCGAGACTTATGGGCCTCGTTCATCAACACTTGCCGTACTCCGCCCCAGTACGGTACCCACACTCTCCCATGAAGGGTTAACAATCCCCGACTGTCGTAATCAAAAGAAGCTACTCCGCCCATAATCCTCTCACACTTCTGCCTCTCCTCCTTGAGGCCCTCGGCCTGCGCCTCTTTGATTTGCTCCAAAAATGGAGTAATCACTGTCATCCTCAAACAAATATCTCTGATCGGGGCCGCAGCTGCCTTGCGGCTCAGGGTGTCAGCCATCGCCTAGGTGATAAAGGATCTCACAGTCGTAATCCTTCATCACATCGCCTCTACCTCATGTTCAGATTCGACTAATCCATGAGTTAACTCAAGCTCTTGTGATCCATGTAAATGGTACATCGGACCCCATAGAGGTAATGTCTCCAAATCTTGAGGGCAAACACCACTGCCCCTAGCTCTAAATCATGCGTAGGATAGTTAGCCTCGTGAGGCTTCAACTGTCTCGAGGCGTAAGCTATCACACGACCTTGTTGCATCAGCACTGCTGCCATACCTGTGATCGAGGCATCACAGTAGACTACAAAATCTTATATTCCCTCCGGCAGGGTAAGAATCGGTGCCTCGCACAATCTCTGTCTGAGGGTCTCAAAGGCTGCCTGCTGCTCAGGCCCCCAATGAAACCCCACCGACTTCTTGGCCAGTAGGGTGAGCGGTACTGCTATCTTGGAGAAATCCTGGATGAATCTCCTGTAGTACCCTGCCAGACCTTGGAAACTCTGAATCTCAAATGGAGACTTCGGGACTTCCCACTACACCATGGCCTCTATCTTGGCCGGATCTACCAAAATACCCTTCTGGTTGACGAGGTGTCCAAGAAACTGCACCTCGCGTAACCAGAACTCGCACTTGGAAAACTTTGCAAAAAGTTTCTCCCTCCTCAAAATCTCCAGCACCTCCCTCAGGTGCTCCTCGTGCTGCTCCTGAGTCTTGGAATACACCAAGATATCATCTATGAATACTATCACAGACCGATCCAGCAATGAGATCCATGAACGCAGCTGGGGCGTTGGTGAGCCCAAATGGCATCACCACGAACTCATAATGTCCATACCTGGTCCTGAAAGCAGTCTTCTGCACATCCTCGCCTCTGAGTCGCATCTGATGATACCTAGAGCGTAAATCGATCTTGGAACACCAAGACGCTCCCTGTAGCTGATCAAAAAAATAATCTATCCTCGGAAGTGGGTAATGGTTCTTCATCGTTACCTTATTCAGCTCCCGTTAATCTATACACATGCGGTGCGACCCGTCTTTTTTCTTCACAAAAAAATCGGTGCACCCCAGGGCGAACTGCTCGGCTTGATAAAACCCTTGTCTAGCAGCTCTTGCAGCTGCGTAGATAACTCCTGCATCTCTGGGGGAGCCAATCGATACGGTTCCTTGGCTATCGGAGCCACACCAGGGATTAGGTCAATCCCGAACTTGACCTGCCTCTCTGGAGGTATTCCAGGCAAATCCTCTGGAAATACATCCGGGTAGTCTCACACTACTGGAAAATCATCAACGGTCGTCTTTCCCTTCTCCTGGGCATCTAAAACATAGGCAACATAACCGACGCAACCCTGTTAAAAATAGCGCCTCGCTCTCGCCGCTGAACACAGAACTGGTCCGCGCTGTGGCCTCTTTCCCTGAATCACTAACTCTCCCCCACTAGGAGTGCGAACCCTCACTAACTGCAGCTCACAATCTATCACCACCCCATTGGGGCTCAACCAATCCATGCCTACTATAACCTTATTCCCTCGCAGGGGAATAAGGACCAAGTCCACTGGAAACTGCTCATCAAATAACTATAGAGAACATCCTCTGTGTACCCTTGCAACCCTAACGGTCCTATCAGCTGCTATCTCAACCTCAAATGGACAATCTAGTTCCCCTGGAGCTCTGCTAAACCTCTTGCTAAGCGCAAGAGAGACGAATGATCGGGTAGCCCCCGAATCAAACAATACTGTAGTTGAAATGCCGTTCACTGAGAACGACCCTATACAAAACATATAACCATAAGAAACAATCAGTAAAAAATGCAGAGATAAGGGAGAAATATGTACCCATCACCACGTCAGGAGTCGCTCGCGCCTCCTCTGCTGTCAGCTAAAAAGCCCTACTCTTCGCCACCGGCGTCTCAAATCGGCCCTGACGGCCATCTGTAATCCTCAAAGTAGCAGGGGCAGGTGCTGACACCTACCCTGCAGCTGCTAAACTCGGACACTAGGACTTTTTATGTCCCCTCTGATTACACTGAAAGCAAATCAGACCTGATGTCGCAGTGGCGGTGGTAGTGGCAGTATAATCCTTTCTCATATGCCCAGTTCGGCCACACTTGTAGCACCCGGAACTCCTTGCCTTGCACACCCCGTCGTGCAATCTCCCACACTTCCACACCGAGTGTGGCTCTGCTGACTCCTGGATCTGTGATCTGAAACCTTGGGCTTTTTGCCCGAACTACCTGTACTCCAAGCCGCCTCCGACTTCCTCTTCCTATCCATCTCAAGGTCAATCAATCTATCTCTCTCTCTCTCTCTCTCTCTCTCTCTGGCAATCATGTCATCCAGCGTTTTACATCTGGAGTGGCTCACAAATTGGCGGATATCACTCTGCAACATCTCATGATAACGGGCTTTCTTCATTTCCTCATCTGTTGTGTACTGAGGAATGAGAAGGGCCCTCTCCCTAAACTTGACGGTAATCTCCGCCACTGTCTCTGTAGTCTGGGTCAAATCCTGGAACTCACGTGCTAACTGCTGCACCTCAATAACGGGTGCGAACTCAACTTTGAACCTGGTGGTAAAGTCTGCCCAGGTCAGGGCATCCAAAGCTGCATCACTCCCGATGGCATGACCAACCTCCTCCCACCAATCCCGTGCCCTGTCCTTCAGAAGACAGGACGCCAACCTGACCTTGTCCCCCTCGGGAC
Source organism: Lactuca sativa (assembly GCF_002870075.4). Lineage (NCBI taxonomy): Eukaryota > Viridiplantae > Streptophyta > Magnoliopsida > Asterales > Asteraceae > Lactuca > Lactuca sativa. The sequence goes on from NC_056628.2 coordinate 98,304,317, forward strand.
ACCTGCTCGTGCGGAAAGCGTTGGCTGCGTCTGCCAACCATCTGGTACTCGCTATGGGGTCCCGGGCCCCATGGTAATCTGGAGCTCCAGATGCCCGGAACTCCCTGAAAGTAAGCGTGCACGACCCCACCATGGACGCCACCTCAGCACGATATGTGCCTAGCTTCTCCTCCATCAACTCTAATATACCCTCCTTGATCGAACCAAAGATCACTGGAGTTTGCTCAAGAATGATACGAGTAACCTCAGAAGTGAAGAACTCTCTAGTCTGCTCATCCAACTGCTCGGCTCCCGAGCCTGATCCCGATCCCTCTCCGGCACCTGAACTGCCGCCTGCTGGTCTAAGGCATAAAACCACCATTTTGAAAACACATCACAATAAACGTCAGGACACTGATATGACTCGAGGGATCATTACTACTACCGACTTTTCAGTCTCATCTCAGCCTTCCTCGATTCAAGTACGATCCTCTACTTTCAGTAGTATGGGCCCCTACTACCTTCCACATCTATCCGTACTTTCCTCAAGAACTGCCTCGACTCCACCTAGCCACTACTACTGCTGTTGATCTCTACTACTCTCATCCTAGGCTCTCCCTAGGGAAGTCTCTGACTCAACCCAACCAGTCCTCAGCTGCTGAAGGCCTCCTTGTAATGCCAATTAACCATTACCGAATACCATCACATGTGGCAAGGCTCAAATAATCCTTCGAGTAAAAGACTCGTCCCCACAACGGTTAGACTTAAACAAGAGCTGCGCAGCAGGGACAAATCCAACACTATGAGATTATTCAACCCTGTTCACATGTGATGTGGCATATTCACCTAATAGCTAAGTCCCATCACTCAGAGTCCCCCAAAGCACGAAGCAAACAGCATCCGGACACGGAAAACTACTCAAGCAATTCTATCGTCATAATGAGAAACTGTACTAGCATACAATGCTAAGCTCATGCTATCAGGCATAACCTAAACAGGCTATCTTACTGCTGTCTACTCAATTTCTAGCATGTAATTCTCATAAGGCTGAAACACATAAAGCAGGCACATAAGGCATCCTCCTAGATCCTTAGTCCTATACTAGCATGTTGTTCTACTGAAACTGAAACTGAAACTAGAACTAAAACTAAAACTGAAAATGATACTCATAAACTTGTATGGGTAATTTGGGAGTACTTACTTGAGCTCGGCTGATCGCATGTACCGCACCCTTTTCTCTTTATCAAAACTCTTTTCTTTCTGATTTCTTTTCAAAAATGTTTTTCTTTTAAAACCTTTTACCATTTCCTTAGTTTGAGTTCAGACGCACCAAAGAGTGTATCCGAATCCCTCAAACCAAGGCTCTGATACCAACTTGTAACATCCAAAAATACGACCCAAAATTTTTTGATTTAATAATAATAAAAATCATATACTGAACGTCATATCATAAAACCATATGTTAAATATCTCAAATCATAATGAAATGTCGTGAAACAACTGTATCAAATCAGACTATGAATCAAAACAAACTCCCAGGACAAAGGCTGAAGTTGTGGTGTGTGCGATGCCCTCAACCTGAGCTCTTCACTTTACTTGCGGAAGTACCTGAAACCAAAACTAAAACTATAAGCACGAAGCTTAGTGAGCTCCCCCAAACTACCACATACCATACTATACATATAAATCACATACTGGGCCTTGCCTACTGCATCGGACCGAAGTCCGGAACTGACTGGGACCTTGTCCCCTGCATCGGACCGGTCTCCGGAACTAACTGCATCGGACCGAAGTCCAGAACTGATTGCATCGGACCAAAGTCCGAAACTAATTGATCATAGCATAGCATAACACATATCAACTAGCATAACACATATCATCTAGCATAAACACATATACTGCATACTACATCAGGCTGTAGCCCGGAACACATAACACATAAATCTTGTCTGAGCCACAAAGGCATCAAACACACTATCTGCTGCATCAGACCAAAGTCCGGAAACTATTGCTAGCTAATCGGGCCGGCATTGTGGCCGTAGACCCGTTCCTACTGGAAGGAAACTCACCTCGTAAACTGGCTGCTGAATGAACTGCTTGAAAAAATGTCTACTGCTGCTCCTGTATCTCCCCGACTACAATATCCATAAGTACACTCAATCAATCACTGATAACTATACCGAGGGTGAAATGACTATTTTACCCATGGTCAAAGTCAACCTATTGGTCAGAGTCAACATACAGTTGACCTGACTCGTCGAGTTGGGTCACTAACTCGTCGAGTCCGTACTCTCACTTTCTTGCTTCTGCTTGCTACTACTCGTCGAGTTTGGCATAGACTCGACGAGTTCCTCTTCGATGCTAACACCCAGTCAATCTGCATCCGACTCGCCGAGTTGTATGAAAAACTCATCGAGTCCTCCTTCAACACATAAACACGCTGGCTGTGACTCGCCGCGTTGTATGAACAACTCATCAAGTATGTTCTTAAGGTGTGAAGATTACCTTGGACTCGCCGAGTTAGGGCATTGACTCGCCGAGTCCCTTCATGAATGAGTCCGATCTCCGACTCACTGAGTCCTCCCATAACTCACTGATTCCACTCGACATAACACATAAAAGGGGAAGAACTCGGGGACTCGCGACCAGACTCGCTGAGTCTGAAGAACAAATCACTGAGTCAGTTGCATGCAACACTACTCCGATGATTCTGCTCAAATCTAATGCATAGAACTTATAGATCTGGGTTCATAAAGCTTATCTACCACGTAAAGTTTCCAACTTTATGTGTACAAATGTATGAAAATGGATTTAAAGGCTAAAAAGACACTTAAAGAAATAGATCTAGGGCTTTCAAGCAAAAAGGCTCCATAAAGGTGTTAGATCCACGACTTTGGGACTGAAACATGGCTAGAACCAAAGTCCAATCACCCCAATGTGATTTCTCTACCATAAATAAGCTAAGGAATGGATAAAATGGTCTAAATGTGATTCAAGAAACGAGAATCAATCATAGCAACAGAGGGAATCCAGTTTTTACCTCAATAACTCTGCAATAGATGCAAGATCTTGGACCTCCTTCTACTCCTTTGGATCTAGCTACTTCTTCTCTTCCAAAACTTCAAGATTCACACAATAAATGCTCAAAATGCTCAAGGAAAGGTTAGGGTTTGCTAAATGATGTTCCGAGGGTGAAGGGGACGAGGTTGGGGCTCATAACATGGCTTAAATGGGGTGCAAAACCCGGGGATTTAGGGTTTCATTCAGACTGATGGACTCGCCGAGTCCAGGATATGGACTCGCCGAGTCGCCAACTCAAACATGCTCGAAATCCCGTCTCTACTCGATGAGTTGGGCTACTAACTCATCGAGTCCCTATTGAAACTTGAATAAATAATAATATTAAATAACATACAAGAATCAAGGCGTTACAGCTGATTATCATCTATGGTGACTGCATGGGGCGCGGGAACGAGTCATGTTTTGATTATTATGTAAATTTAGTTGATGTTCTCTTCTTGGAAATCAAAGGGGTGTGTTTTTAGGTTTACCGACCATCGCGATTTCCTTGGGGCATGTGATAGTTGTACTTCGGAGGAAATGTAGTTGATTAGGCTACATTCACCCCATGATACAACTATGAATAGTCCTGACTTAACCGAGATGTCAGCATCGTCTTATTTGATTTGGTATTAGGTTATCTTTCCTATATCGTACAAGTAGAGGTGTTTTATCGTTGTGTTTTATTTGTTTTGTTTTATTAACAGTTGTTTTAGTCCCTCTTCGGTTTATAGTTGCATATCAATGTGTGGTTAGATATGCCAGTTCACTATAAATAGAGCTCTGATACCAACTTGTCACACCCCGAACCAGATAGCGGAAACGTTCGAGGGCTCACGTGACTTCACAATGAATATACATGAATCATAACATAAACATCACCATGCATCAATATATTACAACTGACATTGTTTACATCAAGTACATTGTTTAAATATTACATATCTATAACATAAATTGTTTGATAGTTTTCTGAGAATACAAGTGATTTTGAAAAACGTCAACATATGGAATGTTGGTGAGTTCATAAGCATGGTTGTTATGAAAACGTTTTGTGTAGTTTATAAAACCCAGAAAATCTGATATTTTATGGAAAGAAAATTGTTTATACCAAAGTGTAAAGATCCATAGGTTTATGCATGAATGATTTCAAAGCGCGTATAAATGAAAAGTTTTGCATTATAGTTATTGAAAAGTACAAATGAATGGTGTTGATTTCCTCGAAAAACCTGATGTTTTCTGATTAGAAAATATAATTGTTTCAAATTGTTATACCGTCACAACGAATGATTATGATTTTTCCTTGATTACTCCGATATTATAGATTTTTTTATGTGAGTCATTATAACCATGCATGATAATGACTAGTTCATCTGTCTTGGCATTCTAACGAATGCCGGAACTGATCTTAAGAAATTTTCACCCTAGACTAGCCGAGTCCAACTGTAGCGAACAGTTGAGGTGTGGGGGAGTCACCCCCATATAGATCTATACATAAACTCTTGCTCTCCCTCCAGGAAACTTTGATTATAACTATAGACTACAAACGACCCATAGAGGTGCCGCCCGCTATTACTCACTCAATCTAACATGAATTTGATTACGATTGATTAACGACCTGCATATGTTTACTGAATTGAATGTAAGCCTAATAAACGAGGAGAAGATGATTATAAAGTCCTACTAATACCACATATTATTTATGGCTATTGGGTATACGAAGGGCATGTTGGCCCATTTCGCATTTGATTTATTTGGACCTTACTAGCAATGCTAATGAGCCACTAAGGCCCAATAGCACTTGAAAGCCATTGAGGGTCCCCTGAATATGAAATTGGATCATAGAAGACCCAATAACATTTATTATTATCATTTGGGCCCAAACGTCATGTTAATGGGTCACAAAGGCCCAATAAGCATGAGGTATTGTATAATTCTCGAAAAGATTGATTTTTAGATTTGTAACGGCATGAGGCCGATCAGTTGTTTATAACGATATTCAGAGTTTTATGTATATTTGTCTTTCTATTTTTGTAAGTTGTAATTTGGTATTTTTGACTCAATATCTTAAAAATAAAATAATTGACTAAAAAATATTGGTTTGAACCCTTTCAGCCCTTCTTTAGTAAAAATGACAATTTTAGTCCTTTATAAAAAAAGACATTTTAAGCCCTTAAACCATTTTCTTGACACTTTTGATCCAATGACTTGTTTAAGTGATGTTTTTAGCTCAAAATTTATTCTTTGGCAGTTTCAGCCCTTCCAGAAAAGTGTTTTTTAGTTAAATCCCAAACATTTTGCAAATTTTACAATTTTGGCCCAAAATTCAAAAACTTTTTGCTACTTTTACAATTTTGGCCAAAAATCCAAACTTTTGGACTAGCAAGCTTCATGGAAGGTCTTTGGCTTAGATGTGTTCTGAGAAGCAAGATCACGAATTTTGCATGAGTTAAGGGAGATTTTTGAGGTAATCAAGAAGTTAAAGTATGGATCAAACAACAACTTACCAAGGATTAGTGATATTAGGGAAAGATATTCTTGGAGCCCTTGTGATTTTCGAAATTTTGGAGGAAAAGTGAACGTGTTCTAGAGAGAGTTTGAAGAAACTTTTCAATGGTGATGAAGGTGAGTGTGTCTCGGCCGAAATAAGAGGAGGGGAGAGAGGAGAGAGTGAGTTGATTTGACATGCATCGAAACATGAGAAGAGTGCATGGATACCCCATGTATAATTATGAGGTGGCACCATTAAAAGTCAACTCTTTTCCCCCTTTTTTTGTAGTTGGGCCGAGAGAGAGAGAATGGAAAGAAAGACTTGGGCCTTTTGTGTTTGGATCCATAATATGAGGCCTAACTTGATGATTTTCGGCGTATTGGGCCTCTAGAGTAACTCACGACCCAAAATACATCAAAGGATGAGTTTTATGGCCCATTAGGGCTAATTATATTTGTTATGGCCCAATAAGGCCCATTAAAGATAGCTTGTCCATTCTAGGCTTATGAGGCCCAGAATATTATGTTTCATGAAAATGGGTCCAAAATAGGGCCCATTTTATAGTTCTAAGGCCAAAATATTAAAATTGGAAGCTTATTGGTCCATTAGGCTCAATAAGGAAATCCCAATTCAAAATGGACTTAATCCGGGATTGTTAGGGTTTCCAACCTTTTGTTGACTAATTGAATGCTTGTATGGAGTGTTTGACGGAATTTTTTTGTCATTGAATAAGCATCATACATGATTTCAAGTTTTAATCACCATGTTATCATTGTTCATTGTTTACAAAGCATCAAAATTCCAAGGTGTGACATGATTGGATGCATCGCAATAGACCACGAAGTCTTCTATTCCTTCTGGGAGAGATAGTATCGGTATGCTGCATAAGGCTCGTTTCAACGTTTGGAACGATTTCTCTTGCTTCTCTTCCCAGCCAAAGGTCACACCCTTCTAGGTCAAAGTCGTAAGAGGTTTCACAATTCGAGAGAAGTTCTGAATGAACTTACGATAGTATCCAGCGAGACCTAGAAATTTGCGAGCTTCTATAAGCGCCTTCGGTGCTGACCTGTTCTCAATGGATTTGATTTTGGAAGGGCCCACATGAATTCCATCTTCACTAACAACATGACCCAGGAATTCGACTCTTCGAATCCAAAACTCGTATTTAGTGAAGTTCGCGTCGAGCTTCTCTGATTGTGACTTGTACAAGACCTGACGTAGATGTTTCCTACGCTCTTTCTTACTATGAGAGTAGATAATTATGTCATCTATGAAGACAATGACGAACTGATCTAAGTAAGGACGGCATACCCTATTCATTAAGCCCATGAATACTGCGGGTGCATTGGTCAATCCGAATGGCATCACTACAAACTCGTAATGTCCATAACGAGTTCGGAAGGTTGTCTTCGGGACATCCTTCTCTAACACTCGTAACTGGTGATACCCGGATCTCATATCTTTCTTTGAAAGGTAATTCGCCCCTTGCAGTTGGTCGAACAAATCATCTATGTGAGGCAGAGTGTATCGATTCTTAATGGTAAGCTTGTTGAGATCTATATAGTCGATGCATATTCGAAACGGTCCTTCTTTGTTCTTGACGAACAATACCGGTGCTCCCCAGGGTAAGAAGCTTGGTCTTACAAGACCCTTGTTGAGCAGTTCGTTAAGTTGACCAGACAGTTCTTGCATCTCAGCAGGTGCTAAATAGTAGGGCGATTCGGTTACTGGGGTAGTCCCTGAAATTAAGTCGATTATAAACTCGACTTGACATCGCGGAGGTAATTTTTGGGAGTTCTCAAGGAAAGGTGTGGGGAAAGTCGCGTACTCCTGAAATGTTCTGAATGTTTTTCACTCCTTGGCTTGTTACTACGATGTGTGCAAGGAATGCGTGATATTTCTTTCATAAGTACTTCTCTTCCATCTGCATCATTTTCCCAATCGGTGGAAAGGGTATTAGTTTGGGTTCTAAATTTATTCGCATGGCAGTGCGATGACTCGTAGTCTTGGGCAGTCTCTGTCCTGAAGTTCATATTAGAAGTCATATTTGGTTCATCAATCACAGCTTCGCGTATACGAGTCGTATATAATTAAGACTGAAAAGGCAGTCGATTAAATGATTCTTCTCTAAGCTCATATCCAAACAAGGAAAAGAAGTTAAAGCGGAATCATCAACTCTTAGCCTGTAGAACCTTGATTATATACCACCCTTGAGTATACATTCCTCAGCGATAGATTAACCGCATGGGTCTTCGGATTGAACTTGACGTACTGTATGAGTGGTATTCCAGGGAGGTTTCTTCGGGAAGGATACGAACCATAAGATACTCGACACATGAGTATCTCGGAGTTCTGGAATGCCGGCTTCATTAGAAAGGTGATTATGGGGAAAAAGAATTTTTGCACGAGGCTAGTAATGAGAGGATCGAATTGACTCAAGTTACATGATAATGTCGGACTACTTGGAATGAAAGGCGTCAGACTAATGTAGAAAGCTGTTACAAAAACATAACGACGCAACTTTGACAGAGTTTCAGTACTTTAGTTTATCTACAAGACTAGTGCTGCGAAAAAGGTATATTAAAAAAAGCAAGTATACGCAGCACGAGAGTCCCTTGACTGCCGGCATCTTGCAAAAGATAAGACTCAAGTTGTACTAGTTTTTACTCGTTTATAAGCCTACTATAATGAAACGCCCTAGTATTTCAATGTGGGTCCGGAGTAGTCTCTCCTGCAACAGTGATCCTTAGTATTTTCCCGTCTGCACCAGAGTTCTTTGTTATTGGACAATCCTTCTTGAGATGTCCTATCTCCCCGCATATATGGTAGATCTGGCTTTACCAGCGTCAATGGTGGAAGTGATGTGCAGATTCATGTGGATATGAGCACCTTCGTTGTTCCTCCCTTTTGGACAATCCCTATAATAGTGTCTGGTTTCGCCACAACTATGGCAAGCGTGGCTGGCTCCGATGATGGAGGTGGTTCTACAGGCACGAGCAGTGTGCCCCATTTTGTTGCAATTGTTGCATTGCAATACACGACAAGCTCCATTATGATGATAGTTATACTTGTTACACTTCGGGAGTGTTCTGTCATATCGTTTGATCAGTGTTGAGATGGCAGGAGTCGCCACTTGTTGTTGTTGCATGGAAAGCCTTTGAAATCGCTTGCGCTCCTTTTGGGCTTGACGCTTTCATTTCTTAAACTCCGAGTTGTGGCTTTGGGTGTTTGTGACCGTTATCATTTGTTGATTTCCCGAATTGTTACAACGATTTGAATTGTCGATTCCATTTCCATCTTTGTTCGCGTTACTAATGTGAAATTGTGCTAGTACAGCCCTTACAACAACTGTTACCGCAGCTTGGAAAGTAGCACCATCTATGTGCAAAATTGGGGTTTCTTTGACTGAACGGTTATTTCCGTGCGAAGACATGGTTCTGGTGCATGAAAGGAAAATGAATTCGTAACTAAATACAGAAATCGATAGATATAATGAATCTTAATGAAACTTTGTGATTCAATGTTTAAAAATTGTAATTATAAAGACTTTGAGTCTATCACATAGCATGAGTAGTGTATTCACCAACTCACTAGGTCGTATAGATCTTTTAGCTATTAGGGCGACGCATAAGGTTTTCTTCTACTCCATATGACTCACGAGTGGTTTACTCTGTTCTCCGTCCTACTCCCGAAGAAAGTAATCTGACGAACTCATATATTCCTATGGCATCTTCTGGTATTTCTCTAGTTTCGTACTCCTCTGTGGACTATCCTAGTGAGGTGATATCTATAGTTATGTTGTCAGTGCGAGAATGGAAATGTCTAAAGAATCTATGAGAATAATTAAACTATTTCTAGTACTAAATTTTATAATTGAGACCCTTATTGAGTCCTTCTATCATCACCTAGTGTATACAAGGTATATATAACTCGGATCTAATAGACATTCGAATATGTGGTACTTCTCTAAATCCACATCCAAAGAAGGAAAAGTAAGTAAAGCAAACCCACACATTCTGAGTCTATGAGATCTTTATTATATATATATATATATAACCTTAGGATGTATACACTATGTAATTATAGACCTATCAGTAAAAGACTTTTAATTCTCACATAGCTATTTACAGTTAGTTAAGATATTCCTGATATTTTATTGTATGTTTTGTTCTAATGAATTCTTTGGACCTAGAATTTGGTAAGTTTTAGGTTTGTTGCAACAGCACCGTCACTCCCAAACACCCGTTCACCATATCTCAAATAAATATAGTTGATCAGGCTATATTTACCCTAGATATGATTACATAATTGCCAAAGTTTGACTAATGTGCCCAACAATTTAATACTTTTGTTATGTTATGGTATGACACTGTTTTATAGTAAGTATGTAGGTATGTAATTATGTATACTTTTAGGTTAAGTATTTTAGTACATAAAAGTATAAACTCTTGTTAGAGTATTTTAATCCCTATGTGTTTATAGTTTGTATATCATTTATGGGTTGATATACTTGATTCACTATAAACAATGCTCTGATACCAATCTGTCACACCCCAAAACTGGAACGGCGGAAACGTTCGGGGGTGGAGGATGTCATGTACAGTATCATAACAATGCAAAATAGTAAACAAGCAACAACATCATCCATTGCATTAATAGTAATAATTGATACAAGTATGTTCTTTCATAGTAATAAGACATCAAAACAAGTAATCAAAATAAAAGACGAGTCTTGAACACGCTCCGTCTTCTCAAAACCGGGTCGAGTATACCTGTCTACTGATGACCTAAGAATACAATTTATTTTGAAAGAATTTATCAACATAAAAGCTGCTGAGTTCATAAGTATTTAGTGTCTTTGTTTGTATGAAAATGTTTGTAGTAAATGATTGTATCTCCTAGAAAATCATATATTTTCTACTAAAAGTAGCCTTCTACCAAAGCATCAAAAGTTCTGTATGTTTGTTTGTTGTAAAAGTGTGTATTTTTCCCAAGTGTGAATATCATTAACAAATATAGTTTATACATTACCGATTATGTGAGAAGATTAGAAAATGAATGCAATGGGGAAAATATCAAAGTACTGTAGTACTGTATTATAGTAACCATTGCTTTACTTATTGCCTTAAATCGATTTGTTTAAGGTATAATGTGATGGCTAGTTCCCGTACTAAACGTTCTCCTTGTCAAAAGATTCTGGGAACCAAACGCGACTTGGCAAACCGGTGGTTGCATCGTGTCCACATTAAAGTTATATGATCATGTATACCCAATTTAACTATCACCTTTTGTTTAGACCAATGAGTTAGTGATTCATTGGTATAATTAGATCATGTAGTTCTGGTATGCTATATCATCTTAGTATGTATTGTTTCTCATTATAGTATTGTTTATCCGTTTCTCATCGTAGTACGGGTGTATAGTTCCTCATAATAGTAAGTTCTCTTAGTTTCTCATCATAGTATATTTGTATAGTTTCTCATTATAGTATTCTCTATCTGTTTCTCTTTATATTAAGTATTGTTTCTAATTATAGTATTCTCTATATGTACTTGTATATGATAGTATTTTCGTAAACTATACCTATAATAGCTTACTAATAATCTTTGTGATTTGAATGAATTACGGTGTACCTTTGCTACTCAAAGGCATTGAACTATCTGATAGTACTTTTATATCTACATCTGTATACATAATATATAACTAATATTTAAACAACATTCGGACAAATAACGGATACTCTCAGGCCACATCCAAACAAGGAAAAGGAAATAAAGTGAATTACCAGTCCTAAGTCCTTTAAGCATTACTTATATAACTATACGTATATAGACACACATTTGACAATACATAAGTTTAAATGAAGTTTTGTAAAACATTTGAAGTGTAAAATAATAAACATTGATGAATTGATGTGAATTTATAAAGCTAATTAAAAGTAGTTTTTTCGATAACACAATTTAAAGTATATGAAATCTATTAATTGAAAAACAGTTTGAAGTATATGAAATCTATTGTTTGAAACACAGTTATAAATCACATGTGATTGATTATATAACTAAATCTTTTCTACTTGTATTCCCCCCCATAAAATCATTTAAAAGATAGATTAAGGGGTATGAATGATGGGTTTTGATCATTCTAACACTTCTTAAGTGTACATGCAACCCTAATAACCTTGGATCTATGTTTGTCTAATTATCCTGCAAAGTCGATTTCCAAGGCTATGATCCTATCTAGAATACATGGGGAAACAATTTTAACTTAAATAAAAGATAGAGCTACATACCTTGTTGTTGTAAGTGTTCCTTGAAACCTTGTGAGCCTAGCACCCCAAGTGTGATGCCTCAAATGCTTCACACAACACCAAATGCTATGGAGTAAACTTGGAAAGAATGTATAACACACTATAATCGGCTCTATCCCTCTTGTTTCTTGTCTAACCGATTTTTGGGAGAACACATGAGCTTTATATAGTGTTGACACATTTAGGGTTACACCATGTAAACCCTAATGTGTCATGACTCTTCATTTCCATGACCCATGGGTTTGTAACCCCCATGGAGCCTCCATGGAGCATCCAATGGGTCCAACCCATCTTGATTATCCATGGAGCCTCCTAGCCCACTATATAAGTTATGGATGATTTACATAATCAACCCATATATTTAATTAGTTATCTTTTGATCACTTAATTAATTCTAAATTAATTCTTGACCAAAACTAATTAAATAATATTATTAATATATTAGAACTTATAATATATTAATAAACCATATGTGTTATTTCTCTCATTTAGTTTATCTAATTGCATGGTGCCATGCAACCCAAATGGACCATGCCGGGTCGCGTCAAGTACATACCAGAAATAGTTATGGATTTAGACACCTTATCCAACAGTCTCCCACTTGGATAAGTCTAATAACTATAACTGCAACTATGACTTCAGGAACCGATTGACAATCATAGCTCTTTTCAAGGTTTCTCGGAACGGAGAAGATGATGGTACGCCATTTCAGATAAGGGATCATATAATCCTCTATTCTAGATATCAGCCAGACAAACACATGGAAAATTAGTCTTGCTTATTGTCCAGCAATTTGTTTCCCGATTTCCGATTTGTTTGACATAGAACTTAATTGAGCACATCAACTTAGTTCTGACCGGGCCCGGTACATAGGTCAAAACAAAATCATCGAGGGGCCCAGATATCAGCTTCTAATCCAAGAAGGAACAGATAAACTTCAACTCATATGCTTGTTCTACTACTTGTTAAATTACACACAAACACACGTTTTATAACATCGAGTTACCAATGCGGTTTCGCACGTTCAATGTATAACTAAGTCATAGTTAACAAGTCATATCTCTAGGTTTGAAGACTTATATGATATTACCGTCTCGCGATCACTTGAGATAAATTCCATAAAGTGATACCAGCGAGCGTGGGTGGAATCCAATACTCAGAACTTATGAGCACTCATGAGTGTTGAGGCCATGTCCAACATCTTAGACCTCTACAACCAACTCATGACAGTCTTACTTCATATCTACTTCCAACATATGACTGACTGTGGATAATTTGAATAATATGTAAAACAACATAAATATTCTGGAAGTCAAAACATGCAAAAGAAATAATAGTAAACAATTGACAAGAGATAGCAACACTTTACTCATAAATAAACACAAATTTTATTCATCATCAAATGTCAATTACATTTTACAAATTTCAAAATTATCTAACTACTAAAACTAATATCATCCTTCAGCCCTATGCTCCTAGCATGTTGGAGATGCTTAACCCTACCCAGTCCCTTCGTGAGGGTATCTGTCGGGTTCTCATCCGATGATACTCTCTTTGCCACGAGAAGTCCTTCTTCTATACGATGTCTGATGAAATGATATTTTCTGTCGATGTGTCTGAATCTCCCATGATCCCTTGGTTCCTTTGCTAAGGCAACTGCACTTTCACTATCACATAAAATCTCTATAGGCTTCGATATAGCTGGTGCAACTCCAAGATCTCCAATGAAGTTCTTTAGCCACATAGCCTCTTTTGCCACCTCGCTTGCCGCTATATACTCTGATTCGCAAGTTGAATCAGCTACTGTCTCCTGCTTGGAACTGTTCCAAGAGATTGGTCCTCTATTTAAGGTAAAGACCCAGCCCGACTGAGAGTGGAAATTATCCCTATCAGTCTGGAAGCTAGCATCACCATACCCTACAACTCTCAAGTCATCACTCCCACAAAGGGTAAGGACCCAATCCTTAGTCCTCCGCAGGTACTTAAGAATGTTCTTTACCGCTGTCCAGTGAGCCTTACCAGGATTCCCCTGATACATGCTAACCATGCTTAAAGCAAAGGCTACATCAGGACGAGTACAGGTCATAACATACATGATCGAGCCTACTGCCGAAGCATAAGGTATCCGACTCATTTCTGCTATCTCATCCTCAGTACTCGGGCTCTGAGTCTTACTCAGTCTAGTGTTACTCTGGATGGGTAACTCTCCTTTCTTGAAATCTTGCATGCTGAATCTCTTCAACACCTTGTCCAAGTAGGTATTTTGACTAAGTCCAATTAGTCTTTTACTCCGGTTTCTCAAAATCCTTATCCCTAGAATATAGGCAGCTTCTCCTAGGTCCTTCATAGCAAAACACTTCCCAAGCCAGGACTTAACTTCCTATAGTGTTGGGATGTCATTTCCTATGAGTAGTATGTCATCCACATACAACACCAAAAAGCTAACTATACTCCCACTAGCCTTGACATATACACAAGATTCATCTTCACTCCTAGAGAAGCCAAACTCTTTGACCTTCTCATCAAAGCTAAGGTTCCATATGCGAGGTGCTTGCTTTAATCCATAGATGGATTTCTCAAGCTTGCACACTCTATTAGGGTACTCTGTGCTGACAAAACCCTCTTGATGATTCATGTAAACATCCTCAACCAACTTTCCATTAAGGAAAGCAATTTTGACATCCATTTGCCATATTTCATAGTCATGAAATGCAGCTATGGCTAACAATACCCTAATAGACTTAATCATGGCTACTGGAGAAAATGTATCATGATAATCCACTCCAGGAGTTTGAGAGAAGCCCTTTGCTACCTGTCGAGCCTTATAAGTGTGTACATTACCATCTATGTCGGTCTTCTTCTTGAAGATCCATTTGCACCCTACAGTCTTACGACCTGGTACATTCTCAACCAAGTTCCAAACTTGATTGTCATACATGGATTGTATCTCGCTATCCATTGCCTCTTTCCATTTAGCAGACTCAGGGCCTGCCATGGCTTCCACATAGTTGTTAGGTTCATCCAGACCTACTAGTGTCTCATCACTAATAAGTGTCTCACCTTCCGCAGTAATATGGAAACCATAGTAATGCTCAGGTACATTCCTAACCCTTGTGGAACGCCTCAGAGGTACAACTGGAGGTATAATTGGATCAACAGGAGGTTCCTCCTCAAGTTGACTGCTAGGGTTTGAGGTTCCTTCACCACTTGACTCTTGAAGTTCTTTAAGGTCAATTAGCCTCCCACTGTCTCCTTGGATTATGAACTCTCTCTCTCTCGAAAGACAGCCCTCCTTGCTACAAAGACCACATTCTCACTAGGTCTGTAGAAGAGGTGACCAAAGGATTTTTGTGGGTAGCCGATGAAAATACACTTCTCGCTTCGAGTTCGAGCTTGTCATGAGTCTCGCGTCTCACGAAAGCCTGGCAACCCCAAACCTTGATGTGGACTAGACTAGGAACTTTTCCAGTCCACATCTCATGAGGTGTTTTGGCAACCTTCTTTGTAGGGACCAGATTAAAGATATGGGTGGCAGTCTCTAAGGCATGCCCCCAAAATGAGATTGGTAGCATATCTCGACTCATCATGGAACGAACCATATCCAACAAGGTTCGATTACGCCTCTCAGCTACACCATTCAACTGTGGTGTCCTGGGAGGTGTCAATTATGAGACAATCCCACATTCCCTTAGATAGTCGAGGAACTCAGTACTAAGATACTTACCACCACGATCGGATCGAAGCATCTTAATGTTCATGCCCAATTGATTCTCGACTTCATGTTTAAACTCTTTAAACCTTTCAAAAGTCTCTGACTTATGCTTGATTAAGTAGACATATCCATATCTACTATAATCATCCGTAAAAGTCACATAATAACGATTAGCATCCCCTGTGGCATGTTTGAAGGGTCCAAACACATCCGTGTGTATAAGATCCAACAAACCTTCACCCCTCTCACAAGAACCAGTGAAGGGTGACTTTGTCATTTTTCCAAGTAAGCATGATTCGCAACTATCATCTGACTTTAGGTCAAATGACTCCAAGACTCCATCCTTTTGGAGTTGGCCTATGTGTTTCTTGCTTATATGTCCAAGATGACAATGCCATAATGATGCTTTATCCAAGTTATTATCATTAGTAGAATCAATACACAATACATTATTTCCTAAGTTATCTACAACAGGCACAACTTCATACACACCATCACAAGGTAATGCTTTAAAATAAAACACATTATTAAAGAAAGCATTTATTCCACCAGTTTCATTATCAAAAGAAAAGGTAAAACCTTGTTTATACAAAGCATGAAAGGAAATAACATTTCTTGCCATTTCTGGCGAATAACAACATTTATTCAAATCTAAAGTAAATGCACTACTAAGCAACAAAGTATAAACTCCAATCTTGGTGATAGGTGAAACTTTCCTATTTGCCATGATCAAGTTTATCTTTCCATGCTCCACATTCTCACTTCTTCTCAGTCCCTGCAATTTAGAACAAATATGAATATCGTAACCGGTATCAAGGACCCAAGAGTTAGAATAGAGTGAATTATTAGATGAGATAGTGTAAATACCTGCATGGTTGGGTTTAATCTTCCCATCCTTCAAGTCTTGCTGGTACTTTGGGCAGTTACGCTTCCAGTGTGCCTTTTGTGGCAGTAGAAGCATTCAGCCTCTTTGGGATCAGAAGAAGGTGTAACGAAACCTTTCTTGGTTCCGCTAGAAGAGGAGCCATCAAGGGTTTTACCCTTGGTACCCTTCGAAGGGTTCTTTCTCTTCTTCCCTCTACCTTTCCCGATTGCCAGGACAGGTGCTAAGTTTGGAGTAGTAGCAGGAGTGGTCACAACCGACTTACCTTTATGACCTGATTTTGTGGTCTTTAGGAGTCCCTGAAGTTTGCTAAGTGTAACTTCCTCCTTATTCATGTGGTATGTCATGTGGAATTGATCATAACACGAAGGTAAGGAGTGCAAAATAATATCTATTGCTAACTCCTCAGGGAAGTTCACATTCAACTTCATTAATCTATCCACATACCTTTGCATTTTCTGCATGTGGCCCGTGATGGGTTCTCCATCTTTCATTCGGGTTGTGATCATAGAGGAGATCATTTCATATCGCTCTTGATGAGCACTCTAATGGTAGCGGTCCATCAAATCCTGGTGCATCTTAAAAGGATTGTAGTCCTCATAGGACTTTTGGAGCTCGGCTGTCATGGTGGCCATCATGATGCATGCCACTTTGGTTGCATCTCTTTCATGTGCCTCATATTCAACAAACTCCTCAGGAGTAGCAATTGGCTCAGGCACCTTGAGCTCCTTGTCAAGAACATATTCCTTGTTCTCGTAACGAGTGACCATCCGGATGTTCCTGATCCAGTCAGTAAAGTTGGATCCATCAAAGATGACTCTCCCACAAAGTTTCATGAGAGAGAAGGAGCCAGTAGGGTTTGAGCCAGGAGTAACATTGTTGGAAGACATCTGAAAAAAGAAAGTAGTTTAGTTTAGATATAGGGATAGTCCTTAATAAAACACCCAAATGTAATATTAAGGCTGGATCCAATCACAATATATTATAACCTAGAAGAGGGATGTTGTAATCCAAGTTATAACATATTTGAAAGGTAGGTGAATGACGATTCACCAATTTCCACCATGAAAACGAAATATAAGTTATTAGGTTTTATTTGGCTTTTAGAAATTCCTAGATTCTTTGAGATTCATTGAACTTTTCAATGGCATGTTTCAATCTCTAGTGTGCCCTTCATGTTTTGTGACTGGGATACCGAGGATCACAAAACAAGCTGTGAAGTAACCATGCAAATTACTTGGTACCCTTAATGTTTTTCACTTAATCGTTGTGCCGGTAAACCACACACGCCCCTTCCGACCTCATGAAAAACCTTAAGTCACCCTTTGCCTTCTTTGATAAGTCCAAGTTAGTGTGCCGGTAAACCACACACGCTCCACCAACGACTTAAACAAGGTGCAAAGTGTAATTTCATGGATTAGCACCTTATTCACATTTTTCCTAAAGTAACTAAGATTGGGAATTTATAAAACATTTAGTTACTTTATAATAATCATTATACTTTTAATGAGAATTTATAAGTCCTTGTCTTACCCGTTCGGCTAACGACCCTCCACCAGTCAAGCAAGCGGTGGGTGAGAGTGGACACCCATTAAGTTGCCATTTTATAGGCAACAACCTTATACCCACCTTATAGACCGGCTTCGTGAATGAGGCGTACTAGCAGTAAGATGACTTTGTTCTTATACACATATATATATATATATGTATATATATATATATATATATATATATATATATATATATATATATATATATATATATATATATATATATATATATATATATAATTATTAAATCATAATACTATAAGTATAAGGGTTGAATTTTAACTTTTAAAATTCTAAGGGTTGGAACTAAAGTTTTAATCAAGACTTTACTCGTTCCAAAACTTGATGAAAAGTTTTGTAAACTTTCAAAACTTTTAATTTCTTGTAACTTATGAGTTTATTAGGGTATTAAAAATGAAGACTCTTCATTTTTTTTTATAACCCATGTGTTCCTTTAATGGTTCTTAAAACAAAGTGACTTTTGGTTTTTCCATAACTTGAGGACAAGTTATGGACTCCATTAAAACAGATAATGATCATGAATTAATCTACCACATAGGTTACAAATAATTCCTATGATCATCTAAACATCATAAGATCAAGAACATGAATATGAACACTTTCATGAATCAAAACTTACATTTAAACTTTGTAATTTTGATAACTTGTTGTTGTAAATGGATTAGCAAACACATTACACCATCTAAAATGAGTTTTCAAGTACCAAAACAGTTTAGGGTGATGTTTCTAGTCCATTTCCAGCAACTAAAGTCGAAAATCTGCATCCTGAGGCTTCTACTCGCCGAGTGCACGAACCTACTCGGCGAGTAGGATGAAGATACACATGAACTCGGTGAGTCCCCCCATGGACTCGGCGAGTTCATTAGTGAGATTGCACAAAATCAACTTTTTTTCCAACTTTTTAGCACAAATAACAAACAAAGAAGCCTAGGCTCTGATACCACTGATGGGTTTTGAGCATTCTAACACTTCCTAAGTGTACATGCAACCGTAATAACCTTGGATCTATGTTTGTCTAATTATCATGCAAAGTTGATTTCCAAAGCTATGATCCTATCTAGCATACATGGGGAAACAATTTTAACTTAAATAAAAGATAGAACTACATACCTTGTTGTTGTAAGTGTTCCTTGAAATCTTGTGAGCCTAGCACCCCAAGTGTGATGCTTCAAATGCTTCACACAACACCAAATGCTATGGAGTAAACTTGGAGAGAATGTATAACACACTAAAATCGGCTCTAGGCCTCTTGTTTCTTGTCTAACCGATTTCTGGGAGAACACATGAGCTTTATATAGTGTTGACACATTTAGGGTTACACCATGTAAACCCTAATGTGTCATGACTCTTCATTTCCATGACCCATGGGTTTGTAACCCCTATGGAGCCTCCATGGAGCATCCAATGGGTCCAACCCAACTTGATTATCCATGGAGCCTCCTAGCCCACTATATAAGTTATGGATGATTTACATAATCAACCCATGTATTTAATTAGTTATCTTTTGATCACTTAATTAATTTCTAAATTAATTCTTGACCAAAACTAATTAAATAATATTATTAATATATTAGAACTTATAATATATTAATAAACCATATGTGTTATTTCTCTCATTTAGTTTAGCCAATTGCATGGTGCCATGTAACCCAAATGGACCATGCCGGGTCGGGTCAAGTACATACCAAAAATAGTTATGGACTTAGACACCTTATCCAACAATGAACTCACCTATAGTGAGTAGGTTGGATGAACAAGTGGTATAAGATGCTAGGTGTAAAGTGAAGACTTGAGCACACACACGGATCCTAGTTAGCACATAATGACACATATATGCATCTAATTAGTGATTAAACAACTAATTTAGCATGTATAGGCACCCTTGGACATGGAAAACACTTTGATTCAAGTGCTAGAAGTACCAAGGGTTGCATCTAAGGGAAGTATGGCCTCACATTGGAGTTTACAACCAACATGGATGTATTACATGAGTTTACGACCCAGGGGTAAACCCCCATGACGGCTGTAAACTCATGGTATTTTGTACCAAATGTTGTTTCAAGGTCTTACAAGTCACAATGAAGTGTTCTAGGTTCGATTCTATGCCTTAGCAAGGAGTGGTGGCACATTTGCACCACTAATTAGTGTTTACGGCCCAAGGTGATTGCCTTGGCCATAAACACCATGTGTTCTTGAGTTTTCTTGATGTTTTCTAAGTGTTTTTCAAGTAATTCAAGCATATAATATGGTAAGAGTATTGTACTTACTTATAAGAATCTTGCAAGGTTGTTTAAGGTCCAAGAACACTAGTGTGTGTTCTTGGTGTTCTTGGTGAACTGAAGAACACTCAAAGATCTATAAAAATGAAAGGATTTCATGGATGAAATCATGTGAAATCACTAGATAAAGTGTTGTAACAACAAATCAAGAGAAAGGATTCTTACATTTTTGGAAGATCGGGATGAAGATCTTATGATACTTGAGAGAGAAATGGGGTTTCTTGCCTTGATATGGAAGGAAATGATAAGAATGATGTAAACTCATGTGTTTAACATGAGTTCACGGCTAAACTCATGAGTTTACGGCCCAAACATGAAGGTTTGGCTGTAAACTCCATTTAATGGGTTTAAAGCTTGATTTAGGCACAATGGATTCAAGCAGATACTTCCTAACACCCGATTCTTGAATGTACTAGGCTTAGAACACTCAAACAGACTCTTAACAGTGCTAAAAGATAGCATAAACAAGTATAACTTTGATTGAATTGATTAACTATACAAGGTAGAAATTTCGGGTTGTCACAGTTTTTCCAAAAAATGCAATCTTTATCCCTAGAGGATAAAAGCTAAACCATATTGGAACACGGGTTTTACCCCCATCAACTTCAACGCCGATCTTAATGCATTCATAAAAGTTGTTTTTTGCTAACTAATCTTTCTGACTTGGATTTTAACATTCTACTCAACAAATGATTAAATATGTTAGAAGCTTGATCAATTGTCTCATACAATGTCTGTTTGAATGATTTGAATTTTGAAAAAAGAGTTGTTTGTACGGAATATATTTGATATACATCTCTTAAGTACAGTTCCTACAGTCTTTTTGAAATGGCATGTTCATTTGATAAGGAGTTTACGAATCTAAATGTATATGGTAGAAGAGAAAAATGTGATAGGTTTTGATCATTCTGACACTCCTAAGGTGTGCATGCAACCCTAAATACATTGGATCTGTGTTTTCTCTATTATACATGCAAACTTGAACTTTAAAAGGTATTACCCTAACTATCATACAAAACTTTGATACTTAATTAGGTAATAAAACAAGTTAGATGACATACCTTTTCTTGTAGCTTGTTTCTTGGAGATTTAAGAGCTTAGTGCCCTAAGTGTTGCACCTCTAATGGAATCACACAACACCACCAACAAATGAAGGAACTTGAGAAGAGGTCACTTGAACTTCATAAAATCGGCTAGCACTCATGATGCCTTAAGTGTCGATTTTAGGAACCATGGGGTTTCTTATATATTGTGGTGGAATTAGGGTTACACCAAATTGTCACACCCCAAAACCAAGAACGGCAGAATACGTTCTGGGGTGGAGGACGTCATGTACAGTATCATAACAATGCATAATAGTAAAAACAAGCAACCACATCCATTGCATTAATATAATAATTGAAATACAAGCATGTTATGTACAATTTGTTAGACATCAAAAGTATAAACAAAATAAAAGATGGGTTTTATATGTGCTCCATCTTCCCAAAAGCTGCATCAGTACCTGTTTATTGTTGACATGAGAATACAAGTATTTTGAAAACGAGTATCAACATAAAGCTGGTGAGTTCATAAGTATTTAGTTTTGTTGCTTGTATAAAAATGTTTAAAATCATGTAGTGTAATGGTTGTTATTAAAATTTGAATGTAGTTTGATTCCTAGAAAATCCTATATTTTCCAACAAAAGTAGTATTTTACCAAGACTAGGTTATTTGTAATTTCGTTTCTTTGCAAATGTAATAGTCTTCTTGTGAAAATATCAGTAATGAGAGATACAGTTTTAAACTCTTTCATTATAGAGAAGGAATAGAGTTTCACCCCCAGCAGCATCCCTGCCAGTTATATGTAATAGTGAATGTAAACTCCGGATAGTATTAATTTTGTATACACCTCGGGATATGTGTTAAATTAAGGTTTGAATGTGAGCTCGTATGTAGTCATACTGAGTGATAGTAATACAACGACTGACCCTCCAGGTCACTGATAGTGTACTAGTATTTTTTCATCCCTGGGCCAAAGGCTCGGACTGTAGCTAGTAGTCGGGATGGGGGAAAATTTGTCCCGTATAGATCTATACATGTAGTGGTCCCTCTCCCTCCAGGAAGCGTATAGATCTATACACGTAGTGGTCGCTCTCAGTCTAAGGACTTGGAATCACTAGGACTAAGTGTCTTGTGTTCTATACTCAATGATCTATGCAAGTTTAAGGCCAAATATGAGTATTAGGGTGGGTGTATAACCATAAAAGTGAGTGTGCGGCTGGGGAATGTGGCCAGACTTGTGTGTGAGGCTGCACACTAGAGTGTGCGGCCGTATAGGGTATGTGTGCGGCCGTATACAGGGGTGTGCGGCCGTACACTCCTTGTTTGAGTCCTATGTGTCGATTGTGTGGCCATACTCTCACTTTGGAGGGTGTTTTGAATGTGTGTAGCCACCTGATGAAGGTTTGCGGCCGCACGCCTTCAAGGAGTGAAGACCACGAAGAACACTATGAGTTTTGGGCTTGGATTCAAGTGTTTTACCTCAATGACAAGCTGAAAGATGATGTTCTTCACGTTTTGGAGGCCTTCTAAGTGTTCTTGGGTGATGTTTTTAGAGAGAGAAAGTAGAGAGAGGAAGAGAGTGTAGCAAAAAGTGAATGGAAAGGAGTCCTCTACTATATATAGGGCCGGGTGTGAGGCTGGAGGGGGTTTGCGGTTGGGTGTGCGGCTGGCTGGCCACACATACTAGTGTGCGGCCGCACACACTTCTCTTGGTGTGTTCGGCTGGATTTTGCGATGCAACACCCTTCCTAACCCTTCCTATGACCCACATCTATGATATACTAAGCCTAAAACACTCGCGCGGACCCAACATTTTGCTATAAGATGCTAAATACAGCTGAATTATAGATATATGGATCGATTTCACAATGTAAAAGTGTCGGGTTGTCACATTCTCCCCCCGTTAGGGAAATTTCGTCCCAAAATTTAAAGTTCAAGCAGTTAAGTTATTACAAATAACCAAGTAAAAAGATGGGGGTATTTAATTTTCATTTGATCTTCGCGCTCCCAAGTGAACTCCGGTCCTTGTTTGGCATTCCAACGAACCTTCACTAGGGATGCGGCTTTGTTTCGTTCGTTTGACCTCTTGATGCATAATCTCCATCAGTTCTTCTACGAAATTGAGGCTCTCGTTGATCTCGATCTCGTCGAGTGGAATTACAAGAGTCTCGTTGGATTTAGCTTTCCACGCTTTCCAAAGCGTAACGTGCCTTTCCAGCGTGAGACTTTCAGAAGGACTCGGTCTCCCACCTGGAACACCAAGGGTTTTCTTCGTTTGTCTGCGTAGCTTTTCTGTCGGTCTCTAGCGGCTTTTAATCTTTCATGAATCTGAACGATCTTCTTGGTTGTTTCTCGAATGATCTTCGGACCTATGAGAGTGCTGTCAGGTATCCGTCCTTTAGCTAACTTGGTGTCATCCACCTCAGCCTAGCACAGAGGGGATCTGCACTTTTGGCCGTGGAGGGCTTCAAATGGAGCTACCTTGATGCTCGTGTGGTAACTGTTGTTGTAGGAAAAATTGACCAGGGGTAAGTGGGTATCCCACGCCTTACCAAAGTCGATCACACAGGCTCGCAGCATGTCTTCCAGAGTTTGAATAGTCCTTTCACTTTGTCCGTCAGTCTGCGGATGGTAGGCTGTGATGGGTTTGAGCCATAAGAACTTTCCTATGTGCATATGCAAACCCTAATGCTTGGATCTAGGTTTCTCTAATTGAACATGCAATGTATCCAAGACTTATATTGATTGATCTAGTGTAAACATTCAAATCATAACATATGAAATCAGATCTAAAGGAATACCTTGAGTTGCTTGCTTGAATCTTCTAGTCTTTGGAGCTTAGAGTCACAATTGTCACTCCTCTAATGGCTTACAAACACCAACTAGCAAGAGGATGATAATAGAGAGAGAGGAGGGTGAGGAAATCGACTCTAGGGTTTCTTGGGATACAAGAGTGCCGATTTCCTCCACCCAAAGGGTCTATATATACTATTGGCTACTAGGGTTACACCTTAAACCCTAATTGAATAACTTAGGCCCTAAGCAATCCAATAATCCCTATAGACTAGGCCTTGGACGATTTCTAGGCTTGTCCAAACCCTAAAATCGTCCACCCTCTTATCCATAAAGATTCATAGCCCAAAATACAACTATCACACATTTGACAGTTTATGCCCCTTTATTCAATTAACCTCTTTAAGTCACCAAATTAATTCCTAATTAATTTGTGACTTATATTAATCAAATAACAATATTATTATTCCTTATATTATTCTCATAATATATTAATAATATTTCTTCTCTCATTATAAATCATCCTGTCAAGTTGCTATGGTGAAGGCAACCTAAAAGGACCATGCTCAACCGGGTCAAGTACTTACCAAATATAGTTATAGCCTTAGACACTAATCCAACAGTCTCCCACTTGGATAAGTCTAGTAACTATATATGCAAACTCAAACCGATTAGCAATCGTAGCTCTCAAAGATGCTGTCAACTCTGATCTTATCAATCTTTTGTCCTTTAGATAAGGGATTGTACAGTCCTCTATTCAGATATCATGCAGACACAATCATAGTCCAACGTTTAGTTTCTCGATCTCAGATTTATTCGACATAGAACTTAATCGAACACATCAATTTAGTTCTGACCGGGCCCGACACATAAGTCAAATCAAATCATCGAGCGGCCGAGATATCGCTTTTACCCTCTTAGGATAAAAGTAACAGATAAACTTCGACTTATATGCATTTACTTATTCACTACTTAATCATACACAACAATGCGTTTTATAACATCAATTTACTGATGCGGTTTCGCATCATCAATGTACAACCAATTAACAAATAACAAACCATATATCTAGGTTTTAAGACTA
Organism: Lactuca sativa; assembly: GCF_002870075.4. NCBI lineage: Eukaryota > Viridiplantae > Streptophyta > Magnoliopsida > Asterales > Asteraceae > Lactuca > Lactuca sativa. The sequence goes on from NC_056628.2 coordinate 98,329,520, forward strand.
TATGATATTATCATCTTGCGATCACTTATATATACCTTAAAGTGATTCCAGCAAACGCGGGTTTGTTCTAATGCTCAAAACTAGTTCATAAGCATTCATGAATGTTGCAACAAACCTTTGCTATGTCTAATACCATTTAGACAATCTACGTACCAATTCATGACAATCTTCTTTCATATCTACTTCCAACATATGAACGATTGTGGACATTTGAATAATTCAATTATTCTTAATAACTCAATTATTCAGGAAGTCAAAACATGCAAAATGAAACGATAAATAAACAACTGACATAAGACAGTAACTTTACTTATAAATAATACTCTTTTATTTAATCATCAAATGTCAATTACATTTGTCTATTACAAGTTTCTAAAACTATCTAATCTAAACTAATATCATCCTTCAGCCCAATACTCCTACCATGCTGCAAGTGCTTAACCCTACTCAGTCCCTTTGTCAGCGGATCTGCTGGGTTATCTTCTGATGATATCCTCTTAACCACGAGATTTCCTTCTTCTACTCGATGTCTAATAAAGTGATATTTTCTGTCGATATGAAGAGATCTACTATTATCCCTTGCTTCCTTGGTCAAGGCAACCGCTCCTTCATTATCATAGAAAATTTCCATAGGCTCCTTTATGGTAGGTACAATTCCAAGATCACCAATGAAGTTCTTCAACCATATTGCCTCCTTCGATGCTTCGCTTGCTGCAATGTACTCTGACTCGCACGTTGAATCAGCTACGGTTTCTTGCTTGGAGCTTTTCCAAGTTACTGCTCCTCCATTCAGGGTATAGACCCAGCCTGACTGCAAACGGTAGTTGTCCCTGTCGGTCTGGAAGCTGGTGTCACTATACCCTCGCACCTTTAAGTAATCACTCCTTCCGAGGACTAAAAACCATTCCTTGGTCCTCCGAAGGTACTTAAGGATATTCTTGACCACAATCCAATGGGTTCTGCTAGGGTTCCCTTGATATCTACTGACCATACTGCGAAGGCCACATCAGGGCGAGTACAAGTCATAGCATACATGATTGATCCAACTGCGGAAGCGTAAGGTACTCGGCTCATCTCTGCTATCTCGGCTTCGGTACTCGGACTTTGAGTCTTACTCAACTTGGCATTACTTTGTATTTGTAATTCTCCCTTCTTCGAATTTTCCATACTAAAACGTTTCAGTACTTTATCTAAGTAAGTGTTATGACTAAGTCCTATTAGTCTCTTACTTCGTTCTCTCACTATCCTTATTCCCAAGATATAGGAAGCTTCTCCGAGGTCCTTCATAGCGAAGCACTTCCTGAGCCAGGACTTAACCTCCTGCAGAGTCGGGATGTTGTTTCCTATGAGCAGTATGTCATCGACATACAAAACGAGAAAGCTAACTATGCTCCCACTGGCTTTGACATATACACAAGATTCATCTTCGCTTCGTACAAATCCAAACTCTTTGACTTTCTCATCAAAGCAAAGATTCCATTTGCGAGACACTTTCTTAAGTCCATAAATGGACTTCTCAAGCTTACACACTCTATTTGGATGCTTCGTATCAACAAAACCCTCTGGCTGAGCCATGTAAACATCCTCAGCCAACTTTCCGTTAAGGAAAGCAGTCTTGACATCCATTTGCCAAATCTCATAATCATGAAATGCGGCAATAGCTAGCATCACCCTAATAGACTTTATCTTCGCAACTGGTGAAAAAGTCTCATCATAGTCAACTCCGGGAGTTTGAGTAAAGCCCTTCGCAACCAATCGCGCCTTGTATATGTGTACATTTCCATCCACATCGGTCTTCTTCTTGAAGATCCATTTGCACCCAACGTTCTTACGTCCGGGCACATTATCAAACGAATTCCAAACTTGGTTGTCATACATGGATTGAATCTTGCTGTCCATTGCCTCTTTCCATTTTGCAGACTCCGGGTATGCCATGGCTTCCTTATAGCTATTAGGTTCATCTAGATTTATTAGTGTACCATCACTAATATACGTGTCCCCTTCGGTAGTAATATGAAAACCATAAAACTGGGGTTGAACTCTAACTCTTTCGGAACGTCTAAGAGGTAAGGACTGTTCAATAGGTTCAACCGGAGTTTCCTCCTCGGGTTGAATGCCAGCGGTAGAGGTTCCTTCATCACTCGATTCTTGAATCTCTTCAAGCTCAATCTGCCTCCCACTGTCTCCTTGGCTTATGAGTTCTCGCTCTCGGAAAACCTGTCTCCTCGTAACGAAGACAACATTGTCATTCGGTCTATAGAAGAGATATCCAAAGGATTTGGGCGGGTAGCCGATGAAAATACATCGCTCATTACGAGGTTCGAGCTTGTCGTGAGTATCTCGTCTTACGAAAGCTTCGCAACCCCAAACCTTGATATGTGCCAACGAGGGAGCTTTCCTTGTCCACATTTCGTGAGGTGTTTTGGAAACCTTCTTAGTAGGGACTCGGTTAAGGATATGGGCGGAAGTCTCTGTGGCATACCCCCAGAATGAGATAGCTAGTGAAGCACGACTCATCATAGAACGAACCATGTCTAACAAGGTTCGATTACGCCTCTATGCCACACCATTCAACTGTGGTGTCCTAGGTGGCGTCAATTGCGAAAATATTCCGCATTCTTTGAGATTGTCGTGGAATTCAAGACTTAGGTACTCTCCTCCTTGATCGGATTGAAGCATCTTGATTTTCCTACCCAATTAATTCTCCACTTCATGTTTGAATTCTTTGAACATTTCAAACGTTTCTGACTTGTGCTTGATTAAGTAAATATACCCATATCTACTATAATCATCGGTAAAAGTCACGTAGAAGCGGTTCCCATCCTTTGTGGTAGTCATATTTTATCGGTGGCAGCGGATGTTTCTCGGGTGAACTCGAAGATCGGTTAGTTGGCGTTCCATGTCTAGGAGGTGTCGTTCGTAGACCCTCTGGCGAACTCGGAGTTCTATGACATCAGCCCAGGTCTCGGCTAATGCCTGTAGCAAGGCCTCATGGTCTACTGCGGACCTCTTCCTAGCATGCTCCAGGCGGCTGGTGCGAAGGGAGTGCAGTCCTCCATTCGTATCAACCTCTGCGATACGCTGGAGAGCTGTCCTGCCTTGAATTTCATTGCGGCCAAATCTTCAGACCAAGATGGGTAAGACTCTGTCTGTCGATCCTCATTCACTTGTGTTGTAAAAGCTTCAGTCTCCATCGAAGGGCATGGGTTGATTTTGCTCCTCACCCCACATTTCTATGCATTCCACCCATGCTAGCGTCGGGCCGTGGAAGGCCTGGCGGGGGTTAGGGTTTGGGACTGGAGCCACAGGGGTAGAATTTTGACTTCGGGTTCGGAGTTAGACCCATCCGAGAAGCCTTCTGCTTGGTGGTCATCCAAAGGGATTGGATGTTCCTCATCGGGCTCTTATTCAAGCCATCTCGCATTGCCGTGATTTGGGAAGTATGGGTCACCATGATGAAATCCGGCCATGGTATCTATGTGAGAAAAGGGAAAGAATAGTTAATAGACGTACCAATCTAAGATGCTTATAAGTGAATCATTATTAGTCAGACCAATACTTGGATAGTGCATACTAATTACATGCGACCGAAACAAGATAGACCTTCGAATAAGCGACCCTAACTCTAAATCCACAACCAAACAAGGAACAGGAAGTAAAGCAAAGACCACAGATTCTAAGTCTATAACGTATTAGTCACATGTAACCATAGCGTATCCACTTAGCAACTATTGCTCTCCTAATAATGACATTTTTAGTTCTCACATATGTAAATTAAAGTGATGCAGAATACTCCTATAGTATTCTCGTGTTAGAGTTTTTGTGGTAGTGTTGGTAAGTTTTTAGACTTGCTGTAGCACCACAACCACTTTTAGGCACGTGTTAGTCACTCCTAGAAAAATGTTGTTGATCAAGCTACATTCACCCAGATGTGACTATATGTCTCTAAGCCTAACTGTGCTGCTAAACAATCTTAATACTTTTGTTCTGTTCTAGTATGATACTGACCCTTTGTATTCGTGGATGTATATATATACTTAGTTAAATATTTTAGTATTAAAAGTATATATTCTTGGTCAGAGTGTTTTAGTCCCAAAGTGTTTATAGTTCGTATATCTTTTATGATTTGATATACTTGATTCACTATAAACAATGCTCTAATACCAATCTGTCACACCCAAAAACCGAGAATGGCAGAATACGTTCTGGGGTGGAGGACGTCATGTACAGTATCATAACAATGCATAATACTAAAAACAAGCAACCACATCCATTGTATTAATATAATAATTGAAATACAAGCGTGTTCTGTATAGTTTGTTAGACACCAAAAGTATAAACAAAATAAAAAGATGGGTCTTATATGTGCTCCATCTTCCCAAAAGCTGCATCAGTACCTGTTTATTGTTGACCTGAGAATATAAGTATTTTGAAGACGAGTATCAACATAAAGCTGGTGAGTTCATAAGTATTTAGTGTCGTTTCTTGTATAAAAATGTTTAAAATTATGTAGTGCAATGGCTGTTATTAAAATTTGAAAGTAGTTTGATTCCTAGAAAATCGTATATTTTCCAACAAAAGTAGTATTTTACCAAGACTAGGTTATTTGTAAGTTCGTTTCTTTGAAAATGTAATAGTCTTCTTGTGAAAACATCAGTAATGAGAGATATAGTTTTAAACTCTTTCATTATAGAGAAGGAATAGAGTTTCACCCCCAGCAGCATCCCTGCCGGCTATATGTAATAGTGAATGTAAACTCCGGATAGTATTAATTTTGTATACACCTCGGGATGTGTGTTTAATTAAGGTTTGAATGTGATCTGATATGTAATCATACTGAGTGATAGTAATACAGCGACTGACCCTCCAGGTCATCAATAGTGTACTAGTGTTTTGTCATCACTAGGCCAAAGGCTCGGACTGTAGCTAGCAGTCGGGATGGGGGAAAATCCGTCCCGTATAGATCTATACATGTAGTGGTCGCTCTCCCTCCAAGAAGCGATGGTTACCCGACAGTTGCATAGCAAAGTGTCATATAGAGAAATAGTGCATCACATTCCATTGTAGTATTTTCTCTCGTATAGTATATAGTATTCTCTTAGTGAACTATGTAATGTTCTATTGATGTAGTTTATAGTGTTTCTTCATGTAGTGGATAGTGTTACCTTAGTTTTGTATAGTATATATAGCGTTCTTTTCGCACAGTGTATTGTACTTATAGTCTTATAATTGTACTGACCATAGTGTGATAGTAACATCGGTAATGAACGGTAACCCTTAACTATACCTATTATAGTTAAATAGAGTACTTAATTGAGTGTCTTCGATATGTAGGAGTATCGAACAAGAATGAACACTTTTATATCTAACACAAATATACAAGATATATAACTAAGTATTAAAGGACAGTCGGACAGATAACCTAACACCCTAAGTCCACAATCAAATAAGGACAGGAAATAAGGCCAGCTATCAGTTCTATGTCCTTCAATACTTACTTATATAAATATATTGGTGTAGACATGATTTCGAAATAATTTAAGGCTTGAAAACATTGAAAATCAGTTTTGAGACAATTGATTCGTGAAAATGAGGTTGATAAACATTTGAAATAACTTTACTGACAAGATACTTTAAAAATGTAGAAAATCCTTTTGATAACAAGTCTTAATCACGTGTAATTGATATTGCAATGTATCAGATTCAACTTGTATCCCCCCCCCATAAAAGCAGTTAAAAACATTTGAAAGGTTAATTAAGGGGTATGAACTCACCGTTTGACGTAGGGTTCAAGTGTGTTATCGATATGGGTGTCGAGTGTCAGTGGATGTTCTGAACGCAAGTAGCCCCTATTAATCATATGGTGACACTCATATGCCTAGTTAACTTTACTAGAATGGGCACAGAACAAAGAATATGTCAACACAATATGTTACAAACCTCAAGTCGTGTGCTAGTGTTTAAAAATAATTTTACTCTTGATTAGTTCTTGAAACTTTCAAGATCTTTAAGACTCCCATTGACCTCTTGATATATAAGGTTCTTGTCATGATCCATTCCTTGACAAAAAAATATTCAAGAGTTAGTGCGGATTCTTATCAAGATTAACACTTCACACAATTGGCGTTAGTTGGTCTTTGTTTGTCCAAAACATCACAACTTACCACTTTCAAATGCACAAGGGCACAAAAACTTTTACCCTGCATTTGATAAGTTTTTTAAACCCTTTTTGAGATTATGTCACTCAAGGTTACAATCATGGAGTATGACTCTAAGACTTCTTTTGGGAACGAAGTATGACTTATCTTCTTGATTTAAACTATTTCTACAATTGATGATTTCCTCTTCTTAGCCATATAAATGCACTAAGATGTATTTAGAGGATCAATTGTGATATGGTTTTTCCATAACCATTAAGATGATCATAAAACACGATTCAAAAGTACTCTCCCATCTTTTCAGATTAGAGAAACCTTTTCCAACATTTCAAAATTATACTTAAACTTGTGAGCATAACCTTGTTTACTAAAATTTAGTAAATCAATATGAATAGTCTTATGGCTCTTTGTGGTGGATCTTGACCAGCACACACCCTGTGTACGCGATCCCTTAGTCCTTCACTTGACTCACATATACATGTGAACAAGGAATTAGTCTTAATTTACCAAATATGAAAATTCTCATTCATCATACAATACAAGTTGTATGATTGCAAGTATCTATCTAATTGAAACTTGGGTGATGATAATCTTTCCTTATTTGGCAAATACTCAACACTACCAGAAACGAAAGAATCAAATTCATATTGATAACATCAATTTTCACAAATTCCATTGCAAGGTGTAACACCGTAAAATTGAAAAAAAAATTCTCACATTTTTAAACACGTTTTAACAAACACATTTAACAACAAAATCCCTATGTATCATAACTTTGGTTCACAAAATATTTCCCAAGATCAAAATACATAAAAATCCATGCGTGTGTACGAATCATGCCGGCGCCTTCTCGCGATCATCACTGGTACCTGAAACACATAACACATAACATTGTAAGCATAATACTTAGTGAGTTCCCCAAAATACCATACATAACACATACTAGCCACTCGAGGCTATAACTCTGTGGGCCCGTGGGCCCCAACTCTGTGGACCCTCTGGTCCTAACTCTGTGAACCTTTCAGTTCTAACTCTGATATACTCTGATATAAATCACATAGAAACAATGCAGTACAACACATTACATAATAGCATATGATAACTCGGACACATAACTCTAATTAGCACTCCATGTAAAGTATAGTGAGAAGACTCACCTCAGATGTCCCGGTAAATAACTAACTCGGTAGAAATACGATCTAGCCTCCGCCTAAACACATAAAGTAATACTCTCAAAACTAAACTCCACTCTCTCTAGGCACCCTCAGAAGGGTAAAAGACCATTTTACCCCTCCTTTGGCTCAAAGGCCCTCATTGTTGACCAAACCCTAAAAGTCAACCAAAGTCAATGGTCAAACTTTCACTCGACTCGGCGAGTGCACTTGGGCAACTCGACGAGTCCACCTATGTCCACTTAACTCCTTAGTCCCATTTAACATGTCGAGTCCCTCCCTTTACTCGACGAGTCCCTAGGTAAGAATCGCGGGGCCACCCCGACTCAACTCACCGAGTCTCAAGAACAACTGGGGGAGTACATGCCATGCACAAACTCCATTGGCCTCCCGAGGTCAGATCTGTTCCTCTAATCCATAGATGTGACATCCCCATATTTCTCGGCCAGAAAAGACCGATTTAATTTATGCTTTTTAAAATAAAATCAGAGAAATCTTTTTATAAGATATTTCGGAATTGGTCCCCAAACAATATATGATAAAAGTTTTATCAAAATCCTTCATTAAGAAGGTATATATTTTCCATATATATATCAAAACCTCGGGATGTCATGTTCCGATACAGATCAAAAGCATAAACAAGACATTATAAGCATTTCAATAGTTATTTACAACTACTAGCCTATAATCCAAAAATCTCTCGTCATCCTCCGACTATGCTCGGGGTCCACTACCTGTAATCATAAAACTGAGTGGTTCAGGCTTGGGAGCCTGGTGAGCATATAGGGTTTTCAACCCACAATAATAATATACTTATTAAGTTCACCAATCAACAATAACCCTGATTACCCATTCCCGTTGTCCTCACTTTACGTCCCTAAACACCTATCACACGAGACCTAGCCTAAGGATTATCATCGGGATGGACACTACTGCTAAGGGGTTTCCTCAGCCATACATGTCCTTAAGGCAATCATGAGGGGGATGAAGTACGCCAATGAAAATTTAATTCATCAACACCTACTAGTTGCGAACCTGCTAGTGTTCCACTGGACTATCTAGAAAGTCCGTGGTCGTCATCTATACTTCGCTAGATGGCTACAACAACAACACAACATCGACATCGAGGCCTCTCAACAGTCACCTCGAATAAACAATTAGCATATTTACACATAACACGTATTTCAAAGTAAATACTTCATATCTATGTGTAAATTGAAAGTAACTACACACTCACTTATTTTGGTGAAAATCGGGCAGCAATTCGTTTCCTAAAACGATCGTTTCTAATAAAACCGGGAGTTTTATTGAGAAACCGGGCTCTGCAAAAGTCGGGCTTCGAAACCGAAAAGATAAATTTTCCAGGCTTCTCGGGCACTTCGTGGGGTATTCCGGGCTTTACAATTGATACCGGGGCTTTGTGGGATGTTAAGATGAAGAAAATATGGAGAGAGGGGCTAAAAATGGCTAAATTCCAAAAGTAACCGGAAACCCTCGCAGGTACCCTTCTATTTATAGGGTCCGAAGTTTGATCCAAAGGCTGAGAAGTTTCCTGATCCGACGGCTAAGAGGCTTCGCAGGGGGGTCTCGCACATGGCTCGCATGGCTCGCACATGGCTCGCACATACGAGGGCTCGCTGTCGGCTTCTAAGTGGACCGCGGATTGCTGGCGCACCTGCGAGGCTCGGAGCTAGGCTATGCGAGGCTCGGACACACGCGGCAGCTGGGCGAAGCTTCGGCTGGGGAGCTGGCTGCTTCGGATTGGGCCTCCTCCTCGGTCGAATCAGAAGAGGGCACGTGGCTCGCATGACTCAGCAGCCTCGGTGACTCAACAGCCTAATGACTCAGCAGCCAGGTGACTCAGCAGGACACGTGTCACTTTCTAAGCGAGGGTGACATGGCAATTGTGACTATGCGAAATTTCTCGGATTTTGTGCCAAAACTTCTAAACTCCATATCTTTCGCATACGAGCTCCGTTTTTGACGTTCTTTATATGCACGCGTAGCTAAAATTACGATCTACAACTTCCGTTTAGACTTCGTCGGCTAATTTTGATTTTAATTTTTATATTATTATTTTTAACAGACCGGGACAGGAAATCCGTTAAAAATTCATAACTTCTTCATCCGACGTCCGTTTTCGTCAGACTTTTTACCGTTGTGCTCCTAATGACGAGACCTTCAATTCTCGTTTAGGTTGTGTCGGCTAAAAATCGCTCGATCTAAAATTCGAGTTTTTAGCTGTCTACTGCTACGCTGAAACTTCGAAAAATCATAACTTCCTCATACGAAGTCAGATTTGGGCGTTCTTTTTATCGAACTTCTCGGTTTAACGAATACTACAACTTTCGTTTAGATTACTAAGGCTAAAAAGTAGTTTATCAAAAACTCACTTTTTACGACATTCAGCACCGTGCCGGTTTTGTCGTGAAACTTCGACAGGTCATAACTTCTTCGTTATAACTCGGATTTTGGTATTCTTTATATCCCCGAAATCCTTGTTTCGACCACTACAACTTTATGTAAAGATATCGGGCTTATCTCACACTTTAATTTTTGACGCTTATTTTTATTCTTAATTAATTAAGCCCTAATACTTAAGCATAAAACACATAATTCACATAATATTCACATAACTCCTTTTCATTTCTTCAAAATTAGTTACAACGGTTAACCTAGACTATCAACTCAATATAAATGCCTAGGCTAGAAACACGAGTGTTACAATTATCTCCCTCTTAGGATGATTCCGTCCCCGGAATCACATATCACCAAACAACTGCGGGTAGCGACTCATCATGTCACTCTCTGTTTCCCAAGTGAGATTTGGTCCATTCGTATGTTTCCAGCGCACAAGCACTAAATCGACCATCTTGCGTCGTAACTTCATAGTCTTACGGTCAACGATTGCCTCAGGTTCTTCGATCAACCTCTTGTTTTCATCCAACCTTAACTCAGAAATCGGAATTATGTCGGGCACATCTCCTGTGAATTTTCTCAAATAACACACATGAAAGGTGTTATGAATACCCTCTAGTTCTTCCGGTAACTCTAGCTTGTAAGCTTGATTCCCGATCCTCTGAAGAACTTTAAATGGTCCAATAAACCTTGGACTCAACTTCCCTCGTTTCCCAAATCTTATAAGTCCCTTCCACGGCGAGACTTTAAGTAAAACCGAATCTCCAACATCGAAGGATATCGGTCGTCTTTTCTTGTCAGCATAACTCTTTTGTCGATCTTGAGCAGCTAACATCCTTTCCCTTATCACTTTCAACTTTTCAGCAGTCTCATGGACTATTTCAGGTCCCATAAACTGCTTTTCCCCAGCTTCCAGCCAACATGATGGCGTTCGACACTTCTCCCCATACAAAGCGTGATAAGGTGTCATCTTAATGCTTGAGTGGAAACTATTATTATAGGAGAATTCTACTAAAGGTAAGTGTTCATCCCAGTTACCTTGGAATTCTAGGGTACATGCTCTCAGCATATCCTCCAATGTTTGAATCGTTCGCTCGCTCTGACCATCGGTTTGCGGATGGTAAGCTGTACTCAAACACAACTTGGTACCCAATTCCTCTTGTAGACACCTCCAAAACCTTGAGGTAAAACGGCTGTCACGATCGGACACAATCGTTAACGGAACACCGTGAAGCCTCACAATTTCCTTCATGTAAGAATTCGCAAGTTTATCCATAGACCATTTCTCTTTGGCCGCTATGAAATGCGCACTCTTAGTGAAGCGATCAACGACCACCCAAATCATGTCGTGACCGTTCCTTGTTCTGGGCAGTTTAGTTACAAAATCCATGGTGACGTCTTCCCATTTACCCATGGGTACGGGTAAAGGTTCTAAACTCCCATACGGTTTCTGATGTTGTGCCTTAACCCTAGCACAAGTTACACACTCGGCCACATACTTAGCAACATCGAGCTTCATCGTCGGCCACCAATAATAGGGTTTTAGATCCCTATACATTTTCGTACTGCCGGGATGAATTGAGTACATGGTCTTGTGAGCTTCTTCCATCAGAAGATCTCTTATTCCGCCCGTCTTAGGTACCCAAATTCTATCTTGAAATACCTTCAACCCTTGGTTGTTTGTACTGAACACTAACGTTTTGCCTAAACGTTCTTCCTTTCGGTCATTTTTCTCTAAAGCTTCCTCTTGAGCTTTCTTTATACTTCCCACAATTGTCGAGACAACTTCAATTCTCAATGCTCTTGGCCTTTTCTTTTCAAGGTTTACCTTCCGACTGAGAGCATCGGCAACAACATTTGCTTTACCAGGGTGGTAAAGTATCTCACAGTCGTAGTCCTTGAGTAACTCTAGCCAGCGTCGTTGCCTCATGTTCAATTCCTTCTGATTAAAGAGATATTGGAGACTCTTATGATCAGTGAAAAGTTTACACTTTGTGCCATAAAGATAATGCCTCCATATCTTCAAGGCAAATACTACCGCTGCTAACTCCAAATCATGAGTGGGGTAGTTCTTTTCATGCTCCTTCAATTGCCTCGATGCATACGCGATCACTTTATCCCTTTGGGTCAGAACACAACCTAACCCAACTCCGGATGCATCGCTATAAACTGCAAAGTCATCAACTCCTTCGGGTAATGAAAGAATCGGTGCTTCACACAATCTCTTCTTCAACTTCTCAAAGGCTTCCTTATGCTTCTCATTCCAAGAATAAGTGGCTCCTTTGTGGGTCAAAGCTATTAATGGAGTAGCAATCGAAGAAAAGCCTTGGATAAACCTTCGGTAATATCCAACTAATCCTAAAAAGCTTCGAATCTCCGTAGGACTTTTTGGTTGTTCCCACTTCATTACAGCTTCAATCTTTGCTGGGTCGACCATTATCCCTTCTTGGTTAACCACATGACCTAAAAATTGGACTTCTTGAATCCAAAATTCACACTTGGAGAACTTTGCATACAGCTTCTCCTTTTTCAGGACTTCTAGCACTTCACGCAGATGCTTTTCATGCTCCTGCTTGCTTTTCGAATAAATCAAGATATCATCTATGAATACTATCACGGATTTATCTAAGAATGGTTTACAAACCCTATTCATCAAATCCATGAAAGCTGCTGGGGCATTGGTTAGTCCGAACGACATAACCAAACATTCATAGTGTCCATATCTCGTTCTAAAAGCAGTCTTTTCGATGTCCTGCTCTCTCACCTTTAGTTGATGGTATCCCGACCTAAGATCGATCTTCGAGAAATAGCTCGAACCCTGCAACTGGTCGAACAAGTCATCGATCCTTGGCAACGGGTACTTGTTCTTTATCGTCACTTTGTTCAGCTCTCTGTAATCGATGCACATTCTTATGCTTCCGTCTTTCTTCTTTACAAATAACACAGGGGCTCCCCAGGGTGATGAACTAGGTCGAATAAAACCTTTGTCCAATAACTCCTGAAGTTGTGTCATAAGTTCTTTCATTTCGGTTGGCGCTAGTCGATAAGGTGCTTTCGCTATCGGCGTCGTTCCTGGCAACAAGTCGATACGAAATTCTACTTGTCGATCAGGGGGCAATCCGGGAAGATCTTCGGGAAAGACTTCCGGATAATCGCACACCACCGGAATATTCTGCACCTCCTTCTTTTCCATCTTGGCATCGATCACGAATGCTAGATATGATGTACATCCCTTGGCCAAACACTTTCTGGCTTTCATTAGGGAAATAATTCCAGAGTTTACTCTGCGTTTGTCTCCGTACACCATAAACGACTCTTTCCCTGGCGGGTTTACTTTTACTATCTTCTTTCTACATAGTATTTCTGCGTCATTGGCGCTAAGCCAATCCATTCCTAGAACTATGTCGAATCCATTTAACTCGATAGGCAATAATTCCTCTTGGAACTTATTCCCATCCAAGTCAATGAGGATGTTTTTCATACGATGGCTAACAGGTACAAACTTGCCACTAGCAATCTCGACTATTATAGCATTAACTAGCATATCTACAGGCAAAGCTAGCTTTCTACCAAATTCATGCGATATAAAGGAGTAATTGGCTCCAGAATCAAACAAAATTTGGGCAGGCAATTCGTTTACGAGAAAGGTACCTGAAGCAACATCGGCTTCTTCTTTCGCAGCTTCGAGGGTCATCTGAAAGGCTCTCGCCTTCGGCTTTGGTGGTAGATTGGGTTTTGCTGCATCCTTCTTCTTCGGGCAGTCCCTCAAAATATGCCCTTCTTCATTGCACCCAAAACATACGTTCTTATTGAAGGTGCATTCATTGGCATAATGCCCTGGCTTTCCACATTTGTAACAAGTGACTTCCATGCTGCACTTCCCAGCATGTTTCTTCTTACACTTGTTACACCACTTGGCTTCGCTTCCTCCTCCAAACTTTCTCGAACCAGTCTTCGAGAATTTGTTCTTTTTATTGGAACCTGAAGTTCCTTCAAACTTTCGCTTTTCGCCAACTTCAACCTTACTGGCGGCTCTCCCTTTTATCATATCTTCAACAGACTTGGCAGCCCAGATAGCTGCCTCCAAAGTAAGTGCCTGACGTACTGGCACCGCATACTCCCATGGAAGTCCCTTTGCGTACCTGTCTATTTTTGCCAACTCATCTGGGACAATACGCAAAGCAAACTCCATTTTGTCTGTGAAGTTATTTGTATATTCGTCAACGGTCATACTCCCCTTCTGCAACGTTAGAAATTGGTTTTCTAACTCAAGTACGTTTTGGGCCGAGCAGTACTTGCGCTTGAAGTGCACTAAGAACTCTGCCCAAGTTAATTGCAGTGGCTCGTTAGGGCTTAGGGTTTTCCCCAAAGTGCTCCACCAACGGGCAGCACTACCCCTGAACTGACGTACTGCAAACGTAGTTTGTAACTTGCCTTGGCAATCACAAGTCATGAAAGCCAACTCCATTTCCGAGATCCAATCCATTACTCCGACAGGATCTTCTTTTCCATTGAAGGTCGATGGCTTGCAAGTCATAAAGTCCTTATACTTGCACCCATTTCTCTCCACTCTACCCTCGTGGTTATTCCTCCCAACCACAAGCGGTTCACCATGACCAACCGATCTGCTAGTGTTCCCTTCTTCAGATCGATCGTCATTTAGTTCATGTTGTTCAACAGGAACTGAAGGTTCATCCCTGTCGTTCAGCAACATTTGCCTCAATTCCTCCATCTGTTCAGCCAACATGGCCTGAATCATAGTTCGTACTCCAGCCATAGTGATGGGTTCGGGTGCAGCTCCTACTATAGGCACCTGTTCCACCACTGGAGGTTGAGGTTGTTGGTTTCTGTTTGCATTTCCAGCTCCACTCCGAGTTCTTGCCATTACAATCTATATACCGAATGAGGCGAAATTTAGGTCTTTATCCTTGTTAGACATGTCAATTCCCTTATCACTCCAAAACGTTTACATGTTAGTTCTAATCTCGTATTCATACACTTAGAATCCTACACACATAAGGTTTCCAGATCCGGTCGGCAACAGACCATAGATCCGAACAAATAATGGCACATATGGCAAACACATAGCATTTAGCACATAAGGGCATTTTAGGCATCTTCCCTAAAATAAACTAGTGCTCGTGTCTAAAATATGGTAGACACTCATCTCACAATCATCACTTAGCATTCTAAGTTCAAGTCTAGAAATTCTACAATTTCTTAGTTCACTTAAACTAATGCTCTGATACCAACTGTGACATCCCCATATTTCTCGGCCAGAAAAGACCGATTTAATTTATGCTTTTTAAAATAAAATCAGAGAAATCTTTTTATAAGATATTTCGGAATTGGTCCCCAAACAATATATGATAAAAGTTTTATCAAAATCCTTCATTAAGAAGGTATATATTTTCCATATATATATCAAAACCTCGGGATGTCATGTTCCGATACAGATCAAAAGCATAAACAAGACATTATAAGCATTTCAATAGTTATTTACAACTACTAGCCTATAATCCAAAAATCTCTCGTCATCCTCCGACTATGCTCGGGGTCCACTACCTGTAATCATAAAACTGAGTGGGTCAGGCTTGGGAGCCTGGTGAGCATATAGGGTTTTCAACCCACAATAATAATATACTTATTAAGCTCACCAATCAACAATAACCCTGATTACCCATTCCCGTTGTCCTCACTTTACGTCCCTAAACACCTATCACACGAGACCTAGCCTAAGGATTATCATCGGGATGGACACTACTGCTAAGGGGTTTCCTCAGCCATACATGTCCTTAAGGCAATCATGAGGGGGATGAAGTACGCCAATGAAAATTTAATTCATCAACACCTACAAGTTGCGAACCTGCTAGTGTTCCACTAGACTATCTAGAAAGTCCGTGGTCGTCATCTATACTATGCTAGATGGCTACAACAACAACACAACATCGACATCGAGGCCTCTCACCATTTTAACACACATCAACTATTTCATCTACCCATGTTCTACCCAACATATTTTGTAGATAAAAAGCATATACAGTTTAAAACTTGTATAAAACATCAATTCAACAGTCACCTCGAATAAACAATTAGCATATTTACACATAACACGTATTTCAAAGTAAATACTTCATATCTATGTGTAAATTGAAAGTAACTACACACTCACTTATTTTGGTGAAAATCGGGCAGCAATTCGTTTCCTAAAACGATCGTTTCTAATAAAACCGGGAGTTTTATTGAGAAACCGGGCTCTGCAAAAGTCGGGCTTCGAAACCGAAAAGATAAATTTTCCGGGCTTCTCGGGCACTTCGTGGGGTATTCCGGGCTTTACAATTGATACCGGGGCTTTGTGGGATGTTAAGATGAAGAAAATATGGAGAGAGGGGCTAAAAATGGCTAAATTCCAAAAGTAACCGGAAACCCTCGCAGGTACCCTTCTATTTATAGGGTCCGAAGTTTGATCCAAAGGCTGAGAAGTTTCCTGATCCGACGGCTAAGAGGCTTCGCAGGGGGGTCTCGCACATGGCTCGCATGGCTCGCACATGGCTCGCACATGCGAGGGCTCGTTGTCGGCTTCTAAGTGGACCGCGGCTTGCTGGCGCACCTGCGAGGCTCGGAGCTAGGCTATGCGAGGCTCGGACACACGCAGCAGCTGGGCGAAGCTTCGGCTGGGGAGCTGGCTGCTTCGGATTGGGCCTCCTCCTCGGTCGAATCAGAAGAGGGCACGTGGCTCGCATGACTCAGCAGCCTCGGTGACTCAGCAGCCTAATGACTCAGCAGCCAGGTGACTCAGCAGGACACGTGTCACTTTCTAAGCGAGGGTGACGTGGCAATTGTGACTATGCGAAATTTCTCGGTTTTCGTGCCAAAACTTCTAAAATCCATATCTTTCGCATACGAGCTCCGTTTTTGACGTTCTTTATATGCACGCGTAGCTAAAATTACGATCTACAACTTCCGTTTAGACTTCGTCGGCTAATTTTGATTTTAATTTTTATATTATTATTTTTAACAGACCGGGACAGGAAATCCGTTAAAAAATCATAACTTCTTCATCCGACGTCCGTTTTCGTCAGACTTTTTACCGTTGTGCTCCTAATGACGAGACCTTCAATTCTCGTTTAGGTTGTGTCGGCTAAAAATCGCTCGATCTAAAATTCGAGTTTTTAGCTGTCTACTGCTACGCTGAAACTTCGAAAAATCATAACTTCCTCATACGAAGTCAGATTTGGGCGTTCTTTTTATCGAACTTCTCGGTTTAACGAATACTACAACTTTCGTTTAGATTACTAAGGCTAAAAAGTAGTTTATCAAAAACTCACTTTTTACGACATTCAGCACCGTGCCGGTTTTGTCGTGAAACTTCGACAGGTCATAACTTCTTCGTTATAACTCGGATTTTGGTATTCTTTATATCCCCGAAATCCTTGTTTCGACCACTACAACTTTATGTAAAGATATCGGGCTTATCTCACACTTTAATTTTTGACGCTTATTTTTATTCTTAATTAATTAAGCCCTAATACTTAAGCATAAAACACATAATTCACATAATATTCACATAACTCCTTTTCATTTCTTCAAAATGAGTTACAACGGTTAACCTAGATTATCAACTCAATATAAATGCATAGGCTAGAAACACGAGTGTTACAATAGATCTGGCCTTCCCAAGCATAATAATCACGTAAAGTCCAGACCTTGACACCCATATATCACCTAGATGGTTTCATTTGGTGATTTAGCCACAAAAATGACATTCTAAGCTCATGACTCCCAAGATAATTCATAAAACTCCAAGGGTTAAGGTCTCTGGACCAATTGCTCTAAAGCATAAACTCGATAAGGGACCAATTGCTCCACATAATCATCCTCAAAAGAGGTTAGAAAACCCTAACTCTATGAATCAATACCAAAACGGAAGAAGGTCTGAATAAATACCTCAAAGTGAAGTCTCTGGACTCTGAAACCACTAGAATCACACCTCCTTCAATCTCCTCTTGCTCTTGATCACCTTCTTCTTGCTAAACCAAAGATAGAAAGATTAAATATGGTTTCTCCTTCCTCCCAAATGATCTAGCTCACTTAGGGGGCTCTCAAGGGACTGGTAGCCGCAATGGTAGGCTAAGAGTGCCCTTAAATAGGCTCCAACCCCGGAGGATTAGGGTTTCATTAAACAACATGGACTCACCGAGTCCAAACGCGAACCTGGATGATAATTCGCGACCCTACTCGGCGAGTCTAAGCATCAACTCGCCGAGTTCCTTCACAAATTCCAAAAATAAAATATTAGAATAATATACCTGGGTATCCGGATGTTACACAAGGAGATATAATAAAATAAAAAAAATTATTTATTTATAAAATTCAGAAAAAAAACTTTTCCTTACAATGCAATTACAAGTGAAAACTATGCTATTACATATTTGCTTGCAATCTATCATAAATCCTGAGCAGCGGCTCAAAAATCCGATCTTCGAACCATACGATTGAACCCCATCTTCGCGATCCGATTCAGCATACTCTTCCTTTAAGCTTCCTTCCCTTTGCATGATCCTAGAAGACATCAAAATGCAACCTTGTCACATCATGTACTAAGAATCAAAAATTAGGAACTTAATAAAGTTAGACAGTAGACTTACCTGAAGCAGAGTCAAACTTTTCGATTCTACCTTTTCTCAGATCTGTCAGGTAGTCAGGGCAACTTTGCAAACAATGCCCCTTTTCTTGGCAAAAGAAACATATAGACTCTCTAGGAATGGTACACGAGATAGTCTCAGACTTAACCTTCCTCTTTCCCTTGGAAAGAGAAATCTTTTCTGGACTTCTAATCTTTCCCTTGTCAATGTCCTTGGAAGTTTGGGGAGTAGATCCTCCAATCAAATTTGCTTTTCCTGTATGCCAAATCATTGATGATTCAGCAAGAACAATCAAAGAGGTAAGATCAATAATGGTAATGTCATGGTCTGTCACATGGCAGTCCTTAATGAACTCACTATATGACTCAAGAAGTGATTAAAGAACCCATTCAACCACAAACTTCCTCGAGACAACACATCCTAATATTCTCAGCCTGCCAATATGTGACTTCATCTCCAAGTTGTGAGTACACACACGCCTTCCATCTTGATGTTTCATTGCAAGTAGGGCTTGAGTGACATTGTATTTTTCAAGGCTTTGAACTTGTGGGTTAGGGAGAATTATTGGAGGTGGAGGAAGTGAAGTATGACTTCCACGATCCAACCGCGGGACGTCATGTTCAAGAGGAAAGCTTGTTCCAAAGGATTTGGGAAGACCACAGTTGTCTGAAGTAGACATCTACAATAAGAGAAATTCAAGTTAGTTGATTTAGTTCTTAGTATAACACCCAAATGAAATATTAAGGCTAGGACCCAACACAATATTATACAATTTGGAAGAGGGATGTCGTAATGCAAACTGCAAAATATTTGAAGGTAGGTAAATGACGATTTATCAATTTCCACCACGAAAAACAAAAAAGAATTTTAGGTTTTAAATGAATTGAAACTCCTAGATCCTTTGAGATTCATTGAAAATTTCAATGGCATGTTTAAATCTCGAGTGTTCCCTTCAAGTTTGTGACTGGGATGACGAAGATCACAAACAATGTGTGAATAACCATGTTAATTAGCTTGGTACACCCAATGTTACAACCACCTAATCAATGTGCTAGTTAACCACACACACTCCATTGATTTACGATTAATATCAAACTATCCTTTACCCCACACAGTCAATCCAGATTAGTGTGCCGGTTAACCACACACGCTCCACTAACGACTTAAAATGGTGCAAAGTGCAATTTCATGGGTTAGCACGACGTTCACATGTTCCTAAGTAACTAAGATTTGAGAATTTATAAGTGTTTAATTACTTTATATTTATCATTATACTTCTAATTAAAGGAGAACTGGATTCCTATCCTGTGACATCCCTATTTTCACGACCAAAAAAGACCAATTTGCTTATGTTTTATTTTGAAAATGAGTGTAACCTTTTAAAGAAAAGTATTTCGGAATTTGTTCCCAAAAAAACATGATAAATATGTTATCAAAGCATTTCTTAAGAACTGTATTTAATTCATTTTAAAACATTGGGATGTCATCGTCAATACAAAAACATAAGCATAAACACACCTTCCATTTGTTATCACTAGTGATTTATATCTCCTTAATCTCTTAGCGTAATGTAACTTCATATCGATACCTGTGATACAAATAAATTGAGTGGGTCAGGTTGGGAAACCTAGTGAGTACATAAGGTTTTCAACCCACAATAATATACTTATTATGTTTAAAGATAAAACAAACAACCGAATTACCTATCCCTATTATATTCTTATCTCTTAAGGATCTACCCTAAGAATTGACTATTCCTCGTTCATTCGTTCCTAATGATTATCCTAACGAATAGGCACAAAGTCCATCGACTCCAAGGTTTATGGAATAGGAACTAAGTCCATAGTCGCCAGGGTTTATATAATAGACACTAAGTCCATAGTCACCAGGGTTTATATAATAGACACTAAGTCCATAGTCGTCAGGGTTTAGGCACAAAATCCATAGTCGCCATGGTTTATACAATTGACACAAAGTCTATAGTCACCATTGTTTACTTATATCCTCTTTTATCCCTCCTCATTCATTTACCCATGTTTTACCCAACATATCTGTGGATATAAAATACATATACAGTTTAAATCACTTAAAACACGTATAAAATTGTTCATTCAACATAGATCTCAAATAAACAAATAATATGCACACGTAGCACGTAATTTATATAAAATATTTCATATCTATGTGTAAGACGAGAGTAACTATGCACTCACTTGTTAAAGTGATGATTTCAAACTCGGACAACACTTCGCTTCTTAACAATATAATTTCCTTCGTCGAAACCTACTATTGTTACCACTAGATTTTAGTCTAATATTTACCGTGACTAAATATTAGTCTTAGCATTATTATTGTTATATAAGAGGCTAAACAATATTTTCAAACCATTATGTACAGACAGGGGCCACACATGAAACACCAGAGGGGTGGACCATTTTGGCATATAGCACTTCTAAAATCCAACAACCCTATGCATCCCTTTAAACTAGATTCCCATTCCACGAGTATTAAAAAGATATTATAACGACACTTATATAATTCATAATAATAGCCCAAATATTTAATATAAGTTCATAATAACAATACTAATCTTAAATATAAGCTCTATTTAAAATAAGGTAATCATAACTTACTTACAAGGGGGTTCTTGCTAGGAGCTGGGCTCTGCAAGTTAAGAACTTAGTCGCTAAATCTTTCTAAGAAAAGTGTCGTGAATCTGACCCAACTCCGCATGTAACTCCAAACGGTAGGCTACCCTGCCTACTCTCGTGATCACCTTGAAAGGTCCAATATATCGAGGCCCCAAATTGCCTCTCTTCCTGAATCGGATCACTCCTTTCCAAGGAGAGACCTTCAAGAGTACGAAGTCACCGACCTGAAAGTCGAGCTCGGACCGATGCCTGTCCGCATAACTCTTTTGACGACTCTGAGCGGTCAACAACCTCTGCCTGACTTGTTGTATCTGCTCAATCGTCTGAAGTACGATCTTCGTACTACCCATTACACGTTGCCCCACCTCTCCCCAGCAAATGGGGGTCCGACACCTCCTCCCATACAACAACTCAAAGGGTGGCATACCAATGCTCGAATGATGACTGTTGTTGTATGAAAACTCTTCCAAGGGCAAATATGCATCCCAACTCCTGCCAAAATCCAACACACATGCTCAGATCATGTCCTCGAGCGTCTGAATTGTCCGCTCGCTCTGCCCGTCAGTCTGTGGGTGATATGCGGTACTAAAATGCAACCACGTACCCAACTGCACATGAAATTTCTTCCAGAACCTGGAAGTGAAACACACATCTCGATCCGAGACAATCGAGATCAGAACTCCATGCCATGAGACCACCTCTCTCACATACAACTCTACCAGTCTCTCCGCAGAAGAGCTCTCGCTAATAGCAAGGTAGTGAGCGCTCTTCGTCAACCGGTCTATAATCACCCAAATTGCATCGACACCCCTCACAGTCCTTGGCACTTTGGTGATAAAGTCCATAGTAATGTGTTCACACTTCCACTCGGGAACCTCTAACGGCTGCAACTTACCATGCGGTCTTTGGTGCT
Source organism: Lactuca sativa (assembly GCF_002870075.4). Taxonomy (NCBI): domain Eukaryota; kingdom Viridiplantae; phylum Streptophyta; class Magnoliopsida; order Asterales; family Asteraceae; genus Lactuca; species Lactuca sativa. The sequence goes on from NC_056628.2 coordinate 98,351,477, forward strand.
CGGCCTTAACCCGGCGACAGGTTAGGCACCTCTCAACGAACCATGCAATATCCATATTCATACAGGGCCACCAATACTCCTTCTTTAGGTCCAGATACATCTTAGTGGCCCCGGGATGGATCGAGAACTTCGATCGATGTGCCTCTTCCATCAAAATGGTACGCGTCCCGCCCACAAACGGTACCCAAATCCGACCCTGAAATGTCATAAGTCCCCGGCTATCGGTGACGAACTCCGATACTTGCCCGACAACTCGCTCCTTCTTTTGGTTTTCTGGTCTCACAGCCTCGGCGTGGGCCCCTCGAATGGTGTCCAAAACCGGAGTCATCACTATCAATCTCATACAAACGTCTCGCATCGGGACGCTCTCCGCCCTACGGCTCAGGGCCTCGGCTACTACGTTAGCCTTACCCGGGTGCTATAGGATCTCACAATCACAATCTTTTACCACATCCAACCATCTCCTATGCCGCATGTTCAGGCTGGGCTGATCCATCAAGTACTTCAGGCTCTTATGATCCGTGTATATGGTACACCGGACCCCATACAGATAGTGACGCCAGATCTTGAGGGCGAACACCACGGCCCCTAACTCTAAATCGTGGGTGGGATACCTTGCCTCATGAGGGTTCAGCTGCCTCGACGCATATGCTATGACGTGTCCCCTTTGCATAAGCATTGTTCCAACCCTGATATTGATGCATCACAATATAACGCGAAGTCTTACATTCCCTCTGGAAGGGCTAACACCGGGGCTTTGCATAACCTTTGACGAAGTGTCTCAAAGGAGGCCTGCTTCTCTGGGCCCCATGAGAAAGCAACGCCCTTCCGGGTCAACTTGGTAAGTGGCACAGCGATCTTGGAGAAATCCCTGATAAATCTCCGATAATGCCTGCCAATCCTAGGAAACTCCTGACCTCTGTAGGTGACCTCGACACCTCCCAACTCATCACCGCCTCAATCTTGGCCGGATGGACCAATATCCCTTTCTGGTTAACAACATGCCCTAGGAACTGGACCTCTCGTAACCAAAAATTACACTTGGAGAATTTGGCGTAAAGCCTCTCCGACCTCAAAACTCCATGCATCTCTCTCAGATGTTCCTCATGCTGTTCTTTGGATCTCGAATACACCAATATGTCGTCAATAAACATGATCACCGAGCGATCCAACATCGACCTACATACTCTGTTCATGAGGTCCATGAACACTGCCGACACATTGGTGAGCCCGAAAGGAATCACCACAAACTCGTAATGCCCATAACGAGTCCTGAACGCCGTCTTCTGGATGTCCTCATCTCGTACCCTCACCTGTTGTAGTCTCTGTCTCGCTCTAGCGGCTGAACAAAATGCCGACCCAGAACGCGTACCCTCGCCGTACACGGTAAGAACTCCCCTACTAGGGTCTCTTATGGTCACCAGTTGTCTCTCGCAGTCGATAACCGCTCCAAACATTCTCAACCTGTCCATGCCCATAATGACACAGACATCTCCCATCGCAATAGGAACTAGATCAATAGGAAATTTGACGCCGAAAATCTCGAGTACACATCCTCGGACCACCTCGGTGGCACACACCGCTCTCTCGTCAGCTATGGAAACTCTCAGTACACTCTTGGTTTAATATATACTATGACTTTTGTTTAGATCACTAAGGCTGGAAAGTATTTTATCATAAATTCACTTTTTACGATTCTTAGTGTCGTGTAGGTTTTGCCGTAAAACTTTGACGGGTCATAACTTCTTCGTTATAACTCGGATTTCGGAGTTCTTTATATGTGCTTAACCCTTGTGACCTTTACTATCAATTGGTTAAGATTATTTATTCTAAATTATCTTCTATTAAAAAGCCATTTTTGATGCTTATTTTCTCTAAATTGACTAGGCCGAATTTTTGAGCGTTACAATTATCTCCCCCTTAGGATGATTACGTCCCGGAATCATCAACAAAACATGGCTTGTATAATGAATCCATACGTTATCTCTTCATACTGGGTAATAATCGTAACTCTTAAGTCATTTGAAACTAGTATTTAACTCTTGGATTTCTTAACTATTGGCGGTGCTCAATCTTGCACCCTCTCTTCATACGGTGTTGGACTTTCAATTGTAACCTTCGAGTTATATTCTTGATTCTTATTGGAAACTCCTGATCCTTCATAGATAGACTTTACTTCGATTATTATAATAGACCAATGGGTCATGTTCTAATGACCTCTCATCATATGATGCAATGCTTAGACTCGGGTCTCTTAGATTCAAATTCAAGAAAGGAATATACCTTCCTTCATGTTCTAATGTGAGATAATCATATTTTAGCATGAAGCAATTCTAGCTACAAGCTTCTTACTTTAACAACGATCACGGAACTTCTATTGATTGCTTCAATTATCTTTCACTTCAATCTTCTGGCTTAGGTCAGATACTACATTGAACTTGGTTCTCTGAACCATGTAACATACTCATCTTTGTCGGACACAAATTGATATGACCAATTGGGTCGGAATAACAATCTTCTTCTTAGTCAATACCGAAACGATGGTAACACATACTTGAACAAAATGGAATCAATTACTAGCTTCTTGGTAACCTTGTGACTTTCCCTGATCCAAGCGTGAGTCCTGTGCTCCTGGTAGTAAAGGCCTATACTACTATTCACACCTACTCATACTCGTCCCAAGTATCATCTTGCAGTTTTCCAAGTCATTATACTAGAAAATCACATAAAAACTTAACACACCAGATAACAAAAAAAGGTTATATATTATTCCATGAAGAGATTACATAGGTGTTCAAGTTCACCCTAGACTATGCCTCTAATAGGCTACACCATACAATACTATCCACATGGCTACTGCATAACTCGATCTTTGGATATGAAGTCCTGATCCTCGATTCGTCACGTTGTTTTCTGTTTTTTCGAGGATTATGTGGAATGCCCTTGGCTTTGGTGGTGTGTTTGGCCTTACTGTCTCGTTTTTCTTTTGGGGGTCTCTAGAAATATGCCCTTCTTTTTTACATCCATAGCACACCTTGTCACACCCCCGAACCGTCGGAACAGACGGCGGAAATGTTCGGGGGTGGATGACGTCATGTGTAGTATCACAACAATTGCATCATAGTAATCAAGTAAACACAACCATTACATTGCATATAAATATTTACATCTGTTTGAAAACATAGTTTGTATACATCAAATGAGGCAAAAGTAAAGGATGCGACTCTAACATGCTCCGTTTTCTCCAAAAGCTAGCAAGGGTACCTGTCTATCATTGTCCTGAGAATACAAGCGGTTTTAAAAACGTATCAGCATAAAGGTGGTGAGTTCATAAGCATGTTTTTATATTGAAAACTAGTCACTAAATTTGTACAAATCATTTATTTTCATTATAAGTAAAATATCGTTTGTGTCGAAATCCAGGTTATGTGACAACCCGAAATTTATTCCACTATTGTAACCCACTTCTGTTAATAAAAATTTAATTTTTATTAAATTTTCCGTCAACTTCGTGGGTTAAGTAAATCAACTACAGCTATTTTCATAATTACATACGTGTCGGAAAACAAAAAATCACGCGAAAAACTCACTATTCCCTCGAAAAACGACGAATTCACGGCCGTAAAGTCGTGTACGGCCGTAAACTCTGTGTGTGGTCATTGCCAGGAGGACCCCCACCCCTGGTCGTAAACTCACCCCTATATAAGGGATGAGTGGCCTCCATTTCATCATTTTCACATTCTAAGAGGCTTTCTCTCTCTACTCTCTCTCTACAATTTCGAGTTTGATCAAGAACCCTCAAGAATGTAAGTGATTCTTCACCTTTCTTGTGTTTTAATCTCTTTTGTAATGATGAATCGATGTTTCATTCCATATTACCTCATCTTTGCTAGATATTCTCTCTCACCAATAACACCAAGAACACACACTAGTGTTTGGTGGCTAAAAACCTCATTCCAAGCCTCTTTCAGTAAGTAACTACCCTCTATGCTCAATGTTTACTAGAAACCACTGATTTTTAACCTCAAATCAACCCAAATCATGAACTCGAAATAGGTTATGGCCGTAAAACCATGTGTATGGCCATACACCCTTCAATGGCCGTAAACTCTATTTTAGGTCGAGTATTGGCATTTAAACGCTACTTTGAGCTTTGGACAAGGCTTAGAATAATTCCAAGTGGCTAGAAAGGACCCTAAAACACTGAAAATCACACTTCTCATGGAAGTGTTTACGGCCGCAACACATGGGCTGTAAACCCATGGATCGCAAACACTTGGGCCGTACACCATTGGGTCGCAAACCCAGTTCACGGCCGTAAAGTCCCTTTACGGCCGTAAACAGCTCTTTCGTGGGAGAAAGCCTATTTTCCTCGATCCAACCAATTCCCGACAACATTCCGTAACCGAAACCAAGTGTTTATCTAGCACTTTATCTAACGAAATCACTAATTTAAATACACATATGTATTTAGTTGATATTAGGATTTTGTTAAGTGTAACATACATCAACTCATGGATCGTCCAGTTCAATCCTCTACATCCAACCACCTGTGAGTTAATACCCGTACGCTTTTCCGAGTTTTTCATGTTTTCGGGGGGGGGGGGGGGAGGATACAAGCTAAATATAAAGGTTTTCGTAACATCAAATCTGATGCAATTACAACGGTTTTCTATCAAACATTTAAATACATTTATCCCTTTTGTATTATGTGGAGCATAAGGGACGTTTTCAAATCATAATTTCATTGTTTTCAAAACAGTACCTAAACGCAACAAACCATTCAAACTATAATGGGTATAGTTTGAGACTTTAATACCAGTCTTACAGATTCAAACTTCATGCAAAGTCAAACATATAAACTATGTCAGATTCAGTTTATCCATTACTACGTACAGAAAACTAGAGTATCTTGCTTAGTAATTATTTTGTGTATAATTATTTATACTCTACACCGTTACGAACGATTCGATCCCGAAAACAACCAAACAACACGTAAACTAGTTAATACAGGATTGTAAGACTTATCTTTATTATGCCCCTCGGGGTACCAATAAATCGTCACTGGTAGTATAACCAGAGTCTCCTTGAGGGAGAGCGTGAAATTTGTGAATAGATCTATTCGGGACCGACAATCCCACACCTGCACTGCTAGCTACAGTTAGGCGGGCACGCCTGGGGTGACAAATTTTGTAATCGTACGATGCCTGAAGAAACGTCAAGGAGGTCACCGGTCATATTAACATGGTTATACGACTCACAATAAGTATAAACTAACCTTTGTTTACGGGATTTCTTTCTTCTATAGTTTTATTTTAATTAATAAAACTACTTATCTACTTACCGGAGGGAATTCCAGGGACACAACGTTTGGTTTTATTTTATGTAATAAAACTACTATACATACTGGTAGTAACTAGGGATTTCATACGGGTCATACTATACATACTGGCGGTAGCCAGGGTTTTCGAACAGATCTTAAACTACATACTAGTGGTAACCAGGGTTTTCAAACGGAACATACTTTTCAAACAAAAATCAACAAACATGTTAGAAAATATTGGATTTTCTTGGTAAACATGCATTCATATACAAAACTTGATAATAACAGTTTTTCGATAGAAACGATATTTTACTTATAATAAAAAGAAACCATTTATACAAATTCACTGACTAGTTTTCAATATAAAACATGCTTATGAACTCACCAGCTTTATGCTGATACATTTTAAAAACTGCTTGTATTCTCAGGGCAACAATAGACAAGTACCTTGCCAGCTTTTGGAGAAGACAGATCATTTTGGAATCTCGTCTTTATCTTTTGTTTATATCGATATATACATACTATGTTTTCAAACAGATGTAAATATTCATATTGTAATGTAATGGTTGTATTTACTTTGATTGCTATGACACGATTGTTGTGATACTACACATGACATCACTCGCCCCCGGACGTTTGTTTCTGATGGTTCGGGGGTGTGACAGATTAGTATCAGAGCTATTGTTTATAGTGAACTAAGTATACCAAAACTTAGATGGTATACAACTATAAAAACTAAGGGGCCGAAGCGCTCTGAACTAAAAAGTATACTTAAATAATATAAGTATTTCTAATCTAAGTATACAAGTATACCTACATACCAAAAACCGTACCGTAAAAAGAACCAAACAAAAGTATTTGAATGTTGGATACTGCGGTTAAACCTGGGCGGTTATGTAATCATGTCTAAGGTCAATATAGCCTGATCAACTATATTTATTCGAGACATGACCAACATGTGCTTGGGAGTAATTGTGGTGTTGCAATAGGCTTAAAACTTACCTAGTCTTTCTACCACAAGATATCGATAGAACAAAACATTCAACATAAAATACTATAGGAGTATTTTAGTCAGATCTGAATACATTGTAGAGATTCATTCCAAGTGTTACTACTCATTCTTTCTTAGTGATAGTTTACTGGTTTTAGTAACTTCTTCCTGTTTATCACTTAGTAGAACACTTTATCTATCATATAGAGATATATCTTGTTTCATATCTCTTGGTTCTAAAGTCAAAGGGAGTTTTCATCATCTTCTTCCTGATATAGAACAAGATGGCTGCAAAGAAAAGACCCAACAAAAAGAACAATAATTCTTCGACGGATCCAACACCACCACCCCCTCCTCAGTTCGACCCCGAAATGTTCCAGGCAGCCGTTACTGCCGCTGTGACTGCTGCTTTGTCACAGATAAATTCCGGTCGTTCTAGTGGTCCCGGGAGTGGTAACCATTCCCAAAGTCACGAAGGAAGTCAAGGGCATCAGAGGGGGTGCTCCTATAAGGACTTCATGAATGCAAAGCCCTCATCTTTCGACGACACTGGAGGTGTTATTACTTTGACTCGATGGTTTGAGAAGATCGAGTCTATCTTCAAAATTTGCTATTGTTCTGAATCTAACAAGCTGAAATTCGCCACTTGCACTTTCACCAACAGAGCACTGACCTGGTGAAATAGTCGGGTCAAATCCCTAACCCTGCCAGTAGCAAATGCTATGGGTTGGGAGAGTCTGAAGGAGATCATGCTTGCTGAGTACTGCCCTCAGGGCGAGATGCAGAAGTTGGAACACGAACTCTGGAACCTAAAAATGAAGTGTTCCAACATTGCTTCCTACAGTTCTAGGTTAGAAGACCTAGCACTTCTTTGCCCGGGAATGGTCACCCCGGAAAGCAAGAAGATAGAGAGATACATTTGGGGATTGATGCCCCCAACCCAAGGGAATGTCTTAGCTGCCAGGCCAATCACTTTTGATAGCGCCAAGTGTTTGGCGCAGACTCTCATACATCATGGCATTGGTCTTGAAAAAGTGACAGCCACTCTCGAACCAGCAATAGGGAGTGGCGAGAAGAGAAAGTTATGGAAGCAGCGAAAGGGTCAATCTTCACAGGATCCTTCCAAGAAACTGTTGGATTAATGTCTAAGTCCATAACCATAATTGGTAAGACTTGACCCGACCCGGCGTGGTCCATTTGGGTTGCATGGCATCATGCACTTGGATAGACTAAATGAGAGAAATAAGACACTTATGGTTATTAATATATTATAAGTTCTAGTATATTAATAATAAGAATAATAAGATTATTTAATTACTATTGATGAAGAATTAATCTAGGATTAATTAAGTGATCAAAAGAAGACTAATTAAATATATGGGTTGATTGTGTAAATCATCCATACTTGTATAGTGGGCTAATGCTCCATGGATAATCAAGTTGGGCTAAAACCCATAGGACGGTCCATGGATGCTCCATGATGTATTTGAACCCATGGATCCAAGGAAATGGAAAGTCATGACAATTAGGGTTTACCCTAATTGTAACACTATATAAATATCTTATTCTTGACAAAATCTGCCACTAGGATCATGCTAGAGAGGGCTAGCCGATTTCATGAAGTGTAGATTTCTCTCAAGTTATTCCAAGTGTATTTGGTGTTGTGTGAACCATTTGAGGTGTCACACTTGGGGCACTAGGCACTCAAGCTTCATGAAGACTTTCTACATCAAAGAGGAATGTATTTTATCTTGTTACATTCATTGTTTTGTATGCTAGATTAGGGTAATACCTTGGATGTTCATATTTGGATGTATAATAGAGAAAACATAGATCCAAGGTATTTAGGGTTGCATGTACACTTAGGAGTGTTAGAATGCTCAAAACCCAACATAAACAACATACAGTGGCAATCCACGCTGCCGCTACTCCTGCTGCTGCTCCTGCAACTCAAGTACCTACCAGCGGATATACTAGTACTCTTCCTTGGTGCATCAAGTGCAGTTATCATCATCGCATTCCTAGACCATGTCGTGAAATGCTCTGCAACAACTATGGCAAAAAGGGCCACATGGTAAGAAACTACAGGACATCGGTTCAATCAACCAATTAGGAAACCGGAGCAGATGTCGGTCAAGCCTGTTATGGTTGTAGCGAGGTCGGGCACTACAAGAGAAACTACCCCAAAGCAACAACAACTGGCAACACCAGGAGAGTTCTAACGATGGGGCAAGGGGACGCAGTCATTAACCTTACCGTTGTTACGGGTACGTTCCTCCTCGACAACTCTTACACATGCATTCTTTTCGATTCTGGTGCAGAGAGAAGTTTTATTAGTCATGCATTCAAACATCTCCTCAAACGTAAACCTCAACATCTAACCAAAACATTTATCGTCGAAACGACTAACAGTGAGAAAGAGAGCATTAACGATATATTCCGCGGCTGTACCCTTACCTTAAATGACTATTATTTTCCCATCGACCTCATGCTAGTTTCCATAAAAAGTTTCGATGTCATCATTGGCATGGATTGGTTGAGCCCCAATCGTGCTGATATCCTTTGTTTCGAAAAGGCCATCCGTCACAATCTCCCTTCTGGAGAAACCCTTATGATCTATGGTGATAAACTTAGTTCAAACCTTTAGATTATTTCGTGCATCAAAGCCCAAAAACTTCTGCGAAAGGAGTGTCGTGCATTCCTAGCCCATTTTGTTAATGAGAAATACGAGGTTAAAGACCTCGAGAGCATCCCCAAAGTCTGTAACTTTCCTAATGTCTTTCATGAAGAGCTTCTGAGAATTCCTCTTGAGCGCCAAGTCGAGTTTCACATCGATTTAATCCCCGGAGCTACCCCCGTAGCTAAACCCCCATATCGCCTAACGCCAACAGAAATGCAAGAGTGATCCAGCCAGCTCCATGAGCTGATCAACAAAGGATTCATCAGATAGAGTTCCTCACCCTGGGGAGCCCCGTTTTTATTTGTTAAAAAGAGGGATGGATCTTTTCAGATGTGCATTGACTACCGCAAATTGAACAAGCTCACCGTCAAAAACCGTTATCCTCTTCCCTGGATCGATGACCTCCCTCGATCAACTTCAAGGAGCCATCTACTTCTCGAAGATAGACCTAAGATCAGGGTACCATCAGCTGTGAGTCCACGAGGGTGATGTTCCCAAAACATCATTCCGGACTCGCTATGGTCACTACGAGTTCGTAGTAATGCCTTTCGGTCTAACCAACACACCGGCAGTATTCATGGACCTGATGAATTGGGTGTGCCGTCTTTTCATGGACAAGTTTGTTATCGTGTTAATAGATTATATACTTGTCTATTCTAGTAGTAAGGAAGATCACAAACAACACTTGAGATTAGTGTTGGAAACTCTAAGAACGGAAAAGCTATACGCAAAATTCTCCAACTGCGAATTCTGGATTCAAAAAGTAACTTTCCTAGGTCACGTGGTAAGCGAGGTAGGCATACACATGGACCCTTTCAAAATCAAAGCTATAGAGAACTGGTTAGCACCGAAGACGCCCACAGAAATCCGTCAATTCTTGGGTCTCGCTGGCTATTATTGTAGGTTTATCCATAATTTCTCCAGAATTGCAAAACCCTTAACCACTCTGACTCAGAAAGGTGTACCCTTTGTTGGAGTGAAAAGCAAGACACTGCATTCCAAACATTAAAGCAGTCCCTATGCAGCGCACCTATCATGTCCTTGGACGAAGGGACGAATGAATTTGTTGTCTACTATGATGAATCTAATCAAGGCCTAGGCTGTGTGCTCATGTAACGAGGAAAATTTATTTCTTATACCTCAAGACAGCTGTCACACCCCGCTAAAGCAGAAACACAGGGCATGGCAGTACAAAGGGTTTCATAGCAAAAGTTAAAAGACAACACCAACCATAGTATTAAAAATCATTACAATTTTACAATGGGTTTGAACAACTTTTAAAAGAAATTACAATGTAAATTGAAATACAACACATATGAATGCTCCTAAAAGTGAAGTGTCCCTAAGTGCCACTTACTCGATGATTTCGGAAAAAGCATGTAAAACGAGCATCAACTATAAAATAGTTGGTGAGTACTTACAAGTTTAACAAAATAATATTGGTTCATGAATTGAAATCAAAGTTTTGATAAAAGTTTCCAATAATAAAAGTATATTGTTAAAAGGAGTAAATAAGTTGGTAAAAACAAAGTCCTTTGTCATCATGAGAGATAAAGTATGTTGCCCGAATAGGATGCAACATTCATATTCTCATGGAAGATAAAGTTCGTTACTCAAACGAGTAAACAAGTTTCATTGCTAAAAATGAGAAATCAATTTCGTTGCTACAATGAGCAAACAATTTCATTGCTAAAACATGTATATGAGTTTTCAGTAATAAAAGTTCGTTGTTGTAATGAGAAACAAAGTTCATTGCTATAATTAATAAACAAGTTTATTGCTATAATGAAAAACCAGTTGATTGCTATTATTGATAACAAGTTTATTGCTATAAAGAGAAACGAGTTTGTATGTGTATGAGCAAACAATGAGTCTCAACCAAACCTATGACTGAAGCCCTATCAAGATCTATGCTTATCGTTCCATAGATGAATATGGTATCATGCACTCCAGCAATAGGACGGGTGAGGAGTTGTCAATTCCTAATTGTGCTATCCATAATGACCATTGGCTGAAAGAGTTAATGGTTAGAGATAAGGGAAGGGCCTTAGGACGATAAGTTCTCATGTTCCATGTTGCATAGACATACATAGAGAGACATAGCAATGCAATAGCAATCATGATTGATACAAATCAATTTAAACACAACATGCAAATAATAGTTTTTCTGGACATGCTTTTCCACCCCAAAACATAAAACCTGAAAATGGGGGAGTGCGTGAATACTCACAATATACAGTGAGATGATGCAAATGATGCATTGATCTATGCTCCACTGGTACCACTATCGATTCCTACAATAATGGTATTCGCTAGTGAGTCTCTAATCGAAATCTAACACTAGTATACTTACTACTACATAGAATTATGCCAATATTGTGTCAAAATTTAATATTGATAAGTTACAAACATTTTTCTGTGAAAATTTAATTTCAATGAATCAATTGTTATATAACAATTTAAGTGGAAATTTCCCGTTATTGAAATGTTAATATTTAACATTTTAAGAGGTGGTCCAACGATTAAATATTCAAAAACTAAATTAAATTAGTTCTAAAATTTTCCAAAGTTTGAATTTAAGTTTTAATTGAAGTCAAAGACCTCAAGATAATTTTTCTTGAATTTTTGATTTGTCTGACTATTTTTCACGATTTTTGTTTCTTGAATAACCATAAAATCATGAAATAAACTAAACACTTAATAAAAGTTACCAAACTTCAGATTTTGGTTCTAAATGTACTAAAAGACTTCTATATAAATTTTCATGGATTATGAATATGTATAACCATTTTTCATATATTTAATCTTCTATATAGATACAAATTTATGAAAAATAGAAATCAGTTTCCAAAATTACCCACATTTTTTGTATTACTGTTATTAAATTTTATTAAGCTTGGAAAAATATAAAAATGGATTTATAAACTGTTTAACCCAATTTTATGATTTTTGTACATTTAAGTGTATTAAATCTTGGGAAAATAGAAGACAAATAGCATACAGAAGATAAAAATCATCAAAATTTTTATTTGTCATCCAAACAAATTATAAGAGTTTCTGGTAAATTTTTATTAATTTCGGATGAATAAAACTATTTTTCCTGTTTTAATTCATTATAAACACAAAAATCATGGAAAAAGAGATATACATTGTGACAAATTCCCAAAATATTTTTCTGACTCTTAAACACAGGGCACAAGCTGCCAAAAATAAGAAATAATATTTTAACTTTCCCTATAGTTGTTTTATGATTTATTAGAGCTAAATAAAAAGAAAATTAAAAACCATACTAAAGTGTAACAAAAGTCATTGAAACTTCTTCGGAGATGTTTACTAACTTAAAGACTAATCCAAGAATTTTTCCAGAATTTATTTAATAGTGTAACTATTTTATATGATTTAACACTCTATTTTCTTATTATTTTCATATAAAAATAAAGAAAATATATATTGAGCTGAAAATTTCCAGAATGCATCTTCATACAATTTAATAACAGTGAAATTTTTTTTTCTTCTTTTTGATGTTGAAAACCATGCTTAAAGGCTCAATAAAATTTATAGAGAAAACTTGGTTCTTGTGATTTACGTAAAGATTATTGATGTTATTTTGACAATTTTTGCAACATGTTACAAAGACTTTTGAATCAAGATCTTTTTGTTCCTATTAATAAATGATATTAAGAGTTCAAAATAATTTTTGAATGATTTTTAGTGATGAATAAGTCCTTTGAACATGCAACACAAAACAAATGTTCATAAGGAAAGTGCTGTTTGAGCAACAGTTTGTAAAAATTGGTAAATATCGAAATATTGGAATTTTCCAGAGAGGTCAGATGGGTTTGAAAGCTAACTCAAGATATTATATTTCAGAAAAGGAATCACGAATTTTGGCTAAGAAATGAGTGAGATATGACAGTTTAAAGTCAGGTAAAGAAATCTGGCAGATTGCATGCATGATGATTGGTTAGAAAAGTGGGTTTTCATCATTTCCTTGAGTAAATATTTTCAAGTATTTTAAATATATCATGATAAACTCATATTTTATTCATGTTTCCAGAGATCAAAAGATTAAAACTTATCAAAATGTATACATGCATTTGTGAACAAAATTTTGTTTCTCAAAAACTCTTAACTTGAGTTTGATGTTTTAATCCTTAAAATCGATTTTTGCACTAAGATCATGAACATGCAACCTTGTTTATCATACATGCATGGTGTTAAAACACATCCATCATGTTGTAAAAACCATTTTAACAAAAAGAAAACAAGGTTGAAGAAGACGAAGAAGGAGAAAGTGTAAGAAAAGAGCAAAACTTGAAGGAAAAGTGAAGTAGAAATCGATTTTACCTTCAAGAATACCACAAGATGATGAAGATTTCGAGTTTGAGGAGTGTTCTTGGGTTTGTTTTCTGGAAAATTTCTTGGTTCTTAGAGGGAAGAAGAGAGAATGGAGTGGTGTTTGGAGAGAAAATGTAGAGAGAAGGTAGAGAGAGTTTTCTAGAGAGAGAAAGAATAGAGATGTGTGTGTGTTAGAGAATGAGAGTGTGAGAGAGATATGGGGAGAGAGGGATCCGATTTTAGGGGAGGAGAGGCTCTCTCTCTCTCTCTCTTGTGTCTTTTATAAATATTCAAATATTTTATAAAAATATCCAACTTTTTATAAAATGTGAACCTTAACCTAGTTTTTATGCATAAAGCTCTTGATTTTTGACTTATAAATCAAGGGTAAATGTTAATAACTAAATCTTTACTTTTCATTGAATTGTATTTCATAATAATTATTATGATAAGATAATATTATAAGGTTCATAATTGTTTTTATAGGATTTTTAAGGTTAAAGTTTATAAATATGAGTTTTAGGGCTTTTAGGGTTTTGGAGTTTAATAAACTTTGAATATCAAAATAAATAGAATATTTGAGACTTTAAATTATCTTATGGTTTTATAACTCTTTTATAGTTATAAATAATGTTTGTAATTTATTTTTATCGGTTTATTGGCATTCTATGTAGTGATTCCGAGATTCAAGCGAAATTGAGGAATTGAGTATACTAGTCCTAGTCTTCAATTTTGACTTATGTTCCTACGAGACTCGGACCTAATTTATACCACTAGGTCAAGTGCATGATGTGTGTATATGATTCATAAAAAGGTGTTCGATTCAAAGAGCGACCCGAATATGGATAATCACTACAGTTAAGTAGTTGTAGAATTCACGTATCAATGTGAAATCTAAGTACACCATCCATTGTTTCTATCTGTTTCCAAGTTTCTACTAGGTTATAACTTTGCTTCTAATTACTAAGTCTAATATGTGTTGTGCCTATATGTGCAACTAAGTCTAGTCAAATCTAGAACCGACTCGAATTTTGACGGTTGTCATAGTCTCCGCCGGTTGAAAGAATTTCGTCCCGAAATTCAATTTGTGACGAATTCTATTAGAACTAAACCGGATGCAATTGTATAATTGGTGAGGTGGTGACTTTGAGTACTCTTTGATTATTTTGGATTAATTCTCCAAGGGAAGAGCCCAATTCTTTATCTATAATCAAAGTAATGTTTCCTTAATTCGAGTTCTACAGTCTAGATTGCAAGAAATTTGGATCATGGAAATCATGATCCGACCATGGCGACCTAGTCGAAAAGATTATCTAGTTGGATATTATCTGAATTAAGAGAGCAGTATAAGTTTCGATGATGCACCAACTGCACTGAGCGTTAAATTCGTATTGATCTTTAAGTTGCATTTTAAATTTGCACTAAGTGTAACTTCGCCGCTTAATAAAGAAGAGATTAGGGACAATGTTTTCATTTCCGGGTTGGCTACTACATCTGGAAAATATATATATTTGAAATAAGAAGGGGTAGCATGAAAGAAAATAAATGATCAAGGGTAAGTTCCTAAAGATACGTACTAAGGGTAGGCAACGAAGTTTTGGTACCTCTCAAATGTAAAGGCTTTTTAAGTGTTGTCTACAAAATAAGTTACGAAATGATTGAGGATCTCCGATGCTATAATTACTACTATGGTTACTCTTACAATAATGGAACTATATTCGAAGAATATATATAATTAGAGAGTCATTGTTTCTAATGAAGGCGGTGAAAGTTTATGATATTTTAAATCACATTGTGTAGATAGCATTTTAAGTGTTTACAAGTGATAGAAATCTCACTATTATCAAAATGTGAGTTTAAAAATGATAATTAATCTCACTATTATCAAAATATGTAATAATTCCGAGATAATGAAAATACATGTGTGGCGATCAAACGAAGTAGTAAAATAATATAAAGATTAATTAAACTTAAATGTTTAAGTCGTCATTAAGCGATTTTTTTTTATAGAAATATTGACATTAAACTTTTTGTAAAATTGACTAATTGTCCAAGTCAAAACAAATACAAGTTTAAGACGAGTCAGAATACTTATGAAAACCAGTTTGAGAGTTTTAGGAACTCACTGAAAATTGCAAAGTAAAATACTATTTTAAGAAAGGTGTAAAAATGTCAATCTTTGAAAATAGTGTTGGAATAGTGTCTAGGGCTGCAACTATATTAGGCAAGTAATTGACCCGATTGTGCATGGTCCTTTTGGGTTGCCTTCACCATAGCAACTTGACACGATGATTTGTTATGAGAGAATAAATATTATTAATATATTATAAGTATAATATAAGGAATAATAATATTATTGTTTGATTGATATAAGTCATAAATTAATTGGGAATTAATTTGGTGACTTAAAGAGATTAATTAAACAAAGGGGTATAAACTGTCAATTGTTTGATAGTTACACTTTGGGCTGTAAATCTTTAAGGAATGAGGGTTGGACGATTTCTAGGCTAGGATAAGCCTCAAATTCGTTCAAGGCTTTATCTTGGAAGGGATTTAGATTGCTTTGAGTAATAGTTATCCAGCCAAGGTTTTTGAGTGAAACTCAAAGAGCCTTACAAGTATAAATAGACCCCATGAGCAAGGGAATTCGATACCTTCTCTAAAGAAAGGAAACCCTAGCCGAATCTTCCCTCTCCTCTCTCTCAAATCATCCTCTTTGCTAGTTGGTGTTTGTAAGCCATTAGAGGAGTGACAATTGTGACTCTAGAGCTCCAAGACAACAAGATCAAACAAGTGATTCAAAGGTAAACTTCCAGATCTGATTTTGTATTGTTCTTATATCTAATTAGCTATTAGAAGTCTTGGATTCAAAGCATGTTTAATTAGAGAAACCTAGATCCAAGCATTAGGGTTTGCATGTGTACATAGGAATGTTCATATGGCCAAAACCCATCAGTGGTATCAGAGCCTAGTATGGTTACTATTAAATTGTTGCTTGATTGTTTGTTCCTTTCTTGCAAATTTTGAATTTTGTGTTTCTGAGTCATGGACTCGGCGAGTCCCATGGTGGACTCGGCGAGTCGCATGGTGCACTCAGGCGAGTCCGAGCGTCAGGAAAGGATAAAAACGGGATTTTTTGGTATTTATCTTATGGAAACTTACCTTAATCATATTAGATCAACCCTAATCCGATTTTTTGATATATATGACTATAATCTTGATCTAATTAAATGTTTATCAATTAATAAAATATTTAATTTCCTTATGTGATAATTAATTAATTATTTTGATTAAAATTGGTAATTATCTTGCAAGAAATCTTAAATAAATCAAATTTGGATAATTGTGGAATTAATTGGTAATTAAAATTATTTGTTATTTGATCCTCCATGTTTTAAATGTTTAAAACTTGTCCTCAAGTTTTAAAATTTATGTTTTGTGATTAAAAGTTTAATTTAGACAATTTAAATTTCAAACCCTAGAATTTTACAAGTTTAAAATACAACCCTATACTAATATAATATTACAAGATTTATATATATATATATATATATATATATATATATATATATATATATATATATATATATATATATATATATGTGTATAACTAAAATGCTAGTCTTACCGTTAGTAGGCCTCATTCACGAAGCCGATCTATAAGGTGGGTATAAGGTTGCGGACTATAAAATGGAGCTTAATGGGTGAACACTCTCATCCACCGCTTGCTTGATCGGTGGAGGGTCGTTAGTCGAATGGGTAGGATTGGGCAACCTCTTCCTCTCATTAAAAGTATAATAAGAAACATAAAGTAACTACATATTTTTAAAATTTCCCAATCTTAGTTACTTTAGGAAAAGTGAATTGATGCAATCCCATGAAATTACACTTTGCACCCTTGCTAAGAACTTAGTGGAGCGTGTGTGGTTTACCGCCACACTAATTGGTTCTAAGCAAAGATGGCAAAGGGAAATTCATTGTTTATCATAGTTCGATGGAGCGTGTGTGGTTTACCGACACATCGAATAAGTGATCGTTACAATTAAGGCACCATGTGAATTTGCATGGTAAGTCACACCCGCTTTGTGATCCTCGGTATCCCAGTCACAAACAAGAGGGGCATATCAAGATTTTAAACATGCCATTGAAAAGTTTCAATGAATCTCATCCAAACCTAGGAATTCTCAATGCATTTAGACTTAAAGTTAGGTTTTATGGTGGAGAATTAGTGAATCGTCATTCACTTACCTTCAAAATGTTTTCATGTTAGATTACGGTATCCCTTTTCTAATGTGTAAATATTGTTGTTGGATCCTATCCCTAATTTTCTTATTGGGTGACAATTAGGGATTCAAATTCTAATCTATCTTTGTCCTTTCTATTTGTAGATGTCGTATGCAAACAAGGATGCTGCTAGTTCATTCACTTTGATGAGCCTTTGTCAAAAGGTCACCTTCGATGAAACGAACTTTAGCGAATGGATAAGATACATTTGCACGATTGCTCGCTATGAGGATAAGGAGTATGTCCTCGATGAGAAGCTCGAGAAGATCAACCCAGAAATCGCTACTCCGGCTGAAATGACCGCTTTTGAAACTCAAGAGCGTGATGCAACGAAGGTACATTGCATCATGATAGCCACTCTGAACTCCGAATTCCAAAAGTCCTATGAGGACATGTATCCATATGAGATGCACCAAGACTTGTTGGAGAGATACCACCAAAACGCAAGACAAGAGCGTTATGAGATTTTCACTAACATGATTTTCGCTAAGATGGGTCATGGAGAGTCTCTTACCGTGCACCTGCAAAAGATGCAAAGGTATGTCGACCGTCTTCGCAAGTTGAATGTTGACTTTGGGGAAGACTTGGCGATCGGCATGGTGCTTCACTCTTTGCCTCCAAGATAAAATCAATTTAGGATGACCTACCACATGAACAAAGAGGAGGTCACCCTAAGCAAACTCCAAGGTCAATTGAGGGTCGCTGAGAGCAACTTCAAGGACAAGTCTGTTGCACCAACTCCCAATCCACCCACTGCCCTGTCTTGGCTATTGGACAAGGAAAGGGAAAGAAGAGGAAGGCTTCGTCTAAGAACTATCGCAAGGTTAAAGCCCGACATGGTGCTCTTCTAGTGGTACCAAAGTTGATCCTGCTAAGCCCTGCCCTAACCCAAAGGAGGCAGAGTGCCACCACTGCCACAAGATAGGACATTGGAAGAGAAGTTGCCCAGAGTACCTGCAAGCCATCAAGGAAGGAAAGATCAAGCCGTCTTTCGCAGTTATATACACAATTAAATCTAACGATTCATCTCATGCTATTTCTTGGGTTCTTGATACCGGTTGTGGTTACCACATTTATTCTAATGTGCAGGGACTAAGAAGAAATGGGGATGTGGAGGCTGGAAGAATAAATCTAATCATGGGGAACAAAAGATCGTCGCCTGTGACCAAGATTGGAGTGTATTCTTTAGTTCTTAGGAATGGTTTAAGTTTAGATTTGAACAATTGTTGCTATTCGCTAGAAATGGCTAGAAACATCATTTCATTTCATGGGTTGTTTAGACAAGGTTTTAGATTTTCTTTTAATAATGAGAATGGTTCTATTTTGGCTTATCTAAATGGTGTCTTTTATTTTGAAGCTATACCATGTAATGGAATCTATGAAACTGTCATGATTGTTGATAACTTAGGAAATGATGTTTTGAACATAGATTCTTCCAATAGTATGGATAAAGCATCCTTGTGGCATTGTCGCCTTGGACATGTCAACAAGAAACGCATAGCCCAACTCCAAAAGGATGGAGTGTTGGAGTCATTCGCCCTTAGGGAAGATGACACATGCGAGTCTTGTTTGCTTGGAAAGATGACTAAGTCACCCTTCGCTGGTTCTTGCGAAAGGGGTGAGGGTCTATTGGACCTAATACATACCGATGTATGTGGACCGTTTAGATCAATCACGAAGGATGGGAACCGGTTCTACGTGACTTTTACCGATGACTATAGTAGATATGGGTATATCTATTTAATCAAGCAAAAGTCAGAAACTTTTGAAAAGTTCAAAGAGTTCAAGAATGAAGTGGAGAATCAATTGGGCAGGAAAATCAAGATGCTTCGATCCGATCGAGGAGGTGAGTACCTAAGTCTTGAATTCCACGATTATCTCAAGGAGTGTGAAATAGTTTCACAATTGACGCCACCTAGGACACCACAATTGAATGGTGTGGCAGAAAGGCGTAATCGAACCTTGTTGGACATGGTTCGCTCTATGATGAGTCGTGCATCACTATCAATCTCTTTTTAGGGGTATGCCTTAGAGACTGTCGCCCATATCCTTAACCGAGTCCCTACTAAGAAGGTTACCAAAACACCTTACGAGATGTGGACAGGGAAAGCTCCCTCGTTGGCACATATCAAGGTTTGGGGTTGTGAAGCTTTCATAAGACGAGATACTCACGACAAGCTCGAACCTCGAAGTGAGCGATGTATTTTCATCAGCTACCCGCAGAAATCCTTTGGATATCTCTTCTATAGACCGAAGGACAATGTAGTCTTCGTTGCGAGGATAGGAGTTTTCCGAGAGCGAGAACTCATAAGCCAAGGAGACAATGGGAGGCAAATCCAGCTTGAAGAGATTCAAGAGTCGATAGATGAAGGAACCTTTACCACTGGCACTCAATCCGAGGAGGAAACTCCGGTTGAACCGATTGACGTATCGTTACCTCGTAGATGTTCCGAAAGAGTTAGGTTTTAACCCCAGTTTTATGGTTTTCATATTACTACCGAAGGGGACACGTATATTAGTGATAGTACACTAATAAACCTTGATGAACCTAATAGCTTTAAGGAAGCCATGGCAGACCCGGAGTCTGCAAAATGCAAAGAGGCAATGAATAGCGAGATCCAATCCATGTATGATAACCAAGTTTGGAATTTGGTTGATAATGTACCCGGACGTAAGACCGTTGGGTGCAAATGGATCTTTAGGAAGAAGACCGACGTGGATGGAAACGTACACACATATAAGGCGCGATTGGTTGCGGAGGGCTTTACTCAAACTCCCGGAGTTGACTATGATGAGACCTTCTCACCAGTTGCAAAGATAAAGTCTATTAGAGTGATGCTAGCTATTGCCGCATTTCATGATTATGAGATTTGGCAAATGGATGTCAAGACCGCTTTCTTTAACGAAAAGTTGGCTGAGGATGTTTACTTGGCTCAGCCAGAGGGGTTTGTGGATCCGAAGCATCCGAATAGAGTGTGTAAGCTTGAGAAGTCCATTTATGGACTTAAGCAAGCATCTCGCAGATGGAATCTTTGCTTCGATGAGAAAGTCAAAGAGTTTGGATTTGTACGAAGCGAAGATGAATCATGTGTATATGTCAAAGCCAGTGGGAGTATAGTTAGCTTTCTCGTTCTATATGTCGATGACATATTACTCATAGGAAACAACATCCCGACTCTGCAGGAGGTTAAGTCCTGGATCGGGAAGTGCTTCGCTATGAATGACCTCGGAGAGGCTTCCTATATTTTGGGAATAAGGATAGTAAGAGAGAGAAGTAAGAGACTAATAGGACTTAGTCAGAACACTTACTTAGAGAAAGTACTAAAACGTTTTAGTATGGAGAACTCGAAGAAGGGAGAACTACCGATACAAAGTAATGCCAAGTTGAGTAAGACTCAAAGTCCGAGTACCGAAGCTGAAATAGCAGAAATGAGCCGAGTACCATACGCTTCCGCAGTTGGCTCAATCATGTACGCTATGACTTGTACTCGCCCTGATGTAGCCTTTGCTTTGAGCATGATTAGCAGATATCAAGGGAATCCTGGCAGAGCTCATTGGATTGCAATGAAGAATATCCTTAAGTACCTTCGGAGGACGAAGGAATGGTTTTTAGTCCTCGGAGGGAGTGATAACTTGAAGGTGCAAGGGTATAGTGACGCCAGTTTTCAGACCGACAGGGCCAACTACCGTTCGTAGTCGGGCTGGGTCTTTACCCTGAATGGAGGAGCAGTAACTTGGAAAAGTTCCAAGCAGGAAACCGTAGCTGATTCAACGTGTAAATCAGAGTACATTGCAGCGAGCGAAGCGTCAAAGGAGGCAATATGGTTGAAGAACTTCATTAGTGATCTTGGAGTTGTACCTGCCATAAAGGAGCCCATGGAGATTTTCTGTGATAATGAAGGAGCGGTTGCCTTGACCAAGGAACCGAGGGATCGTGGTGGATCTCGTCATATCGATAGAAAATATCACTTTATTAGACATCGTGTAGAAGAAGGACAACTCGTAGTAAAGAGGATATCATCAGAAGATAACCCAACAGATCCGCTTACGAAGGGACTGAGTAGGGTTAAGCACTTGCAGCATGCTAGGAGTATTGGGCTGAAGGATGATATTAGCATAGATTAGATAGTATTAGAAACATGTAATAGATAAATGTAATTAACATTTGATGATTAAATAAAGGAGTTTTATTTATGAGTAATGTTACTGTCTTATGTTAATTGTTAAACTATTGTTTCTCTTTGCATGTTTTGACTTCCAGAATAGTTGAGTTTATTAAGAATAATCGAATTATTCAAATTGTCCACAATCGTTCATATGTCGGAAGTAGATATGAATGAAGATTGTCATGAATCGGTGCGTTGATTGTCTAAATGGTATTAGACATAGCAAAAGATTGTTGCGACGTTCATGAGTGCTTATGAACTGGTTTTGAGCATTAGAACAAACCCACGCTTGCTGGAATCACCTTATGGAATATGATATAAAAGGGGTGATCGCAAGACGATAATATCATATAGTCTTAAAACCTAGATATATGGTTTGTTATTTGTTAATTGGTTGTACATTGATAATGCGAAAACGCATCAGTAACTCGGTGTTATAAAACGCATTATTGTGTATAGTTGATTAATGAATAAGTAAATGCATATAAGTCGAAGTTTATCTGTGAATTTTATCCTAAGAGGTTAAAAGCGATATCTCGGCTGCTCGATGATTTGATTTGACTTATGTGCCGGGCCCGGTCAGAACTGAATTGATGTGTTCAATTAAGTTCTATGTCGAATAAATCGGAGATCGAGGAACCTGAATGCTTGACTAATTATTCCATAGAATTGTCAGCATGATATCTAACAGACGACTGTACGATCCCTTATCTAAAGGACAAGATTGATCAGAGTTTGAAAGCGTCTTTGAGAGCTACGATTGCAAATCGAATTGTACTTGTGCATATAGTTACTAGACTTATCCAAGTGGGAGATTGTTGGAATAGTGTCTAAGGCTGCAACTATATTAGGCAAGTAATTGACTCGATTGTGCTTGGTCCTTTTGGGTTGCCTTCACCATAGCAACTTGATAGGATGATTTATTATGAGAGAGTAAATATTATTAATATATTTTAAGTGTAATATAAGGAATAATAATATTGTTGTTTGATTGATATAAGTCATAAATTAATTGGGAATTAATTTGGTGACTTAAAGATATTAATTAAACAAAGGGGTATAAACTGTCAATTGTTTGATAGTTACACGTTGGGCTGTAAATCCTTAAGGAATGAGGGTTGGACGATTTCTAGGCTAGGATAAGCCTCAAATTCGTCCAAGGCTTTATCTTGGAAGGGATTTAGATTGCTTTGAGTAATAGTTATCCAGCCAAGGTTTTTGAGTGAAACTCAAAGAGCCTTACAAGTATAAATAGACCCCATGAGCAAGGGAATTCGATACCTTCTCTAAAGAAAGGAAACCCTAGCCGAATCTTCCCTCTCCTCTCTCTCAAATCATCCTCTTTGCTAGTTGGTGTTTTTAAGCCATTAGAGGAGTGACAATTGTGACTCTAGAGCTCCAAGACAACAAGATCAAACAAGTGATTCAAAGGTAAACTTCCAGATCTCATTTTGTATTGTTCTTATACCTAATTAGTTATTAGAAGTCTTGGATTCAAAGGATGTTTAATTAGAGAAACCTAGATCCAAGCATTAGGGTTTGCATGTGCACATAGGAATGTTCATATGGTCAAAACCCATCACAACAATGGTTACAACGGATAAGGTAAAGACTTAACATATTTAGATGAATAATTGTGCATTGTCAAAAGTGTTGGGTTTTGAGCATTCTAACACTCCTAAGTGTACATGCAACCCTAAATACCTTGGATCTATGTTTTCTCTATTATACATGCAAATAAGAACTTCCAAGGTATTATCCTAATCTAGCATATAAAATAATGAATATAACAAGATAGAATACATACCTCTTTCATGTAGAAAGTCTTCATGAAGCTTGAGTGCCTAGTGCCCCAAGTGTGACACCTCAAATGGTTCACACAACACCAAATACAGTTGGAATAACTTGAGAGAAATCTACAACTCATGAAATCGGCTAGCCCTTCATTACTCACACTAGTGGCCGATTTTTGTCAAGAATAAGATCTTTATATAGTGTTACAATTAAGGTAAACCCTAATTGTCATGACTTTCCATTTCCTTGGATCCATGGGTTCAAATACACCATGGAGCATCCATGGACCATCCTATGGGTTTTAGCCCAACTTGATTATCCATGGAGCATTAGCCCACTATACAAGTATGGATGATTTACACAATCAACCCATATATTTAATTAGTCTTCTTTTGATCACTTAATTAATCCTAGATTAATTCTTGATCAATACTAATTAAATAATCTTATTATTCTTATTATTAATTTACTAGAACTTATAATATATTAATAACCATAAGTGTCTTATTTCTCTCATTATAGTCTATCCAAGTGCATGATGCCATGCAACCCAAATGGACCATGACGGGTCGGGTCAAGTCTTACCAATTATAGTTATGGACTTAGACATTAATCCAACAGTCTCCCACTTGGATAAGTCTAAAAATAATATTGTGTATGACTTCAGGAACCAACTGGCAATCGTAGCTCTCAAAAGCTTCTGTCAAACTCTGACCTTGTCGATGAACTCTGACCTTTGTCAGTGACTTGTCCATTAGATAAGGGATCATATATTCCTCCATTCTAGATATCATATGGACTGAGACATGGATTATAATCATTCTCTCTGTCCATTTGTTGTTTCCCGATTTCCGATTTATGACGACTGACTAATTGAAAAAATCAAATCAGTCCTGGCCCGGCCGAGCACTTCCATTTGTCATCATCAAATCATCGAGGGGCCCACAGATATCGCTTTTATCCCGAAGGTAAAAGGAATGGATAAACTTCGACTCATATGGCTTGTTCTACTACTTGTTGAATCATACACAAAGACACGTTTTATAGCACCGAGTTACCAAATGCGTTTTCGTGCAATCAATGTACTATCAACTCATAGTAACAACTCATATCTCTAGGTTTGAAGAATATAAGATATCATCGTCTCATGATCACTCGTGATAAAATCCATGAAGTGATTCTAATGAGCGCGGGTTGAATCCAATACTTAGAACTTATGAGCACTCATGAGTGTTGTAGCCCTTTGTCCAACACCTTAGACCTCTACAAGCCAACCCATGACAATCTTAATTCATATCTACTTCCAACATATGACCGACTGTGGATGGTTTGAATAACTTAGTCATTCCGGAAGAATAACCCAGTTTATTCGCGAAGTCAAAACATGCAAAATGAAACACAATAATAATTAAATCCAATATGGTATCAAAAACTATGAACATAAATAAAACACCTTTTATTTATCACCATATGATTACACATTATTCATTGTATACTGTTTCAGCTATCAACTTTATTCTTGAATTTAAAACGATAGTTGTCCCATGCTCCAAGCATGTACACTATGTTTTCTAAACATTAGTCATGCCATACACCAAGTATGCATACTATGTTTGTCTATGATATTCACTTTATGAACTAGATCAATTGAACATACCTCCAATGATCCTCTTTTCACAGTCACAAATCCTTACTGCAAATGCAAGAATTCCAAATTCATGCCATTTACTGAAATCTGTTAGATTCTAAAGTTATATGCATTGATCTTCTTGTAATGATTATGTACAAAGTCAGAAAGACTTGACAACCATCATTACAGAGTATTCCAAAGGAGGTCAGCTCCTTGGAAACATCCTTCTTGCATTAAGTTTCCTAATCTTAAACAGATTGAAAATTCTAACTTTGAAACATTTCCAGATTCCATTTTGACTATCACTTCTGAACAAGAGTTGCCTCCTTACAGACTATGTCGGTATAGTCCTTCCAAAATTATCACTATACTTCAAACTGTCCTTGAGCACCCAGTCTTTGATAAACCTTAGATTGTCCTCGACAATTGTTTAATCCTTTTAATCATATCCAGTTCTAAACCTTTTCCCTTCTTAATGCCCTAGGCCTTTGGAAAATTTTAGAAAGGATGAATATAGCACATGTAATCGATCCTATATCCGAAGCATATGAGACACGATTCATGATGTCTCACATAAAGACTAAACCAGTCTTTTGCTATAATATTTCCATTTCAATTTGCCAAGTTCTCATAATTCAGATTATGAAAAGGGATGCCGTAATCATAATCGATTTTAAGAACGCAAATAATGGACTCATATACAAAATTTCCTTATGTTGAGCCATTCCAACATGAAATTCATATATATCCTTGACTAAATGATTAAAACCTCACGATCTAAGCTTATAGATTTGAGATGAAGTATAATTTCCTCTCCCTTAATTATAGCAAAAAAACCTTTTCCCAATTGAAACCTTTTGTTTTCTATAATTAACATTGCTAACTTGCAATACTTATCATAATTATCATGCTCCCACTAACATGATGATTATTAGCATAACGCTTATGCTCCCACTAGCTTTGACATGTACTCAGAAATCAACTGACTTTCTTACCAAAGTTCAGATTTCTGATACTAGATTGTTTTGATAAAACTTTATCAAAATCATACACCTTCCCTTAGATAGCACACTTGTGTGTCTAAACAATTATGAAGAGGGATGCCGTAATCATAATGGTTAGACCTTTTTGCCACTTCTCACAAGTCCATGTTAGTGTGCCGGTAAACCACACACGCTCCACTAACGACTTTGAAAATGCAAATATCACAATTGCTATCTAAGCTAAAACCTACATAGTGAAAGTATTTTCTCACCATCATTTTCATGATTCGGAGAGAAACCTTATGACACTTAGATTTAATGGTGTATGTGTTCTTATCCATGTGAATTATCAAAACCATAGTCGCAAGACAAGGATAATGACAAATACAAACTCATATGGACTGAACTTAATCTTAATTTCTTGCCACCTGGCAGCTCAAGGGCCTGCCATTGCTTCCAAGTTGTTGTGCAACAAATTGAGAACTCTAAGAACTCATATGCAAAGGCAACTTTAACTGGAATGGGCACAAAATATGTCAACACGATAGGTTATAAACCTCAAGTCGTGTGCTAGTGAAGAACTTCAGGTTTATTCTTGATTAGTTCTTGAGACTTTCAAGACCTTTAAGACTCCCACAGTCCTCTTGACCTATAAGACTCCCTTGTCAAACATCCAAGAGATAGTGTGGATTCTAATCAAGACAAACACTTCACACAATTGGCCTTAGGATGTCTTTGTTTTATCCAAAACATCACAACTTACCAATTTCAAATGTACAAGAGTAGAAAACTTTTACTCTTACATTTGACTTGTGTTTTTAAACCTTCTCTAAGACATGTCACTCAAATTACAATCTTGGAGTATGACTCTAAGACTTGTATTGGAACGAAGTATGACTCATCTTCTTGATTTAACCACTTCAACAATTCAAGTTCCTCTTCTTAGTCATAAGAATGCACTAAGATTTCCTTAGAGAACTAATTTTTATATGGTTTCTTAATCATTAAGATGATCACAAAAACTGATACTAAAGTACTCTCCCATCTTTTCAGATTTGAGAAACTTTTATCCTTCTGCCTAATTTGATTCTTCTTATTCGCTCTGCCATACATTGGAACCTTTTCCAATGTCTCAGAGTTACACTTAAGCTTGTAAGTATAATCATGTTTACTGAGCTTTAGTAAAGTATGCCGAATTTTGTGGTGGACTTAATCAGTGCACAAGAATGTGTACTTGATCTCTTAGTCCTTTACTTGACTCAAACATCCATGTGACCGAGTAATTAGTCTTAATTTTTCCAATACTTGAAACTTCTCATTCATCATGCTATACAACTTGCATGATCCCAAGTTCCGGTCCAATTGAAACTTGGGTGATGAGAATCTTTCCTTATTTGGTAAATTTAGACATTACCACAACTGAAAGAATCAATTTCATACTTCCACTCTTGCTATTAATGGAATCTTATAAGCAACAAAAATTTCCACAGATGCCATTGTAAGGATATTTTAAAATAAATAAAATCAAATTTTTCATTTTCTTTTAAAAAACTTTGCGGAAAACTTATCCTTGCAATCCATATGAAAACTTGTTGTTATCTATTCCTAAGCAATATCTCATAA
This sequence comes from Lactuca sativa, assembly GCF_002870075.4. Lineage (NCBI taxonomy): Eukaryota > Viridiplantae > Streptophyta > Magnoliopsida > Asterales > Asteraceae > Lactuca > Lactuca sativa. The sequence goes on from NC_056628.2 coordinate 98,379,289, forward strand.
CTCTTAAGAAGTAGCTCAAGAATCCGATCTTCAAACTGCACGATAGAAATCCATCTATGTGATCAGATTCAACATATTCTTTCTTTAAGTTTCTTTACTTTTCTTTGATTCTTAAAACATCACCATGTGACCCAGTCACATCATGTATCAAGAATCTCATAATAGAAACTTAACAGAGTAAGATAGTGGACTTTACCAGAAGTAGAGTCAAACTTATTGACTTTAACACCCTTAGGTAAATTGGCAGCTTCGCAACCAATGCCCCTTCCTTTGGCAATATAAACATATGGAACCTTTGGTAATGGCACACGGGACTATCACAGACTTAGGTTTTCTCTTTACCATTTGGTCAACCGAGTTGACTATGGCCGATCCCTTTCCATTGGGAAAAGAGAGCTTTACTAGATATTCAATGTCATCATTGTCAATGTCCATAAAGTTTTAGGAAGTTGATCTTAGCAAATAGATAAGATCATTAAGGGTTTTGTCATAGTCTGTTTCATAGGAGTCCTAGAGGAGCTCACTATGTGACTTAGAAAGCGATTGAACCACCAACTTTCTCAAGACTTTGACACCCAATTCTCCTGGCTTGTCAATATGTGACTACATCTCCAAGATGTGATCACACCTAGACCTTGCCTTTCCAATAGGGCTTGAGTGACCTTAAACTTTTCAAGAACTTGTGGGTTAGGGAGAATAATTGGAGGAGGTGAAAGAAGTATGATTTCTATGGGACATCTTCTTCATTTAGAAAAGCTTGTTTCAAGAGATTTGGGAAGATCATAGCTGTCTAAACCAGACATCTTTTGGGAGATATTCAAGATAGTTGATCTTAAGTCCTTAATATGACACCCAATATGAAATATTAAGGCTAGGACCCAACAAACTATTTTATAACTTAGAAGAGGTATGCCGTAATCCAAGCTATAAAATATTTGATGGTAGGTGAATGACGATTCACCAATTTCCACCAAGATAAACGAAATGTATTATTAGGTTTTAATTGGTTTTTGAAACTCCTAGATCTTTGAGATTCGTTGAACTGTTCAATGGCATGTTTCAATCTCGAGTGTGCCCTTCAGGTTTTGTGACTGGGATGCCGAGGATCACAAAACAAGGTGTGAAGTAACCATGCAAATTACTTGGTACCCTAAGTGTTTACCCCTCAATCGATGTGTCGGTTAACCACACACGCTCCATCGATACTATGATAAAAATTAAGTTACCCTTTGCCTACCTTGTTAAATACGAGTTAGTGTGCCGGTTAACCACATACGCTCCACTAACCGACATAAACAAAGTGCAAAGTGTAATGTCATGGATTAGCACCTTATTCACATTTTCCTAAGTAACTAAGATTGGGTATTTATAAGAGTTTAGTTACTTAGTATTTGTCATTAATACTTTTAATGAAGGGAGAATTATAGTCCTGTCAAACCCGTTCGGCTAACGACCCTCCACCAGTCAAGCAAGCGGTGGGTGAGAGTGGACACCCATTAAGTTGCCATTTAATAGGCAACAACCTTATACCCACCTTATAGACCGGCTTCATGAATGAGGCGTACTAGCGGTAAGACTGACTTTACTCTTATACATATATATTATTAACTTATAATATTATAAAGTATAAGGGTTGAATTTTAACTTTTAAAATTCTAAGGGCTAACTTGGAATTAAAGTATTCATAAGAGAAAACTTTACAAATTCCAAAACTTGAGGGCAAGTTTTGAAACTATTCAAAACTAATTAATTCCATAACTTATGTGTTTAAAGTAGTTTTAATCCAAAAACTCTTCAAGTTCCATAACTTGAGGACAAGTTATGGAAGACATTAAACTAATAAAAGAATTAACTTTTCTTTATTTTATAACTTATGGAATTAATTAAGGTTACACTTTATTTATTTATTTATTAATGAAGTGACTCTTGAACCTCCATAACTTAAGGACAAGACTCTTCATCTTTTGTAACCATTGCCAACTTTTATGAGTTTTATGAAACTTAAATGTGACTTTTCAAATAACTTGAGGACAAGTTACAAAAACACATTTTATAATCAACTCTTAGATTAATTTGGATTGAAAACAACTATTTCACTCAACTTTTCTATTAATCTAAGCAACTCATAAGAACAAGATAATTCAAATCAAACTTTTTCATGTAATTAGTCTAAACCTTAAACTAATACAAAACATGAATCTATTGACAATTATCTTTGGAATTGGATTAGCATGAACATTACAACATCAAAAACAAGTTTATAAGTTCAAAAACATCTTAGGGTAATGTTCCTAGTCCAATTCCAGCCGAAAAAGTCGAATTTATGCTGTCTGGGAGTCCAACTCGTCGAGTGCACGAACCAACTCGGCGAGTTGGATGCTTTTTGCCTTGGACTCGGCGAGTCTGTTGGGCAGACAGCATCAAAACTCGATTTTCCAACTTCTTTTGCAAGTATAACAAGAAAACAAGCCTTGGCTCTGATACCACTGTTGGGTTTTGAGCATTCTAACACTCCTAAGTGTACATGCAACCCTAAATACCTTGGATCTATGTTTTCTTTATTATACATGCAAATAAGAACTTCCAAGGTATTATCCTAATCTAGCATATAAAATAATGAATATAACAAGATAGAATACATACCTCTTTCATGTAGAAAGTCTTCATGAAGCTTGAGTGCCTAGTGCCCCAAGTGTGACACCTCAAATGGTTTACACAACACCAAATACACTTGGAATAACTTGAGAGAAATCTACAACTCATGAAATCGCCTAGCCCTTCATTACTCACACTAGTGGCCGATTTTTGTCAAGAATAAGATCTTTATATAGTGTTACAATTAGGGTAAACCCTAATTGTCATGACTTTCCATTTCCTTGGATCCATGGGTTCAAATACACCATGGAGCATCCATGGACCATCCTATGGGTTTTAGCCCAACTTGATTATCCATGGAGCATTAGCCCACTATACAAGTATGGATGATTTACACAATCAACCCATATATTTAATTAGTCTTCTTTTGATCACTTAATTAATCCTAGATTAATTCTTGATCAATACTAATTAAATAATCTTATTATTCTTATTATTAATATACTAGAACTTATAATATATTAATAACCATAAGTGTCTTATTTCCCTCATTATAGTCTATCCAAGTGCATGATGCCATGCAACCCAAATGGACCATGTCGGGTCGGGTCAAGTCTTACCAATTATAGTTATGGACTTAGACATTAATCCAACAAAAAGTACGTCACTGGAAGTTTAAAAGTGAACACTAAGTTTTACAATGTTGTAAGTTTTATAAAAACAAATTATAAAACTAATTTGAAATGAAATAAACAAATAAGGTGTGTTTTTAAATGTAGTAACCAGTGATGTCTTGTAAACACATTTGGATTAGAAAGTTGTAAAAATATCATGTTGGGTTTCAAGAAAACACAAGTAAAGCATAATGCATAAATGAGGAAGTGGTCAACCAAAACAAAAGTGGTTTGAAAGACCCAATGAAGCTTTTACACGTAATATGAACTTCAATGTCATATGTTTAAGTTTTATAGCATAGAGTCTAAACACTTTTATAAAAGAAATTGTTTCTAAGTTTTTTGAAAACGTGTCAAAATGGTAAGAAAGGTTTAAAATTGTTTATATGCCCTTAAAAGCACATCTATCAATTGAAATGGATTGAAATGAAATTGAAATAGCAATGTTAAAACAAATATTGGTTAAATTGAGTTTTGAAGAAAAGTGTTAAATTAAAGCAAGTTGTCAAAAGATTTTTAGCGAGAATATGACGTAAATTGTTAGGAAAGGTCTAGTAAGTTGTATAAAGTGGTTATAAAGTATTTTATCGATGATAAGGAATAAGTATGTTAGTGTAGCCGATCGTACCTAAATACTAAGGTGAGTACAAGGCGAGTGCCGATATCTTTTCCCCCAAGATAAAGGACAAGAAAAATTGTTTGAAAAACGTTTTATGGTGTCAATACAGTTTACGACCTTTTATAGAGGTCAAAGGGACATCCTATGTTAAGTTTTAAGCTCAAGGTGTAAACAACGTAGAGCTAAATCGTAGCGTAGTAATAAGGTCTCACGTATGCGTTAAACCTCCGTGTCTCCTCGTGAGTCGAATTGGGAATGCTTTCCAATGATATCCAAGTGGCTACTTAGAATCGACTCATTTACCTCGTTACGCGATGCTCCAATTTTCATCCGTGTCGGTATCGGAACGCTTTCCTAGTTGTAACTCTAGTACGAAGACAATGAAGAGGTATTGAGGAATAATTGGTATAGGTTTCGACTTATGATTATTACTAGTGTATATCTAGCTACTAACCTTACATCTAAAGTCAATAGCTACTGAGGAATACCCATTCGTAGTACTATGTGCATTGCTCCTAGAGTGGCTAGTGATATAACCTAAGTGGTTAACCTAGCACTTGATAAGGGACAATAATATTTCTAAATAAAGGCATTGTTATAAAAGTGCACTTAGTTTCTAAGTGTATCTAGATGAATGCCTATAATATGCAATGCTCGTACACACACCGAAAAATTTTGTTTTTCAAAAGTTTAAGTTAAAAATTGTTTTGAACTTAATTCTACAATAACCGTTTCCAGCCTCACATTAACTTTCCTTAATTAAGCATAGTTGGCCAGGCTATACTTAATTAAAGTCCATTAATGTGTACTCGAATTAGTTATACCAGTAGTATGTTCAGTATTTTAAAAACGTTTAGAAAATTTTTGGCTATAGTTGTGGTTCTCCAAAGGAAAACCGGTATTCTCTATAACCTTCGACTCTGATACCATTTCCTGTCACACCCCGCTAAAGCGGAAACACAGGACGTGACAGTACAAAGGGTTTCATAGCAAAAGTTAAAAGACAACACCAACCATAGTATTAAAAATCATTACAATTTTATAATGGGTTTGAACAACTTTTAAAAGAAATTACAATGTAAATTGAAATACAACACATGCGAATGCTCCTAAAAGTGAAGTGTCCCTAAGTGCCACTTACTCGATGATTTCGGAAAAAGCATGTAAAACGAGCATCAACTATAAAATAGTTGGTGAGTACTTACAAGTTTAACAAAATAATATTGGTTCATGAATTGAAATCAAAGTTTTGATAAAAGTTTCCAATAATAAAAGTATATTGTTAAAAGGAGTAAATAAGTTGGTAAAAACAAAGTTCTTTGTCATCATGAGAGATAAAGTATGTTGCCCGAATAGGATGCAACATTCATATTCTCATCGAAGATAAAGTTCGTTACTCAAACGAGTAAACAAGTTTCATTGCTAAAAATGAGCAATCAATTTCGTTGCTACAATGAGCAAACAATTTCATTGCTAAAACATGTATATGAGTTTTCAGTAATAAAAGTTCGTTGTTGTAATGAGAAACAAAGTTCATTGGTATAATTAATAAACAAGTTTATTGCTATAATGAGAAACCAGTTGATTGCTATTATTGATAACAAGTTTATTGCTATAAAGAGAAACGAGTTTGTATGTGTATGAGCAAACAATGAGTCTCAACCAAACCTATGACTGAAGCCCTATCAAGATCTATGCTTATCGTTCCATAGATGAATATGGTATCATGCACTCCAGCAATAGGACGGGTGAGGAGTTGTCAATTCCTAATTGTGCTATCCATAATGACCATTGGCTGAAAGAGTTAATGGTTAGAGATAAGGGAAGGGCCTTAGGACGATAAGTTCTCATGTTTCGTGTTGCATAGACATACATAGAGAGACATAGCAATACAATAGCAATCATGATTGATACAAATCAATTTAAATACGACATGCAAATAATAGTTTTTCTGGACATGCTTTTCCACCCCAAAACATAAAACCTGAAAATGGGAGAGTGCGTGAATACTCACAATATACAGTGAGATGATGCAAATGATGCATTGATCTATGCTCCACTGGTACCACTATCGATTCCTACAATAATGGTATTCGCTAGTGAGTCTCTAATCGAAATCTAACACTAGTATACTTACTACTACATAAAATTATGCCAATATTGTTTCAAAATTTAATATTGATAAGTTACAAACATTTTTCTGTGAAAATTTAATTTCAATGAATCAATTGTTATATAACAATTTAAGTGGAAATTTCCCGTTATTGAAATGTTAATATTTAACATTTTAAGAGGTGGTCCAACGATTAAATATTCAAAAACTAAATTAAATTAGTTCTAAAATTTTCCAAAGTTTGAATTTAAGTTTTAATTGAAGTCAAAGACCTCAAGATAATTTTTCTTGAATTTTTGATTTGTCTGACTATTTTTCACGATTTTTGTTTCTTGAATAACCATAAAATCATGAAAAATACTAAAATGTTAATAAAAATTACCAAACTTCAGATGTTGGTTCTAAATGTACTGAAATACTTCTAGATAAATTTTCATGGATTATGAATATGTATAACCATTTTTCATATATTTAATCTTCTAAATAGATACAAATTTATGAAAAATAGAAATCAGTTTCCAAAATTACCCAACTTTTTTTTATAACTGTTATTCAATATTATTAAGCTGGATAAAATATAAAAATGGATTTATAAACTGTTTAACCCAGTTTTATGATTTTTGTACATTTAAGTGTATTAAATCTTGGGAAAATAGAAGAAAAATAGCATACAGAAGATAAAAATCATCAAAATTTTTATTTATCATCCTAACATATTATAAGAGTTTTTGGTAAATTTTTATTAATTTTGGATGAATAATAACTATTTTCCTGTTTTAATTCATTATAAACACAAAAATCATGGGAAAATAGATATACATTATGACAAATTCCCAAAATATTTTTCTTGTTCTTAAATGCTGGGTAAAAGCTGTGAAAAATAAGAACTAATGTTTTAACTTTCCCTAAAGTTGTTTTATGATTTATTAGAGCTAAATAAAAAGAAAATTAAAAATCGTACTAAACAGTAACAAAAGTCATTGAAACTTCATGGGAGATGTTTACTAACTTAAAGAATCATCCAAGAATTTTTCCCAGAATTTATTTACTAGTGTAAGTATTTTATATGATTTAACACTCTATTTTCTTATTATTTTCTTATAAAAATAAAGAAAATATATATTGAACTGAAAATTTCCAGAATGCATCTTAATACAATTTAATAACAATGAAATTTTGTTTTCTTATTTTTGATGTTGAAAACCATGCTTAAAGGCTCAATAAAATTTATAGAGAAAACTTGGTTCTTGTGATTTACGTAAAGATTATTGATGTTATTTTGACAATTTTTGCAACATGTTACAAAGACTTTTGAATCAAGATCTTTTTGTTCCTATTAATAAATGATATTAAGAGTTCAAAATAATTTTTGAATGATTTTTAGTGATGAATAAGTCCTTTGAACATGCAACACAAAACAAATGTTCATAAGGAAAGTGCTGTTTGAGCAACAGGTTTGTAAAAATTGATAAAAATCGAAATATTAGAATTTTCCAGTGATGTCAGATGGGTTTGAAAGCTAACTCAAAATTTTATATTTCAGAAAAAGAATCACGAATTTTGGCTAAGAAATGAGTGATATATGACAGTTTAAAGTCAGATAAAGAAATCTGACAGATTGCATGCATGATGATTGGTTAGAAAAGTGGATTTTCATCATTTCCTTGAGTAAATCTTTTCAAGTATTTTAAATATATCATGATAAACTCATATTTTAGTCATGTTTCCAGAGATCAAAAGATTAAAACTTATCAAAATGTATACATGCATTTATGAAAAAAAAATTGTTTCTCAAAAACTCTTAACTTGAGTTTGATGTTTTAATCCTTAAAATCGATTTTTGCACTAAGATCATGAACATGCAACCTTGTTTATCATACATGCATGGTGTTAAAACACATCCATCATGTTGTACAAACCATTTTAACAAAAAGAAAACAAGGTTGAAGAAGACGAAGAAGGAGAAAGTGTAAGAAAAGAACAAAACTTGAAGGAAAAGTGAAGTAGAAATCGATTTTACCTTCAAGAATACCACAAGATGATGAAGATTTCGAGTTTGAGGAGTGTTCTTGGGTTTGTTTTCTGGAAAATTTCTTGGTTCTTAGAGGGAGGAAGAGAGAATGGAGTGGTGTTTGGAGAGAAAATATAGAGAGAAGGTAGAGAGAGTTTTCTAGAGAGAGAAAGAAGAGAGATGTGCGTGTGTTGGAGAATGAGAGTGTGAGAGAGATATGGGGAGAGAGGGATCCGATTTTAGGGGAGGAGAGGCTCTCTCTCTCTTGTGTCTTTTATAAATATTCAAATATTTTATAAAAATATCCAACTTTTTATAAAATGTGAACCTTAACCTAGTTTTTATGCATAAAGCTCTTGATTTTTTACTTATAAATCAAGGGTAAATGTTAATAACTAAATCTTTATTTTTCATTGAATTGTATTTCATAATAATTATTATGATAAGATAATATTATAAGGTTCATAATTGTTTTTATAGGATTTTTAAGGTTAAAGTTTATAAATATGAGTTTTAGGGCTTTTAGGGTTTTGGAGTTTAATAAACTTTGAATATCAAAATAAATAGAATATTTGAGACTTTAAATTATCTTATGGTATTATAACTCTTTTATAGTTATAAATAATGTTTGTAATTTATTTTTATCGGTTTATTGGCATTCTATGTAGTGATTCCGAGATTCAAGCGAAATTGAGGAATCGAGTATACTAGTCCTAGTCTTCAATTTTGACTTAAGTTCCTACGAGACTCGGACCTAATTTATACCACTAAGTCAAGTGCATGATGTGTGTATATGATTCATAAAAAGGTGTTCGATTCAAAGAGCGACCCGAATATGGATAGTCACTACAGTTAAATAGTTGTAGAATTCACGTATCAATGTGAAATCTAAGTACACCATCCATTGTTTCTATCTGTTTCCAAGTTTCTACTAGGTTATAACTTTGCTTGTAATTACTAAGTCTAATACGTGTTGTGCCTATATGTGCAACTAAGTCTAGTCAAATCTAGAACCGACTCGAATTTTGACGGTTGTCACAACAGCTGAAGGCACACGAAGTCAATTATACAACTCATGACCTAGAGTTGGGACAATGGTCTTCATGTTGCAGATATGAAGACATTACCTATACGGAACCAGGTGCACTATCTTCATGATTGGCCATCAATACAGCTTCTTGATGTCCAGATACATCTTATCCGGACCTGGGTGAATAGAGTATCTAGTTTTGTTAGCTTCGTTCATGACAACCTCTCTATAACCACCGAACCTTGAGGTCCAGATCGGATTCATGAAATAATAGACTCCGTCTCCCTTGATCTCTAGTTTATTTTCCATTCCTCTCAAGGCTTCACTCGACACGTTCTTTAGTTTTAAGGCTTCCAGTTGAGCCTCTCTAATTTGTGCAGATAGGTGGGAATGGATAGTCATTGTCAGCACCTTCACTCTACGACCTGAGCATTCCTTTTGGCTAAGGGCATCCGCCACCACATTGGCCTTGCTGGGATGGTAGCGTATTTTGCACTCGTAATCATTGAGTAACTCTACCCATCACCATTGTCTCATGTTCAGCTCCTTCTGATAGAAAATATGCTGTAGGCTTTTATGGTCAGTGAAGATAGTGCACCCGGTTCAGTATAGGTAATGTCTCCATATCTTCGATGCGAAGACCACTGTCCCATCTCTAGGTCATGAGTTGTATAATTGACTTTGTGTGCCGTCAGCTGTCTTGAAGTATAAGCAATAAATTTTCCTCGTTTCATGAGCACACAGCCTAGGCCTTGATTAGATGCGTCACAATAGACAACAAATTCATTCGTCCCTTTGAGCAGGGACAAGATACGTGCGATGTATAGGGCGTGGTTTTATGTTTGGAACGCAGTGTCTTGCTTTTCACTCCAACATAAGGGTACACCTTTCTGAGTCAGAGTGATTAAGGGTTTTGCAATTCTGGAGAAATTCTCGATAAACCTGCGATAATAGCCAGCGAGACCCAAGAATTGATAGATTTCTGTGGGCGACTTCGGTGCTGACCTAGGAAAGTTACTTTTCAAATTCATAATTCACACTTGGAGAATGTCACGTATAGCTTCTCCGTCCTTAGGGTTTCTAGCACCAATCCTAAGTGGTGTATGTGATCTTCCTCGCTTCTGGAATATACAAGTATATCGTCAATGAACACAATTATGAGCTTGTCCAGGAAAGAACAGCACACCTGACTCATCAGGTCCATGAATACCGTCAGTGCGTTGGTTAGACCGAAGGGCATTACTACGAACTCGTAGTGACCATATCGAGTTTGGAATGCTGTCTTAGTAACATCATTCTCGTGGACCCACAACTGATGGTACCCTGATCTTAGGTCTATTTTGGAGAAGTAGCTGGCTCTTTGAAGTTGGTCGAAATGGTAGTTGATCCGAGGAAGAAGATAACAGTTTTTGATGGTGAGCTTGTTCAATTCACGGTAGTCAATGCACATCTGGAAAGATCCATCTTTGTTTTTCACGAATAAGATCGGGGCTCCCAGGGGTGAGGAACTTGTTCTGATGAATCCCTTCTTGAGCAGCTCATTGAGGTGGCTGGATAAATCTTGCATTTATGCAGGCGCTAGGCGGTATGGGGGTTTAGCTACGGGAGTAGCTCCGGGGATTAGGTCGATTCGAAACTCGACTTGGCGCTCAGAAGGGATTCCCGGAAGCTCTTCGGAAAGGACATTAGGAAAGTTGTAGACGTCAGGGATGCTCTCAAGGTCCTTTACTTCATGTTTCTCATTAACCACATGGGCTAGAAATGTATGACACTCCTTTCGAAGAAATTTTTGGGCTTTGATGCATGAAATGATATAGAGGTTCGAGCTGAGTTTATCGCCATAAATCATGAGGATTTCACTAGTGGGTTAATTAAGACGGATAGCTTTTTCATAACAAAGGATATCAACATGATTGGGTCTCAACCAATCCATGTCGATGATGACTTCAAAGTTCTTTATGGAAACTGACATAAGATCGATTGGAAAGGAATGATAATTTAGGGTAAGGGTACAGCCTACGAATATGTTGTTAGTTCTCTCTTTCTCACAATTAGCCATCTTGAAGGTAAATATTTCAGTTAGAGATTGGGGTTTATGTTTGAGAAGATGCTTGAATACATGACAAACAAAACTTCTCTCCTCACCAGAATTAAAAACTATGCATGCATATGAAGTTGTCGAGGAGGAACATACCCGTAACAATGATAGGGTCAACAACTGCCTCCTCTTGCCCCATAGATAGTACTCTCCCTATGATGCCAGTTGTTGTTGCCTTGGGAAAATTTCTCTTATAATGCCCGACCTCCCCATAGCCATAACAGATTTGACCGATACCTGCTCCTCGAGTCGTGTGACCCTTCTTGCCACAATTGCTGCAAAGAATTTCACGCCATGGGCCGGGATTGTGATGATGATAGTTGCACTTGTTACATCGAGGGAGGGTACCAACATATGTACTGGTAGGTGCCTGAGTGGTAGGAACAACGGCAGGAGTAGTAGCAGCATAAACTGCAATCGTTTGCTATTTCTTTAAGGGCTCTCGTTAAGGCTGGCCCTTTTGTTGCTTCTAGAGTATTCTTTTCTCGCCACTCTCTTTTTCTGGTTCGGGAGCGGCTATCACTTTATCAAGATCAACTCCTTGATCTATGAGAGTCTACACCAGGCACTTGGCGCTGTCAAAAATGGTTGGCCTAGCAGCTAAAACATTTCCTTGTGTTGGGGGCGTCAATCCCCAAATGTACCTCTCTATTTTCTTGCTTTCCGAGGTGACCATTCTCGGGAAGAGAAGTGCTAGATCTTCAAACCTAGTAGTGTAGGAAGCAATGTCAGAACCCTTCATCTTCAGCTTCCATAGCTCGTGCTCCAGTTTCTACATCTCGCCCCGTGGGCAGTACTCAGCAAGCATGAGCTCCTTTAAGCTCTCCCAACCCATAGTATTCGCTACTGGCAGGGTTAGGGATTTGACTCGACTATTCCACCAGGTCAATGCTCTATCTGTGAAGGTGCAAGCAACAAACTTCACTTTGCTCACTTCAGAGCATGCACAAATCTCGATGACCGATTCAATCTTCTCAATCTATCAGGTTAGGGCAATGACGCCTCCATTTTTTGTCAAAGGATCCGGGCTTTACGTTCATAAAGTCATTGTAGGAACACTCCTTCTGATGTCCCTGACCGCATTCCAGATTGAGGGGATGGGCACCACTTCCTTACCCGCTAGAGTCACCAGAATTTATCTGTGACATTACGGAAGCCACAACAATAGTAATATCTGCTTGAAACATAGTAGTATCGAATTGAGGAGATGGTGGATTTGGATCTATTGGCGAATTGTTGTTCTTTCTGTTGGGTCTTTTCTTTGGAGGCATCTTTTTCTATATCAGGAAGAAGAAGATGGTAAGTCCCTTAGACTTTTGAATCAAGAGATATAAAACAAGGTATATCTCTATCTGATAGGCAAAGTGTGCTCTAGGCGATAAATAAGGAAAAGTTACTAATACAAGTAAACTATCACTAAGAAAGAATGAGTAGCAACACTTGGAATGAAACTCTACAATGTATTTGGCTCTGACTAAAATACTCCTATAGCCTTTTAAGTTGTCTGTTTTGTTCTATTGACACATTGTTGTATGTACTTGGTAAGTTTTAGGCCTGCTGCAACACCGTTGTCACTCCCAAGCACATGTTGGTCATCTCGAATAAATATAGTTGATCAGGCTATATTGACCCTAGACATGATTACATAACTGCCCAGGTTCAACTGCGATGTCAAACACCCAAATACTTTTGTTTTTTTCTATTCATGATATTAATTCTGGTATGTAGGTATACTTGTATACTTCTTGTAAAACACTTATATTTTAAAGTATACTTTTAGTTCATAGCACTTTGGCCCCTTAGTGTTTATAGTTGTATACCATGTAAGGTTCGATATACTTAGTTCACTATAAACAATAGCTCTGATACCAATTTGTCACACCCCCGAACCGTTAGAACAGACGATGGAAACGTCTGGGGATGGATGACGTCATGCGTAGTATCACAACAATTGCATCATAGTAATCAAGTAAACACAACCATTACATTGCATATGAATATTTACATTTGTTTGAAATCATAGTTTGTATACATCAAATGAGGCAAAAGTAAAGGACGCGACTCTAACATGCTCAGTCTTCTCCAAAAGTTGGCAAGGGTACCCGTCTATCATTGTCTCGTGAATACAAGCGGTTTTGAAAACGTATCAGCATAAAGGTAGTGAGTTCATAAGCATGTTTTTATATTGAAAACTAGTCACTGAATTTGTACAAATGGTTTATTTTCATTATAAGTAAAATATCGTTTGTGTCGAAATCCTGGTTACCCCCAGTATGTAAAATGAATTTTTTTTTTAAAACCCTAGCTACCACCAGTAAGTAAAGCATGTTCTATTAGAAAAACTTGGCTACCACCAGTAGGTAAGATGTATTCCGTTTGAAAACCCTGGCTACCACCAGTAAGTAAAGTAGTCTTATTACTTAAATTAAAACCAAAGGTTGTATCCCTGGAATACCCTCCAGTGTAGTATGTAGGTAGTCTTATTAATTAAAATAAAACTATTGAAGAATGAAAATCCCGTAAACTAAGGTTAGTTTACACTATTGTGAGTTTGTATAACCATACTAATATGATTGATGGCCTTCTTGACATTTCTTCAGGCTCGTACGTTACAAAAGTTGTCACCCCAGTCATGCCTGCCTAACTGTAGCTAACAGTTCAGTTGTGGGATTGTCAGTACCGAATATATCTATTTACAAATCTCACGCTCTCCCTCCAGGAGACTCTGGTTATACTAAAGGTGAGGATTTACATGTACCCCGAAGGGTACAATGAACAGAGGTCTCACAATCTTGTATTAACTAGTTTACGTGTTGTTTAGTTGTTCTTATACTTGAAACCATTTGTTTACTATGTAGAGTATAAATAATTATACACAAAATAATTATTTAATATGATACTCTAGTTATCTGTATGTAGTAATGGATCAACTAAATCTGTCATAGTTTATGTGTTCAACCGTGTACGTAGTTTGAATCTGTAAAACTGGTAATGAATTCCCCAAACTATACCTATTATAGTTTGACTGGTATGTTTTGTTCATGTATTGTTCTGAAAACTATGCAATTATGTTTTAGAAATCTTCCCTTATACTCCGCATGTTACAACCTTGTACGTAGTCTAAATGTTTGATGTAACACCAATGAAATTGCATCATTTATTAAATTGTGAAAACCTTTATGTTTGGCTTGTATTCCCCCCTAAAAACATTTTAAAAACTATAAAAGCGTAGGGGTATGAATTCACAGTTTGTTAGGTGCAAAGGATTTGAAGTGGAAGATCCTCGAGTCGATGCACGTGGCACCTAACGGAATCCTAATATCAATAAATACATATCTAAATCAACGATTTCATTAGATAAAGTGTTTGATAAACACTTGTTTTCAATTAAGGAATGTTACCGGGTCTTGGTTGAATTGAGGGAACAAGCTTTTCACCACTTATGAGCTGTTTATATCCGTAAATAGGAGTTTACGGCCGTAAAGTGGTTTGCAGTCGTGAACAAGATTTACGGTCGTGAATGGGGTTCTGTTGGAATTAGGTAAGGAATAAGTTTCATCTTATCTGTAAAACTTGCAGCATATTCGGTGACACTCATCCTTTCCTTCTTCAGATTCTTGAATTTATTGTTCATCTCAAGAAGATATTACTTAGAGTTGTATTGCATTTTTAGTTGCACCAAGAAATCTTCCTAAGACATCTTGCTTGCTTCTCCCTTGGGCATCATATTACCTAGTAGCTTCCATCAACTTTGTACTCCAGAATTTAACAGAGGAACCGCGAGAGCAGTCTTCTGTCTGTTGTTACATTCGTAACTCTCAAACATTGTCGCCATCTCGGAGATCCAATCCATAAATTCCACCAATGTTGGGCTTCCAGAAAGACTCGATGGTTTGGATGCCATGAAATCCTTGTAATTGCATCCCTGTTTGTTGTTTCTTCTGTGTTGGATATTCCTTCTAACCATTGGTTGTTTAGCTTGACAAACGATCCTACTATATTTTCCTTCTTCCGACTGTCCATCATTCAACTTGGGCTGTTCAACAGGCTTTGGGGGTTCATCTTTATTGTTCTCATGCAACATCTACCTCATCTCATCCCTTTTTCGTCTAACATAGCCTAAATCATGGCTTGTACTCCAGCCATTATGATTGGCGTAGGTCTAGCTGCTACTATTGGTACTTGCTTAATTACTTGGGGTTGGGGCTGTTGATTCTGATTTTCGTTCGCATTTCCAATTCCGCTTCGGGTTTTTTTCATTTTGATCTATTAACCAAATCAGATGTTCGGTTTCACGTGTACTTCCTAAAATATCTTATACACACTCCTCACGCTTATCGCTTAGCATTCTAAGTTTAATTCTAGAAATAAATCCTTATTCCTAGTTCTCTTAAACTAATGCTCTGATACGATTTGTTTATGCTTAATTTTTAAAGTCAGAGTAACCTTTTAAAGAAAAGCATTTCAGAATTTGTTCCCAGAAAAACATAATAAATACGTTATTAAAGCAATTCCGAAGAAATGTATTTAATTCATTTGAAAACATTGGTATGTCATCGTCAATACAGAAACATAAGCATAAACAGACCTTACATTTGTTATCGCTAGTGATTTATATCTTCTTAATGTCTCAATGTAATGTAACTTCTTATTGACACTTGTGATACAAATAAACTAAGTGGGTTAGGTTGGGAAACCTGGTGAATGCATAGGGTTTTCAACCCACAATAATATAATTATTATTTTTATACATCAAACAATCAACCCAATTACCCATCCCCATTATATTCTTTTCTCTTAAGGATCTACCCTAAGAATCGGCTATTCCTCGTTCATTCGTTCCTAAGGATTATCCTAATGAATAGGAACAAAGTCCATCGTCGCCAAGGTTTATACAACAGGCACTAAGTCGATAGTCGCCCAGGCTTATATAATAGGCACTAAGTCCATAGTCACTAGGGTTTAGGCACTAAGTCTATAGTCGCCATGTTTATACAATTGGTACTAAGTCCATAGTCACCAATGTTTACTTATATCCTATTTCATCCCTCCTCATTCATCTACCCATGTTTTACCCAACATATTCGTTCATATACAATACATATATATAGTTTAAATCACTTAAAACATGTATAAAATTGTTCATCCAACACAGATCTCAAATAAACAGATAATATGCACAGATAGCATGTAATCTATATAAAGTACTTCATATATATATATATATGTATAAGATGAAAGTAACTATGCACTTACTTGTTAAAGTGATGATTCCAAACTCAGACATCACTTCGCTTCTTAACAATAGAATTTGCTTCGACGAAACCTAGTATTATTATCACTAGATATTAGTCTAATATTTACCATGACTAATTATTAGTCTTAGCATTATTATTATTATATAAGCGTTTAAACAATATTTTCCAACCACTATGTACAGACAGGGGCCAGACATAAAACACCAGAGGGCAGGACCATTTTGGCATATAGCACTTTTGAAATGCAACAACCCTATGCGACCCTTTAAAAAATATTCCCCGTACCGCGAGTAGTTAAAAAGATATTATAAGGACACTTAGATAAGTCATAATAATGTCCCAAATATTTTTTAGAAGTTCATAATAACAATACTAATTTTAAATAAGCCATATCTAAAATAGGGTAAGCATAACTTATTTACAAGGGGGTTTTTGCTAGGAGTCGGGCTCTGCAGGGGCAGAACTTCGTCGCTAAACCTTGTTAAGAAAGATGCTTGCAGCACTTTAGCGCTTACCTTACTATACTAAAACTACAAAAAGAGAAGTCGAATCACGAGGCACCAAAATGCTCGAGAGATAGGAAGAGAAAGACTCTTGAATCAAGAGAATGGTGCAAGAAATATGAGAGCCTAGAGGCTCTTATTTATAGTAACTAAATTTTCAAAAACCACCATCTATGTTTACATAAATGACTAAACACCTATTTATAATACTATTTTAAATACATTTAATGATATTTATACTAAACTAATTTAGAAAGTACTCAACATTAATCTTATAATGACCGCATTGTCGATACCTTTCTAATGATATATACATATGTATATATATGTAGACGTATATATGATTTACGCTTTATTTTAATATGTGAATGTGCTGTTAAAAATTATAACTCGTTCATACGAAATCCATTTTTGACATTTTTTATATCCATGCATTGGTATTTACGAGTACTACAACTTTCATTTAGACGCTGTCAACTAATTCTCATTCTATCTCAGATTTACAAAACTGTGTCGAATTTTTTGTGCTCAAAGAGTATGCATATCTTTAACATACGAGCTCTATTCTCGACGTTCTATATATCCATGCATTAGTATTTATGAGTACTACAAATTTCATTTATATTCCATCGACTAATTCTCATTCTATCTCGAATTTACAAATCTGTATCGAATTCGCCGCGCTAGAAGAGTAGGGACTAAGTTTCGTCCATATCTTTCGCATACGAGCTCCGTTTTTGACTGATTTTTTATCGTAGAACTTCTATTAATGATATCTACATTTCACTTTTAGAGTTTTTTGGTTAAAAAATTACCGATCTAAAATTCGAATTTCGGGTTGTGCACTACTATGTTAAATCTTACAAAAAATCATAACTTCCTCATACAAAGTCAGACTTGTACGTTCTGTTTATGCACATTCTTGGTTTAATATATACTACGAAGTTCGTTTAGATCGCTAAGGCTAGAAAGTATTTTATCGTAAATTCACTTTTTATAATTGACGGCGTCGTGTCGGTTTTGTCGTATAATTTCGACGGGTCATAACTTCTTCGTATAACTCGGATTTTGGCATTCTTTATATGTATAAAACCCTTGTGACATATAATATATCTTGGTTAAGGTTATTTATTCTAAATAATCTTCTGTTAAATAGTCATTTTGGACGCTTATTGTCTCTAAATTGACTAGTCTGAATCTGCGGGCGTTACATATCCTACCCTTTTGGCTAACGACACTCCACTGGTCAAGGAAGCGGTGGGTGAGAGTGGACACCCATTAAACTACTATTTTATAGGCAGTAACCTTATACGCCCTTATAGATCAACTTCGTAAATGAGGCCTACTAACGGTAAGACTAACTTGAGGGCAAGTTTTGTAAGTTTCAAAACCTATGGAGTTAACAAAAAACCATTTATGAGTAAAAGACTTTTTAAGTTCATAACCTATGACTTTAAATGATTTATTTAAAAGAAAACTTTTCATTTTCCATAACTTGAGGACAAGTTATGGAATTCATCAAAATCATTTAGATTAAAACTTCTAATAAGAAAATCAAACAATTTGTGAATGATCTAAGTTCAACTCATAAGAATAAGAGAATTCAAATCAAACAAATTTTATGTAATTAGCCTAACCATATAAACTAATACAAAACATGAAACTTTGACAATTATCTTTTAAATTGGATAACCATCATCATTACCACATCAAAAACAGGTTTATAAGTTCAAAAACAGTTTAGGGTAATGATCCTAGTCCAATTCGAGCCAAAAACATCAAAATCTGCATTCTGGAGCACCAACTCGTCAAGTGTATGAACCAAATCGGCGAGTTGGTCAGAAATGTGCTTGGACTCGGTGTGTCCCCTAGTGGACTCGACGAGTCCACTGTGTAGAACAACAGATAATCGATTTTTCAAGCGTAAACAACAAGTGGCATCAAGTATAATTGAAAACAAGACTAGGCTCTGATACCACTGATAGGTTTTGAACATTCTAACACTCTTAAGGTGTGCATGCAACCCTAAATACCTTGTATCTATGTTTTCTCTATTATACATGCAAACTTGAACTTTACAAGGTATTACCCTAACTAGCATACAAAACTTTGATACTTGGGTAATAAAACAATTTAGATGCCATACCTTTTCTTGTAGCTTGTTGATTGGAGCTTTTAAGAGCTTAGTGCCCCAAGTGTTGCACCTCAAATGGAATCACACAACGCTACCAACAAATGAAGGAACTTTGGAAGAGGTCACTTGCACTTCATTAAATCGGCTAGCCCTCATGCATAAGCCTTAAGTGTCGATTTTAGGAACCATGGGGTTTCTTATATAGTGTGGTGGAATTAGGGTTACACCATGCAAGCCTTAATTTCCATGCCTTTCCACATTCCTCATACTCCATGGGTTTTAACCTCCATGGAGTATCCCTGGGTCACCACATAGGTTTAGCCCAACATAAGGTACTATGGATCATAATCCTAATATATAAGAATGAATGATTTTCCAAATCAACCCCTTATATTTAATTTGTCTCTTTTGATCACAAAATTATTTCCAAATTAATTCTTGATCAATAGTAATTAAATAATATGATTTCATATTAATATATTAGAACTTATAATATATTAATAAACCGTAAATAACCTCTTCTCAATTATCCATCCTTCAAATTGTTCTAGTGTCATACACTCCAAATGGACCATGCTACTCTCGGGTCAAGAACATACCAATAATAGTTATGGGATTAGGCACCTAATCCAACAAAACAAAGATCACTTTCAGCCCACAAGTTGTTTTGAATTTTTTAACACCTTGTTTCAGAACGTTTAGTGATTCAGGCCTCGCGGACCGTAATACGGATATGCGAAGGCTTTAGGGCTTTAAAGAACTAAAGTTTGGACGTTAATGAAATAGGTTATTGTTGGTAAGGAGGTATATGATGGGTTTTACAAGTTTTAAAAGTCATATTTTTGGTGGAAAAACATTAACCCTAAATTTGCGTACACCCTGACGATCAATGTTCTCACAATGATTTACAAACAAAAATTTGAATCCAAGAACCCTAAAGTACATTGCTATTTTCAAAATAGGAGAAGGGTTATTATAAAAACATACCTTTTAGTTTATTCTTGTAAATAAACTTAAGTTCCTTCTTTGTAGAGCTTTACAAAGTCAGCACCAGAAATCTAATGTTCCTGATGGATCACACCCAAACACTAGAAGTTGGAGGCTATTGAAGAGAGAAAGGAAGGATATGATTTTTGGCTTTTGGAGTCTCTTGGAAGAAGTGAAAATAAAAATCATAAGGAATGGGGGTATTTATAGGGCTTCAGGAGGTGCATAAAAGGCATGTTTCCTTATGAATAACCATAACCCTTTTCATCCCCCCAAAGCAACCCTAGAATTCCTTAGAGCCCAAGAAATGCTCCCTTAACGCCCAAAAAATGTCCCATTTAATGAGGTTCTATAATCAATCAATGTTGAACTATTGGACATTGGCATTACTACTCCTTCCACTTTTAATTATTCCAATTAATCCTAAAGTTAATTCCAATCAATTTCTGATTAATTTATAATTAAACAATATAATTTCTAATTAATATATTTTTCACAAAACATATTAATAAATTATCTATTTTGATTTCTCATTAATTTATTAATCATATAATAAATTAATAAATCATTCTCTCTCTTTCTCTCTCTCTCTCTCTCTCCAAATAACATTTGTCACACCCCCGAACCAGACGGCGGAAACGTCCGGGGGCTGTCGTGACTCAATTGCATACCATAACATTGAATATATATGAAACATAACAACATTCGTCACCATTCATTACATAGTACAACCAGTAGTGTTTACATGTCATACATTGTTTAAAACATTACATTCCCAAAAATTAATTTGTTCCATTCATTCAAAAATAAACTGCAACCGTCACTGAATATGATTTCCCTTGATTCACTGGTTCCCTGAGAATACAAGTATTTTGAAAAACGTCAACATATGAAATGTTGGTGAGTTCATAAGTAGTGTTTGAAATCGAATGTTTGTATTGTTTGAGAAACCACCAGAAAATCCGATATTTTCTGAAAAGAAAAGCTTTTGAAAACGTTTGTGAAGATCCATAGGTATGCTTGTTTGTTTCTATACTTGTAAAAAATGTTCATTGAAGATGTATGCATTTCAAATCTGTATGTATTGAAAACCCTAGGAAAACCCGATGTTCCCCTAGTTCCTTTGGAATCCATTAAGTTGCGTTGAAACCATTACGAAGATAGCAGTGTCAGTCCCAGGCGACGTTGGAAGGTTCTCGAGCAGGATTATTTACTACAAACCCGCGTTACGTAAACGCCCAGTTTGTAGATATACTAACGATTCCCGAAGGCGTCGTCAGTACTAATCGCGTTATCCAATCGCCCTGACTAGGTGTAGTCCCACATCCGAAGAGAAAGAGGACACGAAGGCCTCGATGACTCTATTAATCGGTTGGGGATAATATGCGTGCGAGGGGTCCCCGACCCGCCTCGTAAAATATGCAGACTCTTCTAGCAATACCAAGGACCCTTGGGGACCAGTGGTACAAGCCATTGAAAGTCACTCTACGTTGTGCCAAGTCGGTGAAACTCAACACCTCGTAGAAAAATATGCGTCTTCGGGCCTTAAGATCAGGTCATTGGGCTAGTTAGGCCCAACAAGCAAGATTTTACACTTTTGGGGCCCGAAGATGGTGCGTAGACGTCTGTGCACACTCGTATGTATATGTATTACCAAACGTTATTTGTATGAATCGTAGTATCGAAGAGTTAGTAGTTGTAGATTTCCATTGGCTCGAGACCGAGCCAATTCGTTTAACAACGACTTTTGGTATTGTAATGAGTTGTATTTCATCGATAGTCGCGGTGCCATTATTTGATCAAATTGTACATATTGAATTAGTCTTGAAATATTTCTGTTTTTCAGCCCCTCATTGTTTGTAAAATTTACATTTTCAACCCTTTTATTAAATACTTCCCGGTTTGGTCCTTGAACTATTTTTCTTGACATTTTAACACCAAAAATTATTGAAATTAATATTTTTTAGCATAATTTTCATAGAAAACAGTTTAAGTCCCTGAAAATGCAGTTTTTCTCGGTTTTAGCCCTCCTTTTCGCAATTTTGACAATTTTGGCCCAAATTGGAAAATTTTTGCAACTTTGGTCCTTTTTAAATTTAAAAAGCATTTTAAACCTTTGAAAAGGATTTGGGACACTTATAGTCCACTGTTTTACAGAAATTCACAGTTTTGGCCCTCCAAAACAGAAAAATTCGCATAATGGGCCTCATTGGGCCGAAAATGTCATTTTTAGCCCATTAAGCTTGAAATTTATGTTTTTAATCCTCTAATTGACTATAATTCCAGAAATAATTTTATGGAAACTGTTTTGGCACACTTCATCCATCAGAATCTGTGAAATGTCAATTTGGGCCCTTAATTTTGTATTTTTCACATTTTTGGCCCAAAATTTGGGTTTTTAACCCAAAGAAAATTATTACTAAACCACTTAGCCATTTTCTTGAAACACTTTGTGTGTAGAAATATATTTGAAGCTAAGATCATAAAACATAAGTTATATCTCGGTTTGAGGGGTTTTAAGGCTAGATCCAACATAAAAACACATAAAAGCATACATATAAGCATGGAAATCATACAAGGCATACAAAACACATATAGATCTACACTTTCACTTGTATTCCCCCCCCCCCCCCCCCCCACAAAACTCATAAAAACAGAAAATAGGGGGTATGAAGCTCACCTTGGGTGTTGATTCGGTTTTTGAAGAAAGATTGGAAGAAATGAAGTGATTTTTGGCCTTTGCACTCCTTGATGAACTTTTCGAGATTATGGGGGTTTCTAGAGTGCAAGATCATGATTTTTGCATGGATTAGGAAGAGATGTTTGATAAATAAGGAATACAAGTCATAGATCCAAGCAAAACCTTACCTTAGATGATGATTTTTGTGGAAGAACCTTCTTGAATGCTTCCTAATTTTCGAGATTTTGGATGGAGAGGGAGAGTTGTTCTTGAGTGATCTAGAGAGGATTTGAGAGATTTTTGTGTGTGTGTGTGGGTGTATGGCCGAGAGTGAGAGAGGAGAGAAGGAAGAAGTGATTTTGAAGTGATGTTGCATGGATACATGGACTATATTGCATGGATACCCTATGGACAATAATGAGGTGGCACACTTAAGTCAACTCTTCCTTATCTTCTTGGGTTTGGGCCTTTGGGCCGAGAATGGTGGGGAAAAAAAAGATTTTTGGGCTTTTTGGCCCTTAAGCCCAATATTTGAGGTAGTTTGGGTGATCATTGGCCTTATAAAATAAAATTGTGATTTTTATGCTTTATTAGGCTAGGTTAGGTTAAATTATGGATCAAAGCTTGTGATTTATTTCATTCTAGGTCCAACATGGTCCAAAATGTTGAAATAAATAAGTGTGGGTCCAATTAGAGCCCAATTAGGGTTCTAAGCCCATGATAGTCTAATTGGAAGCTTATTGGCCCATTTGGATCCAATAAGGAAGTTCTAGTCTAAAATAGACTTAACAAGAACTTCTAGGGTCTCCAATTGTTTGATGACTATTTGTAGTACTAGCATGTTGTGTTTGATTGAAGTTTTTGATTCACATTAACTTGAATGTATAGATTACATGGCTCAAAATTTACAGTTGTGACATCATCCCCCCGTTAGAGGGAATTTCGTCCCGAAATTCTGTTTGAAAGCTAGATTTAAGAATGCTAGAATATGTGAGGGTACTTCTGCTTCATTTGATCTTCGCGTTCCCACGTGAATTCTGGCCTACGCTTTGCGTTCCACCGTACCTTCACGATCGGGATGCGACTTTGCTTAGTACGCTTCACCTCCCTGTCCATGATTTCGATTGGTTCTTCGACGAACAGGAGATTCTCATTGATTTTGATTTCGTCAAGAGGAATGACAAGGGTTTCATCTGATAGGCACTTTTTCAGATTAGAGACGTGAAACACGGGGTGTACACCGTTTAGCTCCGCGGGTAGTTGTAGTCTGTAGGCTACCGGACCTATTCGGGCGACGATTTCGAAAGGTCCAATGTACCGTGGGTTTAGCTTTCCCCGTTTTCCGAAATGTATAACTCCTTTCCAGGGTGAGACTTTCAGCAATACTCGATCACCGACCTGGAATTCTAAGGGCTTTCGTCGTTTGTCGGCGTAGCTCTTTTGTCGGTCACGCGATGCTTGTAATCGAGCTTTGATCTGGACAATCTTTTCTGTGGTCTCGCGAATGATTTCCGGTCCCGTTAATGCCCTGTTTGACGTATGTGTTCTTGCTAGCTGGGTGTCACCTACTTCAGCCCAACATAACGGTGATCTACATTTACGCCCGTACTGTGCTTCGAACGGGGCCACCTTGATGCTCGAATGATAACTATTGTTATATGAGAATTCGATCAACGGCAGGTGGGTATCCCAAGACTTTCCAAAGTCTATCACACAAGCACGAAGCATGTCCTCGAGCGTCTGAATAGTTCGTTCACTTTGACCGTCCGTTTGTGGGTGATACGCGGTGCTCATATCGAGATGAGTTCCCATTGCTTTGTGGAGTGATTGCCAAAACCGTGACGTGAACCTACTGTCCCTATCCGAGATGATAGATTTTGGCACTCCATGGAGTCTTACGATCTCTCGTAGGTACAACCGCGTCAGTCTCTCCATCTTGTAGGATTCTTTGATTGGTAGGAAATGGGCAGATTTCGTCAGTCGGTCGATTATTACCCATATGGTGTCCAGTCCGTCCGACGTCTTGGGCAGCTTGGTCACGAAGTCCGTAGAAATCCCCTCCCATTTCCACTCAGGGATTGCCGGTTGCTGTAACAATCCGGAAGGTTTCTGGTATTCCACTTTTACTTTGGCGCATGTAAGGCACTTACCAACATAAGTCGCGATTTCCGCCTTCATGTTAGGCCACCAATAGTGTTGCTTGATGTCCAAATACATCTTGTCCGAACCGAGATGAATGGAGTATCGTGTCTTGTGGGCTTCCTTCATAACAGTCTCCCTAAATCCTCCGATTTTTGGGACCCAAATACGGTTCATGAAGTAGTATACCCCATTCTCCTTGACTTCTAGGTTCTTCTCCATTCCGCGCAATGCCTCGCTAGTTCTATTTTCCGCTTTCATAGCCTCTGCCTGGGCTAGTGCAATTTGAGTGGCCAAATGAGACTGAATGGTTATCGAGTGTGTTTTCGTACGGCGATTAGAGTACTCCTTCCGACTTAAGGCATCGGCTACTACGTTGGCCTTGCCTGGATGGTACTTGATCTCGCATTCGTAGTCGTTTAACAATTCCACCCATCTTCGTTGTCTCATGTTCAGCTCCTTCTGATTCAAGATGTGCTGGAGGCTCTTGTGGTCCGTGAAGATGGTGCACTTTGTACCGTACAGGTAGTGCCTCCAAATTTTCAAAGCGAAGACCACGGCTCCCAGTTCTAGGTCATGGGTCGTGTAATTTACTTCGTGCGTCTTTAGTTGGCGGGACGCATATGCTATCACTCTTCCACGTTGCATGAGAACGCAACCTAAGCCTTGATTCGACGCGTCACAGTAGACTACAAAATCTTCCGTTCCTTCGGGTAGAGATATTACAAGAGCGCTACAAAGAGCTTGCTTCAAGGTTCGAAACGCAATCTCTTGTCGGTCTGTCCACTTGAATGGCACGCTCTTTTGCGTAAGCAAGGTAAGTGGCTTGGCGATTTTAGAGAAGTTTTGGATGAATCTCCTATAGTAGCCTGCTAGGCCTAAGAACTGACGAATTTCGGTGGGCGTAGTCGGAGTTGCCCATCCTTCCACAGCTTTGACCTTAGAAGGATCCACATGAATTCCGTCTTGGCTAACTACGTGGCCTAGGAAATTCACACTCCGGAGCCAGAACTCACACTTGGAGAGTTTGGCGTAAAGCTTTTCCGTTCGCAGAGTCTCTAAGATTTGTCGAAGATGTTGGCCATGCTCCTCTTTGCTTCGAGAATAGACGAGGATGTCATCGATAAACACAATGACGAAGTTGTCCAGGAACGGTCGACAGATTCGATTCATTAGGTCCATAAATGCGGCGGGTGCATTTGTTAGACCGAAGGGCATTACAACGAATTCATAATGTCCGTAGCGGGTTCGAAAAGCGGTTTTAGGAATATCCTCTTCTCGGACTTTGAGTTGGTGGTATCCGGACTGTAGATCTATTTTGGAGAAATAACTAGCTCCTTGGAGCTGGTCGAATAGATCATCGATTCGGGGAAGTGGGTAGCGGTTTTTAACAGTGAGTTTATTCAACTCTCTGTAATCGATACACATTCTGAAAGATCCGTCCTTCTTTTTGACAAAGAGCACCGGAGCTCCCCATGGCGAGTAGCTAGGTCGGATAAATCCTTTGTCCAGAAGCTCACTGAGTTGGCTGGACAATTCCTGCATTTCAGCAGGTGCCAACCGATATGGTGATTTAGCGAGAGGAGTTGCTCCTGGAACGAGGTCGATTCGGAACTCAACCTGTCTCTCTGGGGGTACTCCTGGAAGATCTTCGGGAAACACGTCCGGAAATTCACACGCTACTGGAATGTCTTGGATGTTAGTTTCTTCTTTGGTCTTGTCCACTATGTGAGCCAAGAACGCCAAATTGTTCTTTCGCAAGTGTTTTTGTGCTTTGATGCACGAGATGAGACGAAGATTCGTACTGGGTTTATCTCCGTAAATTACTAGGGTTTCGTGATTTGGGAGACGAAGGCGAACGGCCTTCTCATGGCACATAATCTCAGCATGGTGGGGGCTTAACCAATCCATGCCGACAATCACATCGAAACTCCTAATTGATACTGGCATCAGATCTATTCGTAAGACGTGTTGGTTGAGGGTTAGGGTACATCCGATGTAGATTTCCCTAGTGGATTCGGTTTTCCCATTGGCCATTTCCACCGTATAGGTTTCATTTAGCTTCTGGGGTTGTTGTTTTAGTAAATGTTTAAACTTCTCGCTTACGAAACTTCGCTCCACTCCGGTATCAAATAAGATGCATGCATAAGTGTGGTTTAGGAGGAACGTACCGGTCACAACTGCGGGGTCCTGAACTGCATCACTCTGACCCACAGTCAGCATTCTTCCTGCTCCTCTGTTTCCTGAGTTGTTTTTGTTAGGGCAATCTCGACGGAAATGCCCCGTCCTTCCACACCCGAAACAGGTGTGGCTAGGCCCTGCGTTGTTGCCGCCGGCATTGGTGTTGTTGGTATTGCGGTGGTGGTTGTTGTTGTTGTGGTTGTTTCCCTGACTCTGGTTCTGAGAAGGATAAGTCCTGCAGAACCTTGCAGTGTGTCCCCTTCGGTTGCAACTGGTGCAATGGAACTCCTTGCATTCTCCATGGTGATGGAAACTGCACTTATTGCACCTGGGAGCGTTACCGGAATAGGGTCTTGAAGCATTTGAAGCAGCTGAGGCTGGAGCATGTGAGGTGACTGGAACCGGCGCAGTAACAGCGTTAACTGCCACTGTTTGCTGCTTTTTAGAGGTCTCGGGGCCCTGACGCCCCTTTCTCTTGTGGTTCCATCCTTTCTTACCATCACCCTCCTTCTTCTTCTCAGTCTCCACTGGTTTTTCGCCCTTTTTGTTGTTATGATCATATAGTCTCTTTGCCAATCTCTTTGCACTGTCAAACGTTTCAGGGTTTGCAGCTATCACATTCCCTTGAATGGGGGATGTCAATCCCCAGATGAATCGTTCGATCTTCTTTCCTTCTGATGTGATCATACCCGGGCACAACAGAGATAGTTCGCTGAATCTCGATATGTAAGCATCGATGTTCCCATTCTGCACCGTGAGATTCCATAGTTCCTGTTCCATCTTCTGTATTTCGCCTCGGGGGCAGTACTCAGCCGTTAACATCTCTTTCATTTCTACCCAGGGTATAGAGTTGGCTACAGGGAGCGTCATAGCTTCTACGTGGCCATTCCACCAAGTGAGTGCTTGGTCCACAAAAGTGCAGGCCGCGAACTTCACCTTCATCTGTTCGGGGCACTCGCATATCTCGAATACCGACTCTACCTTCTCGATCCATCGCTTCAGAGCGATCACTCCTCCAGTGCCGTTGAAGGTTCGGGGTTTAGCGTTCGCAAAATCCTTGTAGGTGCACGTTTTAGTGAGTCCTTGGTTCGTCCCGTTGTTCGAACTTCCGGATCCTTGCCCGTTACCTCCTCCGTTGTTCCCTCGGTGAAGTTGTGCCATAGCTGCTGTGACCGCAGCAGACACGGCTGCCTGGAAAGCAGTGGAGTCAACTTCGGGCGGGATTGGTTCGGGATTTCCGCGAGTAGCTAGGCGAGGCATCTTTCTGTCATGAAACGGAAAGATGTTGAGTGTACGTGGTTTCTGTGAGGTTGTGATCCTACTAGCTAGGTGTATGGTGCGAACCTAAACATTACTATCGTCAAGCATACAATCATAACGTCTCAACACATAACAACTGAGAATATCATAGCAAAACACACAAAAGTTAATTAATATTATCCGCATTTAGTACAAGAAAATTTGCTCGTAGGAGCATACATATGTAGCACTATTCCGACAGCATAACGACTCCATGAGTAGTGTAGTCACTTAAACATAGAGCCGGAGTACATAACATAGTTCCTAATAACCTACTATGATAAGTCTATCCTTAACCGCGATGAGCTGCGTCAGGAGGTGGTGCCGAAGATGTGGACGCTCCCTGAAGACGAGCCACCAAGCGTTCTGCATCCTGGAGTCGAGATTCCCACCTTACCTGCCTCATGTGAAACTCCCGGAGGACGTCACGCGTCTCCTGTTCCGCACGCTCGACCCTAGTCCACAGCTGGCGTACTTGATCAGCAGTGTCCTGAGCAAGGTCGCCGGTGTCCCGTAATCGTCTCACCATGACCGGTAGGGCTCGGTCGGCCGGTCCTCCATCCCTCAAGTCAAAGAACTCACGTGACATGTCAAACGGGGGTCGCTGTCCCTGATGTCTGCTCCATCTCCAAAGATCAATGCCCCAAGGAGGGGTAGGTCCAGTGGGTCCCACACGATAAGCAGGCACCCTGATCGGGTAAGGGGGATCGATGACCTCGGACTCTGCGTCCGAATCACCCCCTTCGCTGTCATCGAGCTCCTCTCCGAAAGGTTCTTCGTCTTCTTCGGGTTCGGCAGGCTCGCCCTCGACTTCTGCCTCCGGTTCCCCGTCTGATTCCTCTTCGGGGTCCTCCTCAGGTTCTTCTTCAGGCTCTTCCTCAGGCTCCTCCTCCTCTAGCCACCCGTTGTTTCCCTGATTAGGGAAATAGGGGTCTCCAGGGTGATGAAAGCCAGCCATGCTGTCTGCGCGAGTACGTAAATATGCTACATTATCCTAGGATGCTACGACTATTGTACAGACTAAGCAAACATTCTCTTTTTGGGTGATAAAGGGTATAGTTTTAGGTTCCCTGGCTATCCCGATCTCATCAAGACGTGTGTTAGTTTTACCTTGGAGAGAATGTAGCTGATCAGGCTACATTCACTCCTTGGTATCCCTAAGAACAGTCTCGAATGAACCGAGATACCAGCATTATTGTGTTTGATTCAGCATTAGGTCCTTATTCCTAATGCAAGCAAGTGTATTTTATTTACTTGTTTTGTTCAGAGTTATGTTAGTCCTTCTTTTTGGTTTATAGTTGCATATCAATGTATGGCTCGACATGCTAGTTCACTATAAACAAAGCTCTGATACCAACCTGTCACACCCCCGAACCAGACGGCGGAAACGTCCAGGGGCTGTCGTGACTCAATTGCATACCATAACATTGAATATATATGAAACATAACAACATTCGTCACCATTCATTACATAGTACAACCAGTAGTGTTTACATGTCATACATTGTTTAAAACATTACATTCCCAAAAATTAATTTGTTCCATTCATTCAAAAATAAACTGCAACCGTCACTGAATATGATTTCCCTTGATTCACTGGTTCCCTGAGAATACAAGTATTTTGAAAAACGTCAACATATGAAATGTTGGTGAGTTCATAAGTAGTGTTTGAAATCGAATGTTTGTATTGTTTGAGAAACCACCAGAAAATCCGATATTTTCTGAAAAGAAAAGCTTTTGAAAACGTTTGTGAAGATCCATAGGTATGCTTGTTTGTTTCTATACTTGTAAAAAAAATGTTCATTGAAGATGTATGCATTTCAAATCTGTATGTATTGAAAACCCTAGGAAAACCCGATGTTCCCCTAGTTCCTTTGGAATCCATTAAGTTGCGTTGAAACCATTACGAAGATAGCAGTGTCAGTCCCAGGCGACGTTGGAAGGTTCTCGAGCAGGATTATTTACTACAAACCCGCGTTACGCAAACGCCCAGTTTGTAGATATACTAACGATTCCCGAAGGCGTCGTCAGTACTAATCGCGTTATCCAATCGCCCTGACTAGGTGTAGTCCCACATCCGAAGAGAAAGAGGACACGAAGGCCTCGATGACTCTATTAATCGGTTGGGGATAATATGCGTGCGAGGGGTCCCCGACCCGCCTCGTAAAATATGCAGACTCTTCTAGCAATACCAAGGACCCTTGGGGACCAGTGGTACAAGCCATTGAAAGTCACTCTACGTTGTGCCAAGTCGGTGAAACTCAACACCTCGTAGAAAAATATGCGTCTTCGGGCCTTAAGATCAGGTCATTGGGCTAGCTAGGCCCAACAAGCAAGATTTTACACTTTTGGGGCCCGAAGATGGTGCGTAGACGTCTGTGCACACTCGTATGTATATGTATTACCATACGTTATTTGTATGAATCGTAGTATCGAAGAGTTAGTAGTTGTAGATTTCCATTGGCTCGAGACCGAGCCAATTCGTTTAACAACGACTTTTGGTATTGTAATGAGTTGTATTTCATCGATAGTCGCGGTGCCATTATTTGATCAAATTGTACATATTGAATTAGTCTTGAAATATTTCTGTTTTTCAGCCCCTCATTGTTTGTAAAATTTACATTTTCAACCCTTTTATTAAATACTTCCCGGTTTGGTCCTTGAACTATTTTTCTTGACATTTTAACACCAAAAATTATTGAAATTAATATTTTTCAGCATAATTTTCATAGAAAACAGTTTAAGTCCCTGAAAATGCAGTTTTTCTCGGTTTTAGCCCTCCTTTTCGCAATTTTGACAATTTTGGCCCAAATTGGAAAATTTTTGCAACTTTGGTCCTTTTTAAATTTAAAAAGCATTTTAAACCTTTGAAAAGGATTTGGGACACTTATAGTCCACTGTTTTACAGAAATTCACAGTTTTGGTCCTCCAAAACAGAAAAATTCGCATAATGGGCCTCATTGGGCCGAAAATGTCATTTTTAGCCCATTAAGCTTGAAATTTATGTTTTTAATCCTCTAATTGACTATAATTCCAGAAATAATTTTATGGAAACTGTTTTGGCACACTTCATCCATCAGAATCTGTGAAATGTCAATTTGGGCCCTTAATTTTGTATTTTTCACATTTTTGGCCCAAAATTTGGGTTTTTAACCCAAAGAAAATTATTACTAAACCACTTAGCCATTTTCTTGAAACACTTTGTGTGTAGAAATATATTTGAAGCTAAGATCATAAAACATAAGTTATATCTCGGTTTGAGGGGTTTTAAGGCTAGATCCAACATAAAAACACATAAAAGCATACATATAAGCATGGAAATCATACAAGGCATACAAAACACATATAGATCTACACTTTCACTTGTATTCCCCCCCCCCCCCCCCCACAAAACTCATAAAAACAGAAAATAGGGGGTATGAAGCTCACCTTGGGTGTTGATTCGGTTTTTGAAGAAAGATTGGAAGAAATGAAGTGATTTTTGGCCTTTGCACTCCTTGATGAACTTTTCGAGATTATGGGGGTTTCTAGAGTGCAAGATCATGATTTTTGCATGGATTAGGAAGAGATGTTTGATAAATAAGGAATACAAGTCATAGATCCAAGCAAAACCTTACCTTAGATGATGATTTTTGTGGAAGAACCTTCTTGAATGCTTCCTAATTTTCGAGATTTTGGATGGAGAGGGAGAGTTGTTCTTGAGTGATCTAGAGAGGATTTGAGAGATTTTTGTGTGTGTGTGTGGGTGTATGGCCGAGAGTGAGAGAGGAGAGAAGGAAGAAGTGATTTTGAAGTGATGTTGCATGGATACATGGACTATATTGCATGGATACCCTATGGACAATAATGAGGTGGCACACTTAAGTCAACTCTTCCTTATCTTCTTGGGTTTGGGCCTTTGGGCCGAGAATGGTGGGGAAAAAAAGATTTTTGGGCCTTTTGGCCCTTAAGCCCAATATTTGAGGTAGTTTGGGTGATCATTGGCCTTATAAAATAAAATTGTGATTTTTATGCTTTATTAGGCTAGGTTAGGTTAAATTATGGATCAAAGCTTGTGATTTATTTCATTCTAGGTCCAACATGGTCCAAAATGTTGAAATAAATAAGTGTGGGTCCAATTAGAGCCCAATTAGGGTTCTAAGCCCATGATAGTCTAATTGGAAGCTTATTGGCCCATTTGGATCCAATAAGGAAGTTCTAGTCTAAAATAGACTTAACAAGAACTTCTAGGGTCTCCAATTGTTTGATGACTATTTGTAGTACTAGCATGTTGTGTTTGATTGAAGTTTTTGATTCACATTAACTTGAATGTATAGATTACATGGCTCAAAATTTACAGTTGTGACAACATTCCAGTTTGTTACAAGGTTTGAGGGCAACCTAAAAGGACTTTGCTAATAATTCAAAATTATATTGATTTAGTTATTGTCTT
The DNA here is from genome assembly GCF_002870075.4 of Lactuca sativa. Lineage (NCBI taxonomy): Eukaryota > Viridiplantae > Streptophyta > Magnoliopsida > Asterales > Asteraceae > Lactuca > Lactuca sativa. The sequence goes on from NC_056628.2 coordinate 98,412,042, forward strand.
AGACATCTAATCCAACTGTCTTCCACTTGGATAAGTCTAAAAGTAAATTACAAGTATAACTTCTATGTTATAAAGGAAAGGGTGTTTTCCAAAGAAACTACCGAACTATGATCGGATCAGTTACATGTCCTTTAGATAAGTGATCAAATATTCCTCAGTTCTTTTAATATCATCTGGATATGAGACATAGATTAAAATCAATCTCATTGTCTAAAAGGCGGTTTCTCGATTTCATGATTTGTTATAATTGAGATCAGACTACTAATTGAACACACCGGTTTAGTCTAGGCTCAGCCAAGCACTTCAGATGTCGGCATCAAATCATCGAGGGGTTCAGCGATATCACTTTTCCTGTTAAGGCAAAAAGAATGAATAAACTTTGACTCATATTCTTGTATCTTTTACTCACCAAATCATACATGACACTACGTTTTATAACACCAAGTTATTGATACGTTTTCACAATACCAAGGTACAACCGACTTGTAAATCAAAACTCATATATATTGGTTTTCGGAATATTAGATATTATCGCCTCAGAATTACTGGTGATAAAATACATGAAGTAATTCTCTGACTGTGGGTTTATCCAATACTTAAACTCTCAAATTTCTATGTACTCATGAATATTGTAGCAACAATTACACTACGTAATCTCCATAGATAGTCTAGAATTCAGTTCATGACAACCTTAATTCACTACTTACTTCCAAAAGTATAAGCGACTATGGAATTTTGGATAATCGAATTATTCAGGAAGTAAAACATGCAAAGTGAAATACAGTAATATACTAATTAACTATGGTCTCAAAACTATTCCATATAAATAAAACTCATATTATTTAATCACCATAATAATTATAACTTTATTCATTTTATAATATTTTGTAGGGTTCAAAATGTATAGTGAGAAGTTGAAATACAACTAAGCATGTTAGGGTAATAGCTCGGCAGGTAGCTCCAAACGATACGCTACTCTGCCCACCCTAGTTGTCACCCTGAATGGACCGATATATCGAGGTCCAAACTTGCCTCTCTTCATGAATCGAATCACACCTTTCCAAGGTGATACCTTGAAGAGAACGAAATCACCAACCTAAAACTCGAGCTCTGAGCGACGCTATCAGCGTAGCTCTTCTGGTGACTCTGGGCCGTCAGCAACCTCTGCCTGACCTGTTGAATCTGCTCAGTCGTTTGGAGCACTATCTCCGTACTACCCATCACACGCTGTCCTACCTCTCCCCAACAAATGGGAGTCCGACACCTCCTTCGATACAACATTTTGAAAGGAGGCATACAGATGCTCGAATGGTGGCTGTTATTAAAGGAAAACTCAGCCAAAGGTAGATACATGCCCCAACTTCCTCCGAAGTCTAATACACATGCCCGAAGCATGTCCTCGTGTGTCTGGATAGTCTGTTCACTCTGACCATCGGTCTGAGGGTGATAAGCAGTGCAGAAATGCAATCTTGTACCCAACTCCTCATGAAACTTCTTCCAGAACCTGGAAGTAAAACACTACATCTCGATCTGACACAATCGAGATCGACACTCCATGCCGAGACACCACCTCCTTCACATATATCTCTACCAACTTCTCTACATAAGAGCTCTCACTGAAAGAAAGGAAGTGAGCACTCTTCGTCAATCGATCCACAATCACCCAAATTGCATCGATACGCCTTGGGGTTCTTGGCAGTTTGGTGATGAAATCCATTGAAATCTGTTCCCACTTCCACTGGGGAACCTTAAGTGGATGCAACTTTCCATGTGGACACTGGTACTCAGCCTTAACCTGATGACAGGTCAAGCACCTCTCTATAATCCATGCAACATCTCTCTTCGTATAAGGCAACCAATAGTCTCTCTTTAGATCCAAATACATCTTAGTGGCCCTGGGATGGATTGAGAATCTCGATCTATGCACCTACTCCATCAAATCACTACGTGCCCTACCAATAAACGACACCCAGATCCGACCATGAAAAGTCATAAGCCCTCGGCTATCAGTCACAAACTCAGATACCTACCCAATCACTCGCTCCTTCTTGCGGTTCTCCGGTCTCATAGCCTCTGCTTGGGCCTCACGAATGGTATCTAACACCGGAGTCATCAAGGTCATTCTCTTACATATACCTCATATCGGAACACTCTCTGTCCTCCGACTCAGGGCATTGGCTACCACATACGCCTTGCCCGGGTGGTACAGGATCTCACAATCGTAATCCTTCACCACATCCAGCCATCTCCTTTACCGCATGTTCAGGTTGGGCTGATCCATCAAATACTTCAAACGCTTGTGGTCCGTGTACATGGTACACCGAACCCCGTACAGATAGTGGCGCCATATCTTGAGGGCGAACACTACCGCTCCCAACTCCAGATCGTGAGTGGGATACCTTGCCTCATGAGGCTTCATCTGCCTCGATGCATATGCTATCACATGCCCTCTCTGCATAAGCACTACAGCCAACCCTGATATCGATGCATCGCAGTAAACCACAAAATCCTCAACTCCCTCTAGAAGGGATAGCACAACGGCTTCGCACAACTTCCAACAAAGAGTCTCAAACAAGGTCTGCTGCTCCGGACCCCATGAGAAAACAACTCATTTCCGGGTCAACTGGGTAAGTGGCACTGCAATCTTGGAGAAATCCTTGATGAAACCCCGGTAATAACCATCCAATCCCAGAAAACTTATGATCTCGGTAGCAGATTTTGGCACCTTCCAACTCATCACTGCCTTAATCTTGGCCATGTCTACCAATATACCATTCTGATTAACAAGATGCCCCAAGAACTAGACCTCTCGTAACCAGAAATCACACTTGGAGAATTTGGCAATAGCCTCTCCGATCTCAACACCCAGAGGTCTTCCCTCAAATGCTCCTCCTGTTGCTCTCGGGATCGAGAATACACTAGAATATCATCAATGAACACAATCACTGACCGATCCAGCATCGGCCTGCATACCCTGTTCATGAGACCCATGAACACTGCTGGTGCATTGGTGAGCCTAAAGGCCATCACCACGAACTCATAATGCCCATAATATGTCGTGATCGCCGTCTTCTTGATATCCTCATCACGTACCCTCATCTGGTGATATCCAGAGCTCAAGTCTATCTTGGAAAACCAATACGCCCCCCGCAACTGTGACAACCCGAAATTTCCATTATGTACAAACTATATCACTTCAATAGAAGTTATAGCAGTGACAGTTAATTTTCAGACTTTTCGCGTAAGTTTGAGTAATTCAGGGTTTACACTTCAGGAAATATCAGGAGAGTGGGTGCACTAGGGTTTTGTGCAACACTGTGATTCCAACACTCTATTATATTAGAGATCATTTCAGGAATAAAAATATTTTCTGCCAAAAATATATCAGGACTATAAATAGATATCTAAACCAAATTCATTCATTATTCACATTTCCAACTAGAGAAAAGCCATTTTCTCTCTCACAGATCTTCTGGTTCTTATAACAAAACGTGAGTAACTCTTTCTAGTAGTGTTAGAAAGCTTTATATGTGTTTATAACTTGATTTAGAAGGCTAAATCACTAGATCTAGGAGTTTACTCCCCAAGGTGTTCTTGGGCGGTAAACTCCCGAAACAAATCCGAGACCGACCCTTGTGTTATACAACTACCTTAGACTCATATGTATATGTGTTAGGGACAAGAAAACAACCAAGAATCACCCAAGTTTGGGAGTTCATGGCCAAAGAGTTTCTTAGGCCGTAAACTCCCTTTTCAAACTCAATATGGTCTTTTAAGGCACCTAAAGCTTTAAGACTTTTATCAAGACTAGTTCCCATTTAATCTAAGGCCTTAAACACATCAAAATCACTTATCAAAGTGAGTTCACGGAAAAGACTGTGTTCTTGGGCCGTAAACATGTAAGAATGGCACCAAAGTGTGCCTAATGTCTTCATATGCTTGGAATAAAAGCCTAGAACTTATACCACCTATGCTTGAGACTTGAAAACAACAAGAACACCATTCCAAGGGAGTTTACGGCTGTAAAATCCAAAGGAAATGGCCTTAGGGCCGTAAACTCCTAAATGGAGTGTTTTTATGCCTTAAACACTTTCAAGAATTGAACCACCAAGTTGGAATAATTCTAGAAATCATTTGGGACTTCAAAACACACAAATACCCCATGGTTGGGAGTTTACGGCCGTAAACTCAAGAGTTTACAACCGTAAACTCCATGTGTGATGGTATATGTGGAGTAAACTCACATATAGGGTCCTTTGGAACCCTAAACACAAGTGCCTTGTCCCACATTAGCTTAAATGCAATCCTTAGGGCCTAAAACACTTATATAAAGTGTTTATTATGTCTAGGATGTCTTAACATTATCAATTAGTGATTTAAGACTAATTGAATGCATATATGTGTGATTATATGTTCATTAGGATCGTAGTGTGTGTACAAGTCCTCACTTGACACCTAGCAATCCTATACCGTTCAGTTTATCCCAATCACCAACTACAGGTGAGTTCATACCCATAATCAATGTTTTAAATGATTTTAAATGCTTTAAAGGGGGGGGGGGGGAATAAAAGTAATAAAAAACATGTTATAAAATCATTGATATGTATTTTATAACTGTGTTTGTCATTTAACAGATTTCACATACTACAAAATGTGATGCATGAAATGGTTTTAAATCTTAAAAACACATTGTTATCAAATGTTTTACCTTTGAAATGTATATTAAAAATGACATCAAGTCATTGTTAATTATTGTTCAAAACCCAAAAGATGTCTTACAAAACCATTTTACATTCTTGAACTAATCTATGCATGTACACTTATATTCTTATATATGTATTGATGTTATAGTTTACAACTTTCATTTAGTTTCTTACACCCTTGAGTAGTAAGAGTGTATAAACCTACTTGAACAACCAATTACCTTCCAGTAAATTATCATAGGGATAATTTGGAGATATCAAACATAATTCCTATTACAAGGAATCACACAAGAGTCAGTTCATTCATGAGTCTATACTAGTACATTACGTAATACATGAGTACTTACAGATGTTTACCTGATACATGAATATGTTTACACATACTTACCTGTTAAATGAACACACATACATGGATACCATACAGGAACACTTTTACATATGTGCATTATCCTGTATTCACTTACCTGGATACTTGTACTTAGAACTACGAGGATGATTTATTAGTACTTTCTGTGTAAATTATCTTTCCTATCCCGGTTCAATGGGATATATCGGTGTGACTTACCATTCCGAACCCCACTAATTAGCACTAGTGGTCGATGACCATCTAATGAGGTCTAAGGTTACTACATATACTAGGTAGATCGATAACCGGGGCTAAGCCCTCCACCCACCTGCTGCTGCTACAGAGGACAAGTGGACAATCTTCGATTGTTCATAAGGTTATACTTTTCGCTTATTGCGATGTTGTGTTACTCCTAGTACCCAGCGATGGCACTTACATTATTACTTTTCTGGACAATCTTCGGATGTTCATTAGGTTGCATTTTTCGCTTAACGCGATGTTGTGTTGGTCCTAGTACCCAGTGACAACACTTACAGTAGTACATTTTCCTGTTTACTTTATTTTGTGATACTTTCACATAAACGATGAGTTAGGCTAAGTACTTTTGTACTAGTCAACAGAAGGAAAAACTATCATTTTACTAACAAAACATTCGGGTCTTGGTAGAAGACTACATTATCATAACAAAACATTTGGGTCTTGGTAGAAGACTACATTATCATAACAAAACATTCGGGTCTTGGTAGAAGACTACATTATGCTAACAAAACATTCGGGTCTTGGTAGAAGACTACATTGTCATAACAAAACATTCGGGTCTTGGTAGAAGACTACATCTCACACTGATAGAAAATAAGGGATTTTCTAGGGCTTTTCATACTTACATCAACATTTTCTTTTAAAGGTTTGCATGACTTTTAAAACAACTTTTAGTAAGCAAGACAATGACACTTAAATACTTATGAATTCACCAGCTCTAAAGTTGATACTCTCTTTCAAAATAACTTGTATTCTCAGGTCATCAGTAGACAGGTACGGAGGCCAGGTTTTGAGAAGACGGAGCAGACAAGTCTCGTCTTTTATTTTGATTGTATATTTTTGGTGTCTTACTACAATGAAATAATACACATGTATTAAAACTTTACTTATAATGCAATGGATGATGTTGTTGCTTGTTTATTATATTACACTGTTGTGATACTGTACATGACGTCCTCCACCCGTGAACGTTTCCGCCGTTCATGGTTTTGGGGTGTGACAGTTGGTTTGGTTTTGCGTTTCTTGGTGGGTGCGGTTGGTTTAGGAGCATCCTTCTTAGGTTTTCTTTGTTTCTTTTTGGATACTAACTGCTTTCTTCTTTGAGAAAGGTTGGATAAAGTAGTGGCAGAGGGGACTGCGGTACCCTTTGGGTTAATGGCTGCGAGTTTCCTCCATGACTATGCTCATTTGACCTTCTGAGGCTAGATCTGCTTTACCAACTAGTAGATCTAACCTTCTAGCACTCAAAAGTCACGTAAAGGTTCAAACTTTACGTTCATATAACCCACAATTAGCCATAGATGGAGAAATAACCCTTAAAATGATCACCTAAGCTCCAAACTCATAAAGGACTGCATAAAGCTGGGGAATAGGGACTCTCTGGACCTCTCAAGGTCCAGATCTGAAGTTATACACACAAAGGGACATCACATACTCTAGATCTCTTACCAAAAGAAGAGAAGAAACCCTAGATTCATGAAATCTATCACACAAATGAAGATAAACATGAATCCTTACCTTTCACAGCAGCTCTGAACGAAATGATGGAAGATTTGAGTCCCACAAAATAGGCTAACACGAAATCCATCCTTCCCCTTGCTAGAACACACCAAAAGATGATGAATTGGCCCTCCTCTTGCACCACAAGCTTTCTCTCTATTCTCTAGGGTTCCTCAGGGTGTAGTGGACGCAAATGAAGGCCATAAGGACCTTTATATAGGTCCCAAACCCGAGAAATTAGGGTTTATCTGCCCAGCACCTACTCGGCGACTCCCTCCTCCGACTCGTCGAGTCCACTCATTAAATTCGCATGAAAAACCCATTTCGACTTGGCGAGTTGCATCCTCAACTCGTCGAGTCCCTCCTTTAATCAAAAGATTAAACTACACAATAATAACCCTAAAAATCAGGATGTTACACACGATGCCTAAACCACCTGTAAAAGATGAAAGCAGAGTTGGATTTCCTGGGCTTCCTTGTTATCCTTGACCCGTGGTCAAGTCTGGCCTCGGCCCAGTTCTAACATGGGCGAAAGAAGTGCCCTGCGGATGGGAGGGTGTTTGTAGTGTTTGGGTGACAGAATTAAGGATGGATTGCAACTCCTCTGGTGAAAACAAATGCAGTCAGGAAGCTCTGGAGACCTTAGGGCGAGAACCAGTATCATCCCTTTGGGGTGATACTGGAGGGGTGTCTCCACGATGATTGAAATCAGAATCAGACTCAGTTTCTGAGTCTGACTGAAAAATGACGGTGGTGACGAATGGGTCTGCGGCCACCCCAAGGACTACTAGAGCCTTTTGAGAGGCTTCAGCATCGGTCCGGTCACGCATATGGCTAGTGGTAGTGGTGGTTTTTCTTTTCTTGAGGACAGATATAGGTTTCCTGTCCTCTTCTGAATTACTGCTCGATAAGTGGTTGGTGTGACAACCCAAAATTTCCATTCTGTACAAACTATATCACTTCAATAGAAGTTATAACAGTCATAGTTAATTTTCAGACTTTTCGCGTAAGTTTGAGTATATCAGGGGTTACACTTCAGGAAATATCAGGAGAGTGGGTGCACTAGGATTTTGTGCAACACTGTTATTCCGACACTCTATTATATTAGAGATCATTTCAGGAATAAAAATATTTTCTGCCAAAAATATCTCAGGACTATAAATAGAATTCTGAACCAAATTCATTCATTATTCACATTTCCAACTAGAAAAAAGCCATTTTCTCTCTCACGGATCTTCGGGTTTTTATCCCAAAACATGAGTAACTCTTTCTAGTAGTGTTAGAAAGCTTATTATGTGCTTATAACATGATTTAGTTGGCTAAATCATTAGATCTAGGAGTTTACTCCCCAAGGTGTTCTTGGGCGGTAAACTACCGAAACCGAGCCTAGATTGTCCATTGTGTTATGCTACTACCCTAGACTCGTTTGTATATGTATGTGTGTTAGGGACAAGATAAACAACCAAGAATCACCCAAGTTTGGGAGTTCACGACCAAAGAGTTTCTTAGGCCGTAAACTCCCTTTCCAAACTCAAAATGGTGTTTTAGGGCACCTAAAGCTTTAAGACTTTTATCAAAACTAGTTCCCATTTAATCTAAGGCCTTAAACACATCAAAATCACTTATCAAAGTGAGTTCACGGCAAAGACTCTGTTCTTGGGACGTAAACATGAAAGAATGGCACCAAAGTGTGCCTAATGCCTTCATACGCTTGGAATAAAAGCCTAGAAGTTATACCACATATGCTTGAGACTTGAAAACAAAAAGAACACCATTCCAAGGCAGTTTACGGCTGTAAACTCCAAAGGAAATGGTCTTAGGGTCGTAAACTCCTAAATGGAGTATTTCTATGCCTTAAACCCTTTCAAGAATTGAACCACCAAGTTGGAATAATTCTAGAAATCATTTGGGACTTCAAAACACACAAATACCCCATGGTTGGGAGTTTACGGCCGTAAACTCAAGAGTTTACAACCGTAAACTCCATGTGTGATGGTATATGGGGAGTAAACTCACATATAGGGTCCTTTGGAACCCTAAACACAAGTGCCTTGTCCCACAAGCTTAAATGCAATCCTTAGGGCCTAAAACACTTAAATAAGGTGTTTATTATGTCTAGGATGTCTTAACATTATCAATTAGTGATTCAAGACTAATTGAATGCATATATGTGTGATTATATGTTCATTAGGATCGTAGTTTGTGTACAAGTCCTCGCTTGACACCTATCAATCCTATATCGTTCAGTTCATCCCAATCACCAACTACAGGTGAGTTCATACCCCTAATCAATGTTTTAAATGATTTTAAATGCTTTAAAGGGGAGGGGGAATACAAGTAGAAGCAAACATGTTATTAAATCGTTGATATGTATTTTATAACTGTGTTTGTCATTTAACAGATTTCGCATACTACAAAATGTGATGCATGAAATGGTTTAAAATCTTAAAAACACATTGTTATCAAATGTTTTACCTTTGAAATGTATATTAAAAATGACATCAAGTCATTGTTAATTATTGTTCAAAACCCAAAAGATGTCTTACAAAACCATTTTACATTCTTGAACTAAACTATGCATGTACACCTATATTCTTATATATGTATTGATGTTATAGTTTACAACTCACTTAGTTTCTCACACCCTTGAGTAGTAAGGGTGTATAAACCTACTTGAACAACCAATTACTTTCCAGTAAATTATCATAGGGATAATTTGGAGATATCAAACATAATTCCTATTACAAGGAATCACACAAGAGTCAGTTCATTCATGAGTCTATACCAGTACATTACCTGATACATGAGTACATTTACATTTGATTACCTGATACATGAGTACATATAAATATACTTACCTATTACATGAACACACTTACATGAATACCATTCAGGAACACTTTTACATAGGCGCATTATCCTGTATTCACTTACCTGGATACTTGTACTTAGAACTACGAGGATGATTTATTAGTACTTTCTGTGTAAATTATCTTTCCCATCCCGGTTCAATGGGATATCTCGGCGGGACTTACCATTCCGAACCCCACTGATTAGCACCAGTGGTCGATGACCATCTACGGAGGTCTAAGGTTACTACTTATACTAGGTAGATCGATAACCGGGGCTAACCCCTCCACCCACCTGCTGCTGCTACAGAGGACAATTGAACAATCTTCGATTGTTCATTAGGTTATACTTTTCGCTTAACGAGATGTTGTGTTGGTCCTAGTACCCAGTGCAACACTTACGGTAGTACATTTTCCTGTTTACTTTATTTTGTGATACTTTCACATAAACTATGAGTTAGACTAAGTACTTTAGTACTAGAGAATAGAAGGAAAAACTATCATTTTACTAACAAAACATTCGGGTCTTGGTAGAAGACTACATTATCATAACAAAACATTCGGGTCTTGGAAGAAGACTACATTATGATAACAAAACATTCGGGTCTTGGTAGAAGACTACATTGTCATAACAAAACATTCGGGTCTTGGTAGAAGACTACATCTCACACTGATAGAAAATAAGGGATTTTCTAGGGCTTTTCATACTTACATCAACATTTTCTTTTAAAGGTTTGCATGACTTTTAAAACAGCTTTTAGTAAGCAAGACAATGACACTTAAATACTTATGAATTCACCAGCTTTAAAGTTGATACTCTCTTTCAAAATAACTTGTATTCTCAGGTCATCAGTAGACAGGTACGGAGGCCAGGTTTTGAGAAGACGGAGCAGACAAGTCTCGTCTTTTATTTTGATTGTAAATTTTTGGTGTCTTACTACAATGAAAGAATACACATGTATTAAAACTTTACTTATAATGCAATGGATGATGTTGTTGCTTGTTTATTATATTACATTGTTGTGATACTGTACATGACGTCCTCCACCCTTGAACGTTTCCGCCGTTCATGGTTTTGGGGTGTGACAGATTGGTATCAGAGCATTGTTTATAGTGAATATAGTATATCAACCCATAAAAGATATACTAACTATAAATATTAAAACACTCTGTCTAAGAGTTATACTTTTAAATAATAAAATATTTAACAAAGTATATGTGCCTGCATTCATACTAAAATCAGTGTCACAATGACAAGAACAAAAGTATTACGATTGTTGAATACCACAAGTAAGCCTGGGGATATATGGTCAGTCTTGGGAATGGCATAGCCTGATCAACTATGCTGGTCCGAGGAGTGATTAGCATATGCCCAAGAATTTTTGTGATGTGGCAACAAGTCTAAAAAAAATTACCAACACAACCATAAAGAAATACCATAGGGGTATTTGGTCTTACTATAATTATCTTAGTCAGTTCGTCGATTTTAGCTATTTCTTATATCCCTTTCGCCGCGTAGATTAAAATGGTTGGATTTCATCATGGCGACCCGTACTTCCCAAACCAAGGCAATGATGGTTGGCTAGAGGCAGAACCAGAAGATGATCACCCAATCCCTTTAGATGATCACCATGCTGAGGGTTTTTCCGATAGTTCCGACTCAGAGCCTGAAGTCAACAACCTACCCCCAAGTGCTCAAAACCCAAACCTGAACCCCCGCCCTGTGTTTCAAGGACCCACACCTCTGTGGGCGACTGACTTGACTACATGGAGTCATGAACAGGGTCAGCCCATTCCCTACAATGGAGACCGAAGTTTCTACAACCTCACTGAAGGAGGTTCTGTTGATAGAGTCCTACCAATCATGGTGTGTAGGATTTCTCGGAACTCGATAATGGCTCATGCGACTATCAATCAAGTCTTGGAAGTTGACATCAACTCTGGTGTTAACATTGTCCACATTCGCCAACTAGAATCTGCTCATGAAAGGACTCTGGTCCGCAATGCAAATCTGCAGAGGGAACTTGCTGAAACCCAAGCTGAAGTTAGGGAGCATCAAGCTCAACAAGCAAGGTCGGACAGGCGTATAAGGGACATTGAACGTCTACTGTCGGGATCAAGGACTCATGCTAGCAGTTCTCGTCGCTGATAGAATATCATCGACTCATCTTTTGGTTATAACCTAGTTTACGTAAAACTTTGGTCTAATTTCATATCTATATAAATCTTAGACCTGTTAGGTCTTGATCTAGTCTTAATTTTGTCAAAAATTTCCATCTTGGTTGATGTAAGGCCTACTTCTAGGCCATTTTTCCCGAACTTGTTACATCTATAAGCCCAGTATTATTGACAGATATCTAATCTTATGGAAATTATTATCCAAATGCTATCTTCTTCATTTAGTCATACTATTCTTTCTGTTGTTGGGCTATGGGGATTTAGTCCATGGGACACATTCATTAATCATTTATTCTTATCCATGTCGTCATCTTTTAAACGTATAGTTAAAGATGCCGCCACGCAGAAGTACAAGGCGTAACCCAAACAATGAAACACCGATACCAACACCTCCACCACCGCCTGTACCTGTTCAACCACCTAATTCTTTCGATGCCAACATGTTCCAGGCAGCTTGTAACAGCCCGGATTTCCAGGTATCTTTTATCTTCATGTTTTTGGTGTTTTGAGAGGGGACTCGGCGAGTTGGAGCTTAGACTCGCCGAGTAGGATCGCGGGTCGGGACGCGGGTTCGCGCCTGGACTCGGCGAGTCCAAGGTATGGACTCGGCGAGTCCGCGCTGTTTAATGAAACCCTAATTTCTCGGGTTTGGGACCTATTTAAAGGGCCTTATGGCCGTCATTTGTGCTCACCAGTCCCTTGAGTGAAACCCTAATCGAGTGTGAGCGTTTGGAGCATAGAAGGAGGCCATTATTGATCTTGGAGTGTCATCTTGCAAGGGAAAGGGAGGATTAGCTGAACTCGTCGAGTCAGGGGGAGTACTCGACGTGTCAAAAGGGAATCCTAGAAAGATTGGTGAAAACGTCTAGACTCGCCGAGTCGCCCTAGTGCACTCGTCGAGTCCGGTCAAAGTTGACCGTTGACCGTTGACCAAGAGTTGACTAGTTTTGACTTAAAAAGGGTAGTCAACCTTAGTGGTAAAAATGTTAATAAGAGACGTATGATGATATAGGGAGATTGTAGCTCGGAGGGTCGAGAACGTGTGATTTCGGGATTCGCTAGCTATCAATATTCACGAGGTGAGTCTTCTCACTATACTATACCCGGAAGGGTTTTGACTGTGTGACCGGAAGGTCGAATATGGTATGAGACATATCTGCTATGTGTGATAAGTTAATTGTTATATGTGCTATGTATGATCCGCTTGTTATGGGCCGGAAGGCGTTGTAATGTGGACCGTAAGGTTGGCGTGGGTAGGACCGGAAGGTTTACCCAGCAGGGATAGAAGTCCCCTGAGACACATGGACCAGAAGGTTAGGGCCTGGAAAGGCGTATGTGCGTAATTTGTATTTTGGGGAACTCACTAAGCATTTATGCTTACAGTTGTTGCGTATGTGTTTCAGGTACTAGCGAGGACCGTGGGAAGGCGCCGGTGTGATCTGTACACACTGATGGATGATTTATGATCTTGGGATTTATGTGATTGTATTATGACATGATACGTTGGATATTTATGCCTTGTTTTGGATAAAAATACATTTTTAGAAATGGAAAATTTGTTTAAAATTTCCGTTGTTACACAGCTTTCACAGCAGCAGTTGCAGCTGCTGTGTCAGCAGTCAATGCTCCTGCCCCTAGTGGATTAGGAACAGGTGCACCTCCCTCGAACCACGGCGAAAGCCATGGACACCCTCGGGAATGCACTTACAAGGATTTCACGAACGCCAAACCCCGCAGCTTCAATGGAACTGGGGGTGTTATGGTGTTGAGGCAATGGATTAAAACGATGGAATCCGTCTTTGAAATCTGTGCTTGCCAGGAGGGCAACAAGGTCATGTTTGCAGCTTGTACTTTCTCTGACAGGGCATTAACATGGTGGAACGGCCATGTTAAGTATCTGACTTTGGTGGTGGCGTATTCCATCAGCTGGGAAAAGTTGAAAGACATGCTGATGAAAGAATACTGTCCTCGAGGCAAAGTACAAAAGCTCAAGTAGGAATTATGGGGTCTGCAAATGGTTGGATCCGATATCACAACCTACACAAACAGGTTCCGTGATCTGGCGAACTTATTCCCTGATATGGTTGCTCTCGAGAGCAAGAAGATAGAGAGGTATATTTGGGGACTGTAACCCCAGATCCAGTCAAGTGTGCTAGCCTCCAGGCATATCACTTTTGATAGTGCCAAGGAACTGGCACAATCTCTCACAGATCACCGGAAACCTCGGAACCCAACAAACCCTACACCCGTACCCAAAAAGTCCAACCCTGACAATAACAAGAAAGGGTTGTCTAAGAGGGAAAGGGGGGGTTCGCAAGGACCCTCCAAGCGACAACAACTTGTGGCAATCAATGTTGCCACAGTGACTCCCGTTGTCCCTGCAAACCCCTTACCAGCAAAAACTTATGCTGGGTCTCTCCCGAAGTGCAACAAATGCAACTTCCACCACCGCGGGCCTTGCAGGGAGATGCAATGCACCAACTGCAACAGGAAGGGGCACACAGCTCGTTTCTGCCAAACTCCAACAGCTCAGGCCGCCCAGGTTCCTAACGCCGGTATGGGCCAAACTTGCTACGGATGTGGCGAGGTGGGCCATTACAAGAGGAACTGCCCTAAAGCGGGGATGGCTAGCGGAGTAGGAAGAGTTATGGCCCTAGGCCATGAGGAAGCGGTAGCTGATCCTACGATAGTTACTGGTACGTTTCTCCTCGATAACTCGTATGCTTGCATACTTTTCGATAGTGGAGCAGAGAAAAGTTTTGTAAGTCACAAATTCGCACACCTACTTAAACAAAAACCCTACGCTTTAGATAATCCATTCACGGTAAAAATGGCTAACGGGAAAACAGAGAGTACAAACTGCATATACGTAGGTTGTACCTTAACTTTAGATGGCCATTCTTTCAAGATAGATCTCATGCCAGTCCCAATTAAATGTTTCGACGTTATCATCGGTATGGATTGGTTGAGTCTTCTTCGCGCCGACATTATGTGCTTCGAAAAAGCAGTTCGTCTTAACCTTCCTAACAACGAAACCTTAATTATCTACGGCGACAAACCTAGTATAAGCCTTCGCATAATTTCGTGTATTCAAGCCCAGAAGTGTTTGCGAAAGGAGTACCATGCATTTCTCGCACACGTCGTCGATACCAGTCAAGAACTGAAGGACATCCAGAAAATCCCAGAAGTACGCGACTTTCCCGACATATTCCCAGAAGAACTTCCCGGTTTACCACCGCAACTCCAAGTCAAGTTCAGAATCGACTTAGTGCCAGGAGCTACCCTAGTAGCCAAATCTCCTTATCGTCTGGCACCGACCGAGATGCAGGAACTTTCCAGTCAACTTAACGAACTTCTCAAGAAGGGATTCATTCGACCAATCTTCTCACCATGGGGAGCACCGGTCTTGTTTGTCAAGAAGAAAGATGGATCGTTTCGTATGTGCATCGACTATAGAGAACTCAACAAACTTACCATTAAAAATCGTTATCCCTTGCCCCGCATTGACGATTTGTTTGATCAACTTCAAGGAGCCAACTACTTCTCGAAGATAGATCTGTGATCCGGATATCACCAACTACGAGTGTTAGAGGAGGATGTTCCCAAGACAGCCTTCCGAACTCGTTATGTGCACTACGAATTTGTAGTGATGCCGTTCGGATTGACTAACGCGCCCGCAGTATTCATGGATCTAATGAATAGGGTGTGTCGTCCTTACATGGATCAGTTCGTCATCGTCTTCATTCATGGCATACTCATCTACTCTCGAAGTAAGGAGGAGCATAGTCAACATCTCCGTAAAATCTTAGAAACATTGCGATCGGAGAAGCTCTACGCGAAGTTCTCAAAGTGCGAATTTTGGATTCGGCGAGTTGAATTTTTGGGCCATGTGGTTAGAGAAGAAGATATACACGTGGACCCCTGCAAGATCAAAGCCATTGAGAACTGGTCAGCACCGAAGACACTTACCGAAATTCGTCAATTTCTAGGTCTCGTTGGCTACTATTGCAGATTCATCCAGAACTTCTCCAGCATAGCGAAACCTCTTACAACCCTGACCCAGAAAGGCGTGGCCTTTGAATGGGAAGAGAAACAGGAAAGAGCATTCCGAACGTTCAAACGAGCCTTGTGCACTGCCCCAATACTATCCCTCCCCAAAGGGATAAAAGACTTCATTGTCTATTGCGATGCATCCAATCAAGGACTCGGATGTGTTCTGATGCAGCGAGGTAAAGTCATAGCCTATGCCTCGAGACAGCTGAAGACACATGAGGTTAACTACACAACCCATGATCTTGAACTAGGAGCAGTTGTGTTTGCTCTGAAGATCTGTCGACATTACCTATATGGTAAAAAAAGCACGATCTTTGTCGACCATAAGAGTCTACAACACATTTTCGACCAGAAGGAGCTCAACATGAGACAACGACGGTGGGTCGAGCTACTCAGCGATTACGAATGCGAAATTCGTTATCATCCGGGTAAAGCCAATGTAGTAGCCGACGCCCTAAGTCGGAAAGAATATTCTGGTCGTAGAGTCAAATCTTTGGCTCTAACTATCCATTCACACTTGTCCACGCAAATAAAGGAGGCTCAGCTCGACGCTTTGAAACCTGAAAACGTGGCTGGTGAATCCCTTACAGGGATGGATAAGAACTTAGAAGCCAAGGGTGGCGGAGCCTTATACCTCATGGATTGGATTTGGACACCGAAACACGGTGGCTTCAGAGACTTGGTCATGACCGAAGCTCACAACACTCGTTATTCCGTCCACTCGGGTTCAGATAAGATGTATCTAGATCTTAAAAAGCTATACTGGAGGCCTAACATGAAAGCCGATATTGCTACATTCGTGAGTAAATGCCTTACTTGCGCAAAGGTCAAGGTCGAATACCAGAAACCCTCCGGCCCCCTTCAACAACCGGAGATACCAGAATGGAAGTGGGAGCGGATGACTATGGATTTCATAACCAAGTTGCCCAAGACGACGGGTGGACTTGATTCCATATGGGTCATCGTCGATAGATTGACCAAGTCTGCACACTTCCTGCCGATCAAAGAAACAGACAAGATGGAGAAACTTACCTGAACTTACATTAGGGAGATTGTAAGGATGCATGGTGTTCCTTTATCTATCATCTCAGACAGAGATAGTAGATTCACTTCGAGGTTCGGGCAGTCATTACAAAATTCCCTAGGAACTAGGCTGGACATGAGTACAGCCTACCATCCACAGACCGACGGGCAAAGTGAGAGAACTATCCAAACCTTAGAAGATATGTTGCATGCCTGTATGATTGACTTTGGAAAAGCTTGGGATACTCATTAACGCCTTGTCGAATTTTCCTACAACAACAGTTATCACACGAACATAAAGGCAGCTCCATTCAAGGCCCTCTATGGCCGGAAGTGCAGATCCCCTCTGTGCTGGGCTGAGGTGGGTGATACCCAGTTAGCTAAGGGACGAGTTCCCGAAAGCACTCTCACGGGTCCGGAGATCATTCGGGAAACGACAGAGAAGATCGTTCAAATTCGTGAACGATTGAAAGCCTCTAGAGACCGACAAAAAAGCTACGCTGACAAGCGTAGGAAACCATTGGAGTTCCAGGTGGGCGACCGAGTCCTACTGAAGGTCTCACTCTGGAAGGGCTTGATACGCTTTGGAAAGCGTGGGAAGCTCAATCCAAGATACATAGGGCCCTTTGAGATTCTCGCGAGAATCAGCCCTGTAGCTTACAAACTCAATCTACCGCAAGAACTCAGTAACGTACATCCTACCTTCCACGTCTCAAAGTTGAAAAAGTGTCTATCCGACGAGACTCTTGTTATTCCACTCGACGAGATCGAGATCAACGAGAGCCTCAACTTCGTGGAGGAACCAGTAGAGGTCATGGACCGAGAGGTCAAGCAAACAAAGCAGAGCCGTATCCCGATAGTGAAGGTGCGCTGGAACGCAAAGCGTGGACCGGAATTCACTTGGGAACGTGAGGATCAGATGAAACTGATATACCCTCACCTTTTCTCTTAGTTATTTGTAATTTCCATTCTGTACAAACTATATCACTTCAATAGAAGTTATAGCAGTCATAGTTAATTTTCAGACTTTTCGCGTAAGTTTGAGTAATTCAGGGTTTACACTTCAGGAAATATGAGGGGAGTGGGTGCACTAGGATTTTGTGCAACACTGTTATTCCGACACTCTATTATATTAGAGATCATTTCAGGAATAAAAATATTTTCTGCCAAAAATATCTCAGGACTATAAATAGAATTCTGAACCAAATTCATTCATTATTCACATTTCCAACTAGAGAAAAGCCATTTTCTCTCCCACGGATCTTCAGGTTTTATCCCAAAACGTGAGTAACTCTTTCTAGTAGTGTTAGAAAGCTTATTATGTGCTTATAACATGATTTAGTTGGCTAAATAATTAGATCTAGGAGTTTACTCCCCAAGGTGTTCTTGGGCGGTAAACTACCGAAACCGAGCCTAGATTGTCCCTTGTGTTATGCTACTACCCTAGACTCGTTTGTATATGTATGTGTGTTAGGGACAAGAAAAACAACCAAGAATCACCCAAGTTTGGGAGTTCACGGCCAAAGAGTTTCTTAGGCCGTAAACTCTCTTTTCAAACTCAAATTTGTGTTTTAGGGCACCTAAAGCTTTAAGACTTTTGTCAAGACTAGTTCCCATTTAATCTAAGGCCTTAAACACATTAAAATCACTTATCAAAGTGAGTTCACGGCCAAGACTTTGTTCTTGGGCCGTAAACATGAAAGAATGGCACCAAAGTGTGCCTAATGCCTTCATATGCTTGGAATAAAAGCCTAGAACTTATACCACCTATGCTTGAGACTTGAAAACAACAAGAACACCATTCCAAGGGAGTTTACGGCTGTAAACTCCAAAGGAAATGGCCTTAGGGCCGTAAACTCCTAAATGGAGTATTTCTATGCCTTAAACCCTTTCAAGAATTGAACCACCAAGTTGGAATAATTCTAGAAATCATTTGGGACTTCAAAACACACAAATACCCCATGGTTGGGAGTTTACGGCCGTAAACTCAAGAGTTTACAACCGTAAACTCCATGTGTGATGGTATATGGGGAGTAAACTCACATATAGGGTCCTTTGGAACCCTAAACACAAGTGCCTTGTCCCACATTAGCTTAAATGCAATCCTTAGGGCCTAAAACACTTATATAAAGTGTTTATTATGTCTAGGATGTCTTAACATTATCAATTAGTGATTTAAGACTAATTGAATGCATATATGTGTGATTATATGTTCATTAGGATCGTAGTGTGTGTACAAGTCCTCGCTTGACACCTAGCAATCCTATATCGTTCAGTTCATCCCAATCACCAACTACAGGTGAGTTCATACCCCTAATCAATGTTTTAAATGATTTTAAATGCTTTAAATGGGGGGAATACAAGTAGAAACAAACATGTTATTAAATCATTGATATGTATTTTTTAACTGTGTTTGTCATTTAACAGATTTCACATACTATAAAATGTGATGCATGAAATGGTTTTAAATCTTAAAAACACATTGTTATCAAATGTTTTACCTTTGAAATGTATATTAAAAATGACATCAAGTCATTGTTAATTATTGTTCAAAACCCAAAAGATGTCTTACAAAACCATTTTACATTCTTGAACTAAACTATGCATGTACACTTATATTCTTATATATGTATTGATGTTATAGTTTACAACTTTCACTTAGTTTCTCACACCCTTGAGTAGTAAGGGTGTATAAACCTACTTGAACAACCAATTACCTTCCAGTAAATTATCATAGGGATAATTTGGAGATATCAAACATAATTCCTATTACAAGGAATCACACAAGAGTCAGTTCATTCATGAGTCTACACCAGTACATTACCTGATACATGAGTACATTTACATTTGATTACCTGATACATGAGTACATATACATATACTTACCTATTACATGAACACACTTACATGAATATCATTCAGGAACACTTTTACATAGGCGCATTATCCTGTATTCACTTACCTGGATACTTATACTTAGAACTACGAGGATGATTTATTAGTACTTTCTGTGTAAATTATCTTTCCCATCCCAGTTCAATGGGATATCTCGGCAGGACTTACCATTCCGAACCCCACTGATTAGCACCAGTGGTCGATGACCATCTACGGAGGTCTAAGGTTACTACTTATACTAGGTAGATCGATAACCGGGGCTAACCCCTCCACCCACATGCTGCTGCTACAGAGGACAATTGAACAATCTTCGATTGTTCATTAGGTTATACTTTTCGCTTAACGAGATGTTGTGTTGGTCCTAGTACCCAGTGCAACACTTACAGTAGTACATTTTCCTGTTTACTTTATTTTGTGATACTTTCACATAAACGATGAGTTTGACTAAGTACTTTAGTACTAGACAATAGAAGGAAAAACTATCATTTTACTAACAAAACATTCGGGTCTTGGTAGAAGACTACATTATCGTAACAAAACATTCGGGTCTTGGTAGAAGACTACATTATGATAACAAAACATTCGGGTCTTGGTAGAAGACTACATTGTCATAACAAAACATTCGGGTCTTGGTAGAAGACTACATCTCACACTGATAGAGAATAAGGGATTTTCTAGGGCTTTTCATACTTACATCAACATTTTCTTTTAAAGGTTTGCATGACTTTTAAAACAGCTTTTAGTAAGAAATACAATGACACTTAAATACTTATGAATTCACTAGCTTTAAAGCTGATACTCTCTTTCAACATAACTTGTATTCTCAGGTCATCAGTAGACAGGTACGGAGGCCAAGTTTTGAGAAGACGGAGCAGACAAGTATCGTCTTTTATTTTGATTGTATATTTTTGGTGTCTTACTACAATGAAAGAATACACATGTACTAAAACTTTACTTATAATGCAATGGATGATGTTGTTGTTTGTTTATTATATTACACTTTTGTGATACTGTACATGACGTCCTCCACCCCTGAACGTTTCCGCCGTTCGTGGTTTTGGGGTGTGACAGTTGGTTTGGTTTTGTGTTTCTTGGTGGTGCGGCTGGTTTAGGAGCATCCTTCTTAGGTTTTCTTTGTTTCTTTTTGGATACTAACTGCTTTCTTCTTTGAGAAAGGTTGGATAAAGTAGTGGCAGAGGGGACTGCGGTACCCTTTGGGTTAATGGCTGCGGATGGAAGAGGCGGGGTAGAAGGGTATAGGGAAATACGCTCTGTAGCCTCAATGTGGTCTGAGACATTAGCAGTCTCAAGGCCAAGAGAAGTAAGAATCTGAGTGGGGAGGCTGCGGATTGGTCCAAATACAGTTTGATCGGAGGAAGGATTGTACCTTTTAAGATCTTTAGTGACAAAGAAGTTGATGTCACTGCCCATGTCGATGCCAGCATCCGCATGCAAGTCTAAGATGCATAGCGACCAGAACCGTGCAAATATGAGCTCGGTTGGGTTCTCCTTCGGGTGCTCCTTCGGAATATACTGAATGAAATCATCCCAAAGGATTTTCCCATAGTTGACGTCGTGTCCAGTGAAGATGCTCCATACCAATTCCAAGTGCTTGAGTCCCATGTTATCGATGCCTCCAGTTCTGCCGGATAGGCAGCGGATCACAAAGTGGCATACAAGTTGCCACACCACAGGCAGTTGGTTCTTTTTGAATTCACCAATCCCTCAGATTGGTTTCTGATACCCCATCTGGTAGAGTGCGGATGTGATTTCCGCCATTGATGGTGAGAAGAACTTGATGGATGGATGAACCAGAAGGTTAATGGCAGTTAAGAACTTTTCTTTAGTGAAGATGACCAAAGAATCGCTGATGAGGTTGAGCTGCACTTCTTGGGGATTTTCCAGTGGGCGACATGCAGAAAATGCACATTTGAATAGAGTGGAGACTGGAACAACGTCTGTAAATGCATCGAATGGACCAAACAGAATGCGGTTCTTTAGGAATTTAATCATAAGCTTGGTTGGGGCATTGTAGGAGGGGTGATCTTCAAATATTGCTTGAAAATTGCTTGATGCGATTGAAGGAGAATCTGAGCCTGTGGGATTCGCTGAACCAAAAGCCTTGGATTGCGTCTTTGAAACTCCTGATTTCACCATTATTGAAGTTGGAAGGTGTTTGAAGGAGAAGTAGAACACAGGATTCTTGATGGTTTTGAGAGGGATTGATCGATATTCAGAAAGCGAAAAGTGAATTTAATGAAGAAGATGAGTTTATAAAGGGATAAAAAAAAAAGGTTTAACCCTAGATAAATGGTAAAAGAGGGTAAAACGTAGATTCGGATTTTTGGGGGGGTCTGCGGTACGATTTAATTCAAGAAATGTTCCAAAACCATCTAATATAAATAACTTTCAGTAAGGACCGCAATGGAGACCAGGATTGATTCGGGCCCTAGTGTGGCGGATCGGGCCCTAGCGTTCCTAGAGGCCCACGATCGTGTGACTAAAGGGGCTTCACGGAAATGGCCATAACTTTGGCTACGAATCTCCGTTTCGGGCCTACGACCAGTCAAATTGAAGCTTGGAGCAAGGAGCACGTCTATATAAGTCCCCAAAGGGGACTTACCCATTTATGAGTCTAGAAATCGCTTTCTAAATGGAGTTATCAACAATTTTGTTATTTTTCCTTAATTTTTGGGTTTTGTTTTTGGGTTTGTATTTGGCCCATGGACTTTTAGGGTTTCATTGTAATTTCTGCTTCTTATTTAACTGTTTTTGATGTAATTTGGATGGTCGATCATCAATTTTATGAACTTCCGATTTTCTCCGAAATTCTGTGTTAACCAAGATTTTGAAGCCAATCGCACGGTATTCGTAGAATCAATGTGGTTTTGAAGAGATTGTCCTGGCTATTCTTTTAGAATCAACAGGTTCATTCTCGGTTATCTTTGTCTTGTTTTTTTTGCGCTGTATCAGTTGGTATCAGAGCCGAATTCCTGGTTCAAAATGCCTCCGAGGAGAAATAGGATGCCCGCTAATGTTCATGAGCAAGAACTAGAATAACGTATTATGGCATGAATGGAGGAGAGGATGGATCAAATGGTTGACCAACAAAGACCGAAATCTAATAGTGTTGGACCAAATCCTAGGACAACTGTTAGTAGCAGCTTGAAGTGTTTTAGTTGTGGGGAGACAGGTCACCGACAATCAGAGTGCAAGAAGGTCGGAAAACGTCATTTGTTTGCAGAGCAAGATGATTGGCAAAATGATGATGTTGGTGAAAATTACGAAGACCCCATGTGTATGACGAAGAGAATCAATGCGAAGAGGAAGTTGTAACTGGAGATGTAGGGGTAAATTTGGTGGTAAGGCGGTCTTGTTTTATACCAAAAGTTGTTGGTGATGATTGGCTCAAACACAACATCTTTCAGTTGACATGTACTACTTTGGGAAAGGTTTGTACTTTTGTTATTGATTTAGGAAGTTGTGATAACCTTATATCTGAAGAAGCAGTTCAAAAGTTGGCTTTAAAAACAGAAAATCGCCCTAAGCCTTACAAGCTACAGTGTCTTAAGAAGGGTGGTGAGGTCACTGTATCTAAACGAGCCCTTGTTCAATTTTCTGTTGGTACCACGTATAAAGATGATGTGTGGTGTGATGTGGATGCTATGGATGCTTGTCATTTGTTGTTGGGCAGACCTTGGGAGTATGATCGTAACATAGATCATAACGGGCGGTCTAATACTTACAGGTCTAATACTTACAATTTCTTGTTTGGTGGTGTGGAGATAACATTGGTTCCCAGTAAGCCAAAGGAGCCAGTTCCGAGACCTTCGGCTACTCTACTGACCCTTAATCAGTTTGAAGACGAGTTAGAGGCAGAAGGTGAAATTTTTGTATTGCTCGGGAAGGAAGTCACTAAGGAGGTTGAAATTACCGAGGCTATGGTTCCTCTGCTCAAGGAATTCGCTGATGTTTTCCCTAATGAATTACCTGATGGTTTCCCACCTTTACGTGACATCCAACATGATATTGATTTACAACCAGGAGCTCAGTTGCCTAATAGGCCACCTTACAGAATGAGTCCCGAAGAGCATGAGGAATTGTGACGACAGGTGGAGGACTTGATTTCAAAAGGTCATGTTCAGGAGAGCATGAGCCCGTGTGCTGTTCCTGCTTTGTTGACTCCTAAAAAGGATGGTACTTGGCGTATGTGTGTTGATAGTCGCGCCATCAATAAGATCACGGTGAAGTACAAATTTCCAATTCCTCGACTTGATGACCTACTTGACCAGATTAGCGGTGTCTCTATCTTTATGAAACTGGACATGAAGAGCAGGTACTATCATATTCGACTTAGGCCTGGGGATGAGTGGAAGACTGCCTTCAAGGCTCGTGAAGGATTGTATGAGTAGTTGGTGATGCTTTTCGGTTTATCAAACGCTCCTAGTGCATTTATGTGTGTGATGAACCAGTTGTTCAGGCCCTTTATTGGTAAAATTTGTAGTCGTTTATTTTGATGACATACTTATTATTACAGTGCTACTTTTGGTGAGCATGTCAACCATGTGAGGCAGGTTTTGACCGTGCTTCGACGGGATAGTTTGTATGCAACTATGAAGAAATGTTTGTTTATGGTTCTTAAAGTCTTGTTCTTGGGGTACGTTGTTTCTGGAAGGAAGTCGCTAAGGAGGTTGAAATTACCGAGGCTATGGTTCCTCTGCTCAAGGAATTAGCTGATGTTTTCCCTAATGAATTACCTGATGGTTTGCCACCTTTACGTGACATCCAGCATGATATTGATTTACAACCAGGAGCTCAGTTGCCTAATAGGCCACATTACAGAATGAGTCCCGGAGAGCATGAGGAATTGCGAGGACAGGTGGAGGACTTGATTTCAAAAGGTCATGTTCGGGAGAGCATGGGCCCGTGTGCTTTTCCTGCTTAGTTGACTCCTAAAAAGGATGGTACGTTCTTTCTGGGAATAAATACAGGTGGACGAGTCTAAAGTAGCAGCTTTCAGACAATGGCCAAGTCCAACTACCATCACTGAAGTTCGAAGCTTTCATGGCCTTGCTTCATTTTGTAGGAGGTTTATTCCAAACTTTAGTTCTATTATGGCACCGATGACTGATTGTATGAAAGGGAACACCTTTACTTGGACCAAAGCAGCAGAATCAGCTTTCCAATAAGTACAAGAGAAGCTTACTACATCACTAATTCTTGTATTTCCAGACTTTTCTCAAGTGTTTGAATTACACACGGATGTTTCCAAGGTTGGGATTGGAGCAGTTCTAAGTCAAGGAGGACGACTGGTTGCCTATTTTAGTGAAAAGTTGACGGGGCCAAAGCTGGGTTATAGCACTTATGATGTTGAGTTCTATGTAGTGGTCCAAGCTATAAAGCATTGGCGCCATTATCTATTTCATAAGGAATTTTTTTTGTTCACAGATCATGATTCATTAAGACATATTCGTAGTCAAGATAAGGTGTCACACAAACATGGGAGGTGGATGTCATTCTTGGAAAAATTCACTTTTGTGGTGAAACACAAGTCTGGGATGTCAAATCAGGTGGCTGATGCATTGTGTCGGAGGAGTAATTTGCTAGTTTCCATGAGGGTTGGTGTGCCGGGGATGGATGTCCTCATGGAGCAGCTAACGGTTGCTCCTTATTTTTCTGTTGTTCTGCAGGGTATACAATCTAGACAAATGTCTAATTTTCTACTACATGAAGGTTTTCTTTTCAAAGGAAATCAATTGTGCATCCCTGATTCTAGTCTCCGCCTTCAAATCATTAGGGAGCTGCATGGTGAAGGGCATGTCGGCCGAGATCGCACTTTACAGTTGGGACAATCATCTTATTTTTGGCCTACAATGCGCAAGGAGGTTGATAGATATGTTAAACGGTGTCGAATCTGTCAGGTGTCAAAGGGCACATCTACCAACGCAGGACTCTATATGCCTTTGCATGTTCCATCACAACCTTGGGTAGAAATCATCATGGATTTTGTGTTGGGTTTACCAGCTACTCAACGGGGAAATGATTCAATATTTGTGGTTGTTGATCGTTTTTCTAAGATGGTGCACTTTATTCCTTGCAAAAAGACGACGGATGCAGTTAATGTGGCCCAGTTATTCTTTCGAGACGTCTAACGTTTGCATGGATTGCCGTATTCTATTGTTTCAGATCGAGACACTAGGTTTTTGAGTCATTTTTTGGCGCAGCCTATGGAAAATGGTGAACACTCAGCTCAATTTTAGTAGTGCATATCATCCTCAAACGGATGGCCAAACAGAGGTTGTCAATCGATCCCTTGGTAATATTTTGCGGTGTTTAGTGGGTGAACAAGCGAAGACCTGGGATCAAAAGCTTTGTCAAGCTGAGTTTGCTCATAATCATGCTATCAACCGAAGTACTGGATATATTCCATTCCAGGTAGTCTATTCTGTTCAGCCACAGGGACCACTTAATTTGATGTCACAGCCTGTTGCTAGGGTTGTTCCAAAGAAAGTGCAGGATTTTGTTGGAGGACTGTATGATGTTTATAAGGCTGTTCATGACAACTTGGTCCGAGCTAACTCCAAGTACAAGCAAGACGCAGATAAAAAACGCAAACAAGTTGATTTTGAAGTAGGTGACTTTGGTTGGTTTGTTTTGACTAAAGATCGTTTTTCGGTTGGTGAGTACAACAAGCTGTCAGCTAAGAGGATTGGACCGGTGGAGATTGTGGAGAAGATTAATTCCAATGCTTACCGTCTACAGTTGCCAAGCCATATTCGTTGTTCCGATGTTTTCAATGTAAAGCATTTGCTTCCTTATTATGGGGATTCTTCTGATGATGACCATGGTGCACATTCGAGGTCGAATTTTGTCTACCCAGGAGGGGATGATGCGGGCCCTAGTGTGGAGGATCGGTCTCTTGCATTCCTAGAGGCCCACGATCGTGTGACTAAAGGGGCTTCGTGGAAATCGCCATAACTTTGGCTACGAATCTCCGTTTTGGGCCTACGACTAGTCAAATCGAAGCTTGGAGCAAGGAGCACGTCTAGATAAGTCCCTAAAAGGGACTTACCCATTTTTGAGTCCAGAAATCTCTTTCTAAATGGAGTTATGAACAATTTTGTTATTTTTCCTTAATTTTTTGGTTTTATTTTTGGGTTTGTATTTGGCCCATGTACTTTTAGGGTTTCATTCTAATTTCTGCTTCTTATTTAACTGTTTTTGATGTAATTTTGATGGTCGATCATCAATTTTATGAACTTTCGATTTTCTCCCAAATTCTATGTGTTAACCCAGATTTTGAAGCCAATCCCACGATATTCGTAGAATCAACGTGGTTTTGAAGAGATTGTCCTGGCTATTCTTTTAGAATCAACAGGTTCATTCTTGGTTATCTTTGTGTTGTTTTTTTTTGCGCTGCATCAGTTGGTATCAGAGCCGAATTCCTGGTTCAAAATGCCTCCAAGGAGAAACAGGATGCCCGCTAATGTTCGTGAGCAAGAACTAGAAGAACGTATTATGGCATGAATGGAGGAGAGGATAGATCAAATGGTTGACCAACTGACTGATAGGATGGTTAAACTGATGAATCGAGGAGGGCAAAGGTCTCGAACACATTCTCCAGTGGAAGATGGTGAATTTGGGAACCTGTTCGGCGGCAGTGATGGTTCATATTCCGAAGACGATCTAGAAAGGCGGCCAAGTCGTGATCATAGAGGTGACAATAGGCGTTGTGAGGCCAAATGAGAATTGATATCCCAAAATTCGACGGGGTCAGTTTGAATCCGGAGGGGTTCATCGACTGGTTGGCTACTGTTGAGGAAGTTTTTGAGTTCAAAGAAGTCCCTGAAAACAAAAGAGTGTCATTGATTGCTACCAGGCTACTTGGTAGGGCATCTGCATGGTGGCAACAACTGAAACTGACACGAGACAGGCTCAGAAAGTCAAAGGTCGTGACTTGGAGGAAGATGAAGAAGTGTTTACGATCCAACTTCCTACCCCATAATTTTCAAAGGTTGATGTACCAACGGTTGCAAAATCTGAAGCAGGGTGCCAAATCAGTTGATGATTACACAATTGAGTTCTACCAATTGATTGCTCTAAACGATATCCGGGAGACGGAGGAACAACTCGTTGCTCGATATATTGGGGGTCTACTGGTCCAAATCATGGACTCGGTAAATATGTTTGACCCGGTATCTATTTCTAAATCGCACCAACGGGCGTTGGCTTTTGAGAAACAAAGTCGTCGGGTGGGCGGTTCGTCTTCAACTGCCAATATTCGAGGAAGTTCCAGGACAGGTGGTATGGTACCCCGTGTTGTGCCTAATCAACAAAGACTGACATCTAACAGTGTTGGACCGAATCCTAGGACAACTGTTAGTAGCAGCTTGAAGTGTTTTAGTTGTGGGGAGACAGGTCACCGACAATCAGAGTGCAAGAAGGTCGGAAAACGTCATTTTTTTGCTGAGCAAGATGATTGGCAAAATGATGATGCCGGTGAAAATTACGAAGATCCCCCAGTGTATGATGAAGAGCATCAATACGAAGAGGAAGTTGTAACTGGAGATGTAGGGGTAAATTTGGTGGTAAGGCGGTCTTGTTTTACACCAAAAGTTTTTGGTCATGATTGGCTCAAACACAACATCTTTCAGTCGACATGTACTATTTTGGGAAAGCTTTGTACTTTTGTTATTGATTCAGGAAGTTGTGATAACCTTATATCTAAAGAAGCAGTTCAAAGGTTGGCTTTGAAAATAGAAAATCGCCCTAAGCCTTACAAGCTATAGTGGCTTAAGAAGGGTGGCGAGGTCACTGTATCTAAAGGAGCCCTTGCTCAATTTTCTGTTGGTACCACCTATAAAGATGATGTGTGGTGTGATGTGGTTGCTATGGATGCTTGTCATTTGTTGTTGGGCAGACCTTGGGACTATGATCGTAACATAGACCATAACGGGCGGACTAATACTTACAGTTTCTTGTTTGGTGGTGTGAAGATAACATTGGTTCCCAGTAAGCCAAAGGAGCCAGTTTCGAGACCTTCGGGTACTCTGCTGACCCTTAATCAGTTTGATGACGAGTTGGAGGCGGAAGGTGGAATTTTTGTATTGCTCGGGAAGGAAGTCGCTAAGGAGGTTGAAATTCCTGAGGTTATGGTTCCTTTGCTCAAGGAATTCGCTGATGTTTTCCCTAATGAATTACCTGATGGTTTGCCACCTTTACGTGACATCCAACATCATATTGATTTACAACCAGGAGCTCAGTTGCCTAATAGGCCACATTACTGAATGAGTCCTGGAGAGCATGAGAAATTGCGACGACAGGTGAAGGACTTGATTTCAAAAGGTCATGTTCGGGAGAGCATGAGTCCATGTGCTATTCCTGCTTTGTTGTCTCCTAAAAAGGATGGTACTTGGCGTATGTGTGTTGATAGTCGTGCCATCCATCAGATCACAGTGAGGTACAGATTTCCAATTCCTCGACTTGATGACCTACTTGACCAGATTAGCAGTGCCTCTATCTTTATGAAACTGGACTTGAAGAGCGGGTACTATCAGATTCGACTTAGGCCTGGGGATGAGTGGAAGACTGCCTTCAAGACTCGTGAAGGATTGTATGAGTGGTTGGTGATGCCTTTCGGTTTATCAAACGCTCCTAGTACATTTATGCGTGCGATGAACCAGTTGTTCAGGCCCTTTATTGGTAAATTTGTAGTCGTTTATTTTGATGACATACTTATTTACAGTGCTACTTTTGGTGAGCATGTCAACCATGTGAGGCAGGTTTTGACCGTGCTTCGACGGGATAGTTTGTATGCAGCTATGAAGAAATGTGTGTTTGTGGTTCCTAAATTCTTGTTCTTGGGGTACGTTGTTTCTGGGGAAGGAATACAGGTGGACGAGTCTAAAGTAGCAGCTTCCTGACAATGGCCAAGTCCAACTACCATCACTGAAGTTCGAAGCTTTCATGTCCTTCCTTCATTTTGTAGGAGGTTTATTCCAAACTTTAGTCCTATTATGGCACCGGTGACTGATTGTATGAAAGGGAACACCTTTACTTGGACCGAAGCAGCAGAATCAGCTTTCTAATAAGTACAAGAGAAGATTACTACATCACCAATTCTTGTATTGCAAGACTTTTCTCAAGTGTTTGAATTACACACGGATGCTTCCAAGGTTGGGATTGGAGCAGTTCTAAGTCAAGGAGGACGACTGGTTGCCTATTTTAGTGAGAAGTTGACGGGGCCAAATCTGGGTTATAGCACCTATGATGTTGAGTTCTATGCAGTGGTCCAAGCTGTAAAGCATTGGCGCCATTATCTATTTCATAATGAATTTGTTTTGCTAACATGATTCATTAAGACATATTCGCAGTCAAGATAAGGTGTCACATAAACATGGGAGGTGGATGTCGTTCTTGGAAAAATTCACTTTCGTGGTGAAACACAAGTCCGGGATGTCAAATCAGGTGGTTGATGCATTGAGTCAGAGGAGTAATTTGCTAGTTTCCATGAGGGTTGGTGTGCCGGGGATGGATGTCCTCATGGAGCAGCTAACGGTTGATCCTTATTTTTCTGTTGTTCTGCAGGGTATACAATCTAGACAGATGTCTAATTTTCTACTGCATGAAGGTTTTCTTTTCAAAGGAAATCAATTGTGCATCCCTGATTCTAGTCTCCGCCTTCAAATCATTAGGGAGCTGCATGGTGAATGGTATGTCGGCCGAGATCGCACTTTACAGTTGGGACAATCATCTTATTTTTGGCCTACAATGCGCAAGGAGGTGGATAGATATGTTAAACGGTGTCGAATCTGTCAGGTGTCAAAGGGCACATCTACTAATGCAGGACTCTATATGCCTTTGCCTGTTCCATCACAACCTTGGGTAGACATCAACATGGATTTTGTGTTGGGTTTACCACCTACGTAACGGGGAAGTGATTCAATATTTGTGGTTGTTGATCGTTTTTCTAAGATGGTGCACTTTATTCCTTGCAAAAAGACGACGGATGCAGTTAATGTGGCCCATTTATTCTTTCGACACGTTTAACATTTGCATGGATTGCCGTATTCTATTGTTTCAGATCGAGACACTAGGTTTTTGAGTCATTTTTGGCGCAGCCTATGGAAAATGGTGAACATTCAGCTCAATTTTAGTAGTGCATATCATCCTCAAACGGATGGCCAAACAGAGGTTGTCAATCGATCCCTTGGTAATATTTTGCGGTGTTTAGTGGGTGAACAAGCGAAGACCTGGGATCAAAAGCTTTGTCAAGCTGAGTTTGCTCATAATCATGCTATCAACCGAAGTACTGGATATATTCCATTCCAGGTAGTCTATTCTGTTCAGCCACAGGGACCACTTAATTTGATGTCACAGCCTGTTTCTAGGGTTGTTCCAAAGAAAGTGCAGGATTTTGTTGGAGGACTGTATGATGTTTATAAGGCTGTTCATGACAACTTGGTCCGAGCTAACTCCAAGTACAAGCAAGATGCAGATAAAAGGCGCAGACAAGTTGATTTTGAAGTAGGTGACTTTGTTTGGGCTGTTTTGAATAAAGATCGTTTTTTGGTTGGTGAGTACAACAAGCTGTCAGCTAAGAAGATTGGACCGGTGGAGGTTGTGGAGAAAATTAATTCCAATGCTTACCGTCTACAGTTGCCAAGCCACATTCGTTGTTCCGATGTTTTCAATGTAAAGCATTTGCTTCCTTATTATGGGGATTCTTCTGATGATGACCATGGTGCACATTCGAGGTCGAATTTTGTCTACCCAGGAGGGGATGATGCGGGCCCTAGTGTGGAGGATCGGGCTCTTGCATTCTTAGAGGCCCACGATCGTGTGACTAAAAGGGCTTCGCGGAAATTGCCATAACTTTGGCTACGAATCTCCCTATTGGGCCTACGACCAGTCAAATCGAAGCTTGGAGCAATGAGCACGTCTAGATAAGTCCCTAAAAGGGACTTACCCAGTTTTGAGTCCAGGAATCTCTTTCTAAATGGAGTTATGAACAATTTTGTTATTTTTCCTTAATTTTTTGGTTTTGTTTTTGGGTTTGTATTTGGCCCATGGACTTTTAGGGTTTCATTCTAATTTCTGCTTCTTATTTAACTATTTTTGATGTAATTTTGATGGTCGATCATCTATTTTATGAACTTTCGATTTTCTCCCAAATTCTATGTGTTAACCCAAATTTTGAAGCCAATGCCACGGTATTCGTAGAATCAACATGGTTTTGAAGAGATTGTCCTGGCTATTCTTTTAGAATCAACAGGTTCATTCTTGGTTATCTTTGTGTTGTTTTTTTTGCGCTGCATCAGTTGGTATCAGAGCCGAATTCCTGGTTCAAAATGCCTCCGAGGAGAAACAGGATGCCCGCTAATGTTCATGAGCAAGAACTAGAAGAACGTATTATGGCACGAATGGAGGAGAGGATGGATCAAATGGTTGACCAACTGACTGATAGGATGGTTAAACTGATGAATCGAGGAGGACAAAGGTCTCGAACACATTCTCAAGTGGAAGATGGTGAATTTGGGAACCCGTTCGGCGGCAGTGACGGTTCATATTCCGAAGACGATCTAGAAAGGCGGCCAAGTCGTGATCATAGAGGTGACAATAGGCGTTGGGAGGCCAAATGAGAATTGATATCCCAGAATTCGACGGGGTCAGTTTGAATCCGGAGGGGTTCATCGACTGGTTGGCTACTGTTGAGGAAGTTTTTGAGTTCAAAGAAGTCCATGAAAACAAAAGAGTATCATTGATTGCTACCAGGCTACGTGGTAGGGCATCTGCATGGTGGCAACAACTGAAACTGACACGAGACAGGATCAGAAAGTCAAAGGTCGTGACTTGGAGGAAGATGAAGAAGTGTTTACGATCCAACTTCCTACCCCATAATTTTCAAAGGTTGATGTACCAACGGTTGCAAAATCTGAAGCAGGGTGCCAAATCAGTTGATGATTACACAACTGAGTTCTACCAATTGATTGCTCGAAACGATATCCGGGAGACGGAGGAACAACTCGTTGCTCGATATATTGGGGGTCTACGGGTCCAAATAATGGACTCGGTAAATATGTTTGACCCGGTATCTATTTCTGAAGCGCACCAACGGACGTTGGCTTTTGAGAAACAAAGTCGTCGGGTGGGCGGTTCGTCTTCAACTGCCAATATTGGAGGAAGTTCCAGGACAGGTGGTATGGTACTCTGTGTTGTGCCTAATCAACAAAGACTAACATCTAACAGTGTTGGACCGAATCCTAGGACAACTGTTAGTAGCAGCTTGAAGTGTTTTAGTTGTGGGGAGACAGTGTGACAACCCTATATTTCGAGACAATGTAATGTAAAACCAATCAAATTTAGGTCAAAATATAACATTCCTAAAATCTTATTTGGGTTAATTAAAGTAGTAGGAACCGTATCAAGGTTTTCGTACATATAAAGAACCCTAAAATCCGAGTTATAATGAAGAAGTTATGACCAACCGAAGATTCTCGGAAAAACCGGCATCAGCGATTAATCGTAAAACGCGAAATTTCGATGCAATAGTTTTTAGCCTTAAGTATCTAAATGGAAGTTATAGACAACCTCAATCTATGATCGTGCATAAAAAGAACGTCCAAATCTGACTTCGGATGTGAAAGTTATGAATATTTGAAGAAATTCCTTAATCGCGTCATTTTATTAAATAAATAATAAAAATAACTTTGGAATTTGCCAACGGATTCTAAACGAAAGTTGTAGATCTTGGTCTCACCTTCGCGTGGATATAAAGAACGTCAAAAACGGAGTTCGTATGAGGGAGATATGAATTTTAGAAGTTTAATTAAAATAAATATGAATTTAATTATAAATTCCCGGTATTATCCGAAGGGGAGTCACCGGATAGGACCGAAGTACGCCCTGCGTACCTTCGTACGCCCCGCGTACTGAGATCGAGGGTCTCGGATCGTCCAAGTCGCACTATCCGAAGAATCTAACCCGTCCGACCCGTCCGAAGCTCCGACCCGTCCGACCCGCTGTCCCGTCCGACCCGCCGTCCCATCCGACCCGCGTACCCAGCAACCCGTCCCATCCGAACCGAGGCAGTCGAGGCTTCGGTCATGCATGACGTACGCGTACGCGCTGCGTACGAGCGTACGCCCCGCGTTCGGAGGCGGTTCAGCCTTCCTATAAATAGGATGCGAGGCTTTCCGAAAAAGTTGCTCAATTCTCTCATTTCTCTCTCGATCTTGCCTCGTTTTCCGTGCCCGTTATAACCCGAAGCTCTGGTCTTTTTGCTCAAGTCCCGAGGGTCGATTTTACTCCCGAGATTCCCGAGAATCTCGAGGAAAATCCGTTTCCCTAGACGAAACTCTGCCCGGTTTTCCATCTCGCTATCTTCAAACTTTCATGTGAGTTCATACCCCTTAAATAATGTTTTAAACTACTTTTAAGTGCTTTATGGGGGGGGGGATACAAGTAGAATCATGCTACTTATTATGTCAATCGCATGTGATTAGTAAGTAGGAGTATATTACTTATTACATCAATCACATGTGATTAATATACAACATTCAAAAGATTTGGCTACTCATTAGCCGTTTTACCAAACAGTTTCCTTCAAATGATTTTTATAAACATTTTATATGTTTTAAACTCCTTATTACACTGTACCTCTTACTCTGTTTATCATATTTCAAACTTATTTACAACTGTGTTTCAAACAAATGTTCCTTATACTTATATTGTTTTATCAAACTTATGCCTTCAAATTGTTTTATAGATTGACATCAAGTTGATCTTTCCTTAAACTAATATTTATGTTTCAAATGTTTTACCAAACTTATTTATGCTTTTGTATTATAAATTGCATGCCTCTATATGTATAGTTATATAAGAAATGTTTAAAAGACTTAGGAAGGCTATTCACCCTATTTCCTTTTTCTCAATTTGAATGTGGTCTGGTGGGATATTGGATACTCATCCGAAGGTCGTTTAAATATTAGTTATATATCATGTGTACACATAAAGTCATAAAAGGTCCTTCCAATTCATCCTATGCCCTTGGGTAGCAAGGGTATACATCCATGTCCATACGTACCACTTAGATCACTAGTAAGCTACCATATGGGTAGTTCAGGAAGATACTAGAACTATTACTAGAACACGATATCATACAACGAGTCAGTTCATTCATGAGTCAATACTTTCTAGAATGTTGCTGTGAAATACATATACATCTATATTAGGACGAGAACATATACAATTATACTAGAACACTTACATGACAATACATGCTAGCTAAAGAGATCACACATTACAGCTAGCACACGTAGAACACTTCAGTACACCATAAGTACAATTACGTGATCACACTTACATGAGTACGCTTTCATATACATAGGATAGACGTCATTAGGGGCTATAGCTCAGAACCAGTTTAGGATCTATCTATACTGATAAATCACACTACGAACGTGATGGTTATATCGAGTATACATGATCGCAGGTAATGTGGTGCTCACGGCTTGCATTCATGCAGGGGTCGTGTGTGGGTCCTAAAATCCTTCTGATAGGGGAGCGAAACAGTCTGGGATCTAGACATCACATTATACCTTATCCATCAAATAAGGCAAGTTGAGTATCGGTGTATTGATATATATACCTTAATATATATCCAAATACTGTGGTACTTGGTAGGTTTACCCTAGATTTAAGGTAATAGGTACGGTTGTAGTTCGACACTACACCATAGTACCATTCCTTTCCCATTACATTCACTTCGCGAATTTTCATAGGAAGCGCGGCAATGTAGATGCTATCTGTTGATAAATAGTAGCCCTTTTAGAGCTACGATTTAGTACTACGTTAATTTTTCCAGTACATATTTCAGTGATAACCTCACTTAAACATAAATATACAAAAGATATTTTGAGTAATGATAGTTATACTTTGGAAAAATACATACTCTTACAAGAGACACATACACACAGAACAGTTAAGTCTTGGTAGAAGACTCCTTTTGTTACTAATAGGAATCATAGGGATTTCTAGGGATTTTCAAACATATACAGTTGAGCTACAAATATTTTCATACTTATACTCGTTTTCTTTCAAAGCAATGTCAAGTCTTAGAAATTATAAGTTTTCACACATTAAGACACATTAATACTTATGATCTCACCAGCCTTAAAGCTGATACTCGCTTTCAAAATTACTTGTATCCTCAGGTCATCATAGACAGGTACCGATGCAAGGAAAAACGGAAGATGGAGCTTATTCAAGACTTATCTTTCATTTTGATTTATGCTCTAGTGTTTATCAAAATTTGTCAGAATACAATTGTATAATAATTATTTTATTAATGCAATGGATGATGTTGTTGCTTGTTTACTACTTTACATTGTTGTTGATATTATACATGACGTCCTCCGCCCCAGAACATTTCCGCCGTTCTCGGTTTTGGGGTGTGACAGATTGGTATCAGAGCATTGTTTATAGTGAATTAAGTATATCAACCCATAAAAGATATACTAACTATAAATACATATGGGATTAAAAATACTCTGACCAAGAGTTTATACTCTAAATAGTAAAATATTTAAGTAAGTATACGTGCTGCATTCATACTAAAATCAGTGTCACTAGGACAGTACAAAAGAATTACGATTGTTGGGCAACACAAGTGTGCTTAGAGACATATGGTCAAAATTGGGAAGATATAGCCTGTTCGCCTATATTATCCGAGGGTTGACTAGCATGTGCCTAAGTTTAAGTGTGTGGTTGCAACAATGCTAAAATCTTACCAACCCTACCACAATGAGAACAATAGAACATAATATAAAATTTTAAAATACTATAGGAGTATTTGGTGTTACTATAAGTACTTTATACTTGAGAATTAAAACGGAATCCTCATTACTAAGTTGATAGTTGCTAAGTGGATACACTAAGGCTACATGTAATTAGGATGTTATAGACTTAGAATCAGTGGTAATTTTGCCTTACCCCTATTCTGTGTGAATTTGGAAATAAGGTCCCTTATTCGAAGGTCTATCCTGTTTAGATTACACATAGCTGGTATGCACTTCACAATTAACGATGTAACTAATGAAGGTTTTCTAAATAATTATCTAGATAGTTCGTCTAATAATTTTCCTCTTACCCTAAATTCTCGCATAAAAATCACAGCTGGACTCCATTCACTTGACAACCAGTACCTTCGGAATGAAGTCATAGTTGGTTGGTTTGGAGAAGAACCAGAGAATGATCATCCTATCCCCTTGGATGATCACCGTAATGAAGACTTTTTGTACGATGCTAACCCCGAGCCAGAGGTTGAGAACCTACCCCGAGTAGCTCCCATTTCAAATTCCTAACCCTCTTCCGGCTTTTCATAGCCTGACCCTGAGTGAGTGGAATGCTTGGAAACATGGAGCCAAGAACAAGATCAGCCCATGCCATTTATTGGCAACCGAAACTTTTACGACTTGAGCAATGAGGGCTTAGCAAATATAGTCTTGCCAATCTTGGTCCGCAGAGAGGCCATAAATGAGATTCAAGATAAGACAACCCTACATCAGATTTCAGAAGAAGTCGCCTATGCTAGAACGCATACCCTCCACACCCTTCTTCTAGAGGATGCTCACGAGAGATCAGAGAGAAACCACGAAACCCTGCTGCAAGAACTGGCTGAATCACGAACCGAAGTCATAGGACTCCGAGTATGCCACATGGTGTGCGAAAGACATCTACTTGACAATGGAACGTCAATTGATTGAACTAAGAGTTCACCAGAGGGATAACCGTCGCCCGTAGTAGACGCTTTACTTTATTTCCCTTATAACAAGAGACCGTGTTTTTTTTTTCTGTCTATGCCCGATGTGGTATTTTCTATGAAATTATCTTGATTCCGTAAGTACTTTAGTTAGGTCTTTATGCTGTCAGGAACTATCTTCTGGGGATATGATGTGATACCTTTAAAAGGCCGTTTTCCAAAACCCTTACATCGTGAATATCAAAGATATTGACAGCCGGCTAACTTCTGTGTCATTCTTCATTCAAGTACTTTTATCTTACCTTCATTCGAGTCTATCTGAAACATGCTTTAGTCAAGTCATTGGACTATGGTGATTTGTTCAGGAGACACTTCCAAGTCTCCTTCAGTGGTTGGATCTTGTTATTCACCAACCCACGATACCTCATCTCGAACGACAAACGTCTTGTGACCATTCTACGATCATACTTCCATTCCGTACTAGGACTGCATCATAGGGATGTAGGTCAAACTTTAGAGATCATACCCTTACTCTTTTCATGAACAATCTAAGTACATCAGGGTCAACCATAATCGCTTACAAATCTTTACTCTTTCATGTTACAGAATCATGGCGTCGTCCGGAAGCAACCAACCAAGCAACGAGACCTCTACTTTTCCGATGGATGCCGCCACCTTTCAAACGACAGTTACAGCTGCCGTAGTGGCTGCCGTAACCGCGTTCATGGCGCACCATAGCGCTAACAGCACAGTCAATGCTGCTAATGGGAATAAACTTTCCAATCGCAATATCCATCCAGGAAGTCATCCAACAGTAACATCCACAGGCTCGCAAAGCCAGAAAGCAGAGAACAAGAAAAGAAAATGTCAAGCCAAGGTGGAACGCAAACGGTTTCAGAAAATTGCCAGACAGCAGCCACAAACCTCTGCCATCCCAGTACCGAGCAGACCGTATAAGGGAACACTCCCGAAGTGCGACCGGTGCAATTTCCACCACGAGGGAATGTGCCGCGTCTTACAGTGCGTGAACTGCAACAAGAAAGGACACATCGCCCGTTTCTGTAAAGCTACCTTCACCACTAGGGCCAGCCTAGATTGCTATAACTGTGGTGAGTTTGGGCACTATAAAAGAGATTGCCCAAAGAAGGAAAACAAGGAAAGCACCCGTGTTCCCATAACTCCTACCCGACACTTCACTTCCTCCATTGATGTGGGTACTAGCCAGTCATGCCACCAATGCAGTGAGTTAGGGCACTTCAAAAAGGATTGCCCGATAATGCAGAACCCTGGCGTAGACGGGAAGATTCCCAGGATCACAGCTGCAGGAGAGCCTGCTCAGGAACCACGTTAATGTATTTAAGGCGTTTCGTTGTAACAGACTTATAAACTATCTAGAACTAGTGCAACTAGAGTCTTACCTTTTGCGAGATCCTGTCTGTATAGGAATTCTCGTGTTGCGTATACTTGTCTTTTGTAGTATATCTTATTCGCAGCAATAGTCTAGTGGTAAATCTAAAGTACTGTAACTCTGTTCATGGTTGCACAGTTGTGTTTTGACTGTAATCGTCTATGTTTAATTCTAATGTCTTTAAAGTTTCTGTATGATTCCGACATTATCATACAATCAGATTCAATTTGATCGATGCGAAAACAGCTTCATGCGTATATCTCTTTCTTCTAGATCACTTTTTCAGCGAAGCTGTCATATCAGAACACCGAAGTACTCATTCCAGGAGTACCCCTTAGTTATTTTTCTTGCCGAAGAAATCCCCGAAGTACCACTCGTGCAGTACGTCAAGTTCAATCCAAGGATTCATATGATTGATCTATCACTGAGAATGGTATACATAAGAGTGATATATAATCAAGCTTCTACAGGTTTAGAATTGATGATTCCACTTTAACTTCTTTTTCCCCGATGGGATGTGAGCTTAAAGAAGAATCAGTTATTCGACTACCTTTTTAACCTTAATTATATGCAACTCGTATACCCGAAATTGTGATGGTGATACCATGTATGAATTCTAATATGAACTTTAGGACGGAGAAACTGCCTACGTATATGAGTAATCACATCGTCATGTGAATAAACTTAGAACCCAGTACAACTCCCGAAAACATATCGCCCTATAGTTTAAACACCCATGGAGATACCAGAACAGTGCAAACAACTAAGCGAACCACATAGAATTAGAATTAGAAGACTAGGTTTCTCACCCTAGAGAACCCCGGTCATATTCTTCCAGAGATCGACGAATCGCATCGTATGTGCCTCAGATATCGAGGACTTCGTCAAAACTTTCATAGAAAGCGTTATCTCTGCCTCGCATATACAAAATGGTTGAGCAAACGTAAGGAAAGAATTTACTTCCAGGAATGGATCTGGAATCCGAATATCACCAGTTCGAGTGTTAGGGGAGGATGTCCGAAAGACTATCTCCTAAACCCGATACGGACACTTCGAGTTCGTAGTGATACCTTTCGGATAGGACCAATACGCCCATGGTTTTCATGAGTTAAATGAAGGGTTACGTCCTTCTTACTTGGATCAATTCGTCATTTTCCCCACGAGATGACTTACTTATCTACCCTCGTAGTAAGAAGAAAGCCCATGGTAACAATCCTACAGTGGAACTTTTAGCAAAGTTCTGTAGGCACGAGTTTTGAAATTGAAGAGTCAAATTTCTAGGACACACTGATAGTAATGTGAGAAATTTTGAGTACTCTTTCAATTTGTCAAAACTGTTGAGCATTTATCGACACCAAAGATGCCGACAGTTTTTCACCAGATTCTAGGTCTTACCGACCCACCGCATTAGTTCATTCAGAACTCCTCGCAAGCTACAGAAACTCGTACGACTTTGACCCAGCAAGGGGTGGCCTTTGACTGAGAAGTTACGTAAGAAAAGGAACCTTTGAGATTCCAAGTGAGTGACCAAGTTCTTTAGGATAACTCACTCTGGGAATGGCTTAATACGCTTCGTAAAGCATGGAAAGCTAAATCCAAGTTAGACAGGACCTCCGAGATTCTTATCAGAATCGGTCCTGTGCCTCACACAAACAAGACCTACTCCGCGAACTCAGTAACGTACTTTCTACTTTTCGCATCTCGATCGTGAAACCATACCTTTCCGTTAGGACTCTTGCAAGTCCACTCGTCGAGATCCTCGCCTTCGTATTAGAACCATAGTGACCCTCGACCGAGAGGTCAAGCGGAGGAAGAAACGCCATCGCCAGTTAGTGAAGGTTCGTTGGAATGCCAACCGAGAACCCGTTATCACTTAGGTGCGTTAGAACCAATCGATTAGGAAGTTTCCTCCTCACGACTCGATTATTCGTGCATACTTCCTTGCTTAAATTCTAATTTCGGGACGAAATTCCCTTTAACGGGGGGATGATGTGACAACCCTATATTTCGAGACAATGTAATGTAAAACCAATCAAATTTAGGTCAAAATATAACTTTCCTAAAATCTTATTTGGGTTAATTAAAGTAGTAGGAACCGTATCAAGGTTTTCGTACATATAAAGAACCCTAAAATCCGAGTTATAATGAAGAAGTTATGACCAACCGAAGATTCTCGGAAAAACCGGCATCAGCGATTAATCGTAAAACGCGAAATTTCGATGCAATAGTTTTTAGCCTTAAGTATCTAAATGGAAGTTATAGACAACCCCAATCTATGATCGTGCATAAAAAGAACGTCCAAATCTGACTTCGGATGTGAAAGTTATGAATATTTGAAGAAATTCCTTAATCGCGTCATTTTATTAAATAAATAATAAAAATAACTTTGGAATTTGCCAACGGATTCTAAACGAAAGTTGTAGATCTTGGTCTCACCTTCGCGTGGATATAAAGAACGTCAAAAACGGAGTTCGTATGAGGGAGATATGAATTTTAGAAGTTTAATTAAAATAAATATGAATTTAATTATAAATTCCCGGTATTATCCGAAGGGGAGTCACCGGATAGGACCGAAGTACGCCCTGCGTACCTTCGTACGCCCCGCGTACTGAGATCGAGGGTCTCGGATCGTCCACGTCGCACTATCCGAAGAATCTAACCCGTCCGACCCGTCCGAAGCTCCGACCCGTCCGACCCGCTGTCCCGTCCGACCCGCCGTCCCATCCGACCCGCGTACCCAGCAACCCGTCCCATCCGAACCGAGGCAGTCGAGGCTTCGGTCATGCATGACGTACGCGTACGCGCTGCGTACGAGCGTACGCCCCGCGTTCGGAGGCGGTTCAGCCTTCCTATAAATAGGATGCGAGGCTTTCCGAAAAAGTTGCTCAATTCTCTCATTTCTCTCTCGATCTTGCCTCGTTTTCCGTGCCCGTTATAACCCGAAGCTCTGGTCTTTTTGCTCAAGTCCCGAGGGTCGATTTTACTCCCGAGATTCCCGAGAATCTCGAGGAAAATCCGTTTCCCTAGACGAAACTCTGCCCGGTTTTCCATCTCGCTATCTTCAAACTTTCATGTGAGTTCATACCCCTTAAATAATGTTTTAAACTACTTTTAAGTGCTTTATGGGGGGGGGGGATACAAGTAGAATCATGCTACTTATTATGTCAATCGCATGTGATTAGTAAGTAGGAGTATATTACTTATTACATCAATCACATGTGATTAATATACAACATTCAAAAGATTTGGCTACTCATTAGCCGTTTTACCAAACAGTTTCCTTCAAATGATTTTTATAAACATTTTATATGTTTTAAACTCCTTATTACACTGTACCTCTTACTCTGTTTATCATATTTCAAACTTATTTACAACTGTGTTTCAAACAAATGTTCCTTGTACTTATATTGTTTTATCAAACTTATGCCTTCAAATTGTTTTATAGATTGACATCAAGTTGATCTTTCCTTAAACTAATATTTATGTTTCAAATGTTTTACCAAACTTATTTATGCTTTTGTATTATAAATTGCATGCCTCTATATGTATAGTTATATAAGAAATGTTTAAAAGACTTAGGAAGGCTATTCACCCTATTTCCTTTTTCTCGATTTGAATGTGGTCTGGTGGGATATTGGATACTCATCCGAAGGTCGTTTAAATATTAGTTATATATCATGTGTACACATAAAGTCATAAAAGGTCCTTCCAATTCATCCTATGCCCTTGGGTAGCAAGGGTATACATCCATGTCCATACGTACCACTTAGATCACTAGTAAGCTACCATATGGGTAGTTCAGGAAGATACTAGAACTATTACTAGAACACGATATCATACAACGAGTCAGTTCATTCATGAGTCAATACTTTCTAGAATGTTGCTGTGAAATACATATACATCTATATTAGGACGAGAACATATACAATTATACTAGAACACTTACATGACAATACATGCTAGCTAAAGAGATCACACATTACAGCTAGCACACGTAGAACACTTCAGTACACCATAAGTACAATTACGTGATCACACTTACATGAGTACGCTTTCATATACATAGGATAGACGTCATTAGGGGCTATAGCTCAGAACCAGTTTAGGATCTATCTATACTGATAAATCACACTACGAACGTGATGGTTATATCGAGTATACATGATCGCAGGTAATGTGGTGCTCACGGCTTGCATTCATGCAGGGGTCGTGTGTGGGTCCTAAAATCCTTCTGATAGGGGAGCGAAACAGTCTGGGATCTAGACATCACATTATACCTTATCCATCAAATAAGGCAAGTTGAGTATCGGTGTATTGATATATATACCTTAATATATATCCAAATACTGTGGTACTTGGTAGGTTTACCCTAGATTTAAGGTAATAGGTACGGTTGTAGTTCGACACTACACCATAGTACCATTCCTTTCCCATTACATTCACTTCGCGAATTTTCATAGGAAGCGCGGCAATGTAGATGCTATCTGTTGATAAATAGTAGCCCTTTTAGAGCTACGATTTAGTACTACGTTAATTTTTCCAGTACATATTTCAGTGATAACCTCACTTAAACATAAATATACAAAAGATATTTTGAGTAATGATAGTTATACTTTGGAAAAATACATACTCTTACAAGAGACACATACACACAGAACAGTTAAGTCTTGGTAGAAGACTCCTTTTGTTACTAATAGGAATCATAGGGATTTCTAGGGATTTTCAAACATATACAGTTGAGCTACAAATATTTTCATACTTATACTCGTTTTCTTTCAAAGCAATGTCAAGTCTTAGAAATTATAAGTTTTCACACATTAAGACACATTAATACTTATGATCTCACCAGCCTTAAAGCTGATACTCGCTTTCAAAATTACTTGTATCCTCAGGTCATCATAGACAGGTACCGATGCAAGGAAAAACGGAAGATGGAGCTTATTCAAGACTTATCTTTCATTTTGATTTATGCTCTAGTGTTTATCAAAATTTGTCAGAATACAATTGTATAATAATTATTTTATTAATGCAATGGATGATGTTGTTGCTTGTTTACTACTTTACATTGTTGTTGATATTATACATGACGTCCTCCGCCCCAGAACGTTTCCGCCGTTCTCGGTTTTGGGGTGTGACAGACAGGTCACCGACAATCAGAGTGCAAGAAGGTTGGAAAACGTCATTTGTTTGCTGAGCAAGATGATTGGCAAAATGATGATGCCGGTGAAAATTACGAAGATCCCCCAGTGTATGACGAAGAGCATCAATGCGAAGAGGAAGTTGTAACTGGAGATGTAGGGGTAAATTTGGTGGTAAGGCGGTCTTGTTTTACACCAAAAGTTTTTGGTCATGATTGGCTCAAACACAACATCTTTCAGTCGACATGTACTATTTTGGGAAAGCTTTGTACTTTTGTTATTGATTCAGGAAGTTGTGATAACCTTATATCTAAAGAAGCAGTTCAAAGGTTGGCTTTGAAAATAGAAAATCGCCCTAAGCCTTACAAGCTATAGTGGCTTAAGAAGGGTGGCGAGGTCACTGTATCAAAAGGAGCCCTTGCTCAATTTTCTGTTGGTACCACCTATAAAGATGATGTG
Source organism: Lactuca sativa (assembly GCF_002870075.4). Classification (NCBI taxonomy): domain Eukaryota; kingdom Viridiplantae; phylum Streptophyta; class Magnoliopsida; order Asterales; family Asteraceae; genus Lactuca; species Lactuca sativa. The sequence continues at coordinate 98,456,613 of NC_056628.2, forward strand.
TGGTGTGATGTGGTTGCTATGGATGCTTGTCATTTGTTGTTGGGCAGACCTTGGGACTATGATCGTAACATAGACCATAACGGGCGGACTAATACTTACAGTTTCTTGTTTGGTGGTGTGAAGATAACATTGGTTCCCAGTAAGCCAAAGGAGCCAGTTCCGAGACCTTCGGGTACTCTGCTGACCCTTAATCAGTTTGATGACGAGTTGGAGGCGGAAGGTGGAATTTTTGTATTGCTCGGGAAGGAAGTCGCTAAGGTGGTTGAAATTCCTGAGGCTATGGTTCCTCTGCTCAAGGAATTCGCTGATGTTTTCCTTAATGAATTACCTGATGGTTTGCCACCTTTACGTGACCACCAACATCATATTGATTTACAATCAGGAGCTCAGTTGCTTAATAGGCCACTTTACAGAATGAGTCTTGGAGAGCATGAGGAATTCGACGACACGTGAAGGACTTGATTTCAAAAGGTCATGTTCGGGAGAGCATGAGCCCTTGTGCTATTCCTGCTTTGTTGACTCCTAAAAAGGATGGTACTTGGTGTATGTGTGTTGATAGTCGTGCCATCCATCAGATCATAGTGAGGTACAGATTTCCAATTCCTCGACTTGATGACCTACTTGACCAGATTAGGAGTGCCTCTATCTTTACGAAACTGGACTTGAAGAGCGCGTACTATCAGATTCGACCTAGGCCTGGGGATGAGTGGAAGACTGCCTTCAAGAATCGTGAAGGATTGTATGAGTGGTTGGTGATGCCTTTCGGTTTATCAAACGCTCGTAGTATATTTATGCGTGTGATGAACCAGTTGTTCAGGCCCTTTATTGGTAAATTTGTAGTCGTTTATTTTGATGACATACTTATTTACAGTGCTACTTTTGGTGAGCATGTCAACCATGTGAGGCAGGTTTTGACCGTGCTTCGACGGGATAGTTTGTATGCAGCTATGATGAAATGTGTGTTTATGGTTCCTAAAGTCTTGTTCTTGGGGTACGTTGTTTCTGGGGAAGGAATACAGGTGGACGAGTCCAAAGTAGCAGCTTTCAGACAATGGCCAAGTCCAACTACCATCACTGAAGTTCGAAGCTTTCATGGCCTTGCTTCATTTTGTAGGAGGTTTATTCCAAACTTTAGTTCTATTATGGCACCGGTGACTGATTGTATGAAAGGGAACACCTTTACTTGGACCGAAGCAGTAGAATCAACTTTCCAATAAGTACAAGAGAAGCTTACTACATCACCAATTCTTGTATTGCCAGACTTTTCTCAAGTGTTTGAATTACACATGGATGCTTCCAAGGTTGGGATTGGAGCAGTTCTAAGTCAAGGAGGACGACTGGTTGCCTATTTTAGTGAGAAGTTGACGGGGCCAAAGCTAGGTTATAGCACTTATGATGTTGAGTTCTATGCAGTGGTCCAAGCTGTAAAGCATTGGCGCCATTATCTATTTCATAAGGAATTTGTTTTCTTCACATGATTCATTAAGACATATTCGCAGTCAAGATAAGGTGTCACACAAACATGGGAGGTGGATGTCGTTCTAGGAAAAATTCACTTTCGTGGTGAAACACAAGTCTGGAATGTCAAATCAGGTGGCTGATGCATTGAGTCGGAGGAGTAATTTGCTAGTTTCCATGAGGGTTGGTGTGCCGGGGATGGATGTCCTCGTGGAGCAGCTAACGGTTGATCCTTATTTTTCTGTTGTTCTGCAGGGTATACAATCTAGACAGATGTCTAATTTTCTACTGCATGAAGGTTTTCTTTTCAAAGGCAATCAATTGTGCATCCCTGATTCTAGTCTCCGCCTTCAAATCATTAGGGAGCTGCATGGTGAAGGGCATGTCGGCCGAGATCGCACTTTACAGTTGGGACAATCATCTTATTTTTGGGCTACAATGCGCAAGGAGGTGGATAGATATGTTAATCGATGTCGAATCTGTCAGGTGTCAAAGGGCACATCTACCAATGCAGGACCCTATATGCCTTTGCCTGTTCCATCACAACCTTGGGTAGACATCAGCATGGATTTTGTGTTGGGTTTACCACCTACGTAACGGGGAAATGATTCAATATTTGTGGTTGCTGATCGTTTTTCTAAGATGGTGCACTTTATTCCTTGCAAAAAGACGACAGATGCAGTTAATGTGGCCCAGTTATTCTTTCGAGACGTCTACCATTTGCATGGATTGCCGTATTCTATTGTTTCAGATCAAGACACTAGGTTTTTGAGTCATTTTTGGCGCAGCCTATGGAAAATGGTGAACACTCAGCTCAATTTTAGTAGTGCATAGCATCCTCAAACGGATGGCCAAACAAAGGTTGTCAATCGATCCCTTTGTAATATTTTGCGGTGTTTAGTGGGTGATCATGTGAAAACCTGGGATCAAAAGCTTTGTCAAGCTGAGTTTGCTCATAATCATGCTATCAACCGAAGTACTGGATATAGTCCATTCCAGGTGGTGTATTCTTTTCAGCCACGGGGACCACTTGATTTGATGTCACTGCCTGTTTCTAGGGTTGTTCCAAAGAAAGTGCAGGATTTTGTTGGAAGACTGTATGATGTTCATAAGGCTGTTCATGACAACTTAGTCCGAGCTAACTCCAAGGACAAGCAAGAAGCAGATAAAAAACGCAAACAAGTTGATTTTGAAGTAGGTGACTTTGTTTGGGTTGTTTTGACTAAAGATCGTTTTTCGGTTGGTGAGTACAACAAGCTGTCAGCTAAAAGGATTGGACCGGTGGAGATTATGCAGACGATTAATTCCAATGCTTACCGTCTACAGTTGCCAAGCCACATTCGTTGTTCCGATGTTTTCAATGTAAAGCATTTGCTTCCTTATTATGGGGATTCTTCTAATGATGACCATGGTGCAAATTCGAGGTCGAATTTTGTCTACCCAGGAGGGGATGATGCGGGCCCTAGTGTGGAGGATCGGGCCCTTGCATTCCTAGAGGCCCACGATCGTGTGGCTAGAGGGGCTTCATGGAAATGGCCATAACTTTGGCTACAAATCTCTGTTTCGGGCCTACGACCAATCAAATTGAAGCTTGGAGCAAGGATGGTGAGCATGCTGTTGCTACAGCTTCAGCCCAGAAGTAGAGAGGATGGTGAGAAAAGTTAACCATGGATCTGGCTGCTTCTACGAATGTGCGGTTTCTTCTTTCGACGACACCATTTTGTTGCGGAGTGTAGGGTGCTTAGAAGTTGTGAGAAATACCCTTGAACACTAAGAAACTGTTGAGAAGATGATTAGTGAACTTGGTTAGATTATCACTGCGGTTGCGTCAGACTGGAAGCTTGATCTTAAGTTTGATTTCTTTGATGAAGTTGATAAAGATCAGTGATGTCTGTGATTTGAGTCTGAGGAAAAAGACCCATGTGAAGTGTGTATAGTCATCAACAATAACCAATATGTATTTCTTATGGTGGAGACTGGCTACAGTTGATGGACCGCATAGATCAATGTGCAACAGCTGCAGTGGTTCAGAAATAGACGAATCCATTATCAGAGGGTGACTTGCCTTGACTTGTTTTCCACATTCACAAGCTCGACAGAGAGTATCGTTACTGAACTTGAGAATAGAGAGACCGCAGACTAGTTCTCCAGTGACAAGAGATTTCATAAAAGGCAATAGCATCACTTTCCATCTTGTGTAGATCATCTTTTGTGGGACGATTCAAAGCTGGTTGACCTCCTCTGAACCTTGCTCTGGCTCCATCAGTTTGAACAGGGGTAAGGACTGGAACGTGGGCTCCTTCTTCTATAGATCTCCAGACATCTCTACCAAGTCGTCTTAGATACCTTTCCATCCTTTGAGACCAGTGATGGTACTCATTTGCAACCAGTATTGGGGCTCGATTTGAACCACCAACACTATTGGAAACATTTAATGATAATGATTGTGCCATTAGAAATTTTGTTTAGAGATGAGCTTCAGTGGTATAGAGGGCTCTTTGAAAAAATCATAGTTACGATTCTCAAAAGACAACCACTATGGCACTGATACCAATTGTTGAGAGAAAAACTTTGAGACACACTTGAACAAAAAACGGTTAGAACAAGTATATAGCGGAATAGTTAATCTCGAAGGATCTGTTAGGTCAACAATAATATTAATAGTTAGAAGTTAGTGAGTTAGATGCGGAAAGTAAAGTAATGTAAATGACAACAATTGTTATATCAAGAATACACATAAGTTGATTCATAACTTGGAATGCATTCAAACCAATGTTAGTAAGTGAGATCAAACTTAGTGAATAAGTCACAAGGACTTGCTCCGAAGAGATATTATAATCTGATATGTTTGAGTAAGAAGTGGAGAGTTAAGAGTGATAGAATGATAACTTTAGAATTTGTATTCAGATGAAATGCATAAGTTATCAGTGAACAAAAGAGTTAAGCATTACAAAAGAATACGTCTCTATTTATAGAGACGTAGAACTACACCAGATTACAACTCTATAAGAAGCCATGCAAGGCACACAGGATAATAGAGTGTATTACATAAAAGACAAACAAAGTAACCTAGCTAATGATTGCGGTAGCTGACTCCGGGTGCTGATGTGGTTGTGATAGAGAGATGGTTGCGGTAGCTAAGTTCAAGAGGGTCACTTCCACGATTCAACAGGCGGTGCAAGATGATAAGGCGCCTTTTGCAATAGGCGCTGCTCCCGGAACCAAATCAATGCGAAACTTCACCTGCCTTTCGGGAGGCACACCCAACAATTCTTCAGGAAAAACATCCGGAAAGTCGCGCACCACTGGAACATCATTAACCGAACTCGGCCTACCTGCGGCTGCTCGGGTATCCAACACATTGGCTACAAACCCCTTGCCACCCTGCTGAAGACTCTGTCTGGCTCTGGCGGCTGAACAAAATGCTGACTCACTTCAGGTACCCTCGCCATATACCGTCAACACTCCCCCACTAGGGTCTCGTATCATTACCAACTGTTGCTCGCAATCAATAACAGCCTCGAAGCGGCTCGACCAATCCATTCCCACTAAACCGCACACGTCCCCCATCACTATCGGAACTTGATCTATCGGAAACTCAACACCGAAGATCTCAAGCACACATCCCCGAATCACATACCTGGTATAAACCGCTCGCTCGTTGGCTATAGAAACCCGCTAAGGTCGACGCATCGCCTACCGTCGAATACTGATGTGTTGGCTAAACGCTAAAGACACAAATGACTAACTCGCACCCGATTCAAATAACACCAAAGCAGGTACAGTATTCACAAGAAAAGTACCTACACATATCATAATATAAACACAATATCTCAAGCATAGCGTAAATAAATGGAAGGATACATACCATCCACAACATCAACCGCTACGCGGACCTCCTCCGCTATCAACTGAAAGACTCTCTTGCGAGCCTTGGGTGCCGTAGCTTTCACTGGCTGACTCTCTGTAGCTCACACCGGAGCAGGGGCAGATCCCTGTGGTGCTCCCTTCATAGACCCTCGCAGCTGTGGGCACTCGACCTTCCGATTGCCAGTCTGGTTGCAGTGGAAACCTACTGCAAATCCATTAGGGCAGTCCTTCGCGATATGCCCCTCCTTGCCACACTTGTAGCAAAATCCAGATCGACATACCCCCTCATAACCCTTGCCGCACTTACCACAAGTACGGCCCTTCTGGCTCCCTGACCTCGCATCAGCGGGCTTTGCCCGCTTGGCTGCCGGCAGAGACTGAGCTGGTCGCTTCTCTATCCTCTGAGACTCGGCTGTCACAACCTAAAACCATGAATGGCGGATACATTCTGGGGCGGAGGACATCATGTACAGTATCACAACAATGAATAGTAGTAAACAAGCAACGACATCATCCATTGCATTAATAATACAATTTCATACATGTGTGTTTTTTCAAAGTTATAGACACCAAAATTATACATATCAAAATAAAAGATGAGTCTTGAACGAGCTCCATCTTTTCAAAAGCCTGGCACCTGTACATGTCTAGTGGTGACCTGAGAATACAAGTTATTTTGAAAGAGAGTATCAGCTTAATGCTGGTGAGATCATAAGTATATTAATGTCTGAGTTTGTATGAAAACGTTTGAAAGTTGTTTCTGTAAGATGTTTTGTACAATGTTTTGTATAATGTTTGAACTCTCCTAGAAAACCCTATGTTTCCTACTAACTGTAGCCTTCTACCAAGGCATCTCGTGTCCGTGTGTATGTCTTTTGTTAGAGTGTGTGTTTCCCAATTCTAACTATCATTAACCAAAAATATAGTTACTACATTACCGTGCATCGTGTAAATATTCACGAAGTGAATGTAATGGGAAAATATTATCGTACCGTAGTATTTGTAATAAGTGACTACCGTCGTACTAACTATCTTAACACAAAAAGGTGTTCCAAATAACATGTGATCGACCTGTATCCTACTACCGACTCTAGTAAAACAACGATGTAAGACGCCGTAAGAAATGACATTTGGCACCCATAGACTTGCAAGTCCCACTATAGCGAGCAGCAAGGTGTAGGATAGTCAATCCAGTATAGATCTATACGCAAACTCATACGCTCTCCAATTAAGGAGATTCGGGATACAAGAGCGGTCATGGCAGGAAGTGCCATGACCCGCTCAATGGTTCACATAACTGCATGAATGTATACGTAATAAACGTGCTAATTGAAAGTGTCATCTTTCTCTGTCTAGCCTGTATGTGCTGAAATGTTCTACGTGTGCTAGCTGTAAGGCATGTTCTCTCTATGTAGCATGTATAGTAATGTACTGTGTGTACTAGTTGTAATGTATGTTATCTCTTTATCTAGCATGTATAGTAATGTACTGTAAGTACTACTCGAACCGACTCATGAACGAACTGACTCATTGTATGTTTCATTGTTCTAGTCATAGTATTAGTATCCTCCTGTGCTACCCCTATGGTAACTTACTAGTGATGTAACTGGTACGTATTAACATGGAAGTATACCCTTGCTACCCAAGGATACTGAATGAACTGGAAGGACCTTTATGACTATATATATACACATGATATATAACTAATATTTAAATGACCTTCGGACGGATACCCGATATCCCACCATAACACATCTCAAGCGCGAAAAGGAAATAGGGCGGGCAGGCCTTCCTAAGCCTTTTAAACATTTCTTATATAACTATACGGGAAATAGGGCGGGCAGGCCTTCCTAAGCCTTTTAAACATTTCTTATATAACTATACATACATAGACATTCAATTGATAATAAGTATAAAAGAGTTTAAGTAAAAGTATTTGATAAGTAAAAGAGTTTGTAAAATAGTTTAAAACAATATGGTTTGATAAACTGTCTGAACAGTAAGAAATCACTAGTTTTGTAGTTATTAATCACATGTGATTGATGTAATAACTATAAGTATTTAACTTGTATTCCCCCCATAAAGCATTTAAAAACATTTAAATCATTGGTTAAGGGGTATGAACTCACCTGTAGTGAGTGGTACAGATGAACTGAAGATGAGGATCACTAGGTAACAAGTGAAGTCTTGAACACACTTTATAACCCTAGTTAACATATAATACCACATATATGTATCCAATTAGTCTTAAACTACTAATTGATAATGTTAAGACATCCTAGAACATAATAAACACTTTATATAAGTGTTATAAGCCCTAAGGATTGCATCTAAGTTGTTATGGGACAAGGCTAGTGAGTTTAGGGTTCCAAGGGACCACACACAGGAGTTTACTCTCCAATAAACCCCACACAAGGTTTTTACGGTCGCAAACCCTTGAATTTAAGGCTGTGAACTCCTAAGTTTAATGTTACTTGGTGTTTTGAAGTTCTAAATGATCCCTAGAAGCATTCCCACTTGGTGGATTAATTCTTGGAAGGGTTTTAGGGCACTTATACACTCCTTTGAGGAGTTCATGGCCCAAAGGCCAATTCCTTTTGAGTTTACTGTCGTGAACTCATATGAAGAGGGGTGTTTTTATGCTTCCAAGTCCCATGCTCATGTAGGATAGGTTCTAGACATTTATCTAAGGCTAATGAAGGCCTTAGGCACTCTTTGGCCTTTGAGTTTGGAGTTCATGGTCCAAGAACTTCTTGGGCCGTGAACACCTAAATCTTGGTGTTCTTGGATGATTTCTAGTCTTAACAACACTAGCATACAAGCCTAAGGTGGTTACATATCACGAGGAAAGGACTAGGCATCATTTAACCCTTGTAAAAGAGTTTACTCCCCAAGGTGTTCTTGGGCGGTAAACTCTCAAATCTTGTGTGTTTTCTTATGATTTCTATGTTATTAAGCACTTAATAAGTTGTATAATACAACTAGAGAATGGTACTCACGATTTAGGACGAAAACCTGAAGATCCGTGAGAGAGAAATGGCTTTTCTCTAGTTTGAAATGTAACTAATAATATAATTTGGTTAGGAATCATATATATAGTCCTGGGATTTTTGGCAGAAAATATTTTTATTAACGCAATGAACTCTAATATCGAGTTCGCCCTCTTGTGAAAATATATAGTGCTAGTGCATCCACTCTCCTGATATCTCCTTAAGTGTAAATCCTGAAATACTCAAACTTATACAGAAAAGTCTGAAAATTTACTGTGACTGTTCTAACTTCTATTGACTTGATAAAGTTCGTACCGAATGGAAATTTCGGGTTGTCACATCATCCCCCTGTTAGAAGGAATTTCGTCCTGAAATTAGAATTTAAGCAAATAAGAAATTACAAATAACTAAGCGAAAAGATGAGGATATTTTAGTTTTATCTGATCCTCTCGTTCCCAAGTGAATTCAGGTCCTCGTTTGGCGTTCCAGCGAACCTTCACTATCGGGATACGGCTTTGTTTTGTTTGCTTGACCTCTTGGTCCATTATTTCTACTGGTTCCTCTACGAAGTTGAGGCCCTCGTTGATCTCGATCTTGTCGAGTGGAATAACAAGAGTCTCGTCGGATAGACAGTTTTTCAAGTTCGAGACGTGGAAGGTAGGATGTACGTTACTGAGTTCGCGCGGCAAGTTAAGTTTGTAAGCTACAGGGCCGATTCTTGCGAGAATCTCAAAAGGCCCAATGTACCTTGGATTTAGCTTTCCACACTTTCCGAAGCGTATCAAGCCCTTCTAGGGTGAGACCTTCAATAGAACGCGATCGCCCACCTGGAATTCCAATGGTTTCCTACGTTTATCAGCGTAGCTTTTCTGTCGGTCTCTGGAGGTTTTCAATCGTTCACGGATCTGAATGATCTTCTCCGTCATTTCCCGTATGATTTCGGGACCTGTGAGAGTGCTTTCAGGAACTCGTCCTTTAGCTAACTGGGTATCACCCACCTCAGCCCATCAAAGAGGGGATCTGCACTTTCGGCCATAGAGGGCCTCAAATGGAGCAACCTTTATGCTCGTGTGATAATTGCTGTTATAGGAAAATTCGAAAAGGGGTAAATGAGTATCCCATTCTTTTCCGAAGTCGATCACACAGGCTCGCAACATATCTTCCAAGGTCTGGATGGTTCTCTCACTTTGCCCGTCGGTTTGTGGATGGTAGGTTGTACTCATGTCCAACCTCGTTCCTAAGGAACTTTGTAACGACTGCCAGAACCTCGAATTGAATCTACTATCTCTGTCTGAGATAATGGATAAGGGAACACCGTTCAGTCTTACAATATCCTTAATGTAAGTCCTTGTAAGCTTCTCCATCTTGTATGTTTCTTTGATCGGCAGGAAGTGTGCAGACTTGCTTAACCTATCGACGATGACCCATGTGGAATCAAGTCCACCCGTCGTCTTGGGCATCTTGGTTATGAAGTCCATAGTTCTCCGCTCCCACTTCCATTCTGGTATCTCCGGCTGTTGTAAAAGACCGGAGGGTTTCTAGTATTCGACCTTGACCTTTGTGCAAGTAAGGCATTTACTCACAAAGGTAGCAATCTCTGCTTTCATGTTAGGCCACCAGTATAACTTTTTGAGGTCCAGATACATCTTATCTGATCCCGGGTGCACGGAATAATGAGTGTTGTGCGCCTAGTTCATGACCAAGTCTCTGAAACCACCTAGGTTCGGGGTCCAGATCCGGTCCATGAAATAATAAGCTCCGCCACCCTTAACCTCCAATTTCTTATCCATCCCTCTTAGGGATTCACCCGCCACATTTTCAGGCTTCAAAGCGTCAAGCTGAGCTTCCTTAATTTGGGTGGACAAGTGTGAATGGATAGTCATAGTCAATGATTTGACTCTACGACCAAAATATTCCTTCCGACTCAGGGCGTCAGCTACTACGTTGGCTTTACCAGGATGATAACGAATTTCGCATTCGTAATCACTGGATAGCTCGACCCACCGTCGTTGTCTCATGTTGAGCTCCTTCTGGTCAAAGATGTGTTGTAAGCTCTTGTGGTCTGTAAAGATAGTGCTCTTCGTTCCGTACAAGTAATGTCTCCAGATCTTCAGAGCAAACACAACTGCTCCTAGTTCCAGATTGTGGGTTGTGTAGTTGACTTCATGTGTCTTTAGCTGTCTCGAGGCATAGGCGATGACCTTACCCCGTTGCATCAGAACACATGCGAGCCCTTGATTCGATGCATCGCAATAGACTACGAAGTCTTCTATTCCTTCGGGAAGGGATAGTATTGGTGTGATGCACAAGGCTCGTTTGAGCGTTTGGAACACTCTTTCCTGCTTCTCTTCCCAGTCAAAGGCCACACCCTTCTGGGTCATTGTTGTAAGAGGTTTTGCTATGCGGGAGAAGTTCTGAATGAACCTGCGATAGTAGCCAGCGAGGCCTAGAAATTGACGAATTTTCGTAGGCGTCTTCGGTGCTGACCAGTTCTCAATGACCTTGATTTTGGAAGGGTCCACGTGTATTCCCTCTTTGCTAACCACGTGCCCTAAGAATTCGACTCGTCGAATCCAAAATTCGCATTTCGAGAACTTTGCGTAGAGCTTCTCCGTCCGTAAAGTTTCGAGGACTTGTCGCAGATGTTGACTATGCTCCTCCTTACTACGAGAGTAGATAAGTATGTCATCAATGAAAACGATGACGAACTGATCCAAGTAAGGACGACACACCCGATTCATTAAGTCCATGAATATTGCGGGCGCGTTTGTTAATCCGAACGGCATCACTACGAGATCGTAGTGCCCATAACGAGTTCGGAAGGCTGTCTTCGGAACATCCTCCCCTAGCACTCGTAATTGGTGATATCCGGATCTGAAGTCAATTTTTGAAAAGAACCTCGCCCCTTGCAGTTGGTCAAAGAAATCGTCGATCCGAGGTAAAGGATAATGATTTTTGACCGTCAGCTTGTTGAGCTCCCTGTGGTCGACGCACATGCGAAACGATCCGTCTTTCTTCTTGACGAACAAGATTGGAGCTCCCCAGGATGAGAAGCTTGGTCTTATAAAGCCCTTGCTGAGTAGTTCGTTAGGTTGACCAGACAGTTCTTGCATCTCTGCAGGTGCTAGACGATAGGGCGATTTGGCTACTGGGGTAGCCCCTGGAACTAAGTCGATTCGGAACTCGACTTGACGTTGCGGAGGTAATCCTGGGAGTTCTTATGGAAAGATGTCGGGAAAGTCGTGTACTACTGGAATGTTCTGAATGTCCTTCGCTTCTTGTCTCACATCGACCACATGAGCAAGGAATGCTGTACATTCCTTTCGTAAGAATTTCTGAGCTTGGATACTCGAGATGACATGAAGGTTCGTGTCGGGTTTGTCGCCATAAACTACTAAGGTTTCGCCAGACAGCAGATTAAGGCGAACAACCTTTTCTTAACACATGATATCGGCACGATGAAGACTCATCCAATCCACGCCGATAATGACGTCAAAACTTTTAATTGAGCCCGGCATAGGATCGATAGAAAATGAATGGTTATCTAAAGTTAGGGTACACCCTATGAATATACTGCTAGTGCTCTCTGTCTTTCCATTAGCCATTTCCACAGTGAACGATTCATTAAGTGCTCGTGATTTTTGCCTAAGTAAGTGAGCAAATTTTCGGTTCACGAAACTCCTCTGCGCTCCACTATCAAATAGAATGCATGCATAAGAGTTATCGAGGAGGAACGTATCAGTGACCACTGTGGGGTCGGGAACCGCTTCCTCATGGCCTATGGCCAGAACTCTTGCCGCTCCACCGGTAAACCCTGCCTTTGGTCAGTTTCTCTTCAAGTGGCCTACCTCGCCACATCCGTAGCAAGTTTGGCCCACTCCAACACAAGGGGCTTGGTTGATTGGTTTCGCCGGAGCTTTACAGAAACGGGCTGTATGCCCCTTCCCGTTGCAGTTCAGACACTGCATCTCCCGGCAGGCACCAACATGATGGAAGTTGCACTTGTTGCACTTAGGCAAACTTCCAGCATACTGCTTTATCGGAGCAGCAGTGGCAGGTGTTATCGCAGCATGTACTGCCACGACCTGCCTCTTCTTGGCAGCCTTAGCCTTCTTCTTGTCATCCCAAAACTTCCGCTTGGAATTAGTGGTTCTTGCAGGTTCTGAGATGGACAGGGTAGTTGTTGCAGCCGGGGTACGAACCCCATGGTCTATGAGCCGCTATGCCAATCGCTTGGCACTATCAAATGTAGTGGGGTGTGATGCCAAAACATTTCCCTGGTATGGGGGCACCAGTCTCCATATGTATCTTTCGATTTTCTTTCCCTTTGAAGGAATCATGTTGGGACAGAGGGCCACCAGTTCACAGAATCTGGCGGTGTAGGCGACTACGTTGGAGCCCTTCATGGTTAGGCCCCATAGTTCTTTCTCCACATTTTGGATCTCGCCCCTCGGGTAGTATTCCTCAATCATGAGGTCTTTTAAAGATCCCCAGCCCATATCATTAGCCACTATTAGAGATAGTGACTTTACATGGCTATTCCACCATGTTAGGGCTTTAGTTTCGAAGGTGCAAGCAGCGTACTTCACCTTGCTATCCTCGGAAAAAGAGCAGATTTCGAAAACCGATTCAGTTATCTCGAACCATTGCGAGAGGGCAATGACTCCGCCAGTCCCATTGAAGGATAATGGATTGCAGTTCATGAAGTCCTTATAGGAGCACTCTCTTGAGCGCACATGAGCTTCAACTTGAACCGACTGAACAGGGGTTCCTCCTCCAGTGGAACCAGATGAATGATATTGGGCCATGGCTGAAGCCACAGCCGCAGCTACGACAACATTTAGAGTTGTCGTGTCGAACTGAGGAGTAGGTGGTTGTGGAGGTGGAGGAGGTGGTGTTTCGTTATTTGGGTTTCTCCTTGGATTTCTGCGAGGCAGCATCTTTGATCTATAAATTTATGAAGATGAAAGCATTGATAAGAATTCAATGGAAGAATTGATGAGAAAGACTCATGGACTAACTCCCCATAGCTGAACAATACGATTGAATGAAGACCTAAACTAATAGATGATCATATCTGGATAATAATTCCTCATAAGATTAGGTACCTGTCAATATTACTGGTATTACAGATGTAAAAAGTTCGGGAAAAATGGCCTACAGTAAGAGGCCTTACATCAACCAAAATGGGCAATTTTGACAAAATTACAACCTAACCAAGACCTAACAGGCCTATGATTTACAAGATAGGAAAATAGACCAAAGTTTTACATAAATAGGTTATATTCAAAAAGAGAAGTTGATAAGGATCTATCGGCGACAAGAACTGCCAGAGTGAGTCCTTGATCCTGACAGAAGGTGTTCTAGGTCCCTCATACACCTATCAGCCCTTGCTTGCTGAGCTTGAAGTTCTCTGACTTCAGCTCGCGTTTCAGTGAGTTCCCTCTGAAGAGTTGCATTATGGACCAGAGTCCTTTCATGAGTAGACTCTAGTTGGCGAATGTGGAAAGTGTTAACACTAGTGTTGGCATCAATCTCCAAGATTCGATTGATAGATGATTGACCCAGTATCATGTTCCGAGAAATCCTACGAACCATGATGGGTAGGACTCTGTCAACAGAACCTCCATTAATGAGGTTTTAGAAACTTCTGTCTCCATTGTAGGGAATGGGTTGACCCTGTTCATGGCTCCACGTATTCAAGTTTGTTGCCCACAGAGGTGTGGGTCCTTGAAATGCGGGTCGAGGGTTGTTATTCGGGGCTTGACCTACTTGAGGTAGGTTATTGACTTCGGGCTCGGAGTCAGATCCATCCGAGAAGCCTTCTACTTGATGGTCATCCAAAGGGATTTAATGCTCATCATCGGACTCTGCCTCAAGCCATCCAACATTTCCGTTGGGTGGAAAGTACAGGTCTCCGGGAATGTGGAATCCAGCCATTAAATCTACGCGAGAAGGGAGGTATAAGAATCTAGCACATAAGTAACTTATAGTAATTGTAAAATACTCCTATAGTATTTTAAGTTTAGTGTAATGTTCTAGTGTTCTCATTGTGGTATTGTTGGTAAGATTTTAGACTTGTTGCAACCACACAACCACACTTAGGCACATGCTAGTCAACCCTCGGATAATATAGTTTATTAGGCTACATCTTCCCAATTTTGACTATATGTCTCTAAGTCCACCTGTGTTGGTCAACAATCGTAATTCTTTTGTACTGTCCTAGTGACACTGATTTTAGTATGAACGCAGGAACGTATACTTAATTAAATATTTTATTATTTATAAGTATAAACTCATGGTCAGAGTATTTTAATCCCAATGTATTTATAGTTAGTATATCTTTTATTGGTTGATATACTCAATTCACTATAAACAATGCTCTGATACCAATCTGTCACACCCTAAAACCATGAATGGCAGAAACATTTTGGGGCGGAGGACGTCATGTACAGTATCAAAACAATGAGTAGTAGTAAAAAAGCTGTTGGAATAGTGTCTAAGGCTGCAACCATAGCAGCTTGACAAGATGATTTATTATGAGAAAATAAATATTATTAATATATTATAAGTATAATATAAGGAATAATAATATTATTGTTTGATTAATATAAGTCATAAATTAATTGGGAATTAATTTGGTGACTTAAAGAGATTACTTAAACAAAGGGGTATAAACTGTCAATTGTTTGATATTTACACTTTGGGCTGTAAATCCTTAAGGAATGAGGGTTGGACGATTTCTAGGCTAGGATAAGCCTCAAATTCGTCCAAGGCTTTTTCTTGGAAGGGATTTAGATTGCTTTGAGTAATAGTTATCCAGCCAAGGTTTTTGAGTGAAACTCAAAGAGCCTTACAAGTATAAATAGACCCCATGGGAAAGGGAATTCGATACCTTCTCTAAAGAAAGGAAACCCTGGCCGAATCTTCCCTCTCCTCTCTCTCAAATCATCCTCTTTGCTATTTGGTTTTTGTAAGCCATTAGAGGAGTGACAATTGTGACTCTAGAGCTCCAAGACAACAAGATCAAACAAGTGATTCAAAGGTAAACTTCCAGATCTGATTTTGTATTGTTCTTATATCTAATTAGCTATTATAAGTCTTGGATTCAAAGCATGTTTAATTAGAGAAACCTAGATCCAAGCATTAGGGTTTGCATGTGCACATAGGAATGTTCATATGGCCAAAACCCATCAGTGGTATTAGAGCCTAGTCTGGTTTCTATTAAATTATTGCTTGATTGTTTGTTTCTTGCTTGCAAATTTCGAATTTTGTGTTTCTGAGTCATGGACTCGGCGAGTCCCATGGTGGACTCGGCGAGTTGACCTGACTCGGCGAGTCCCATGGTACACTTAGCGAGTCCGAGCGTCAGGAAAGGATAAAAACGGGATTTTTTGGTATTTATCTTATGGAAACTTGCCTTAATCATATTAGATCAACCCTAATCCGATTTTTTGATATATATGACTATAATCTTGATCTAATTAATAAATTATTTAATTTCCTTATGTCATAATTAATTAATTATTTTGATTAAATATGGTAATTATCTTGCAAGAAATCTTAAATAAATCAAATATGGATAATTGTGGAATTAATTGTTAATTAAAATTATTTGTTATTTGATCCTCCATGTTTTAAATGTTTAAAACTTGTCCTCACGTTTTAAAATTTATGTTTTGTGATTAAAAGTTTAATTTAGAGAATTTAAATTTCAAACCCTAGAATTTTACAAGTTTAAAATACAACCCTATACTAATATAATATTACAAGATTAATATATATATATATATATATATATATATATATATATATATATATATATATATATATATATAACTAAAATGTTAGTCTTACCGTTAGTAGGCCTCATTCACGAAGCCGATCTATAAGGTGGGTATACGGTTGCAGCCTATAAAATGGCACTTAATGGGTGAACACTCTCACCCACCGCTTGCTTGATCGGTGGAGGGTCGTTAGCCGAACAGGTAGGATAGGGCAACCTCATCATCTGATTAAAAGTATAATAAGAAATATAAAGTAACTACATATTTTTAAAATTTCCTAATCTTAGTTACTTTAGGAAAAATGAATTGATGCAATCCCGTGAAATTACACTTTCCACCCTTGCTAAGAAGTTAATGGGGCGTGTGTGGTTTAGCAGCACACTAATTTGTTCTAAGCAAAGGTAGCAAAGGGTGATTCATTGTTTATCATAGTTCAATGGAGCGTGTGTGGTTTACCGGCACATCGAATAATTGATCGTTACAATGAAGGCACCATGTGAATTTGCATGGTAATTCACACTCGGTTTGTGATCCTCGGTATCCCAATCACAAACAAGAGGGGCATATCGAGATTTTAAACATGCCATTGAAAAGTTTCAATGAATCTCATCCAAACCTAGGAATTCTCAATGCATTTAGACTTAAACATAGGTTTTATGGTGCAGAATTAGTGAATCGTCATTCACTTACCTTCAAAATGTTTGCATGTTAGATTACGGTATCCCTTTTCTAATGTGTAAATATTGTTGTTGGATCCTAGCCCTAATTTTCTTATTGGGTGACCATTAGGGATTCAAATTGTAATCTATCTTTGTCCTTTCTATTTGTGGATGTCGAACGCAAACAATGATGCTGCTAGTTCATTCACTTTGATGAGCCTTTGTCAAAAGGTCACCTTCGATGGAACGAACTTTAGCGAATGGATACGATACATTCTCACGATTGCTCGCTATGAGGATAAGGAGTATGTCCTCGATGAGAAGCTCGAGAAGATCAACCCAGAAATCGCTACTCCGGCTGAAATGACCGCTTTTGAAACTCATGAGCGTGATGCAAAGAAGGTACATTGCATCATGATAGCCACTATGAACTCCGAATTCCAGAAGTCCTATGAGGACATGTATCCATACGAGATGCACCAAGACTTGTTGGAGAGATACCACCAAAACGCAAGATAAGAGCGTTACGAGATTTTCACTAACATGATTTCCGCTAAGATGGGTCATGGAGAGTCTCTTACCGTGCACCAACAAAAGATGCAAAGGTATGTCGACCATCTTCGCAAGTTGAATGTTGACTTTGGGGAAGACTTGGCGATCAACATGGTGCTTCACTCTTTGCCTCCAAGCTACAATCAATTTAGGATGACCGACCACGTGAACAAAGAGGAGGTCACCCTAAGCAAACTCCAAGGTCTCTTGAGGGTCGCTGAGAGCAACTTCAAGGACAAGTCTGTTGCACCAACTCCCAATCTACCCGCTGCTCCTATCTTGGCTATTGGATAAGGAAAGGGAAAGAAGAGGAAGGCTTCGTCTAAGAACTATCACAAGGTTAAAGCCCGAGATGGTGCCTCTTTTAGTGGAACCAAAGTTGATCCTGCTAAGCTCTGCCCTAACCCAAAGGAGGCAGAGTGCCACCACTGCCACAAGATAGGACATTGGAAGAGAAGCTGCCCAGAGTACCTGCAAGCCATCAAGGAAGGAAAGATCAAGCAGTCTTTCACAGGTATATACACAATTAAATCTAACGATTCATCTCATGCTATTTCTAGGGTTCTTGATACCGGTTGTGGTTACCACATTTGTTCTAATGTGCAGGGACTAAGAAGAAATGGGGATGTGGAGGCTGGAAGAATAAATCTAATCATGGGGAACAGAAGATCGTCGCCTGTGACCAAGATTGGAGTGTATTCTTTTGTGCTTAGGAATGGTTTTAAGTTTAGATTTAAACAATTGTTGCTATTCGCCAGAAATGGCTAGAAACATCATTTCATTTCATGGGTTGTTTAGACAAGGTTTTAGATTTTCTTATAATAATGAGAATGGTTCTATTTTGGCTTATCTAAATGGTGTCTTTTATTTTGAATCTATACCATGTAATGGAATCTATGAAACTGTCATGATTGTTGATAACTTAGGAAATGATGTTTTGAACATAGATTCTTCCAATAGTATGGATAAAGCATCCTTGTGGCATTGTCGCCTTGGACATGTCAACAAGAAACGCATAGCCCAACTCCAAAAGGATGGAGTGTTGGAGTCATTCGACCTTAGGGAAGATGACACATGCGAGTCTTGTTTGCTTGGAAAGATGACTAAGTCACCCTTTACTGGTTCTTGCGAAAGGGGTGAGGGTCTATTGGGCCTAATACATACCAATGTATGTGGACCGTTTAGATCAACCACGAAGGATGGGAGCCGCTTCTACGTGACTTTTACCAATGACTATAGTAGATATGGGTATATCTATTTAATCAAGCAAAAGTCAGAAACTTTTGAAAAGTTCAAAGAGTTCAACAATGAAGTGGAGAAAAAATTGGGCAGGAAAATCAAGATGCTTCGATCCGATCTAGGAGGAGAGTACCTAAGTCTTGAATTCCACGATTATCTCAAGGAGTGTGGAATAGTTTCACAATTGACGCCACTTAGGACACCATAATTGAATGGTGTGGCAAAAAGGCGTAATCGAACCTTGTTGGACATGGTTCGCTCTATGATCAGTCGTGCTTCACTATCAATCTCTTTTTGGGGGTATGCCTTAGAGACTGCCGCCCATATCCTTAACCAAGTCCCTACTAAGAAGGTTGCCAAAACACCTCACGAGATGTGGACAGGGAAATCTCCCTCGTTGGCACATATCAAGGTTTGGGGTTGTGAAGCTTTCGTAAGACAAGATACTCACGACAAACTTGAACCTCGATGTGAGCGATGTATTTTCATCGGCTACCCACAGAAATCCTTTGGATATCTCTTCTATAGACCGAAGGACAATGTAGTCTTCGTTGCGAGGAGAGGAGTTTTCCGAGAGCGAGAACTCATAAGCCAAGGAGACAGTGGGAGGCAAATCGAGCTTGAAGAGATTTAAGAGTCGATAGAGGCAGGAACCTTTACCACTGGCACTCAACCCGAGGAGGAAACTCCGGTTGAACCGATTGACGTATCGTTACCTCTTAGACGTTCCGAAAGAGTTAGATTTCAACCCCAGTTGTATGGTTTTCATATTACTACCGAAGGGGACACGTATATTAGTGATAGTACACTAATAAACCTTGATGAACCTAATGGCTTTAAGGAAGCCATGGCAGGCCCGGAGTCTGCAAAATGGAAAGAGGCAATGAATAGTGAGATCCAATCCATGTATGATAACCAAGTTTGGAATTTGGTTGATAATGTACCCGGACGTAATACCGTTGGGTGCAAAGGGATCTTTAAGAAGAAGACCGACGTGGATGGAAACGTACACACATATAAGGCGCGATTGGTTGCGAAGGGCTTTACTCAAACTCCTGGAGTTGACTATGATGAGACCTTCTCACCAGTTGCGAAGATAAAGTCTATTAGAGTGATGCTAGCTATTGCCGCATTTCATGATTATGAGATTTGGTAAATGGATGTCAAGACCGCTTTCCTTAACGGAAAGTTGGCATGGCTCAGCCAGAGGGGTTTGTGGATTTGAAGCATCCGAATAGAGTGTGTAAGCTTGAGAAGTCCATTTATGGACTTAAGCAAGCATCTCGCAGATGGAATCTTTGCTTCGATGAGAAAGTCAAAGAGTTTGGATTTGTACGAAGCGAAGATGAATCATGTGTATATGTCAAAGCCAGTGGGAGTATAGTTAGCTTTCTCGTTCTATATGTCGATGTCATATTATTCATAGGAAACGACATCCCGACTCTACAGGAGGTTAAGTCCTGGCTCGGGAAGTGCTTCGCTATGAAGGACCTCGAAGAGGCTTCCTATATTTTGGGAATAAGGATAGTAAGAGAGAGAAGTAAGAGACTAATAGGACTTAGTCAGAACACTTACTTAGAGAAAGTACTAAAACGTTTTAGTATGGAGAACTCGAAGAAGGGAGAATTATCGATACAAAGTAATGCCAAGTTGAGTAAGACTCAAAGTCCGAGTACCGAAGCTGAAATAGCATAAATGAGTCGAGTACCATACGCTTCCGCAGTTGGCTCAATCATGTACACTATGACTTGTACTCTCCCTGATGTAGCCTTTGCTTTGAGCATGATTAGCAGATATCAAGGGAATCCTGGCAGAGCTCATTGGAGTGCGGTGAAGAATATCCTTGAGTACCTTCGGAGGACGAAGGAATGGTTTTTAGTCCTTGGAGGGAGTGATAACTTGAAGGTGCGAGGGTATAGTAACGCCAGTTTTCAGACCGACAGGGACAACTCCCGTTCGCAGTAACTTGGAAAAGTTCCAACCAGGAAACCGTAGTTGATTCAACGTGCGGATCAGAGTACATTGCAGCGAGCGAAGCATCAAAGGAGGCAATATGGTTGAAGAACTTCATTAGTGATCTTGGAGTTGTACCTGCCATAAAGGAGCCCATGGAGATTTTCTGTGATAATGAAGGATCGGTTGCCTTGACCAAGGAACCGAGGGATCATGGTAGATCTCGTCATATCGATAGAAAATATCACTTTATTAGACATCGTGTAGAAGAAGGACAACTCGTCGTAAAGAGGATATCATCAGAAGATAACCCAACAGATCCGCTTACGAAGGGACTGAGTAGGGTTAAGCACTTGTAGCATGCTAGGAGTATTGGGCTGAAGGATGATATTAGCATAGATTAGATAGTATTAAAAACATGTAATAGATAAATGTAATTAACATTTGATGATTAAATAAAGGAGTTTTATTTATGAGTAATGTTACTGTCTAATGTTAATTGTTTCACTATTGTTTCTCTTTGCATGTTTTGACTTCCAGAATACTTGAGTTTATTAAGAATAATCGAATTATTCAAATTGTCCACAATCATTCATATGTCGGAAGTAGATATGAATGAAGATTGTCATGAATCGGTGCGTAGATTGTCTAAATGGTATTAGACATAGCAAAAGATTGCTGCGACGTTCATGAGTGCTTATGAACTGGTTTTGAGCATTGGAACAAACCCGCGCTTGCTGGAATCACCTTATGGAATATGATATAAAAGGGGTGATCGTAAGACGATAATATCATATAGTCTTAAAACCTAGATATATGGTTTGTTATTTGTTAATTGGTTGTACATTGATAATGCGAAAACGCATCAGTAACTCGGTGTTATAAAATGCATTGTTGTGTATAGTTGATTAATGAATAAGTAAATGCATATAAGTCGAAGTTTATCTGTGACTTTTATCCTAAGAGGTTAAAAGCGATATCTCGGCCGCTCGATGATTTGATTTGACTTATGTGCCGGGCTCGGTCAGAACTGAATTGATGTGTTCGATTAAGTTCTATGTCGAATAAATCGGAGACCGAGAAACCTGAATGCTTGACTAATTATTCCATAGAATTGTTAGCATGATATCTAACAGAGGACTGTACGATCCCTTATCTAAAGGACAAGATTTATCAGAGTTTGACAGCGTCTTTGAGAGCTACGATTGCAAATCGAATTGTACTTGTGCATATAGTTACTAGACTTATCCAAGTGTGAGACTGTTGGAATAGTGTCTAAGGTTGCAACTATATTAGGCAAGTAATTGACCCGATTGTGCATGGTCCTTTTGGGTTGCCTTCACCATAGCAACTTGACAAGATGATTTATTATGAGAGAATAAATATTATTAATATATTATAAGTATAATATAAGGAATAATAATATTATTGTTTGATTAATATAAGTCATAAATTAATTGGGAATTAATTTGGTGACTTAAAGAGATTAATTAAACAAAGGGGTATAAACTGTCAATTCTTTGATAGTTACACTTTCGGCTGTAAATCCTTAAGGAATGAGGGTTGGACAATTTCTAGGCTAGGATAAGCCTCAAGTTCGTCCAAGGCTTTATCTTGGAAGGGATTTAGATTGCTTTGAGTAATAGTTATCCAGCCAAGATTTTTGAGTGAAACTCAAAGAGCCTTACAAGTATAAATAGACCCCATGCGCAAGGGAATTTGATACCTTCTCTAAAGAAAGGAAACCCTGGCCGAATCTTCCCTCTCCTCTCTCAAATCATCCTCTTTGCTAGTTGGTGTTTGTAAGCCATTAGAGGAGTGACAATTATGACTCTAGAGCTCCAAGACAACAAGATCAAACAAGTGATTCAAAGGTAAACTTCCAGATCTGATTTTGTATTGTTCTTATATCTAATTAGCTATTAGAAGTCTTGGATTCAAAGCATGTTTAATTAGAGAAACCTAGATCCAAGCATTAGGGTTTGCATGTGCACATAGGAATGTCCAAATGGCCAAAACCCATCACAAGCAACAACATCATCCATTGCATTAATAATATAATTTCATACATGTGTGTTCTGTCAAAGTTATAGACACCAAAAATATACATATCAAAATAAAAGATGAGTCTTGAATGAACTCCATCTTCTCAAAAGCCTGGCACACGTACCTGTCTAGTGGTGACCTAAGAATACAAGTTATTTTGAAAGAGAGTATCAGCTTAATGCTGGTGAGATCATAAGTATATTAATGTCTGAGTTTGTATGAAAACGTTTGAAAGTTGTTTCTGTAAGATGTTTTGTACAATGTTTTGTATAATGTTTGAACTCTCCTAGAAAACCCAATGTTTCCTACTAATTGTAGCCTTCTACCAAGGCATCTCGTGTCCGTGTGTATGTCTCTTGTTAGAGTTTGTGTTTCGCAATTCGGACTATCATTAGCCAAAAATATAGTTACTACATTACCGTGCATCGTGTGAATATTCACGAAGTGAATGTATTGGGAAAATATTATCGTACCGTAGTATTTGTAATAAGTGACTACCGTGGTACTAACTATCTTAACACAAAAAGGTGTTCCAAATAACATGTGATCGACCTGTATCCTGCTACCGACTCTAGTAAAACGACGATGTAAGACGCCGTAAGAAATGACATTTGGCACCCGTAGACTTGCAAGTCCCACTGTAGCGAGCAGCAAGATGTAGGATAGTCAATCCAATATAGATATATACGCAAACTCATACGCTCTCCAATTAAGGAGATTCGGGATACAAGAGCAGGCATGGCAGGAAGTGCCATGACCCGCTCAATGGTTAACATAACTGCATGAATGTATATTTAATAAATGTGCTAACTGAAAGTGTAATCTTTCTCTGTCTAGCCTGTATGTGCTGAAATGTTCTGCGTGTGCTAGCTGTAATGCATGTTCTCTCTATCTAGCGTGTATATTAATGTACTGTGTGTACTAGTTGTAATGTATGTTATCTCTTTATCTAGCATGTATAGTAATGTATTGTGAGTACTACTCGAACTAATTCATGAATGAACTGACTATTTGTATGTTTCATTGTTCTAGTGATAGTATTAGTATCCTCCTGTGTTACCCCTATGGTAACTTACTACTGATGTAACTGGTACGTATGAACATGGAAGTATACCCTTGCTACCCAAGGGTACTGAATGAACTGGAAGGACCTTTATGACTATATATATACACATGATATATAACTAATATTTAAATGACCTTCGGACGGATACCCGATATCCCACCAGAACACATCTCAAGCGCGAAAAGGAAATAGGGCGGGCAGGCCTTCCTAAGCCTTTTAAACATTTCTTATATAACTATACATACATAGACATGCAATTGATAATAAGTATAAAAGAGTTTCAGTAAAAGTATTTCATAAGTAAAAGAGTTTGTAAAACAGTTTGAAGCAATACGGTTTGATAAACTGTTTGAACAGTACGAAATCACCGGTTTTGTAGTTATTAATCACATGTGATTGATGTAATAACTATAAGTATTTAACTTGTATTCCCCCCATAAAGCATTTAAAAACATTTAAATCATTGATTAAGGGGTATGAACTCACCTGTAGAGAGTGGTACAGATGAACTGAAGATGTAGGATCACTAGGTGACAAGTGAAGTCTTGAACACACTTTATAACCCTAGTTAACATATAATACCACATATATGTATCCAATTAGTCTTAGACAACTAATTGATAATGTTAAGACATCCTAGAACATAATAAACACTTTATATAAGTGTTATAAGCCCTAAGGATTGCATCTAAGTTGTTGTGGGACAAGGCTTGTGAGTTTAGCATTCTAAGGGACCAAATACATGAGTTTACTCTCCAATAAACCCCACACAAAGAGTTTACAGTCGTAAACCCTTGAGTTCACGGCTGTGAACTCCTAAGTTTAATGTTACTTGGTGTTTTGAAGTTCTAAATGATCCCTAGAAGCATTCCCACTTGGTGGATTAATTCTTGGAAGGGTTTAGGACACTTATACACTCCTTTGAGGAGTTCACGGCCCCAAGGCCAATTCCTTTTGAGTTTACTGCCGTGAACTCATATGAAGAGGGGTGTTTTTATTCTTTCAAGTCCCATGCTCATGTAGGATAGGTTCTAGACATTTATCTAAGGCTAATGAAGGCCTTAGGCACACTTTGGTGCCCTTCCTTGATGTTCACGGCCCAAAGACCATTTTCCTTAGAGATTACGGCTGTAATCTCTCATGTGGATGGGCATTTGATGATTTAAAGTCCCTTAATTCACTAGAAGTAAATCAAGGCTATTGTCCAAGGCTTTAGGAGTGATTAAGGCACTCTTTGTCCTTTCAGTTGGGAGTTCACGGTCCAGGAACTTCTTGGTCCGTGAACACCTAAATCTTGGTGTTCTTGGATGATTTCTAGTCTTAACAACACTAGCATAGAAGCCTAAGGTGGTTACATATCACGGGGAAAGGACTAGGCATCATTTAACCCTTGTAAAAGAGTTTACTCCCCAAGGTGTTCTTGGGCGGTAAACTCTCAAATCCTGTGGTTTTGTTATGATTTCTATGTTATTAAGCACTTAATAAGCTGTATAATACAACTAGAGAAAGGTACTCACGATTTAGGACGAAAACCCGAAGATCCGTGAGAGAGAAATGGCTTTTCTCTAGTTGGAAATGTAACTAATGAAATAATTTGGTTAAGAATCATATATATAGTCCTGGAATTTTTGGTAGAAAATATTTTTATTCACGCAATGAACTCTAATATCGAGTTCTCCCTCTTGTGAAAATATATAGTCCTAATGCATCCACTCTCCTGATATCTCCTTAAGTGTAAATCCTGAAATACTCAAACTTATACGGAAAAGTCTGAAAATTTACTGTGACTGTTCTAACTTCTATTGACTTGATAAAGTTCGTACATAATGGAAATTTCGGGTTGTCACATCGGCCTCCTCCCTGGCCTGTGTCTTGAGCTCGATCTCCCTCTTCTGAGCGTTTGCCTAAAGCTCGGAAAATGTCCATACACCGAGTTCGCCACGAACTCGCGAATGTCCCTGCTCAGAATACTCAGGTATCAACTCATGTGTGCCTGATCTGTGGACACCTGCTCGGGGCAAGACATCGCCCTCTTGTGAAACATTCTGGTAATCTTGGTAACAAACTTAGTACCCTCCTTGAGGGTCAAGAACTCCTGGGCCAGTCATTCCCTTTCCACCGGGGGAACGTACTCATCTCAAAACATAGCGGTAAACCTCTCCCAGGTCACTGCAACAAGCTCTGCAGAAGTGAAGTGTGCTGTCACGAACTTCCACGAATCCTTCGCCCCCAAGCGAAGCTGATTCAAAGCGAACCATACCCTCAGATGCTCTAAACATGAACATGTGTACAAGCACCCCACAATATCAGAGATCCACCTCATCGTGGCTATCGGATCCTGAGTTCCATCGAACTCTGGTGGCTTCGTGTTGCTGAACTCCCAGTACAGCAACGTGTCACCTCCCTGAAGCCTGGCAGCAACAACGGCTGCAGTGGCTACAACAACAACAACATCAGTAAGAGAAGCGTACCGCTCATCAAAAGTCTCAATCAGAGTGGTCTTGATAGACCTCAACATCTCTGGAATCTCAGCTCGGATGGCAGTAGCCGCCTCATCATGAATGATCTGGCGGAGCTCCACATCGCTCGCAAGCCCCTCGCTAGTCCCTGGCCTGTGGCGTGTCCCAACCATGATGTCTTTGAAACACAACAAAAAAATTATCAAAGACTCGCTCAAGCATACTCGCACTCGATAACTCAACCCTACTTGCTCCCCAGCATCCTAAGGATTCCTACTTGGACTATTCACTGACCCGGTGTTTCCAGTAGTACGGGTCCTATACTACCTTCCAAACTGCATTAGTATTCATTCCAAGTTCCCCTCCACGGATCTCATATGACAAGTACTCTATCTCTTGCTTCATACACAAGCTACTCTCACTGCTAGCTACTCTCTCTCAAGCATCTCATAGCAGTAATCTCCCTAATCAGACAACTCTAGTCCTAATAAGAATACTTAGCCTACTCTAGCGTCCATATTAATCATAACATATCTCATGACACATAATATGAGGGTAATTTTGGGAAATCACCGTTTGGGCGCTGAATGATCGTACACATTGTTTTCCTCTATTTTATTCTCAATCTTTTTACTCTTAGGAAAAATCATTTATTTTATGAAAACTTTCTCAAATCCTCAGTTTGAGTTCGAATACACCCGAAGGTGGATCTGAATCCCTCAAACCAAGGGTCTGATTCCAAATTGTAACACCGTGAAATTTCAAAACAATTTTTCATTTCAAATTAATAAAAATACTCCAATCACATATTCTCAAAAACGTGTATCATTGGTTTTTCACTAAAGATAAGTAAGAATCACAATCCCCAAAATCCGAAAACGTCGTCACTGCAAGTGTGTATTGATCATGTCGGCGCGTTCCCACGATCATCACTAGTACCTGAAACACATACACAAAACACTGTAAGCATAAATGCTTAGTGAGTTCCTTAAAAATACCACGTAGACACATATCAGCCACTCAAGGCTATAACTCTGATGACCCTCTAGTCGAATATCTCTGTGGGACCCTCTTGGTCCCATAACTCTGTGGACCCACTGGTCCTAACTCTGTAAAGTCTGAATCATGCATATCAGATATCACATAGAAATCACAACACATAAATAGCATACAAGATACACTTTCACATAACTCTGATTACCACTCTAGGTGAAGTATAGCAAGAAGACTCACCTCAAAGATGTCGGATAATCACTCGCGCTCAATCCTCCGAACTAGCTTCCTCCTATAGCATAAATACATCTCTAATTAATACCTTCCTGAATTAGTTTGACTAATTCCCTTAAGTCAACACAAGTCAACTATGGTCAATGTTGGTCAATTGCCACCCTTTTAACCCAACTTCTCGAGTCAGGCACTGACTCAGCGAGTTTAGACGTGAACTCAAGTCCCCTAAATCCCCCTCTAACTCATTGAGTCACTCTCCCAACTCGGCGAGTCATCAATTGTGTGAGTCACAGGACAACCCGGTCCGACTTGTCGAGTCTACTCATGGACTCGGCGAGTTCATTCAATGCTCAAATTCAAAAGACCTTCTGAGGTCAAATCTGTTCCTCTAATCCATAGATCCGACCTTCCTAAGCTCATTGAACACGTAAAGGTTCAATCTTGATACTCATGCAACATCTAAACAACCCTATTTGATGAATTAGCCCCAAATGCAAAATCCTATGTCGATTTCTTCCATAACTCATCATAAAGAAAGATGGATAAAACTATCTGGACCACTATGGGTCCATATCCGAAGTCTAAACATGATAAGGGACCATTTATCCAACAAATAATCCCAATAAAGGGGTATAGAAAACCCTAGGTCCATGGATTCTTCCACAAAACAAAAAAGAATCGATATGCTACCTCACGGATGATCTCCTTTGCTTGAGATCCACAGATATGCAACCTCCTTGGTCTCCTCTAAGCTGGAACCACCTTCGTCTTCCAAAACCAACCCACAAAGATCAAATAATGGCTTATTTCCTCTCACAAACGCTCAAGCACTCTTAGGGCTTCTCTCAAGGGTCTGGTAGCCACAAATGGTGGCTATAAGGGTCCTTAAATAGGTCCCAAACCCGAGAAATTAGGGTTTCTTTCGTCAGCTCTGAGTCGGCGAGTGTATTCCCCTGACGCGTCGAGTCTAATCATTTTCCATGTCACCCATTCGCGACCTGACTCGTCGAGTCTAAGCACCAACTCGTCGATTCACTCAACACAACTCAAATTATAATATAAATTAATGTACATGGGAACCCGGGTGTTATAGGATGAGGAGATGAGAAAGACCCGGTACCACGACATGTTGTGGCATGACATCAGGAAGCATGTCAGCTACATGGCATGTCCCACCTTGGATGGCATGATTACAAGGGTGAGAGAGCGGAATCTTGATTTGGAGCACATTGGGAAGAGGATGGCAGATTAGCTGCATACCTTGGATGGCCCCAGGAAGAGACCCAAAACTTCTGACTAGCATTCAATAGGCCAGCAGAACCAGAGTCAGTGCAGCACCTGTGAAAAACTGCACTAGTGTGTTTGTCATTCCAGAGGTTAAGCCTGCTACAAGTGTGGCAGTGTGGGTCACATCAGCAAGGATTGCCCCCAAGAGGCGATCCTATTGTGTTTTCACTACGATCAAATGGGCCACGAGAAAGCTGACTGCCCGATGATGAAGGGAGGAACAAGGAGTGCCTCTGTCGTGGTTACTTTGAGGATTACTGATGGACGATAAGGTAGGGATTTTGTTGTGAAATCGAGGGAGATTAGGATTCTAGCAGGACAGGTGGTAGGAATGTATCTTTTACTCAGTTTGGTACTATTTGTATTCAGAAATTTCGTTTTTCGCATTTGTTGAGGGTAGTGTATATATGGGTTATCTCTCTCTACTTGTATATGGATTATATATTCAAGAAATTTCATATGCCTATTGAATGCCGAGAATCGTTAGTAGCTAGTGTAACATCATTTCCTTTATACTAGTTCGGAAGTGTTCAGTATCATCATGGTTACTGTCTAGAACAGTTATGGGGAATTACGTGACTATCTGTGTAAAGGATTTAGTAGTGTGGTTATCCATAATCGTTCGGATTCGGTGAGGTTTAATCTTTGTGCTCGTGTTAGCTTTTGGAAGTGCCAAGAGAATTAGTCTATCAATAAAGAAGTTACTCTGAGCATCGACTAGTTGGACATTAAGTTTGAGGGGGGACGCCAGGTTAAGCATATGGGGCCTTCAATATTGGGATTCAGAAAGCGTTCATATAGTTTTCAGTAATGGTGCGGTCTTTGGGGTGGGCAAGTAATGGATCACTATCCAATTTAAAACATCAGTAGTCAACGGGTCTATCGCATGAGGAAAGGAGAAATGGGAATCCTTTAATTCTCGCGTGCCATGAATAATAAGTTGAATCTAAGTGGGGGAGAAATGATCATGTATTTAGAAGCAGGGGTGGTTTTGGAACTGGGATAAGTTTTGCAACCTTGTCAGGAAGAGAGACAAATCAAGCGGCTGTAAATATTGAGGGCAGTGTAAGTTGGAAGTTTGGGAGACTTTCCAACATTAGGATTGAGTTCTTGTAATGGTTGATAGCAGGTATAAGGAATCAGGTTGGAGATTCCAGTCAGGACATGAGTTGATTATGGGATGTTGAATGTGTAAGTGCTTCACCTTGGATGTGTTCGGATTAGAGATCAGTGGTAAGACAATCATTTCCTTATGAGGTAGCATGGGAAGTGTTGTCAGACTGCGGGATAGACGTATCATTCATCGGCAGCCAGATAGCATGAGGAATGTGAAGGGACTGCAGGGTGGCCCGTAGCATTCATTAATTAGTAGGTAGTGTAGAAGTGGTGTAAGACTGCAGGGTGGTTCATAGTATTCACCAGTTGGAAGATGAAGTAGAGCGTATAGTAAAACTGTGGGGTAGACAATAACATTCATTAGTGGTTGGTTAGTATGGAAGTGTAAGACTGTGGGATGGCCGTAGTAATCACCGATCCTATTCGGCAAAGAGAATGTGATAGATTCATAATTCAGTCACAGTTTCCTCTAGAAGATTTAGGCCAGGGTGGGTCAGTCACACGAAGGTAAGTAGGCTAAGGTATTGTTGGATTTGGGAAGCGATAGGTCGATGGAGACCGAGAGTGCTGTAAGACTATAGTGGTTCAAGTAGCATTCATATTTGTATTAGGTTCGGTGACGATGTGTAGTCAGACGGTATAATGGAGAGGATCAGCAGGAATAATGGAGCCATGAGTGGCAATATGGTAGGGCAGATTCTGATAGTCGAAGTTCCCTTTGAAAGTTGCAGGGAGTGACCATGAGCTAGTTATTGGGCTCGCCAACCAGGTGGGGAATCCGGTATCCTAGATGGGTGGCAGATAAGTTAGGACTAGGTTGGTCTTGGTTCGTTTAGAGAGTCGGCAAGAGGCAGCATGATGTTCATACATAATTTGTGAAGTGCGGATTCTCGTATGGGAAATAGCTTGTCGATCGAAGATGCTAAGTCACTTACAAATGGATTGAATAATCCCAGATTAATGAATTTGACTATGTCGTGCAGCTCTCATTTGAGTCTAAACGTTTCACGGATGACTCTTCTACGCGAAGGATCATGTGAGCCTCCTTGCATGTATGAGTATTCTATAGATAGTTATGTACAGGGATTTCGTTTCTGTGGGTGGCTTCAAGATAATCAGGATTGGAGGTGTGTGTGTTTGGTTGGGTAATCGATGAGGTTTTACTATGGTAGTTTTTGGAGCATAGGTGGTCCACCAGGTAGACAGACCATTATAGGTTACAGATCTTAGAAAGATAGTACACACTCTTCGTATGACAGTAAGGATTTATTCCTCATCAGGATGGGAATATCTGAGTAGTTAGCTTTGGTTACCTTAGGAGGCTATTGATTGCGCGGGATGACGATTGTACCTATAAGATGGCGGGTGTTAGCACCGTGGGAATCACCAGTTGGTTCAAGGCAAGTAGGAGGAAACCGCAGGTACAACATGTGAGATGTTTGCGGGTTAGGTGACTGTAGCAGACTTCGAGGATGAAGTCTAGTTTAAATGGGGGAGAATTGTAACACCCGGAAACCAGAAGGCCAATAAAGGAAAGAAAAACCCTAAATCAAGAAGGGAACACGTCGAGTTGAGGCAGAAGAACTCGACGAGTAGGAACGAATTTGGGAAACGGGTTCGGAAACCTACTCGACGAGTTAGAGGGACCAACTCGACAAGTTGGTATGCGTTTGGGAAACCCTAAATGTGGGGTTTAGCACTATATTTAAGCATCTTAACCTCCACATATCAACCTCCTTTGCAGCCTCCATCATCCCAAATCCTATCCACGAAACCTTAATACATTTTGAGTGTTTTGAGCCATTCTTGGTGCTTTCTTGAAGTTTTGAAGATGAGGGGACTTGAGGAAAGAGCAAGGAAGTAAAGGAGAAGAGTAGATCTGGAAATAGATCTTCATTTCTGGTTCACCTAAGATATAAAGCTATTATCTTGCTTACTCAGTGTTTAGATCTAGTTTTAGGGCTTTTTCTTCATATTTTGGTTCTATAATGGTGGCCTTTGGGATTTAGATGTCCCCTGTGGAAGCAACCTTCAGATCTAGAGCCATTGATGTAACGACCCAAAAATCAAGGGTAAAAATTTCATTTCTAATATAGCTAAAACATTGATACGATTTATTTCAAACATTTCAAATCATCATTAAGTAAAACATTTATCAAATTTCATCCCAAAATCATTCATTGCGGAAATCATAGGTGTGTGCACTATGATCAATCCGAGATCTTCTTTATTAAATCGATGATACCTGAGATAAAAACTATAAACTATAAGCACAAAGCTTAGTGATTCTCCTAGAGCATGCCCCACACACAATCCACATAACACATACCATATTAGCTATAAAAGCTACATATATCACATAATCCATGCATACAAACATATTGGTTGCCATGAAACCCTCCAAGGTCTTATACCATGTGCCATGAGAACCCCCACATGCTGACAATCCACTGCCACAGGAACCCCTCGGTGTATCTACTACCAAATACAAATCATGCAAAATAAACATATTGGGATACCATGGAAACCTTCCAGGGTCTTATACCATGTGCCATGGGAACCCCCACATGGTCACAATCCACTACCACGAGAACCTCCTGGGGTCTTGCATGCAAGCATTACAAAGACAACTAGCATATCAAATACCACACAGTCAACAAGCATACCACATATAACTAATTGCCATGGGAACCCCCACATGGTCACATACATAGTACATAATGTATCGATAGCACATTCATAATAATCATCACAACTAAAAAAAATTGGACGGCCTTGGTGCCTTAGACCCATTGGTTTGGGGAGAAGACTCACCTCGCACTGTAGAAGCTTCCCACATGAATTCCTTAGCTGCAGCCCCACCAGCTTCCCGAGCTGTCACTACCAATCAATATACCTAATTAGCAATTAGGTCCCATACCATAAACCTTAATCCATGCATGGGGTAAATTGACCATTTTACCCCTAGCCCAGTATGATCCAAAACAAAGTCCCAAACCCAAAACAAAAGGAAAATGTCCACAAAACCATCAATGGCCCAATTTTCCAAATTAGGACAGGACCTTTCTAATGGACCTTATACTAAATCCCAATATTCTCCTTAGTCAATAATCATACCCCCAATTGGACCACGAAGGCCCATAACAATCTAATCCAAGGATTGGCCCAAACCGAGGCACACAAATGTGAAATCCATTTCTATATTGGGCCATAAGGCCCATTTGGCCCAACTATTCCAATATTGGCCCACGATACATTCAGACCCAACAAACCGCAAAACCATTAGCGCCCAAATTTCCGAAGTCCACTATGGCCCAAGTCCTCCTGAGACCGTAAGCCCATCATACTTCTTCTCTACACTTAGCGTACTGGGAAAATGGAGTGTATAGGCAACGTACTACATAGTACTCCTAAATATGAGCTATACTTAACGTCAAAACCCATAAAGTCACTAAATTGGTGACTTTGCATGCCCCAAACAAACCCAAACTCCAAAAAAGTCATTCTACTACCACAAATAGCATCAAGGGTTGCAATCCCAAGTCTAAGAATTGAATTTGAACCATAAAGCTTCATCCTTGGGACCAAAAAGGAACCAAAACCCAAAAATGGTAGATCTATGAGATGAATGATGAAGTTCAAAGCTTTATACATTCATAAAGCTGAGAATGAGTCCTAAAAGCTAGATCTATAAGCTCCTCCTTGATTCCCATATTTGCATCAAACTCTATCTTCTTGAAAATGGATTAAACACCCCAAAAATGGACTCCATAAGCTTAAAATGCCACCATGGATGATATATGATGATTTCTAGGGTTTAGAAGGGTGGAGGTTGAAGATGTTAGCGTTAGGTTATGAGATAAGGGGCTTAAATATGGTCTAAGACCCTAAAATAGGGTTCTTCTGACTGGAGTACGCCCAACGTACATATGGTACGCCCAGCATACTCAGGGGGACATTCACAACCATCCTAGTTAGTACGCCCAGCGTACTACCTTCTTTACCAGTATGCCCTGCATTCTCTTTGTGTATGCCCTATATACTCGGCTAAGCCAGAAAACCACAAAACTTCTGAAGGCCATAACATCTTCATTATAAGCCTGATTCTGACGATCCTTATATCCACAGAAAGTTGAGGATAAGCCCTACACTTCTAACAAATCAAAACCTTTCTCAAGACCTTCCGAACAAAAATCCATTTTCCACAAAAGCCTAAACTGCCACTTTACAAAAATACCTTGATGCTCCAAAACACGAACCAAACACCCAGTTCACTTCTAATACATCACCCGCACCCAAAGGGGCCTAGATTTTACCTTCCCAAAATCCATAATCCTTATAATGACCTACCTTCATGACACAACCTCAGACTAGGAGTCAATTCGGAACAGAGCATTACAGTTGTGGGACTCCATGGCATAAAGGTGTGAACTTTATGGCGATGGGTGTCCCATGCAACTTGTGAATCACTTTTTAGGGCCTTTTGAGCTAAGTAACCCATGCATAGATGTAAAGTTAGTACCTTTACATGATCTATCGACCCTAGGGGACCAGATCAAAGATTTGGAAGCATTGAACCTAATTGAAAATGGTTGAATGGATTTGGAGTATGGGGAATTCGATAAGTTGTTCATACAACTCGGCGAGTTGGGTCTTGGTTCCCCCAAACTTTTCTATTATCGACCAACTCATTGTGCCTAGGATATGACTCAACAAGTAGGACATAGTTCCTGGAGTTTTGAAACTTGAAGAACTCAACGATTTCAAGGAAGAAATCAGTGAGTAATGAGTAAAAAGTCACGACTCTGTATTAGGAGGAAGTCGGTGAGTTCATGAAAGAACTGGACGAGTTGGATTGAGATTTACAGGGTTTTATCAATCATGGAATTCAGCGAGTTGATGGACCAACTCGGCAAGTTGAGTTAACCAGAATGTTGACTTTGACCAAGATGTTGACATTGACTTTGAAATTGACCAACGTTCACCTTGTAGGGGTAAGAAGTAATGAATGGGTTCAAAGGGTTGAGTAGAGTCCATATATGGAAAAGTGTATGTGAGGGGCATAATGGTATTCTACCCTAGTAAGGACTTATGCTTAAGTTTTGAGAATCCATAACTTAATTAGTTTATATAATGACTAGTAGCTCGGGGAGCTGAAGGATCAGCAGTTCGAGGAGTGTCAGCTAGTGACTAGAGGATTATCCATAGGACTTCAGCAGCGCAAGGTGAGTCTCCTCATTGTGTGTATGGGTCTAAGGCACTAATGCTGGCCCATTTAGTTTATGAATGGTCGGAAGACCCGGGGGATAGCCCTATCCATCATGCATGAAAGACCAGGGTGTGGCTCCTTGCACACAATATGCTATTTGTATGATAGGAAGACCCAAGGATTAGCCATAGGTAATAGGTATGAAAGACCATGAGGTGGCTCCTGGCACACTGGATGCTAAGTAACTATGTAGAGTAGTATGTATGCTAGTTTTCTTTGTGATTGCTTGCATGGAAGACCTTAAGGTGGCTCCTGGCACTTGTCACTAAGACCTAGGGGCTGGGCCCCGACTAGGAGAGAAAGACCACGTGGCGGCCCGTGGCATAACGACAAGACTATTTGCGGCATATAATATCTTATTTGATTATGGACATGTTTGATATGTATGGATTAGTAGATACGTATGGTATGTGGTATTTTTGGGAACTCACTAAGCTTCGTGCTTACTGTTTATAGTTTTGGTTTCAGGTACTTCGTTTTCAAAGAAAAGGAGCTCAGGACGATCGCAACACATTTACGCATGTTATTGCGCTTTATGTGATCTTTGGGAATTCTACTTTGATAATACTTTTCTATAACATTCTTTAGTTATTTAAAATAATTGTTTTTTATTATGCAATGAGTTAACACTATGGGTTTCAGACTACTAGTTTTATACTTAACTGAAAATGATTTTTTTTGGTCTTGAATTTTGGGATGTTACAGAAGTGTGATTGGAATTTTATGCTACAGTTCGGTTTATAGGATGAAGTGATGCTTTTGATAGGGAAAACCTAACGTTTTTTAGGTGGGGAGAAACAGGAGTGTATTGTTGCAGATTTGGCTTGGAGATTGGATCTATAAAATAGATCGAAGGTAACGGCCGAGGCTTTTGATATCTTGCTTGACACCTGTCACACGGAAAATCTAAAAGTTGTAAATGGGGAGAATTGGTTGACCACTATCGCCAATGGTGTTCACATTCCATCGGTGGCTCAAAAAGGTGACACTCGATCACCTATTCATCGCCTCATTCACTGTTTTATCTCGAGTACTATCTGATGGGTTTTGAGCATTCTAACACTTCCTAAGTGTACATGCAACCCTAATAACCATGGACCTATGTTTGTCTAATTATCATGCAAAGTTGATTTCCAAGGTTACGATCCTATCTAGCATACATGGGGAGCAATTTTAACTTGAATAAAAGATAGAAATACATACCTTGTTGTTGTTTTTGATCCTTGAAACCTTGTGAGCCTAGCACCCCAAGTGTGATGCCTCAAATGCTTCACACAACACCAAATGCTATGGAGTAAACTTGGAGAGAAAGTATAACACTCTAAAAATCGGCTCTAGCCCTCAAGTATGCATGCATAGCTGATTTTGGGAGAAACATGAGCTTGATATAGTGTTGACACATCTAGGGTTACACCATGTAAACCCTAATGTGTCATGACTCTTCATTTCCATGACCCATGGATTTGTAACTCCCATGGAGCCTCCATGGAGGATCCAATGGGTTTAACCCAACTTGATTATCCATGGAGCCTCTTAGCCCACTATACAAGATATGGATGATTTACATAATCAACCCATATGTTTAATTAGCTATCTTTTGATCAGTTAATTAATTCTAAATTAATTCTTGATCAAACTAATTAAATAATATTATTAATATATTAGAACTTATAATATATTAATAACCACAAGTGTTATTTCTCTCATTTAGTTTATCCAATTGCATGGTGCCATGCAACCTAAATGGACCATGTCGGATCGGGTCAAGTACTTACCAGAAATAGTTATGGACTTAGAGACCTTATCCAACAGTCTCCCACTTGGATAAGTCTAATAACTATAACTGTAATACTTCAGGAACCGATCAGCAATCGTAGCTCTTTTCAAGGTTTCTCGGAACTGAGAAGATGATGGTACGCCATTTTAGATAAGGGATCATATAATCCTCTGTTCTAGATATCAACCGGACAAATACATGGAACATGGTCTTACTTTTTGTCTAGCAGTTTGTTTCCCAATTTCTGATTTGTTTGACATAGAACTTAATTGAACACATCAACTTAGTTTTGACCGGGCCCGGTGCATAGGTCAAAACAAAATCATCGAGGGGCCTAGATATCAGCTTCTAATCCAAGAAGGAACAGATAAACTTCGACTCATATGCTTGTTCTACTACTTGTTAAATTACACACAAACGCACGTTTTATAACATCGAGTTACCAATGCGGTTTCGCACGATCAATGCATAATTAACTCATAGTTAACAAGTCATATCTCTAGGTTTGAAGACTTATATGATATTACCATCTCCCAATCACTCGAGATAAATTCCATGATGTGATACCAGTGAGCGTGGGTTGAATCCAATACTCAGAACTTATGAGCACTCATGAGTGTTGAGGTCATGTCCAACATCTTAGACCTCTATAACCAACTCATAACAGTCGTACTTCATATCTACTTCCAACATATGACTGACTGTGGATAATTTGAATAATATGTAAAACAACATAAATATTCAGGAAGTCAAAACATGCAAAAGAAATAATAGTAAACGATTGACAAGGGATAACAACACTTTTACTCATAAATAAACACACCTTTTATTCATCATTAAATGTCAATTACATTTTACAAATTTCAAAATTATCTAACTACTAAGACTAATATCATCCTTCAGCCCAATGCTCCTAGCATGCTGGAGATGCTTAACCCTACCCAGTCCCTTCATGAGGGGATTTGTCGGGTTCTCATCCGATGATACCCTCTTTGCTACGATGTGACAACTGCCAATTCAGGTCATTCTCGGACTCATGCATCTTTATAAAAACCATTCATGCACAACATGCCATGACCTAGTAGTATAAATTAGGTCAAAAATCTTGCATAAACTAGGATCCAACTAAGGTCTAGGACTAATATATTTGATACTTACATTTCTAGTAAGTTGCTTAGCTACAATAGGAAATGCCAATACTATAATTAGAATAAAGCTTCAAGCTTTGTCATAATTGAAATAGGGTATAAAACCCTAAAAATAAATTAAAACATTCTAATTATACTTCAACATGTTGTTGAATATCAAACAATATTCCAAAAACCCTAAAGAGCCAAAAATCCAAAGTTATAAATTATAAAGCTTAAAAACCTTATAAAATTTGGCTATAAACTTCCTAATATCAAATTGTTATTAATAAAATTATGAATTATAGTCAATGAAATAGAAATTAAATTACCAAGTATTAATCATAATTTATTTGTTGAAAACAAGATTTTTAAATAAATCAAATTGCTTAATAAGCATTTTTATAAAAAAAAAAAAATGAATGTTTTTATATAAATAATGGAGGTGAAGTTTATAAAGTTTAAAATTTTGGAGAGAGGAGGCCTAAAGGCATGTAAGAACCGGCCATCTCCCCTCCCCATACACTCTCTCTTCCCAAAACACAATCATTAAGTCAAAACCCTCACTCCACCTCTTCTTTCTTCACTCTCTTACACTCCACTCTTCACACACTTCACTCTCTTCTTCCCTCTCTCTAAACCCACGAAAATCCTCTCATTCCTCTGCAAAATTTCGAGATTGTGAAGCCCTTGAAGTGTTCTTACTTCCCTCAAGATCATAACAAAGGTAAACAACATCATCTTCTTCCATAGTTACATGATTCTACTTCTTTTCTTTCTTAGTTTTCTCTTCTTTTCGGATTCTATGCCATTCCATGGCTAGAAATCTTTATATTTTCCCTTGTGGTTTGTAGATTCTCACCATAACACAATGCATGTGTTAGAGATGGTGAAAATCCGGGATCAAACCCATGCAAGGAGTGAAAAAGATGCACATATGATCATGTGACATCAAAACCTACTATTTCATGTTCTTCTCCATTTCTTTTGTGTTCATGCATGACCAAAAGCATTTAAACCATTTCTAGTACATCTTGGATGCTCATTCATTCCATGCATGTGTTAGAAATCGGGCCTTACCAAAGACATGCATGATGTTCTTGTTGAAATACCCTAATAATGCACACAAGCAAACATGCAATCTGCCAGATTACTTTGTTCGACTTTGAATGGCCATAACTCAGACCTTTCATAACCAAATCATGATATTATTTTTGTATTGGTTAGTTCCACGAGTTAGCTTTCAAACCCAACTGGTCTTACTGTAAAATATTAAATATCCGATTTTTGGCAATTTTTACAAAATGGTTGTGCATACAGCTCTTTTTCTGTGATCACTATTTTTGTCTTGCATAATCAATGGCCTTAAACCCAACCATAAATCTGAGGAAAAATAACTTAGAAACTTAACATATCTAGCGAATGATGGTTTAAATTTCGTGGCTTATAACCTCACTGAATGGGCTACACAAATTCATGAACTTCAGCCACATCTACACTTCATGCATTATTGCATGCAACTTTTCTTAAATTGTTTGGAATCATTACCCTCATTTCTCTTCTGAATAAATTTTTTTACATTTTTCCTTTTGAAAGCCCTTGCATGCATGAGATAATCTGGGAAATTTCAAGAGCTTTTGTTATTTCTTTGATTTATTAGAGTTTTTGCTAAAACCAAGGACATAAATCCTATAAAATACTTCCAGAGGTCAATAAATCCTAAATAAGTTCATGGATGATCCTTATGGGGAATAATGACCCCTCACCAAATTTCAGCAATTTTTGTTACTGTTTAATACGATTTCTAATTTTCTTTTGTTTAGGACATGATAAATTACAAAACGACTTTAGATGATATGAAAATTGTATCTAACAATTTACGAATACCTTAACTGTGATGGGTAACTCCAGAAAATAATTTCAAGATTTTTCAGCATATCTTACTATTTTTCCCAATTTTTGGTAATTATAATGGTCTAAAAATGGGAAAAATAGTTCTGTTTATCCAAAATTCATGAACATTTACCAGGATATCATATTATACAGTAGGAGGTTACATAAAACTTTTGAGGATTTTTCTCTACTGTAAACTATTTTTCTCTTATTTTCTAAAGTTAATTGCATTAAAATGCACTTAAATACACATAAATACTCAAAACCCGTTTATACATTATGAAAACCACTTTTGATATTTTTCCCAGGATATTTATACTGTAAATGATGTGACAAAAATTTATGGTGATTTATTTTAACTATTTAATATTATTTCTTCAATTAATGACTATTTAAAGGAATAAAACAAGGAAAAATAGAAATACACACTGAAAAATATCTTTTATATTTTTCCCAGCATATTTTTGTACCATAACAGTTAATTAAAAATTTTGGGTAATTTTGGAAACTTTTTTCTATTTATTTCAATTTTTATTGGAATAAATGCTCAAAAATCATAAAATATAATTAAACAGCTTGGAAATCCATTTTTATAATTTTCCCAGATTAGTATTGTGTAATAACAGTTAAATAAAAAGTTTGAGAATTTTTATCCTTTGAATGCTATTTTCATGAATTTATGTTGTAATAAGGACTTAAAAATTTGGAAAATTTATATTCCAATGTTGTAATTAATCGCCCGATATGTAGAATTTCATTACTTCAGAAAAACTGCAACTAATTGATATAAAATCCAATACTAAAACATAAATTGGCATTTCCCTATATGTAGAGTTTAGTATATTAGCATAAGATATCGACATGGAAACTCACTAGTGTGTGTGTTTGATGTTGTAGGATCCCGGTAGTAAAACGTTGGTGCATCTCGAAGTACCGCTTGTGCCTACACAAAACATCGTGAGTATTCACCAATCCCCTATTTTCGATTATTAAATGTTTTGGGGTGGAAAAGCATGTCCTAAACTACTTATGTTCGTTGTATTTATTTGACTCGTATCAACTTGATTACTATATTTTTCATATTGTGAGTATTCACGCACTCCCCTATTTTCAGTTTTATGTTTTGGGGTGGAAAAGCATGTCCACAAAAACTATTATTTGTATGTTGTATTTAAATTGATTTGTATCAAACACGATTGCTATTGTATTGCTATGTTTCTTTATGTATGTCTATGCAACATGGAACATGAGAACTTATCGTACTAAGGCCCTTCCCTTATCTCTAACCATTAACTCTTTGAGCCAATGGTCATTATGGATAGCGCTATTAGGAATTGACAACTCCTCACTCGCCCGAATCGCTGGAGTGCATGATACCATATTCATCTATGGAACGATAAGTATGTCATCCACATACAACACCAAAAAGCTAACTATACTCCCACTAACCTTGACATATACACAAGACTCATCATCACTCCTTAAAAATCCAAACTCTTTGACCTTCTCATCAAAGCAAAGATTCCATCTGCGAGGTGCTTACTTTAATCCATAGATAGATTTCTCAAGCTTACACACTCTATTAGGGTACTCTGTGCTAACAAAACCCTCTTGCTGATTCATGTAAACATCCTCAGCCAACTTTCCATTAAGGAAAGCGGTTTTGACATCCATTTGCCATATTTCATAGTCATGAAATGCAGCTATAGCTAACAATACCCTAATAGACTTAATCTTGGCTACTGGTTAAAAGGTCTCATCATAATCAACTCCTGGAGTTTGAGAAAAGTCCTTTGCAACCAGTCGTGCCTTATAAGTGTGTACATTACCATCCATGTCGGTCTTCTTCTTGAAGATCCATTTGCAGCCAACTGTCTTACGACCTGGCACATTGTCAACCAAGTCCTAGACCTGATTGTCATACATGGATTGTATCTCGCTATCCATTGCCTCATTCCATTTAAGAGACTCGGGGCCTTCCATAGCTTCCGCATAGCTGTTAGGTTCATCCAGACTTACTAGTGTCCAATCACTGATAAGTGTCTCACCTTCCGCAGTAATATGGAAACAATAGTAATGATCAGGTTCATTCCTAACCTTTGTGGAACACCTTAGAGGTATAATTGGAGGTATAATTGGATCAACAGGAGGTTCCTCCTCAGGTTGACTGCTAGGGTTTGAGGTTCCTTCACCACTTGACTCTTGAAGTTCTTCAAGGTCAATTAGCCTCCCACTGTCTCCTTGGCTTATGAACTCTCTCTCTCTCTCTCTCTCTCTCTCTCTCTCTCTCGAAAGACAACCCTCCTTCCTACAAAGACCACATTCTCACTAGATTTGTAGAAGAGGTAACCAAAGGATTTTTGTGGGTAGCCGATGAAAATACACCTCTCACTTCGAGGTTCGAGCATGTCATGAGTCTCGCATCTCACGAAAGCCTCGCAACCCCAAACCTTAATATGGGCTAGACTAGGAACTTTTCCAGTCCACATCTCGTGAGGTGTTTTGGCAACCTTCTTTGTAGGGACCAGATTAAGGATAAGGGTGGCAGTCTCTAAGGCATACCCCCAAAATGAGATTGGTAGCGTAGGTCGACTCATCATGGAATGAACCATGTCTAACAAGGTTCAATTACGCCTCTCAGCTACACCATTCAATTGTGGTGTCCTGGGAGGTGTCAATTGTGAGACAATCCCACATTCCCTTAGATAGTCGAGGAACTCAGTACTAAGATACTCACCACCACGATCGGATCGAAGCATCTTAATGTTCCTGCCCAATTGATTCTCGACTTCCTGTTTAAATTCCTTAAACCTCTCGAAAGTCTCTGACTTATGCTTGATTAAGTAGACATATCCATATCTACTGTAATCATCAGTAAAAGTCACATAATAATGATTAGCATCCCTTGTGGCATGTTTGAATGTTCTACACACATCCGTGTGTACAAGAGCCAACAAACCTTCACCCCTCTCACAAGAACCTGTGAAGGGAGACTTTGTCATTTTTCCAAGTAAGCATGATTCACAACTATCATCTGACTTTAGGTAAAATGACTCCAAGACTCCATCCTTTTGGAGTTGGCCTATGCGTTTCTTGCTTATATGTCCAAGACGACAATGCCATAATGATGCTTTATCCAAGTTATTATCATTAGTAGAATCAATACAGAACACATTATTTCCTAAATTACAACAGACACAACTTCATACACACCATCACAAGGTAATGCTATAAAATAAAACACATTATTAAAGAAAGCATTTATTCCACCAATTGCATTATTAAAGGAAAAGGTAAAACCTTGTTTATACAAAGTAAGAAAGGAAATAACATTTCTTCCCATTTCTGGCGAATAACAACATTTATTCAAATCTAAACTAAATCCACTACTAAGCAACAAAGTATAAACTCCAATCTTGGTGACATGTGAAAATTTCCTATTCCCCATGATCAAGTTTATCTTTCCATGCTCCATATTCTCACTTCTTCTTAGTCCCTGCAATTCAGAAGAAATATGAATACCGCAACCGGTATCAAGGACCCAAGAGTTAGTCCCTAGCGGTAAGACGACTTTGATCTTATACATATATATATATATATATATATATATATATATATATATATATATATATATATATATTATTAACTTATAATATTATTAGTATAAGGGTTGAATTTTAACTTTTAAAATTCTAAGGGTTGGGACTAAAGTTTTAATCAAGACTTTACTTGTTCCAAAATGTGAGGGCAAGTTTTGTAAACTTTCAAAGCTTTTCATTTCTTGTAACTTATGATTTAATAGAGTATTAAAAATGAAGACTCT
Organism: Lactuca sativa; assembly: GCF_002870075.4. Lineage (NCBI taxonomy): Eukaryota > Viridiplantae > Streptophyta > Magnoliopsida > Asterales > Asteraceae > Lactuca > Lactuca sativa. The sequence continues at coordinate 98,500,211 of NC_056628.2, forward strand.
TCATTTTTATAACTCTTGTGTTATTTTAATGGCTTTTAACAAAGTCACTTTTGGTTTTCCATAACTTGAGGACAAATTATGGACTCGATTAAAACACATAATGATCATGAATTAATCTACCACATAGGTTACAAAAAATTCCTATGATCATCTAAACATCATAAGAACAAGAACATGAATATGAACACTTTCATGAATCAAAAATTACACTTAAAACATGTAATTTTTGATAATTGTCATTGAAAATGTATTAGCATAAAGATTACACTATCTAAAACATGTTTACAAAAACCAAAACAATTTAGGGTAATGTTTCTAGTCCATTTCTAGCAACTAAAATCGAAATTCTGAAAACTGCAGCTTCTACTCGTCGAGTGCAAGAACAAACTCGACGAGTAGCTTGCATTTGGTCATGGACTCGTCGAGTCCCCCCATGGACTCAGCGAGTTCATACGAGCAGAAAACAGAAAAAACGATTTTTACAACAGTTTACACAAATAATCAACAAACGATTTCCACTGATGGGTTTTGAGAATTCTAACACTTTCTAACTATACATGCAACCCTAATAACCTTGGATCTATGTTTGTCTAATTATCATGCGAAGTTTATTTCCAAGGTTATGATCCTATCTAGCATACACGGGGAACAATTTTAACTTGAATAAGAGATTGAACTACATACCTTGTTGTTGTTTTTGATCCTTGAAACCTTGTGAGCCTAGTACCCCAAGTGTGATGCCTCAAATGCTTCACACAACACCAAATGCTATGGAGTAAACTTGGAGAGAAAGTATAACACTCTAAAAATCGACTCTAGCCCTTAAGTATGCATGTGTAGCCGATTTTGGGAGAAACATGAGCTTTATATAGTGTTGACACATCTAGGGTTACACCATGTAAACCCTAATGTGTCATGACTCTTCATTTCCATGACCCATGGGTTTGTAACTCCCATGGAGCCTCCATGTAGCATCCAAAGGGTTTAACCCAACTTGATTATCCATGGAGCCTCTTAGCCCACTATACAAGATATGGATGATTTACATAATGAACCCATATGTTTAATTATTTATCTTTTGATCACTTAATTAATTCTAAATTAATTCATGATCAAAATAATTAAATAATATTATTAATATATTAGAACTTATAATATATTAATAACCATAAGTGTTATTTCTCTCATTTAGTCTATCCAATTACATGGTACCATGCAACCCAAATGGACCATGCCGGATCGGGTCAAGTACTTACTAGAAATAGTTATGGACTTAGACACCTTATCTAACACTATCAACATGAGGAAGGATGTTCATAAGGTTCCCAACCATGATTTATTTTCCTTACAGAGCATTCTAACACCCGGGGTTTTCTACAACATACCTTATTATCTGGAAAATTACTTGGCAGAGAGGGAGGCTAAGAATATAAAAGGGGCACCAATCTATGGTCGTATTTTGGTGACAAAATTGGCTAGATATTATGGGTTGTTTGAAAGAGGGTCGGAAAAATTCTTGACTTTGATGCCGACACGTCCCTTGAACGTCCTTCTCCACAAGTGAGTAACGATTATACAAGACAATGGAGGGAATAATTATTTTATTCCTAATAACGATGGGGTAGTGCAACCAGAGCAGGTAGAGAGACGGGTGAAGCCGCGCCCCGATGACGTTCACGAGGAGCCCTCATTAATCCCCGTGGAAGATGAGATGCACATGGACTTGTATAATCCAGCAATGGTTAGGTGTCAAAACAATATGGGTCGGGGGCTTAACTATGAAAACATGCCCATATATCTCCTTTTCCATTACTTGCAAATCTCACGATCGGATGGCTATCCTACTTCTTATCCTCACATCCCTAGTTGGGATGAATTATGGAGCGAGATGCAGTGTGGAGATGGTGGGAGTGGAGCCGAAAGAGATGATGACGATTGACTATTCTTTTTTCAATCTTAGTTTATTTGAAGTTGATTGAAACTATTTTTATTGTCTTTATTTGTGTGTGTTTGATTGTTCTAAACTTATAGTTTATTAGGATTAATGTAGGATCTTTAATTTAGTTTTTGTTTTCCTTTCCATTACGTAGTGTTGTTTTTATTTCTGCAGAATTAGGTTTAGAAATGAGTGATTATTTAAAGCGTGAGAGGAACCAAGTGACGGGTCGAGTCTTTGATGAGAAAAAGAAGATTTTGAGTGAAATTTTGATCCTGATGATTATAATTGCCGAAGGGGACCATGTTACAGAAGATATAGAAAGGTGAATTGCCTTAATACCCTTTTTAACCATGAATCATCGTTGAAGCAGAAAAGAGTAAAAATCATGAAATGACCTTCAAACACGCCATGGTCATAACCAAACACATCATGTTCTAGTGAAAAAAATATGATTTCTGTCTGAGGAACAATTCAACACGACGGGTTTCCCCTTACAAACTTGGTGTGTTTAAGCTTCAATCAACTTGTTCAAGTCGTTGATTAGTGCCTACTCAAGGTAGGCACTGTCCACATTTCTTATGTCCATTCCAAGGCACTCCAACATGCTTTTTCTAGTTATATTACAAGATTTCAGCCACATGAAACATATGACAACCAAGGCATGGATGAGTTCCCATGCCAAAGGCAGCTGAAAAAGGAGCGAAAGAAGAAAATCAACATTGTCACTTCTATCCCAGGGGAGTCTGTTCCTTTTCTTCCTTTCACCTATTCTTTATTTTGCATAGCATGCAATGGGGACATTGCATGAAATAAGTGTGGGGTAGGGGGTTGGTTACATTAGGTACATTAGAATCCAGGTATAGTTATGAAAAAAAATTGCATAAAAATTGCTAGGTTAATTTATAACATCATGGTAAAAGCAATTAGGATTTCATGGTATTATTGTGTTTGATGATCCAATGTGGACCTAAATGTTTAGTTGAGAGAACATACATTATAGTTCATTTATGGCCTCCTTATCCTAGTGAAATTATGGAACAAAAATGTAACCTTGCTTAGTTTGAAGGACGCAATATGTTTAGCATCGTGTACTTAAAATGTATCCAGGAAAGCTAGAGTACTCATTGCACATGAGACTAATACCTTTAATCAGTAAATGTTGAAGTTAAATCTCCTTGCGTAAGCATATGTTTTTTCTAGAATTTTTAGTTTTGAGTGAAAAAAGGGAGTACGAAAAAAAAAGAGTGTTGCAATGTTTGAAAGAATCTACAAAATATGAAGACATGAAGAAGAGCTAAAAATTATCAAAAATTCAATGCAAAAGTTGTTATTTTATTTTATTTGTACTTTTATTTTCTAGGTTATTTTTCTATATGTATGCTTGGAGGTTTAATGAAATATACCTTGAGGTTAAGAAAGTTTTATGCGGATGGATACGGAAGGATGCATAAAATGAGTGTTGTTTGGAAAAATTGGGTGAGTGTTAATGAAGATTGTAAGTATTTAGGATTATGGAGGTTCTTAGGAAAAATTAGTCACAAATACATGTGTTCCGGTCTTGACATAATGGTTGGGTTCAATTTGGATTGTCTTATGTGTTATTATTGTGCTAAAATTCAGTTTTGCTTGGGGGCAAGCAAAAGTCAAGTGTAGGCTATTTTGATATTGGCATATTTAATCATTTAATTCAAGCATTATCTTATAATTTTATGTTATATATGTTTCAAATATCGAATAAAAAGTACTTAATTCGTTTAAAATTTCTTTTTCAACAACAAAGACATGCTCGGAAGGAAAAGGAAGTGGAATTGGCAATTGGAAGCTTGGATCTACGATTTTGAAGAAAAAGAAGAAATCGAAGAAGAACATGTCGTGTTATCTCTAAACACACTGTGTTGAGATGGAAAATCCCAATGGAGTAGTGCCTTCTCGTACACGCGTTTTTAATGAATAACACAGTGTGTTGGCTCCTAACGCACTCTGTGTTGCATCATTTTTCAGAATCTACTTGAGGATAATTTCTTTTCGTAAACCTAACTAATACTAGGGGTTTTTTTATCGATGTTAGGAGGCCAGAGACATCCCTAAGCAGTTGTGAATTACACAATTTCTGAGCGTAAATAAAACACCTTTTTTTAAACACCATATTGATTACTCATTATCGTTTGTTTAATGTTTCGGATAATCAACTTGACACTTGAATTTCAACAATAGTTGCCCCATGTACCAGGCATGCACACTATGTTTCCTATGGTCCATGCTTTGTGAAATAGATCAATTGAAAACTTTTCCAATGATGCTCATTTCACAATTCCTAATCCTCATTATTAGTGTAAGAATACAAAATTCTTTCCACTATCAGAATACATTAGATTCTAACTTTTTATGCAATGATCCTTTCGTAATGTCATGTCACGAAGTCACCAAGACTTGGCCAATGAAATTACAAGGTTCACTATCAGAAATTGTTACAAAAAAATTATATAGATGTGTTGTCTCTCACTCAAAGTACGTTCCTTTGGACATCCTTTTTGCATAAAATTTTCTAATCTATACATAAATTCTTAATTTATAACTTCCAAATATGGTAACATTCCATATTTGCCATATGACAAATCATTCTAAATAGAATCTTATCTATTCATAATAATGTCGATATGATCCATCCAGTACTATACTTCCAACTACTCACAAGCGACTAATCCTCAGCGAACTTTGGATCGTCCTTTGATAGTTGTTTAATTATTTTAGTCAAAACCGATTCTAGTCCCTTTTCCCTCTTAATGTGCTAGGCATTTGGAAAATCTTAGAATGGTCAAATATTATAGCATATGCAATCGATCCTATACCCGATGCATAATGTCTCACATAAAAACGTGATACTTTATCATCCTTCTGCCATAATATTTTATGTGTCATGTTCTCACAATTTGAACTATGAAGAGGGATGTCGTAATCATAATCAAATTTTGTTAATTCACTATGTATCCTTGACCAAATTTATTAACATTTCTTGATCTAAGCTTTAGATTTTTGAAACAAAGTATAATATTTTCTCCCTTAATTATAGCAAAACAACTTTTCAACCCTTGCAACTTTACAAATTGAATCTTTGTTTTTCTATAATTAATATTTCTATCATGCAATACTTCAAATAATAATCATGCTCCCACTAACACAATCGTTATTTCCTTATTAGCATAACACTTATCATCTCAGTAGCTTTGACATGTATTTAGAAAACAATTGACCTTCCAAAAGACAATGCTTATTGAATTCCTTAAGTTCATGTTTCTAATACCTGATGCTTTGATAAGCCTTTATCTAAGCTTCTTAAACTCATACACCTTTGTCTTAGAAAGCTCACATGTGTGTCTAAACAAATTCAGAACTTATGTTACTAAGTCCCAAATGTTCAGACTAATTGCCCAATCTAACAATTCAAACTATGAAGAGTGATGTCGTAATCATAATCGAAAGAATACTATTTACACAATTTGTATCTCCTTAAAATCTCTCTTAGTGAAAGCATTTCCTCTCAATCATTTTCATGAAGTAGGGAAACCTTATGTCACTTAGATTTTATAGTGTATGTGTTCCTATCCATATGAATTTTTTCAAAACCAAGTTTTACGACAAATTCAAGATCACATGGAGTGATGAACGTGCATTGTCTTTATGCCTTCAAATGAGAACTCATAGAACTCACATGCATAATTAACTCAATTGGAATGGCACAGAAATAAGAGTATGAGAGGTTATAAACCTCAAGTCACGTGCTAGTGATGATCAACTAGGCTTACTCTTGATTTGTTCCTGAACCTTTTCAAGACCATTAAGACTCCCATTGACTCCTTGACATGTAAGATTCTCTTGTCATAAACATTCCTTGACAAAACAAATATTCAAGAGTTAGTGTAGCTTCTTATCAAGTTTAACACTTCACTCAATTGGTCTTAGTTGCTCTTTGTCTTATCCAAGACATCACAACTTACCAATTTAAAATGTACAAGAATAAGAAACTTTCTTATTCTACAGTTGATAAGTGTTACAAACCTACTTAAGACTTCTCACTCAAGTCAAAATCTTGGAGTATGACTCTAAGACTTGATTTTTGGAACGAAGTATGGTTGACTTCTTTATTTAACCATTTCCATAATTCTCGATTCCTCTTCAAATGCCCTCAGACTAACTTAGAGGATCAATTGTGATATGGTTCTCAATTATTAAGACGATCACAAAACACAATAAAAAGACTCTCCCTTCTTCTTAGAATAGAGAAACTTTTATCTTTCTACCTACTTGATTTTTCTTATTCGCTCTGCTATTCATTGAAACTCTTCCAATCAACTCAGAATTACACTTATTCTTATAAGTATAATCATATTTACAAAAATTTAGTAAATCATGATGAATGTCTTTATCACTCTTGTGGTGAACTTGATCAACATACAACCTAGTGTACCTTTTCTCCTTCACTTTGTCAAAGAATTAGTCTAATTTCCAAATATGAAAGTTTTTCATTCATCATACAATACATGTTACATGGTTCGAAGTTTCTGTCCAATTGAAACTTGAGGGATGAGAATCTTGCCTTATTTGGTAAATTTTCGACATTTCCACAAATAGCAAAACAAGAATCATATCCAACTCAACATTGCTATAATACAAACATCCATTTTCACACATGCCATTGCAAGGATAAATAATTAAGATAAAACTCAAAAATAATTTTATTGTGGAAAAACTTGTCCTTACAATGCAATTCAATTGAAAACTATGCGATTACACATTCCTAAGCAATTTATTCTAACTCTAAAGTAGCAGCTCAAAAATCTGATCTTTGAATCTATGTGATTGAAATCCATTTCTTCATGATCAGATTCAACACACTTCTTTCTTAAGCTTCCTTTCTTTTCTTCAATCTTGCAAAACATCAAAATGTAATCTTATCACATCATGTATTAAGAATCTAGAATAGGAACTTAAAAGGAGCTGGACAATGGGTTTGACCTGAAGTAGAGCCATATGCCATGACTCTCCCATCTCTTAGATCTCTCAGTAGTTTGGGCAGCTTCGTCTCCAATGCCCCTTCTCTTGTCAATAAAAGAAAATGGACTCCTTTGGCACATTACATGGTACAATCTCATACTTAGTCCTTTCTGGACTTCCAATGTTGCCAGTATCCATTAAATCTTGGGAGTTTGATTCACCAGACAAATTTGCTTGACCAGCATGCCAAATCATTGTTGATTCAGCAACTATAAGCAAATAGGTGAGATCAATTAAGGTCACGCCATGTTCCATCATATAGTACTCTCTTACGAATTCACTATATGATTCAGGAAGTGACTGAAGAACCCAGTCAACAGCTAACTCACCTGAAATCTCGACACCCAAATGTGTGACATCATCTTTAAGATGTGTGCACACACATGTTTTCCATCTTCATGTTTACTTACCAAAAGGGCTTGAGTGATTTTTAACTTTTCAAGCCTTCAAACTTGTGGGTTAGGGAGATTAATTGGAGGAGGTGGAGGAAGTAAAGCATGATCTCTTGTTTCTCGATCATATCGTGGAATGTCATCTTCAAAGAATTCAGGAAGACCATGATTGTCAGAACTAGACATCTACAAAACGGGAAAAATTCAAGTTAAATTGATTGAGTCCTTAATAAAACACCCAAATGTGATATTAAGGCTAGGATCAAACACAATACTCTACAACCTAGAAGAGGGATACCGAAATCTAGTTGTAGAATATTCAAAGGTAGGTAAATGACAATTTACCAATTTCCACCATGAAAAACGAAAATCAGATTTAAGTTTTAAATTAATTGAAACCCCTAGATCTTTTGAGATTCATTGAACTTTTGAATGACATGTTTAATCTCGATTATGTCTTTCAAGTTTGTGACTAGGATGCCGAGGATCACAAACAAGGTGTGAATAACCATACGAATCTACGTGGTGCACTCAATGCTACTATCACCTAATCAATGTGTCGGTTAGCCACACACACTCCATGGATCTATGATAAACATCGAGCCACCCTTCGCCACTAATGTCAATCCTAAATTAGTGTGTCGGTTAACCACACACGCTCCACTAACATTTGACAAGGGTACGATGTGTAATTTCATGGGAATTTGTAAAAGCATTTAGTTACTTTGTACTTCATTATACTTATAATGGAAGGTTTCGTCCTATCCAACCCATTCGGCTAACGACCCTCCACTAGTCAAGAGTGCGGTGGTTAAGAGTGGATACCCATTCATTCGCCATTTTATAGGCAATTTCCTTAAACACCCTTATAAAACAGCTTCGTGAATGAGGCCTACTAACGGCAAGACTTACTGTTTACTCATATATATATATATATATATATATATATATATATATATATATATATATATATATATATATATATATATATATATATTCATATATATATATATATATATATATATATATATATATACTAGACTTCTAATGTTATATGTAGTATAGAGTGTATTTTACACTTCTAAAATTCTAGGTGGTCTAATTTAATAAATTATACTTTTAATTTAATTAAATATAAACCAAAACTTTATGGGTTTATTAAATCTCTTTTAAATATACACCTTAATTAACTTAATAATACGATAAGGGTGTAATTTGAACTTTTCAAAATACTAGGGTTTTAGAATTTAATATTTCAAAATTAAAACTATTAATAAAAAATTTAAATTCCAAAACTTGACGACAAGTTTTTGAACTTTTTCAAAACATTATAAGTTTAGAATTTTAATCTTTCAAAGTAAAACTTTTAATTAAAATTTTAAATTCAAAAACACATAAGATCAAACTGCAAATAATTTAAAATTAAACAATTAATTTATGCTTATCTAATTTTACCTTAAATTTATTTTCATAAGATAATTCAAATCTAAATTACAAATAGTCAATCTTTATCTAATAAAACAAATGATTATCTAAAATTTGACCATTATCTTCTATTTTGGCAAGGATAATCTCCAAATATGTATAAAATTCAGATTTTAGTAATAAGAAACGCTTTAGGTAATTATCCACAGCCAAAATAGGTTAAAATCCCAAACTCAACTCCATCAGACCCTCTGACTCGTCGAGTTCACTATGGACTCGGCGAGTCACTCAGTAGACTCGGCGAGTCAAGTCGAAAAACTTCAAAATTTTCGATTTTCAGCCAATTTTCGATCAAATAAGCATCAAATTCACTAAAAAACAACCCTAGTCTCTGATATCACTGATGGGTTTCAAGCAATACATCATTCCTATGGTGTACATGCAAACCCTAATAGCTTTTGGATCTACTTTCTCTAATGAGCATGCAATTGAATATCCAAAGCCATAAACCCTAGATCTAACATATTATGAACTGAAATAAGGTTTAGAGATTACCTTTGATTATTATATAGCAACGACAACCAATTCCTTGGCTTCAGAAAGCTTAGTGCCTCAAGTGTTGCACCTTTAATGGAGTCACAAACACCACTAAGCAACTAGATAAAGAAGAAGGAGAGAGGAGGTACCAAAAACAACTAGAAACCCTAAAGAATTCATTCCCCACGTTTTTGGGGCCTTAGGGGTCTTTATATACTTAGGCTACTAGGGTTTTGAACTTAGAAAGCCAAATTTGACTTCTTAGGCCCTAAGCAGTCCACTGACTCCTTTAATTATATCGCTTGGATGACGAATTCATTATGGGCTTCCCATAGAATTCGTCCAACGTATATTGTGTAACGCCCTGTTCTAAAATATTCATTTTTGGAATTTCAGAGGCCAAGGCCAGGGGTGTTTTAGTCCTTTATTAAATTTACATGTATTATTTGAGAAGTATTCGGGCCGGGATGTGTTGTTAGAAGCGTAGGATTTCTCGCCACCTTTTCGTGGATATAAAGTTCATCAGAAATGGATCTAGAATGAAGGAGTTATGACACTTTGAAGATTCGGCAAGAATGGCCCTTATAGAGAAAAGTTTGCATGGAAGGCCATGCATTCATGTTTGGAACACGCGTTGGTACGCCCAGCATAATGAGGCAACTTGGTTGTGGATGTCCAAGGTGTACGCCCAACATACCAGGAGGTATGCCTAACTGACGCTAAAAGTTATGAAACCCTAATTTCCGATTGAGCACTATATAAAGGACATTATGGTTCCAACCCTAGCCCCCATACCAGCCTCCCCAACCTCATAGGAAACCCTAGAATGTCCCTACCTTCATTTTTGAGATCTTGACCTTGGAGAACCCATTTTGGTGGATTAAAGCTTGGAAGCAAAGAGAAGAAGGTTAGCAAGGAGGAACCTTTTAAGCTAGAGCTTGTAGATCTGGGATAAGTGGTTCATTTTGGACCTCTGCAAGGTAAAAAGTCTTGAGATTGATGATTAACCTCTTAAATCTCCTTAGTACAAGTTTATGGACCTTTTTGGTCCCAAGATTGAGACTTTATGACTTAAGCTCGTTTCTAAGACCAGGGTTGCCTCCCTTAGAGTCATATGAGTCCCATAAGCAGTAAAGTTCCGATCTTTATGGTCCCAATGAGCTCATGCATGAGATCTAGCCTTGGTTTTTGAAGTATATGGTCACCTTTTGAGTTCGAGTGTATTTGGTGGATTGCAAGTCACCAAGTTAGTGACTTTATGCACTAAGACATCAGTATGGACTTGGATCTGAGTTAGTAGCCTCTGGATGGGGATATTAAGCACTTAATGGAAAAGTGTCTTAACAGGATGGTTACGCCGAGCGTAAGTGAAGGTACGCCCCGCGTACTCCCCAACAGGCCAGTACGCTTAGTGTACAATGGAGTACGCCCAGCGTACACAGCAAAGTTGGGCTTTGTGCATATTGGGCCTCGGTGTGGGCTGAGTTTCAGACTTAGGGTCCTTGGGCCTTAATGGTCCATCAGAATTCAGTTGCTAAGGACCATGGATTTAGCATTGGTCTTGGGTAAGGCCCAATAAAGGGCTTTAGGCCCAATATAGCAAGTTGGGCCATTAATGGGCCAATAGTAAGCTTGGAAAGTCTATATTGTTGTTGGATCTCCAGAAGTTAGATAATTGGGCCAAGATTATTGTGGGCTGGTAGGGACCATGCGAGGACATATGCCCAATTCAGAAAATTGGGCTATTAGTGGGCCTATAGTGGGGCTATGGATGGACTTGGAAGGAATTGAGGGTTTGGGCTATATTGTGACCCATGCCATAGCAGGGGTAAAATGGTCATTTTACCCATCAAAAGATTCCCCTTTTGATTTAGTGTTTGACTTGTCATGACAGTCGGAGAGCAGTCGGGGATCTTTCACTCGAGTTTTCAGCAGTCAGCATTCCAAGATGAGTTTCCTTCCAGTAGGAACGGGTCTAAGGCCACAATGCCGGCCCGTTTAGCTAGCAATAGTTTCCAGACTTCGGTCTGATGCAATAGTTAGTATGTTTGATGCCTTCGTGGCTCAGACAGGATTTATGTGTTATGTGTTCCAGCCTATGGCCCGATGCAGTATGCAATATATGTGTGTTAATGCTAGTTGATATGTTTATGTTATGCTTTGTTCAGTTAGTTCCAGACTTCGGTCTGATGCAGTTAGTCCGGACTCCGGTCCGATGCAGGGGACAAGGTCCCAGTCAGTTTCCGGACTTCGGTCTGATGCAGGGGGCAAGGCCCTAGTTAGCCCAGACTTCGGTCCGATGTAGGGGACAAGGTCCCAGTCAGTTTCTGGACTTCGGTCTGATGCAGGGGGCAAGGCCCCAGTTAGTCCGGACCTCGATCCGATGCAGTGGGCAAGGCCCAGTATGTGGTTTATATGTTATTATATGGTATGTGGTAGATTGGGGGAGCTCAATAAGCTTTGTGCTTACGGTTTCAGTTTTTGGTTTCAAGTACTCAGTTTTCAAAAGAGGAGCTCGGTGAGGTTACAATGCACACACCATAGTCAGTTAGCCTGGGAGTGTTTTACTCTGATAATAAGATTATGTTTTTAATTAAAACTCGAAAATTATGTTATGACTTATGATACGGTTTTTATAAATATGGTTTCAAGTAATGTTTTAGAAGAAATTTTTAGTCGTGATTTTTGGGTCGTTTCATATTGTTAGGTGATCCATAGCCCAATTGCAATTATCTTATAATTACAAATCCAGTCCCCTAAGTTTAATTAATCTCTTTTAGCCACAAAATTAATTCTTAATTAATTCTTGACTAGTATTAATTAAACTATATGATTTATCCTTTACTATATCATTCTCATAATATATTAATAAATCATAATTAAAACTTTCTCTCCTTAATTCATCCTACATATTGCTATGGTGAAGGCATTCCAAAAGGACCATGCTCATAATCGGGTCAAGTACATACCAAAATAGTTATGGACTTAGACACTAATCCAATAAAAGTTGCACTCAGCAATAGGACAACATGGACTATTGACCATTGACCAGTGACTTTGACTTTGACTGGGGATTGTCTTGTGGCTTCCAACAAAATTTTAGTAATTTAAGTATTTATGAGGTGGGTCACTAATGAGTACAGGCAAGGTTGTTGGAGCTATATCTGGAGGAGTGGACTGTATTATTCTGAGCAGCTAGCGAGGTGAGTTATCCTCACTATATCACTAGGGTCTAAGGCACCAAGGTCGGCCCTTTAGGTTGTTATTCTAATTATAGTATGTTATATGTGGTGATGATCTGTTAGATCGGTATCTGAATAGACAAGATGTTGTTATGCATTGTGAATCATTAGGATCGGTATGTTAGTGACCTAGTTTGGTCAGTATTCTATTTATAAGTGATTTTTATGATAAGATTATCTGTGTGATAGTCATATCTGATATATGTATGCCAGTTTATGTCATTTATGTTCCCATGATTATTTGTTTAATGATTGGGTTGAAGCGGTCCTACTTTGTGTTGAAGGCAAACACACCCGAAAAGCGGTCCGGATAGACTGTGGGCCCTGCTTGACGGTCCAGTCATATCGAAGGCTCGGGATAGATGTAGTTAGACTGTAGGCCGTGCAAGGTGGTCCGTAATGACTAAAGGTCAAGTATGCATGTTGTTGTTATTTGTTATCGACATGGTATTATTGGGTAGTATTGGTATTTTGGGGGTATCTCACTAAGCTCTCGAGCTTACAGTTTTAGTTTATTGTTTTAGGTACATCATGAAATTGTGGCAAGGCAAAGGCATGACTATACCGCTCCTCATCCTTATGATTTCGTTTATGGGACACTCTGATGAATAATATTTTGAAAACAATTTTACTACACTATTTGGTTTTAATGGTTGGAAAAGTTTAAATTTTGCTTAAAATTTTGGATGTTACAAGTTGGTATCAGAGCCTTGGTTTGAGTGAATTGGAGGAACACTCGTCTGAATCCAGTCTCAAAAAAAAGAAATTTTTCAAAAGATAAATTCTAAAATGGTTTTCAAAATAAAGGATGGATGATGCGAAGTGTATGATCAGCAGGAGCCAGTTAGTAGACCCCAGAATACCATATAGTTACTTGATATTATGATATGTTCGAACAGCATGCTAGTACTAAGCTAGGGATCTTCAGGGATCGCATGATAGAAATTTCCTGATTACTTGATGCCTGCTAGCCTAGGGTATTCTTCGTAGGAGATTTACATCATTACTATGTTTCCTTGTGTATGTATCATGGTAGTATATAATTAATATCTTATAGCCTGAGAATGTTAGATTAGGTCTTATGATTAGGGTCAGGTTGGATATTTGAAAGTCGATGAGGTCTAGCGTTATGTATAACTAACATACAATACTGCTACAGGGTTGATGAATGTATCATGGATGGTGGAGTTATGAAGGGTTAGTAGATTAGTAGTGAGATGTTTAGTATTCCTCTAGAAGTGAGGATGGGGAGTTCATTATGATTATCTATATTATTAAGGTTTGTAATGATACTTGGGACAAATATGGGTAGGTGTGGAAGGTAGTATGTGTGACAACCGGGAACTTCTATCTTGTACAATTGGTCCATTCTATCAATGTTACACTCGATTCTGTCACCTTCTAACACTGTTTAAGGGTTTGTTAAAGTATTCTAAGCCTAGTACAATCAAATTTTGGGTTCTAGATCGAGTAATACCAAGTGTTAGCACAACATTCGGGCCATACACCCTCATGGGAGGAGTGTACGGCCATACACATGGGTGTGCGGCTGCAAACCCACCCCATAACCACACACTCGGGGTGGTGGGTCACCTACTGTGACAACCCTATATTTTCCAAAAGCATTGTAACACTCGAAAGCTAAGTACAACGAAATTAACCTCGAAAATAAAGCGTTCAAGTATAAAGGTTGGGCTGCATCAAATATTAGATATCATGCCAAGGTTTCCAAAAACATAAAGAACGCTCAAAACCGAGTTATATTGAAGAAATTATAACCACTCATATATTTACGACACGACGTTAAAACATTATTTGACGTAAAAAGTAGAATCTCAATAAAATGCATTTTAGCCTTAAGAATCTAAACAAAAGTCGTAGATCTCGTTGAAAGGTGAGTGTACATAAAAAGATCGCCCAAATTGGACCTCGTATGAAGAAGTTACGTATTTTCAAAGTTTTGTAACAGTAGTAGAGGGCTAAAAACTCAAATTGAAGATCGAGTGTTATTTAGCTATCGCCACCTAAACGGAAGTTGAAGGTCCCCACAGTAGTAATAAAACGATAAAAAGACAAACGAAAACGGACGTCGAATAAAGAACCTATGAATTTTTAACGAACTTTAGGAGGCCCGGCCTATTAAAAATATATCATTAAAAATAAAGTCAAAACTAGCCGACGGAGTCTAAATGAAAGTTGTAGAGCATAATCTCACCTACGCGTGGATATAAAGAACACGAAAAACGGAGCTCGTACGCGAAAGTTACGGAATTTAGAAGAGGATAGGCCGGATTACGCCCCGCGTTCTCTAGGAGTACGCCCCGCGTACTAGACCCAGAGTCGAGTCCCATCGGCCCGCCCAAGCTATGTTTAGCTAGCCAGGAGTCGTAAGCCATGACGCCATATTACGCCCAGCGTAACGACGTACGCGTCGTGTACGTGAGTACGCCCAGCGTACTTCAAAATTACGCCCCGCATACTCACTCTTCCAGCACTATAAATAGATGGCATCAGCTGCGAGTTTAAGCACACATTCACAAATCTCCAGATACTCTGACACCCTTCCAAGCACAAGAAGCTGTGCCGACGACCTTGGTTTCCGCACTCGAGCCCCCGACGAAAGATTTACGCTGCAGAGACCCCCGAAGAACCCGACGACGCAACCATCCGCGGTCGAAGTTCTGCTCAACTCTAGCCTCTCTCTTCAAAACATAACGAGTGAGTTCATACCCCTACTTTTCAATTCTTTTCATGTTTTAGGGGGGGGAATACAAGTACATTATAAGTCAAAGTATCGTTTTTATAAACATCTTTATGCTTAGAGGGCTATTATATCACCAAGTTATTCTTACTAAATGGAAACATACTTTTGAGAAGCTATAACGAGCATAGCTAACAAGTTATTCATACATTTTACATATACATCTTGACAAATGAAATACTTTCAAATGAAGTAAAGTCTTTATCATCGTATATCTATTTATACCAAGTAATGTGAGACATTCAAACTTCAACGTACTCGTATGTATGCATTTCAAGTCCTGTATTATATACCATAATCTCTTGGAGGGAGAGCGTGATACTTGTGTATAGATCTATACGGGATTGACAATCCCACACCTAAGCTGTTAGCTACAGCTAGGCCGGCAGGCCTGGGGTGACAAACGTCATAACAGTTCCAACGCCTGAAGAACATTGTTACAGGCCATCAGTGTCAATAGCATGGTTATAAAACTCACATAAAAGTATAAAAACAAGTTTGCTTTACGAGATTCATATATGCATTTCAGTTTTCCATTTTATTGTTAATGCAAATTTTATCACTATTATTCAAGCATGGAAAACACTAATGCACTCCAACACGGGAAACTTTTCAAATCATCTATAGAAAATATTGGATTTTCTGAAAACCTCGTTCATCGAGTTACTATCAAAAAGGACATACTTTTCAATGCAAAACACTTATGAACTCACCAACTTAATTGTTGACACTTTTTCGAAACCACTTGTATTTCTCAGGGAATCAGTAATACAGGTAACCACCAGCTTTTGGAGAAAGGAACACTAAGGATGTTTTATTATTGAACATTTATCATCTCATTGTAATATTCTTTTGCTAAAATGTATAACGCAACAACATACGTTTTCATTATATATGTGATGGTTGTGTTACTTTCTTTACAATATTCAATGGTTGTGATACTACGTGAAGTCATCCACCCCCGAATGTTTCCGCCATTCTGGTTTGGGGGTGTGACAGATTGGTATCAGAGCATTGTTTATAGTGAACTAAGTATATCGAACCACATATGATATACAAACTATAAATGCAAAGGGGACCAAAAACCCTCTGACGAAACATTTTCATGAACAAAATACTTTCTTTTAAAGATATACATTTTTACAAGCATGCATTAATCTCGTACCATAACAAGTTTTACTAAAAAGTATTAAGGCAAGTTAGGACACTACGATTGAGCCCCGGGGTATGTAATCAGGTCGAGAATAAATATAGCCTGATCAATTATATTTATCCTGGATTTGACCAACGTACGTCGAGGAATGGTCGTAGTGGACAACAAGCCAAGAACTTACCAAATACAAATTATTTTAGTTTCGCCAAATTGAAATATTATAGGAGTATTATTAAAAATAGTTATACAAATTATAGTTAAAAATAGTAAGTCGTTAAATAGAATTTTCTTTTCTTATAAAAGTTCTCATACATCTATCCTAGTACAGACAAATGGCCGGATTCCATTTACCAGGAGATCCCTACTACCCAAACCAAGGCAACGGCGGTTGGATAGATGAAGACCCGGAGGAAGACCCAGAGGAAATCGAAGAAGAGGTCGAGGAAGAACCCGAAGGGGTTATCGAGGGAGAATTCGAAGTCGACGAAGAGATCGAGGAGATTTCTAGCGGGACAGACTCCGAGCCAGAAGTGTTCGACCCTCCCATCCCTCAACCTCCCGAAATCAGACCATATCAACCGGGACCCATTCCCATGTGGGGAAGTCACCTCTACTACTGGAGCCGCCAGCAAGGTGTACGCCCTCCTTTCGGCATGTGCCGAGATTTTTAAAATGTCAGTGGGGGAAGCTCAGCTGATCGAGCACTTCCTGTTATTGTGAATGCTATAGCTACCCAGAACTACGAGACGGACAGACAAGCAGCCAGAGTTCGCGAGGTCAATGCTGCTACCCAAGGTAACGCCGCTGACATCCGCCGTTTGGAAGGACTACATGAGAATACCCAAATCTACACGGGGACACTTCAGAACCAAATGATAACGGCTCTGGCAGATATAAGAGAGATGAAGGAACAACAAGCAGATCTTGAGAGGCGACTGATGGGAGTCAAACGGTCGGATGCCGAATCTAGCTCCAAACGCCGCAAGTAGAACTTGTTCGAGCCCCAACAATTTTGTTATAGATTAGGATTTCGGATAAAAGTTTTCCCCTTATTTCCCTTGTTTTCCCTGTTGTATCCGTAATCGGAGATCACTAGGAGGATCAAATTTTCCAAACAAAAACATGTAATGTAACACACCTCAGGTGTGATCTATATGTATGAATATGAAGTATTTCTTATTATATACCTCTCAAAAATTACGAGTTTTAAATTTCTATGCCTACCTTGAAACCATAAACTAAAGTCAAAACAAATTACAAGATACAACTAACACACGATTGTCAAAACATTAGAAACTTATAGTATTCATTCTTATTTTCTTTTTCTACCAGAACATGCCTCCTCGTAGATCAACACGCAGAAACTCAACTTCAACACCACCTCCACCACCTCCTCCAATTATGGACACCGTTATGTTCCAGATTGCTGTAACCGCTGCTGTAACTGCAGCAATGGCACAAATGAGCAACAACGGATCGGGGGGAGGAACAAACAGTTTTACAAATGGCCAAGGTCAAAACCGTTCAGGGGTATGCACTTACAAAGACTTCACCAACGGAAAACCTATTCCCTTTTACGGGACTGGGGGAGTATTGGCTCTATCTCAATGGATAGAGAAAACGGAAGCTATATTTGAAATCTGTGCATGTCCTGAAGAAAGCAAAGTAAAGTTTGCCGCTTTTACTTTCTCCGAACGCGCCCTGACATGGTTGAACGGCCACGTCCAAACACTAACCCTGGTGGTGGCAAACTCCATGGGTTGGGAAAACCTGAAAATAATGCTCCTTCGAGAATACTGCCCAAGAGGCGAGATTCAGAAGCTTGAACAGGAATTGTGGAACCTCTCGATGGTAGGATCGGACATAGCTGGTTACACCAACAGGTTCAGTGACTTAATAACACTTTGCCCAGGAATGTTAACCCTGGAGAGCCAAAAGGTCGAGAGATACATCTGGGGACTTTCACCCCAACTTCGAGGAAGTGTGCTAGCTTCCAGACCTTTGACTTTCGCCAGCGCCAAGGAACTAGCGCAATCTCTTGTTGATCATGGTGTCTGTCAAGGAGTCGCGGCTAGTATGGCTGAACCAACCAAAGGGAACAGCAACAATGAGATCAATGCCAACAACAACAACAAGAAGAAATTTTGGAACAAAAGGAAGGGGCAAACTTTGCAAGAACCTTCAAAGAAGCAAATGGTTGCGGTTCATGCTGCTACTACCCCCACCACAACTCCTGCTACCTCTGCGCCAACAAAACCATATGCATGGAATCTGCCCAAGTGCAGCAAGTGCAACTACCATCACCATGGTATTTGTCGTGAGATGCACTGCAAGAACTGTGACAGGAAGGGGCACATAGCCCGTTTCTGTAAAGCACCGGCACGACCAATCACTCAAGTTTCTGGCACTAGAGTAAGTCGGGCGTGTTATGGGTGCGGGGAGACTGGACACTTCAAGAGGGATTGTCCCAAGGAAAGGAATATTGGCAGTGTGGGGAGAGTGCTGGCAGTAGGACAGAATGAAGCAATAGCGGACCCTACGGTGGTTACGGGTACGTTCCTACTCAACAACACTTATGCATGCATACTTTTTGACTGCGGTGCGGAGAGAAGTTTTGTGAGTCATAAATTCAAACACCTACTTAATCAAAAACCCCAACCACTCAATTAAATATTCACTGTAGAAATGGCAAACGGTAAAACAGAACACGCAAACGATTTGTACGTAGGGTGCACACTAAATTTAAACGAGCGCTTGTTTCGAGTCGATCTTATGCCCATTTCCATAAGAAGTTTCGATGTCATCATCGGTATGGACTGGTTGAGCCTTCACCATGCCGATATCCTTTGCCACGAAAGGGCTGTTCGCCTAAATCTGCCAAACGGCGAAACTCTTGTCATTTATGGCGACAAACCTAGTTCAAGTTTACAAATCATTTCCTGTATTAAAGCACAAAAGTATCTTCGTAAGGAATATCATGCCTTTCTAGCCCACGTAGTAGACAAGAAACGAGAATCGAAAAACATTAAAGATATTTCGGAAGTCTGCAACTTCCCGGATATTTTCCCAGAAGATCTTCCAGGAATCCCACCGGAACGTCAAGTCGAGTTCAGAATCGACTTAATCCCCGGAACTACCCCTGTAGCAAAGTCACCTTACCGTTTAGCCCCAGCCGAGATGCAGGAACTATCCAGTCAATTAAACGAGCTGCTGAGCAAGGGATTCATCAGACCGAGCTTCTCACCATGGGGAGCGCCAGTCCTATTCGTGAAAAAGATGGACGGATCCTTTCGCATGTGCATCGATTATCGGGAACTAAACAAACTCACGATCAAGAACCGATATCCCTTACCGCGCATAGACGATCTATTTGACCAACTACAGGGAGCAAGCTACTTCTCAAAGATCGATCTAAAATCTGGTTATCACCAACTGCGAGTACTGGAGGGAGACATCCCCAAAACAGCATTCCGAACACGTTATGGTCACTACGAATTTGTAGTAATGCCCTTCGGATTGACGAATGCTCCAGCAGTGTTCATGGACTTGATGAACCGAGTATGTCGTCCTTTCCTGGATAAATTCGTGATCGTCTTCATAGATGATATACTCATCTATTCAAGAAGCCAGGAAGAACACAGCAAACATCTCCGCCAAGTACTGGAAACATTAAGGGCAGAGAAACTTTACGCAAAATTTTCCAAGTGCGAGTTTTGGATACGGGAAGTGGATTTCCTAGGACATGTTGTAAGCAAAGAAGGAATACACGTGGACCCTTCCAAGATAAAGGCAATAGATAATTGGACTACTCCAAGAACCCCTACAGAAATCCGGCAATTTTTGGGACTCGCCGGGTATTACCGAAGATTCATACCGAACTTTTCAAAGATTGCCAAGCCACTTACCACCCTAACCCAGAAGAATGTGACCTTCGACTGGGGAGAAAAACAAGACAGCGCATTTCAAACACTAAAGCGAGCCTTATGTAGTGCGCCCATCCTAACCTTGCCAGAGGGAACGGAGGACTTCGTGGTCTATTGTGATGCATCAAACCAAGGACTTGGGTGTGTCTTAATGCAAAGAGGGAAGGTCATCGCTTACGCCTCAAGGCAACTAAAGACGCACGAAGTGAACTACACAACGCACGATCTTGAGCTAGGAGCAGTCGTCTTTGCTCTGAAGATATGGCGACACTATCTCTACGGCACAAAATGTACCATCTTTACTGATCATAAAAGCCTCCAACATATCCTCAATCAGAAGGAACTCAACATGAGACAAAGACGATGGGTAGAACTACTAAGTGATTACGAGTGCGAAATTCGATATCACCCTGGAAAGGCTAATGTAGTGGCTGATGCACTCAGTCAGAAGGAATACTCAGGCCGCCGGGTGAAGTCCCTAACTATGACGATCCATTCACACCTGTCCACGCAAATCAAGGAAGCCCAACTAGAAGCGTTGAAATCCGAAAACGTGACAGGAGAAGCCCTAAGAGGAATGGATAAGAACCTTGAAGCCAAGAGCGACGAAGTTCATTATTTCATGGATCGAATATGGACACCGAAGTTTGGTGGGTTCAGAGAAATCGTCATGGACGAAGCCCATAAAACACGATACTCCATACATCCCGGCTCCGATAAGATGTATCTCGATCTCCAGAAGTTGTACTGGTGGCCGAACATGAAAGCCGATATTGCTACCTACGTGAGCAAATGCCTGACATGTGCCAAAGTCAAGGTGGAATACCAGAAGCCTTCGGGTTTATTACAACAACCAGAAATACCCGAATGGAAGTGGGAGCGGATAACCATGGATTTCATAACAAAATTACCCAAGACAACGAGCGGACTCGACACCATTTGCGTAATTGTCGACATGTTAACTAAGTCAGCGCATTTCCTACCGATCAAAGAGACGGATAAATTGGAGAAGTTAACAAGGACATACCTCAGAGAAATTGTACGACTACATGGTGTACCCATATCCATTATCTCGGACCGAGATAGTAGATTCACCTCAAGGTTCTGGCAGTCGCTACAAAAAGCTTTGGGGACAAGACTAGACATGAGTACCGCTTATCACCCACAAACCGACGGCCAGAGCGAGAGAACTATACAAACCCTAGAAGACATGCTGAGAGCTTGCGTAATCGATTTTGGAAAAGCATGGGACACACATCTACCATTGGTCGAGTTCTCGTACAACAATAGCTACCACACCAGTATCAAAGTTGCCCTGTTCGAAGCCCTCTATGGCCGCAAATGCAGGTCACCTTTGTGCTGGGCCGAAGTGGGGGACACGCAACTAGCAAAAGGACAAGCAACTGACAACACGCTCACTGGACCAGAAATCATAAGGGAGACTACGGAGAAGATTGTTCAAATCCGAGAACGTCTAAAAGCATCAAGGGATAGACAAAAGAGTTACGCAGATAAGAGACGCAAACCCTTGGAATTCCAAGTTGGAGACCATGTCCTACTCAAAGTCTCACCTTGGAAAGGTTTAATACGCTTCGGAAAACATGGAAAACTGAACCCTAGATACATCGGACCATTCGAGATCCTTGCCAGGATCGGTCCAGTGGCCTACAAACTTAGACTGCCTCAGGAACTCCACAACGTACACCCTACCTTTCACATATCAAATCTAAAGAAGTGCTTATCCGACGAGACCCTTGTCGTCCCTCTAGACGAAATTGCAATAAATGAAAACCTCCAGTTTGTGGAGGAACCAGTAGAAATCATGGATCGGGAAATCAAAAGGACTAAACAAAGCCGAATACCCATTGTAAAGGTCCGCTGGAACGCCAAGCGAGGACCTGAATACACCTGGGAACGCGAAGATCAGATGAAACAAAAGTACCCGCATCTTTTTTTTCCTAAAACTATAAACACTATCTTAGATTAAATTTCGGGACGAAATTCCCTTGACAAGGGGATGATGTGACAACCCTATATTTTCCAAAAGCATTGTAACACTCGAAAGCTAAGTACAACGAAATTAACCTCGAAAATAAAGCGTTCAAGTATCAAGGTTGGGCTGCATCAAATATTAGATATCATGCCAAGGTTTCCAAAAACATAAAGAACGCTCAAAACCGAGTTATATTGAAGAAATTATAACCACTCATATATTTACGACACGACGTTAAAACATTATTTGACGTAAAAAGTAGAATCTCAATAAAATGCATTTTAGCCTTAAGTATCTAAACAAAAGTCGTAGATCTCGTTGAAAGGTGAGTGTACATAAAAAGATCGCCCAAATTGGACCTCGTATGAAGAAGTTACGGATTTTCAAAGTTTTGTAACAGTAGTAGAGGGCTAAAAACTCAAATTGAAGATCGAGTGTTATTTAGCTATCGCCATCTAAATGGAAGTTGAAGGTCTCCACAGTAGTAATAAAACGATAAAAAGACAAACGAAAACGGACGTCGAATAAAGAACCTATGAATTTTTAACGAACTTTAGGAGGCCCGGCCTATTAAAAATATATCATTAAAAATAAAGTCAAAACTAGCCGACGGAGTCTAAATGAAAGTTGTAGAGCATAATCTCACCTACGCGTGGATATAAAGAACACGAAAAACGGAGCTCGTACGCGAAAGTTACGGAATTTAGAAGAGGATAGGCCGGATTACGCCCCGCGTTCTCTGGGAGTACGCCCCGCGTACTAGACCCAGAGTCGAGTCCCATCGGCCCGCCCAAGCTATGTTTAGCTAGCCAGGAGTCGTAAGCCATGACGCCATATTACGCCCAGCGTAACGACGTACGCGTCGTGTACGTGCGTACGCCCAGCGTACTTCAAAATTACGCCCCGCATACTCACTCTTTCAGCACTATAAATAGATGGCATCAGCTGCGAGTTTAAGCACACATTCACAAATCTCCAGATACTCTCACACCCTTCCAAGTACAAGAAGCTGTCCCGACGACCTTGGTTTCCGCACTCGAGCCCCCG
This sequence comes from Lactuca sativa, assembly GCF_002870075.4. Lineage (NCBI taxonomy): Eukaryota > Viridiplantae > Streptophyta > Magnoliopsida > Asterales > Asteraceae > Lactuca > Lactuca sativa. The sequence continues at coordinate 98,523,675 of NC_056628.2, forward strand.
ACGAAAGATTTACGCTGCAGAGACCCCCGAAGAACCCGACGACGCAACCATCCGCGGTCGAAGTTCTGCTCAACTCTAGCCTCTCTCTTCAAAACTTAACGAGTGAGTTCATACCCCTACTTTTCAATTCTTTTCATGTTTTAGGGGGGGAATACAAGTACATTATAAGTCAAAGTATCGTTTTTATAAACATCTTTATGCTTAGAGGGCTATTATATCACCAAGTTATTCTTACTAAATGGAAACATACTTTTGAGAAGCTATAACGAGCATAGCTAACAAGTTATTCATACATTTTACATATACATCTTGACAAATGAAATACTTTCAAATGAAGTAAAGTCTTTATCATCGTATATCTGTTTATACCAAGTAATGTGAGACATTCAAACTTCAACGTACTCGTATGTATGCATTTCAAGTCCTGTATTATATACCATAATCTCTTGGAGGGAGAGCGTGATACTTGTGTATAGATCTATACGGGATTGACAATCCCACACCTAAGCTGTTAGCTACAGCTAGGCCGGCAGGCCTGGGGTGACAAATGTCATAACAGTTCCAATGCCTAAAGAACGTTGTTACAGGCCATCAGTGTTAATAGCATTGTTCTAAAACTCACATAAAAGTATAAAAACAAGTTTGATTTACGAGATTCATATATGCATTTCAGTTTTCCATTTTATTGTTAACGTAAATTTTATCACTATTATTCAAGCATGGAAAACACTAATGCACTCCAACACGGGAAACTTTTCAAATCATCTATAGAAAATATTGGATTTTCTGAAAACCTCGTTCATCGAGTTACTATCAAAAAGGACATACTTTTCAATGCAAAACACTTATGAACTCACCAACTTAATTGTTGACACTTTTTCGAAACCACTTGTATTTCTCAGGGAATCAGTAATACAGGTAACCACCAGCTTTTGGAGAAAGGAACACTAAGGATGTTTTATTATTGAACATTTATCATCTCATTGTAATATTCTTTTGCTAATATGTATAATGCAACAACATACGTTTTCATTATATATGTGATGGTTGTGTTACTTTCTTTACAATATTCAATGGTTGTGATACTACGTGAAGTCATCCACCCCCGAATGTTTCCGCCATTCTGGTTTGGGGGTGTGATACCTACCCCTATAAATATGAGGATACCCCCTCTCTTTCACCCTTTTCTTCATTTGGCTGCACTCTACCACTTTCTCTCTCTAGATCCTTCATCACAGAACCCTCCAAAGGCTTCAAAAACGTAAGAAATTCATCCCCTAACTAGTTAGATCTCTTGATTCTTCATATTCAGCCTGGATCTTCATCCTTTGAAAGTGTACAGCCGTAGACCTTCATAAGGCCGGCCATACACACCTTAAAGGCTCTCCAAAGTGAGAGTTTGGCCCCTATTTTCTAGTTGGACTTGGTATTAGCCTTAGTGAGCCTCAAAATCAACATCTTAGGCATGAACATGGAGAGTGTATAGCCGCACACCCCTTTGTATGGCCGCACACCCCTTTGTACGGGCGCACACACAACCTCAGGGTCGTACACCCACTTTGATTTTCATATTTGGCCTTAAAACTTGCAAAACCACTATGTATGGGACCTAGAACACTCCTTGTATGCTTGTAGAACCTTGGAAACACCTCAAAACCACTTCCCATCATGAGTGTATGGCCGTGCACTCATGGGCCGTACACCCATTGCCGTATACATACCCAAAGGGTGGCCGTACACCCCCCTCATTCAATCATATATGGTTCCGACACTTAGATGAAGCGTTTCCAGGTCATTAGAGTGGTTTCCTATGGCGTCTAGTCATGAAATACCCTAATCTAATACATATATGTGTTAATATATGTTAATAGGATCCAATTTCATTTGAACCTTCAGTTGACACTTAGCATCCATACCAATATTACACTCGAATCCTACGTCAAACAGTGAGTTCATACCCCTACACTTTTAATGTTTTTAAATGTTTTTAGTGGGAAATACAAGCCAAACACAAAGATTTTTGTGAACTAAAAAAGAAATGTTTTCAACAAGTAAAACTTATGCAATTGATACAGTTTAATGGATTTTCATAAATCATTTAGATATTTTATCCCTTTTGTAACATGTGGAGCATGAGGGTCGCTTCTTAATCAAAATTGCATAGTTTTTAGCACATATCACGAACATAACTTTTAGTCAAACTATAATAGGTATAGTTTGGGAATTTCCCTACCGGTTTTACAAATACAAACTACTTACATGGTTGATCAGATAAACTATGACAAATTTAGTTTATGACACATTACAAGAGTACAACAGTTAATAACTATTTAAGTATAATTATTTCTACTCTAAAAAAAATTAACTCGAGTTCAAGTACAAAAGAACATTACATCTTTCATATTATTACTTGTAAAGTCGTTAACATATATGGGAGACACGTCCTTGGGCGCTTACAACGTTAACTAAATGAAGGACTACCATTATGAACCATAGTTTCTTGGAGGGAAAGCGTGGATTTTGTGTATAGATTTATACAGGACTGACTATCCCTCACCTGGCTGCTTGCTACAGTTGGATTGGCAGGTCTACGGGTGACAAATGTCATAAATGATATCGGCATCCATTTCACGTCGTATCAAGTACAAGTATGGTCATAAAACTCGCTAATAGTATGACATATTTATGTAATAATACATCTCTTATGAACCATTTCTTTAATCACATAAATATGGAATATATTTATGCCTTACCATTTCGGGAACATTAAAGCAACAACAAACACAAGGGAAAATAATGGATTTTCCCAATTGAAACATACTTTACATACTGGCGGTAGCCAAGGTTTGCAAATGAAACATAGTTTACATACTAGTGGTAGCCCGGGTTTTCAAATGAAACATACTTTACATACTGGTGGTAGCCAGGACTTTCAAACAAAACACACTTTACATAGTGGTGGTAGCCAGAGTTTTCAAACGAAACATACATTGCATACACCAGGGTTTTGATACGAATCACACTTTACATATAATTAAAATTTATCATTTATACAAGTTCAGTGACTAGTTTTCATTACAAAAACATTCTTATGAACTCACCAACTTTATGCTGATACGTTTTCAAAACCGCTTGTATTCTCAGGACAACAATAGACAGGTACTCATGCCAGCTTTTGGAGAAGATGCAGCATTTTTGAAGTCTTGTCTTTATCTTTTTCTTCTTTTGATATATATAAAAATTTGTACTAAACAATCAATATAAATATTCTTATAATGTAATGGTTGTGTTTACTTTGATTACTATGATGCAATTGTTATGATACTACATATGACGTCATCCACCTCCGAACATTTCTGTAGTTTGTTTGACGGTTCGGGGGTGTGACAGTACGAGCCCGTACTACTGAAAGCACAGGCCCCATACGCATAGCAAGGATGCCATAACCCATATAGTTTGTGGGAATCGGTCTCCCGATATTATGTTGTTTATCTGATGTCTTTGTTATATTTTTAGTATGGTGGTGACGAGATGTTTTGTGATTGGATCCGAGTCAGGATCAGGATCAAGATCAGGAGACGGAGTTCAGGGTGTGCCCGTAGCACCTGAGCCGATGGTGCAGATAGGGACAGAGGAGTTGGATGCTAGGATGCAAGGAATGATGCATGATGAGAATGTTGTGGCATTTTGAGGGCAACTACCAGAGATGTTTGGGTCAATTAAGACCGATATGGTCGAGTACTTTGATGAGCGCTATTCAGCCTTAGTAGAGACAGTCGTCGGTGCAGCCACATCAGCTCTAACCGCGGTAGGGGGTGGAGGAGGAGCCATCCGGGCTTTTCAGTACCGGGACTTTGATAATACGAAGCCCCCGACATTTGATGGTACCCAGGATACGATCAGGGCTATGAGGTGGTTATCTAACATGGAGGGCTATTTTTTCATGTTCTTATGTCCTAGTGACCAGAAGGTCAGGTGCACACTGAACCTGATGATGCTTGGGGCCAAGGACTGGTGGGCTGACGACTGGGTCGTACACTGATGATCAGAGAGCTGTTATTACTTGGGAGCAGCTCAGGGATATGTTCCGCGCTCGCTACGCTCCACGCGTGGAACAAAAGCAGCTTGCTCAAGAGTTTTTGACTTTGAAACTGAATGGAGAGTCGGTGATGGAGATCACCCGCATATTCACATAGAGCGCTATGTTTTTCCCAAAGATTGCTTCCAAGCCGTCACAGATGACTCGTTATCTGAGCATGCTCAACACCAATATCTGTTAGTTTTTTGCCACACAACATTGTGATACTCTTGTGGATCTTCAGGAAGCCGCTAGGCGGCCTGAGTTGGAGATAGAGTTGCAGTTGAAGGAGCAGCGTCAGGTTCCGGCACAGTCTCAGCCGACACCGAAGCGGTCTAAGACCACTGATTCTAGGACCGGGGGTCAGCAGATCCACTCTTGTGGAATGTGTGGCAGGGGTCATTCAGGGGTTTGTCGAGCAGGTGGTGGGTGACACAAATGTGGTAAGGAGGGGCACTATGCCAGGGATTGTAGCCAGTCCGCCCCTCCAGCAAATATGAGGATATTTTATCATTGTCATCAAGTTGGTCATGTGAAGACCAACTCTCCGCATCACACCGCCAAACCGGCGCGCATTTCCACACTAGCTACTTTTAGGATTGCAGAGGGGAGGCCGTTCAAGGCGGAGCCTCCAAAGGCATAAGGGCGTGCTTTCCAGCTCACGGCCAAGGAGGCCAAGGCAACACCAGATGTGGTTGTTGGTAAGTTTCTATCTCTTATTTCAGTCATTATATATGTGATATGCTTATCTGTTATACCTATTTTAGGTATGTTTTTAATCAACTCCTTGCCTGCATTGGTTTTATTCGACTCGGGGGCGAGTCGGTTGTTCGTATCTCAAACTTTCAGTAGGGGGTTCAGTGTGACAGTAGGCAAGCTTGAGTTTCTGTTGCGAGTTTCTATCACCAATGAACATTGGGTTTCTGCTTCTTTGGTCTATCGGGGATGTGAATTGGAGATTTTCGGGATATCTTTCCTGATAGATTTGATTCCTATTCCCATGGGGGAAGTATGTGTGATTGTAGGGATGGATTGGCTCAGTCATTTTGGCGCCATGATTGATTGTGAAGGGTAGCGGGTTGTAATTCGAACCCCAAGTGGGGGTCAACTAGTGGTATATGGTGAGGGAACCACAGTAGGATCTGGGTTTTGTTCAGGAGCTTGGGCTTAGCAGTATATGTTGTGTTTTGAGCATTCTAACACCCCTAAGTGTACATGAAACCCTAAATACATTTGATCTATGTTTTTCTCTATTATATATGCAAATATGAACTTTCCAAGGTATTCATCCTAACTAGCATAATAACATTGATTCATATGAATATCTCAAGTTAGAATTACATACCTCTTTGATGTAGAATGTCTTCATGCAGCTTGAGTGCCTAGTGATGGGTTTTAGCCATAAGAACATCCTATCTGCTCATGCAACCCTAATGCTTGGATCTAGGTTTCTCTATTGTACATGCTATTCATCCAAGACTTTAAACCCTATATCTAACATATGATAATCAATATTAACATAAAAATGAGGTTTAAGTTATTACCTTGATTGTTATGTAGCAATAACGATCTCAAATCCTCCTTGTAATGACTTTAGAAAGCTTAGAGTCACAAATGTCACTCCTCTAATGGCTCACAAGCACTAATGTGCCATCACTAAATCATCAAGGGACCCAAAGATATCGCTTTTATCCTACTTTGGATCAAAGGAACAAATAAACTTTGACTCAATACTTGCTTGCACTTACTCACCGAATTACACACAATAATATGTTTTATAACACCAAGTTACTGGTGCGTTTACATATTATCAATGTGCAACTGACTCGCAAGATACAACTCACACATCTCGGTTTCAAGAATATAAGATATTATCGTCTCACCAATCACTCATGATAAAATCCAGGGAGTGATCCAAGTGAGTGTGGGTTTAATCCAATGCTCAAATCATATTCATAAGCACTCATGAACATTGCAACAAACAATTGCTTATGTCTAATACACTTTAGACAATCTACACACCAATTCACGACAGTCTTCATTCATACCTACTTCCAACATATGAACGACTGTGGTCCGTTCAAATAATTGGACTGTTCTGAACCAATTAAATTATTCAGGAAGTCAAAACATGCAAAGTGAAACACAAGAATAATACTAATCCCATATGGCCTCAAACCTTTGAGTATAAATAAAACACCTTTTATTTATCATCATATCGATTACTCATTATTTGTTGTTTCGGGTAATCAACTTCTTACTTGAATTATAACTATACTTGTCCCATGCTCTTAGCATGCACACAATGTTTATCTACGGTCCTTACTTTGTGAAATAGATCAAATGAACACATTTCCTATCATACTCATTTCACAACTCCTAATCCTTTTTCACAAGTGTAAGAATATCAAATTCTTGCCACTTATAGAATACGTTAGATTTTAACATTTTATGTAGTAATCCTTTTGTAATGTCACTGCACTAAGGTCACAATGTAACGCCCGTGTTTTTGGGCTTTCCATTTTTAGCAATGTAATAGTGTAGGTTAACCTTTGTAACCCAATTTGAAATAATAAAAACATATTATTTGAGTATTACATGTTTCGTGCTTAATTGCTTAATTATGTGATATGATTAATTAAGAATAAAATGAGCGTCAAAATTTAAGTGTAAAATAAACTTGATATCTTTGGATAATGTTGTAGTAGTTGAAACGAGGTTTCTGAATATATATAGAACGCCCAAATCTGACTTCGTATCAGGAAGTTATGATTTTCTGAAGTTTCCACTTGGCAGTATGCAGCCCGAATACTCGATTTGAGATCGAGCGGTTTTTAGCCGAAACAATCTAAACGAGAATCGAAGATCTCGTTGTTAGTAGCGAAATGATGAAAAGCTAGGCGAGAACGGACGTCCGACGAAGAAGTTATGAAATGAAATCATATTTCTTTATGAAACGTTTTGATAAATATCTATTTTATCATGTTTTGTTTTTGGGAACAAATTTTGCATCTCTTTTAAAATTAAATGGATTTACTCTGAAAATGTTTAAAAAGCATAAATGAAATCGGTCTTTTCTGGCCGAGATTTTGGGGATGTCACAGTTGGTATCAGAGCATTAGTTTAAGCGAACTAGGAATTTGTAGGATTTCTAAACTTAAACTTAGGATGCTAAGTGGAGATTGTGAGATGTGTGTCTGATAAATTTTAGACACGAGCACTAGTCTATTTTAGGAAAGTTGCCTAAAATGCTTTTACGTGCTAAATGTTATATGTTGCCGTATATGATATTATTTGTTCGGATCTACGGTTTGTTGCCAACCGGATCTGAAGGTTTGTATGTTTAGGATTCTAAGCGTATGTCTACGTCATTAGATCTAGCATGTAATCGTTTCGAAGTGATAAGGATGATTTGAATATCTATTGTGAACGAAGATCTAAATTTCATCTTATTCGGTGTATACATAAAAAATGGTGAGAACAAGAAGCAGAATTGGAAATGATGATGAAAACAGGAATCAACCGCCTGTAATTCAACAAGTACCTATTGTAGCTGCTGCACCTGAGCCGATAACAATGGCTGGTGGACAAATGATGATGTGAACGATGTTGGATCGTCAGATGGAAGAAACAAGACGTCTACTTAGGCAGAATCGTGAAGAACCGTCAATTCAAGTAGAAGAGCCCGAGGAGAATGGAGGACAGTCTGAAGGAGAAAACTTTAGTGGGATCATTGGTCAAGACAACCCACCAATGGTTAGACGCAATAACCAGTATGGAGGAAATGATGGGCGTGGGTGTAAGTACAAGGATTTCATGGCGTCTAAACCACCATGTCTATCTGGAAGGCCGACGCCGGTGCAAGTTATGGACTGGATCTCCGAAATGGAGACTATGTTTGAAAGTTACGAATGCATCAACAGCCAGAAGACTGCTCTTGCGATACCTCTGCTAAAATCTGCTGTATTGAGTTGGTGGAAGTTGTTAGGTGACTCTATGCCCAAGGGAGAAGCAAGCAAAATGTCTTGGGAAGACTTTGTGGAACAACAAAAACTGCAATACTGCTCCAAGCAGGACCTTCTGGAAATCAGTAATGAGTTTCAGAATTTGAAGAAGGGGAAATTGAGCGTTACTGAATACGCTGCAAGTTTCATAGAAAAGATGAAGTTTATCCCATATTTGGTACCAACAGAACGCTCTAAGGTCAACAAGTTTGCCCTTGGACTACCAGCGAACTATGGTCCAATGGTTAAGCAAGCAACCACATTGAAAGCCGCCATCTGGGCTGCTAGACATGTTGAGACCCAGATCAGGGAATAAGGTCTAGAAAGGTCAGAGGTGGGTGAAAAGAGGAAAATCAATGGATTTTCAGGATCCAGCAAGAAAAGTAAATTCTCGAAATCTAGTTTGAGAGGAAGTGGAGGAAAGGTAGAGGCGAAATGGTGCGACAAGTGCAAGAAGAAGCATCATGGGAAGTGTGGCGGGGAAACCACATACTTCAAATGTGGAAAGCTAGGGCTTTATGCCAACGACTGCACCTTCACCAAGAATGTTTGTTATGGTTGTGGTGAGGAGGGGCACATCTCAAGGGATTGTCCGAAAAAGAAGGAAACAGCAAGACCTAACATTCTGCCAAAGCCAAAGGCGACAGCATTCCAAATGACACTGGAAGCTGCCAAGGATAAAGCAGATGTCGCTTCAGGTACCTTTCTCGTTAACAAATTGCCTGCCCAAATTTTATTTGATTCTGGAGCCAACTACTCCTTTATATCGCATGAATTTGGTAGAAAACTAGCTTTACCTGTTGTTAGACTAGATAATGCTTTATTAGTCGAAGTTGCTAGTGGCAAGTTTGTACCTGTTAACCATCGTATGAAAACATCTTAATTGATCTGAATGGGAATAAGTTCCACAAGGAATTATTGCCTATCGAACTTAACGGTTTCGACATCGTTTTGGGAATGGATTGGCTTAGGGCCAATGATGCTGAAATTTTATGCAAGAAGAAAATAGTGAAAGTGAATCCGTCTGGGAATGAATCGTTTATGGTGTACGGAGATAAACGCAGAGTAAATTCTGGAATCATTTCTCTAATGAAAGCCAGAAAATGTTTGACCAAGGGGTGTACATCATACTTAGCATTCGTGATCGATGCTAAGAAGGAAAAGAAGGTGATGCAGAATATTCCCGTTGTGTGTGATTATCCGGAAGTATTTCCCGAAGATCTTCCTGGATTACCGCCTGATCGACAAGTGGAATTTCGTATTGACTTGTTTCCCAGAACAACGCCGATTGCAAAAGCACCTTATCGATTAGCACCGACAAAGATGAAGCAACTGGTGATGCAACTTCGGGAGTTACTGGACAAGGGTTTCATTAGACCTAGTTCATCACCTTGGGGAGCTTCGGTGTTATTCATAAAGAAGAAAGATGGAAGCATGAGGACGTGCATTGATTACCGAGAGCTGAATAAGGCAACAATAAAGAATAGATATCCGTTGCCGAGGATTGATGACCTATTTTTCAAAGATCGATCTAAGTTCGGGAATCATCAGCTAAAGGTAAAAGAGCAGGATATCGAGAAGAATGCATTCAGAAGGCGATATAGACATTATGAGTTCTTGGTTATGTCGTTTGGACTAACCAATGCTCTAGCAGCATTCATGGATTTAATGAACAGAGTTTGTAACCCGTTCCTTGATAAATCTGTAATAGTGTTCATAGATGACATTCTGATTTATTCGAAAAGCCAAGAAGAGCATGGCAGACACTTGCGAGAAGTTTTGGAAGTCTTGAAGAAGGAGAAGTTGTATGCGAAGTTCTCCAAATGTGATTTTTGGATTTGTGAAGTCCAATTCTTGGGTCACGAGGTCAACCAAGAAGGGATAATGGTTGATCCAGCGAAGATCGAAGCTATGATGAAGTGGGAACAACCGAAAAGTCCCACAGAGATCCGAAGCTTTTTAGGATTAGCCGGATATTACCGAAGGTCTATCCAAGGCTTTTCTTCGATCGCTAGTCCATTAACAGCTTTGACCCACAAAGGAGCTACTTATGCTTAGAGTGATAAGCATAAAGAAGCATTCGAGAACTAAAGAAGAAATTATGCGAGGCACCGATACTTTCTCTACCCGATGGAGTTGAAGACTTCGTTGTTTATAGCGATGCGTCAGGTGTTGGATTGGGTTGTGTTTTGACCCAAAGAGATAAGGTGATCGCGTATGCATCTCGACAGCTGAAAGAGCATGAAAAGAACTACCCGATTCATGATTTGGAGTTGGTAGCGGTAGTTTTCGCTCTGAAAATATGGAGGCATTACCTCTATGGCACGAAGTGCAAACTTTTCAATGATCATAAGAGTCTCCAATATCTCTTTGGTCAGAAGGAATTGAATATGAGGCAACGACGATGGCTGAAGTTACATAAGGACTACGACTGCGAGATACTTTACCACCCCGGTAAAGCAAATGTTGTTGCTGATGCTCTCAGTCGAAAATTCAATCTTGAAAAGAGAAGGCCAAGAGCGTTGAGAATTGAAGTTGTCTCGACTATTATGGAAAGTATAAAGAAAGCTCAAAGCGAAGCTTCTAAGAAGAATGATTGAAAGGAGGAACGTTTGGGCAAAACGTTGGTGTTCGGTGTAAACAGTCATGGACTGAAGGTGTTCCAGGATCAGATTTGGATACCTAAGTCAGGAGGAATAAGAGATCTTCTGATGGAAGAAGCTCACAAAACCATGTACTCCATTAATCCCGGTAGCACAAAAATGTATACGGACCTGAAACCCTACTACTGGTGGCTGACGATGAAGCTTGATGTTGCAAAGTATGTGGCCGAGTGTGTGACTTGTGTGAGAGTCAAGACACAACATCAGAAACCGTATGGGAGTTTAGAACCATTGCCTGTGCCTATGGGCAAGTGGGAAGACATTGCTATGGATTTTGTCATTAAACTGCCCAGAACAAAGAATGGTCACGACATGATTTGGGTGGTCGTTGATCGATTCACTAAGAGTGCGCATTTCATAGTAGCCAAGGAGAAATGGTCTATGGAAAAGCTTGCGAATTCTTAAGTGAAGGAAATTTTGAGACTTCACGGTGTTCCGCTAACAATTGTGTCGGATCGTGATAGTCGTTTTACCTCACGATTTTGGAAAAGTCTACAAGAGGAATTGGGTACCAAACTGTGTTTAAGTATAGCTTACCATGCGCAGACTGATGGTCAGAGCGAACGGACGATACAAACACTTGAAGATATGTTGAGAGCATGTACCTTGAAATTCCTAGGTAATTGGGATGAACATTTACCATTGGTAGAATTTTCCTACAATAATAGTTTTCACTCGAGCATTAAGATGGCACCTTATCAAGCTTTGTACGGACAGAAGTGTCGTACGCCGTCTTGTTGGCTTGAGGATGGCGAAAAGCATTTTATGGGACCAAAGATAGTACATCAAACTGCTGAAAAGTTGAAAATAATTAGGGAAAGAATGTTAGCAGCTCAGGATCGTCAAAAAAGCTATGCTGACAAAAAGCGAAGAATGATGACTTTTGAAGTTGGAGATTCGGTTTTGCTTAAAGTCTCGCCGTGGAAGGGACTTATGTGACAACCCGATATTTCGAGATAATGTAATGTAAAACCAATCAAATTTAGGTCAAAATGTAACTTTCCTAAAATCTTATTTGGGTTAAATAAAGTAGTAGGAATCGTGTCAAGGTTTCCAAACATATAAAGAACCCTAAAATCCGAGTTATAACGAAGAAGTTATGACCAACCGAAGATTCTCGGCAAAACCGACATCAGCGATTAAACGTAAAACGCGAAATTTCGATGCCATAGTTTTTAGCCTTAAGTATCTAAATGAAAGTTATAGACAACCTCAATCTATGATCGTACATAAAAAGAACGTCCAAATCTGACTTCGGATGTAAAGTTATGAATTTTTGAAGAAATTCCTTAATCGCGTCATTTTATTAAATAAATAAATAAAATAACTTTGGAATTTGCCAACGGATTCTAAACGAAAGTTGTAGATCTTGGTCTCACCTTCGCATGGATATAAAGAACGTCAAAAACGGAGTTCGTATGAGGGAGATATGAATTTTAGAAGTTTAATTAAAATAAATATAAATTTAATTATAAACTCCCGGTATTATCCGAAGGGGAGTCATCGGATAGGACCGAAGTACGCCCTGCGTACCTTCGTACGCCCCGCGTACTGAGATCAAGGGCCTCGGATCATCCACGTCGCCCTATCCGAGGTGTCCGACCCGTCTGACCCATCCGAAGCGTCCGACCCGTCCGACCCGCTGTCCCGTCCGACCCGCCGTCCCATCCGACCCGCGTACCCAACAACCCGTCCCATCCGAAGCCGAGGCAGTCGAGGCTTCGGTCATGCATGACGTACGCGTACGCGCTGCGTACGAGCGTACGCCCCGCGTACCGAGGCGGTTCAGCCTTCCTATAAATAGGATGCGAGGCTTTCCGAATTATTTGCTCAATTCTCCTCTTTTCTCTTGCGTCTTGCCTCGTTTTCCGTGCCCGTTCAAACCCGAAGCTTTGGCCTTTTTGCTCAAGTCCCAAGGGTCGATTTTACTCCCGAGATTCCCGAGAATCCCGAGAAAAATCCGTTTCCCGAGACGAAACTCTGTCAGGTTTTCCATCTCGCTATCTTCAAGCTTTCAAGTGAGTTCATACCCCTTAAATAATGTTTTAAACTACTTTTAAATGGTTTATGGGGGGGGATACAAGTAGAATCATGCTAGTATTACATCAATCACATGTGATTATTATACAACATTCAAAAGATTTGGCTACTCATTAGCCGTTTTACCAAACAGTTTCCTTCAAATGATTTTTATAAACATTTTATATATTTTAAACTCCTTATTTCACTGTACCTCTTACTCCGTTTATAATATTTCAAACTCATTTACAACTGTGTTTCAAACAAATGTTCCTTATACTTATATCGTTTTATCAAACTTATGCCTTCAAATTGTTTTATAGATTGACATCAAGTCGATCTTTCCTTAAACTAATATTTATGTTTCAAATGTTTTACCAAACTTATTTATGCTTTTATATTATAAATTGCATGCCTCTATATGTATAGTTATATAAGAAATGTTTAAAAGACTTAGGAAGGCTATCCACCCTATTTCCTTTTTCTCGATTTGGATGTGGTCTGGTGGGATATTGGATACTCGTCCGAAGGTCGTTTAAAGATTAGTTATATATCATGTGTACATATAAAGTCATAAAAGGTCCTTCCAGTTCATCCTATGCCCTTGGGTAACAAGGGTATACATCCACGTCCATACATACCACTTAGATTACTAGTAAGCTACCATATGGGTAGTTCAGAAAGATACCAGAACCATTACTAGAATGCGATATCATACAATGAGTCAGTTCATTCATGAGTCAATACTTTCTAAAACATTACTATACATTACATGTACAAACTATATTAGGACGAGAACATATACATCTATACTAGGACGAGAACACACATTACAGCTAGCAGCACGTAGAACTTTACCGTACTACTATAATATTTACATTACTATACTTATAGGAGTACTTGTGCATAGATACATCAGTAGGAGTCCTATTACATTTTATATGTATCGACTCCGTTATTAAATCCGTGTTCTTACCTTTTCCTTGTGATAAGATCACATAATCGACGAGATAGAATAGATTATTATCCTAGTACCAGAGGATGCGAGTTGGGGGATTGACCATTCCTAGAATCTCTGTTAGCTACAGAGGTAAAAGTACATCTACGGATGTCAAACGGTTGGTACCTTTTCAGATGCACGATTAAGGGATTAACTATTCCTATACCCAGCTGTTAGCAACAGACGTAAAGAGTACGTCTACAGATGGCTTAAAGTTAACGTTTACAGTACCAAAGGGTATGATTCAGGTTAGTTATATTATTACCCATAATTGTGACTCATTCACATAACCAATGAGGTAAAATTATATTAAGGTATCCTTGTACCAAAGGATAAAATTTCTTATAATGAAAATAATAGTAACACAATTAGGTCCTGGTAGAAGACTACAAAGAGCACAGTTAAGTCTTGGTAGAAGACTCCTTTTGTTATTAATAGGAATCATAGGGATTCTAGGGCTTCAAACATTTACAGCTGATCTACAAACATTGTCATACTTTTATGAGATTTCTTTCAAAACAATGTCAAGTCTTAAAAGTTATAAGTTTTTTTCAAATTAAGACACATTAAAACTTATGATCTCACCAGCTTTATAGCTGATACTCGCTTTCAAAATTACTTGTATCCTCAAGTCATCTTAGATAGGTACTGATGCAAGAAGAAAGGAAGATGGAGCTTATTCAAGACTTATCTTTCATTTTGATTTATGCTTTAGTGTTTATCAAAATTTGACAGAATACAATTGTATAATAATTATTTTATTAATGCAATGGATGATGTTGTTTCTTGTTTACTACTTTACATTGTTGTTGATATTATACATGACGTCCTCCGCCCCCGAACGTTTCCACCGTTCTGGTTTGGGGGTGCGACATATTGGTATCAGAGCCTTGTTTATAGTGAATTAAGTATATCAACCCATAAAAGATATACTAACTATAAATACATAAGGGATTAAAAATACTCTGACCAAGAGTTTATATTTTAAATAGTAAAATATTTAAGTAGGTATACGTGTTGCATTCATACAAAAATCAGTGTCACTAGGACAGTACAAAAGAATTACGATTGTTGGGCAACATAAGTGGGCTTAGTGACATATGGTCAAAACTGGGAAGATATAGCCTGATCGCCTATATTATCCGAGGGTTGACTAGCATGTGCCTAAGTTTAAGTGTGTGGTTGCAACAATGCTAAAATCTTACCAACCCTACCACAATGAGAACAATAGAACATAACATTAAAATTAAAATACTATAGGAGTATTTGGTGTTACTATAAGTACTTTATACTTGAGAATTAAAACGGGATCTTCATTATTAAGTTGATAGTTGGTAAGTGGATACACTGAGGCTATATGTAATTAGGATGTTATAGACTTAGAATTTGTGAAAACTTTGCCTTACCCCTATTCTGTGTGAATTTGGAACTAAGGTCACTCATTCGAAGGTCTATCCTGTTTAGATTACACATAGCTGGTATACACTTCACAAATAGCGATGTAACTAATGAAGGTTTTCTAAATAATTATCTAGATAGTTCGTCTAATAATTATCCACTTACCCTAAGTTCTCGCATAGAAATCATAGTTGGACTCCATCCCCTTGACAACCAGTATCTTCTGAATGAAGTCATAGCTGGTTGGTTTGGAGAAGAACCAGAGAATGATCATCCTATCCCCTTGGATGATCACCATGATGAAGACTTTTCGTATGATGCTAACTCCGAACCAGAGGTTGAGAACCTACCCCGAGCAGCTCCCGTTTCAATTCCTAACCCTCGTCCAGCTTTTTCATGGCCCGACCCTGAGTGAGTGGAATGCTTGGAAATATGGAGCCAAGGACAAGATCAGTCTATGCTATTTGATAGCGATCGAAGCTTTTACGACCTGAGCAATGGGGGCTCAGAAGATAGATTCTTGCCAATCTTGGTCCGCAGAAAGGCCCGAAATGAGATTCAAGGCAGGACAGCCCTACATCAGATTGCAGAAGTAGGCGCCTATGCTAGAATGCATACCCTCCACACCATTCATCTAGAGGATGCTCACGAGAGATCAGAGAGAAACCATGAAACCCTACTGCAAGCACTGACTGAATCATGAGCCGAAGTCATAAGGCTCCAAGTACGCCAGATGGAGTGCGAAAGACACCTACGTGACATGGAACGTCAATTGGCTGAACTAAGCGTTCACCAGAGGGATGATCGTCGCCAGTAGTAGACGCTTTACTTTATTTCCTTATAAAGAGGAATCGTATTTTTCTGTCTATGCCTGATGTGGCATTTTCTATGAAATTATCTTGTACCTTAAGTACTTTAGTTAGGTCTTTATGCTGTCAGGAACTATCTTCTGTGGATATGATGTGAGACCTTTACAAGGTCATTTTCCAGAATCCTTACATCGTGAATATCAAAGATATTGACAGCCGGCTAACTTCTGTGTCATTCTTCATTCAAGTACTTTTATCTTACTTTCATTAGAGTATATCGAAATCATGCTTTAGTCAAGTCATTGGACTATGGTGATTTATCTCCGGAGACATTTCCAAGTCTCTTTCAATGGTTGGATCTTGTTATTCACTAACCCCGATACCTCAGCTCGAACATCAAACGTCTTGAGACCATTCTACGAACTTACTTTTACTCATTACTAGGACTGCATCATAGGGATGTAGGTCAAACCTTCGTAATCATACCTCCAATCAGTTCTAGGATTGCATCATAGGGATGTAGGTCAAACTCTCGAGAACATACTTCTATTCTTTTCTTAAACAGTCAAATTAACTCTAGTTTCAACCATGCTCACTCACAAATTCATTTTTTTTCCGTAAAACAGAATCATGTCGCCAAAGAAGGACGAGCAACCCATCAACCAAGCACCAACCCTCCAGATTGATGCAGCTACCGTTCAAGCTGCAGTCTCGGCTGCCGTGTCAGCTTTTCTGACGCACCTTAACGCTAACAATGCGAATGTTAGCGGGATTTTTAGCAACAATTCCAATCCAAGTAACAATCAAATACCGCAACGAGCAGCAAACTACCACGACACCCCGAGTTCCAAGACGAAGAGTAACAAAAGGAAGTTTTGGGATAGAAAGAAGGACAAATCGCGTAAAGGGACGAACAAGAAACAACCACGGGTAACGACCTTCACAACTACGACATCTATACCTCCTACCACCATCCCTTCGAAAACACCAGTTGTCCCAAACCCAGCCCGACAATATGCTGGGAATCTCCCTAATTGCATCAAATGTAATTATCACCACCTTGGACCGTGTCGGGGGAAGCAGTGCTCAAACTGCAACAAAAAGAGGCACACCAAACGATACCGCAAGAGCTTATCAGGATCGACCAATAACTCACCCAACGCCGAGGGAAACCAGACTTGTCATCACTGTGGTGAGTTTGGTCACTATAAAAGAGAATGCCCGAAAAAGGAAAGAACCCGCGTCCCCATAACTCCTACTCGACGTTTCACTACCACCACCAATGTGGGTGCTGTCCATCTATGTCACCAATGCGGTGAAATTGGACACCTCCAGAAGGATTGCCCGATAACACAGAATTCTGGCGCAGATGGGAAGATTCTCAGGATCACAGCTGCAGGAGAGCCTACTCCGGAACCACGTTAAATGTAATTTGGGCGTTCGTTGTAACAGACTTATAAACTATCTAGAATTAGTGCAACTAGAGTCTTACCTTTTGCGAGATCCTATCAGTATAGGAATGCTCGTGCTGCGTATACTTGTCTTTTGTAGTATATCCTATTCGCAGCAATAGTCTTGTGGTAAATCTAAAGTACGGTAACTCTGTTCATGGTTGCATAGTTGTGTTTTGTCTGTAATCGTCTATGTTTAATTCTAATGTCTTTAAAGTTTCTGTATGATTCCGACATTATCATACAATCATATTCAATTTGATCTATGCTAAAACAGCTTCATACGTACATCTCTTTCTTCTGGATCGTTTTTTTCCAGCGAAGCCGTCATATCAGAACACCGAAGTACTCATTCCAGGAGTACCTCTTAGTTATTTTCTTCCCAAAGAAATCCCCGAGGTACCACTCGTGCAGTACGTCAAGTTCAATCCAGGGATTCATGCAGATGATCTATCACTGAGGAAGGTATACATAAGAGTGTTATATAATCAAGGTTCTACAGGTTTAGAATTGATGATTCCGCCTTAACTTTTTTCCTCCTTGGGATGTGAGGGTAAGGAAGAATCAGTTATTCGACTACCTTTTCAATCTTAATTATATACGACTCGTATACACGAAATTGTGATCGTGAAGCCCTGTATGAATTCTAAAATGGACTTCAGGACGGAGAAACTGCCTAAGTATACGAGTAATCACATCGTCATGTGAATAGACTTAGAACCCAGCACAACTCCCGAAAACAGATCACCCTATAGTTTAAACACCCACGGAGATACAAGAACAGCACGAGCAACTTGGCGAACCACACAGAAATAGAATTAGAAGACTAGGTTTCTCACCCTAGAGAACCCCGGTCAGATTCTTCCAGAGATCGATGGATCGCATCGTATGTGCCTCGGTTATCGAGGAATCCGTCAAGATTTTCATAGAAATCGTTATCTCTGCCTCACATAGACAAAATGGTTGAGCAAACGTAAGGAAAGAATCTACTTTTAGAAATGGACCTGAGATCCGAATATCACCAGTTCGATGTGTTAGGGAAGGATGTCTGGAAGACTATCTTCCGAACCCGATACGGACACTTCGAGTTCGTAGTGATACCTTTCGGATACGACCAATACGCCCATGGTTTTCATGAGTTAAATGATTAGGGTTACGTCTTTCTTACTTGGATCAATTCGTCATTTCCCCTGAAATGACTTACTTATCTACCCTCGTAGTAAGAAGAAAGCCCATGGTAACATTCCTACAGAGGAACTCTTAGCAAAGTTCTCTAGGCATGAGTTTTGAAATTGAAGAGTCAAATTTCTAGGACACACTGATAGTAATGTGAGAAATTTTGAGTACCCTCTCAATTTGTCGAAACCATTGAGCATTTATCAACACCAGAGACGCCGACAGTTTTTCGCCAGATTCTAGGTCTTACCGACCTACCGCCTTAGTTCATTCAGAACTCCTCGCAAGCTACAGAAACTCGTACGACTTTGACCCAGCAAGGGGTGGCCTTTGACTGGGAAGTTACGTAAGAAAAGGAACTTTTGAGATTCCAAGTGAGTGACCAAGTTCTTTAGGATAACTCACTCTGGGAATGGCTTAATACGCTTCGTAAAGCGTGGAAAGCTAAATCCAAGTTAGACAGGACCTCCGAGATTCTTATCAGAATCAGTCATGTGCCTCACACAAACTAGACTTACTCCGCGAACTCAGTAACATACTTTCTACTCTTCGCATCTCGATCATGAAACCATACCTTTCCGTTAGTACTCTTGCAAGTCCACTCTTCAAGATCCTCAACTTCGTATTAGAACCGTAGTGACCCTCGACCGAGAGGTCAAGCGGACGAAGAAACGCCATCGCTAGTTAGTGAAGGTTCGTTGGGATGCCAACCGAAAACCCGTTATCAATTAGATGCACTAGAACCAATCAATTAGGAAGTTTCCTCCTCGCGACTCGACCATTCGTGCATACTTCCTTTCTGAAATTCTAATTTCGGGACGAAATTCCTTCTAACGGGGGGATGATGTGACAACCCGATATTTCGAGACAATGTAATGTAAAACCAATCAAATTTAGGTCAAAATATAACTTTCCTAAAATCTTATTTGGGTTAAATAAAGTAGTAGGAATCGTGTCAAGGTTTCCAAACATATAAAGAACCCTAAAATCCGAGTTATAACGAAGAAGTTATGACCAACCGAAGATTCTCGGCAAAGCCGGCATCAGCGATTAAACGTAAAACGCGAAATTTCGATGCCATAGTTTTTAGCCTTAAGTATCTAAATGAAAGTTATAGACAACCTCAATCTATGATCGTACATAAAAAGAACGTCCAAATCTGACTTCGGATGTGAAAGTTATGAATTTTTGAAGAAATTCCTTAATCGCGTCATTTTATTAAATAAATAATAAAAATAACTTTGGAATTTGCCAACGGATTCTAAATGAAAGTTGTAGATCTTGGTCTCACCTTCGTGTGGATATAAAGAACGTCAAAAACGTAGTTCGTATGAGGGAGATATGAATTTTAGAAGTTTAATTAAAATAAATATAAATTTAATTATAAACTCCCGGTATTATCCGAAGGGGAGTCATCGGATAGGACCGAAGTACGCCCTGCGTACCTTCGTACGCCCTGCGTATTGAGATCAAGGGCCTCGGATCGTCCACGTCGCCCTATCCGAGGTGTCCGACCCGTCCGACCCGCTGTCCCGTCCGACCCGCCGTCCCATCCGACCCGCGTACCCAGCAACCTGTCCCATCCGAAGCCGAGGCAGTCGAGGCTTCGGTCATGCATGACGTACACGTACGCGCTGCATACGAGCGTACGCCCCGCGTACCGAGGCGGTTCAGCCTTCCTATAAATAGGATGCGAGGCTTTCTGAATTATTTGCTCAATTCTCCTCTTTTCTCTTGCGTCTTGCCTCGTTTTCCGTGCCCGTTCAAACCCGAAACTCTGGCCTTTCTGCTCAAGTCCCGAGGGTCGATTTTACTCCCGAGATTCCCGAGAATCACGAGAAAAATCCGTTTCCCGAGACGAAACTCTGCCCGGTTTTCCATCTCGCTATCTTCAAGCTTTCAAGTGAGTTCATACCCCTTAAATAATGTTTTAAACTACTTTTAAATGGTTTATGGGGGGGGGATACAAGTAGAATCATGCTAGTATTACATCAATCACATGTGATTATTATACAACATTCAAAAGATTTGGCTACTCATTAGCCGTTTTACCAAATAGTTTCCTTCAAATGATTTTTATAAACATTTTATATGTTTTAAACTCCTTATTTCACTGTACCTCTTACTCCATTTATCATATTTCAAACTCATTTACAACTGTGTTTCAAACAAATGTTCCTTATACTTATATCGTTTTATCAAACTTATGCCTTCAAATTGTTTTATAGATTGACATCAAGTCGATCTTTCCTTAAACTAATATTTATGTTTCAAATGTTTTACCAAACTTATTTATGCTTTTATATTATAAATTGCATGCCTCTATATGTATAGTTATATAAGAAATGTTTAAAAGACTTAGGAAGGCTATCCACCCTATTTCCTTTTTCTCGATTTGGATGTGGTCTGGTGGGATATTGGATACTCGTCCGAAGGTCGTTTAAATATTAGTTATATATCATGTGTACATATAAAGTCATAAAAGGTCCTTCCAGTTCATCCTATGCCCTTGGGTAACAAGGGTATACATCCACGTCCATACATACCACTTAGATTACTAGTAAGCTACCATATGGGTAGTTCAGAAAGATACCAGAACCATTACTAGAATGCGATATCATACAATGAGTCAGTTCATTCATGAGTCAATACTTTCTAAAACATTACTATACATTACATGTATAAACTATACTAGGACGAGAACATATACATCTATACTAGAACGTTTATATTACTATACTTGCTAGATAGAGAGAACACACATTACAGCTAACAGCATGTAGAACTTTACCGTACTACTATAATATTTACATTACTATACTTATAGGAGTACTTGTGCATAGATACATCAGTAGGAGTCCTATTACATTTTATATGTATCGACTCCGTTATTAAATCCGTGTTCTTACCTTTTCCTTGTGATAAGATCACATAATCGACGAGATAGAATAGATTATTATCCTAGTACCAGAGGATGCGAGTTGGGGGATTGACCATTCCTAGAATCTCTGTTAGCTACAGAGGTAAAAGTACATCTACGGATGTCAAACGGTTGGTACCTTTTCAGGTGCACGATTAAGGGATTAACTATTCCTATACCCAGCTGTTAGCAACAGAGGTAAAGAGTACGTCTACGGATGGCTTAAAGTTAACGTTTACAGTACCAAAGGGTATGATTCAGGTTAGTTATATTATTACCCATAATTGTGACTCATTCACATAACCAATGAGGTAAAATTATATTAAGGTATCCTTGTACCAAAGGATAAAATTTCTTATAATGAAAATAATAGTAACACAATTAGGTCTTGGTAGAAGACTACAAAGAGCACAGTTAAGTCTTGGTAGAAGACTCCTTTTGTTATTAATAGGAATCATAGGGATTCTAGGGCTTCAAACATTTACAGCTGATCTACAAACATTTTCATACTTTTATGAGTTTTCTTTCAAAACAATGTCAAGTCTTAAAAGTTATAAGTTTTTTTCAAATTAAGACACATTAAAACTTATGATCTCACCAGCTTTATAGCTGATACTCGCTTTCAAAATTACTTGTATCCTCAGGTCATCTTAGATAGGTACCGATGCAAGAAGAAAGGAAGATGGAGCTTATTCAAGACTTATCTTTCATTTTGATTTATGCTTTAGTGTTTATCAAAATTTGACAGAATACAATTGTATAATAATTATTTTATTAATGCAATGGATGATGTTGTTTCTTGTTTACTACTTTACATTGTTGTTGATATTATACATGACGTCCTCCGCCCCCGAACGTTTCCGCCGTTCTGGTTTGGGGGTGCGACAACTTATAAGATTTGGTAAAAGGGGAAAATTAAGTCCAAGGTTTATTGGACCGTTTAAAGTTGTTCAGAGGATTGGGAATCAAGCT
This sequence comes from Lactuca sativa, assembly GCF_002870075.4. Classification (NCBI taxonomy): domain Eukaryota; kingdom Viridiplantae; phylum Streptophyta; class Magnoliopsida; order Asterales; family Asteraceae; genus Lactuca; species Lactuca sativa. The sequence continues at coordinate 98,546,165 of NC_056628.2, forward strand.
TACAAGCTCGAACTACCCAAAGAACTAAATGGAATTCATAACACTTTTCATGTGTGTTGCTTGTGGAAGTTCACGGGAGAAGTTCCTGACATAATTCCACTTTCGGAGTTAAGAATCGATGAGAACAAAATGTTGATTGAAGAACCAGAGGCAATCGTTGACCGAAAGACTAATAAATTGCGGCGTAAGATGGTTGAGTTAGTGCTTGTCCGATGAAAACACGTGAATGGGCCGAATCTCACCTGGGAGACGGAGAGTGACATGATGAGTCGCTACCTGCATTTGTTTGTTGATGTGTGATTCCGGGGACGGAATCAGTCTAAGGTGGGGAGAATTGTAACGCCCGTGGTTCTGGGCTTGCCATTTTTAGCAATGTAATAGTCTAGGTTAACCTTTGTAACCCAATTTGAAATAATAAAAACGTATTATTTGAGTATTATATGTTTTGTGCTTAATTACTTAATTATGTGATATGATTAATTAAGAATAAAATGAGCGTCAAAATTTAAGTGTAAAATAAACTCGATATCTTTGGATAATGTTGTAGTAGTTGAAACGAGGTTTCCGAATATATATCGAACGCCCAAATCTGACTTCGTATGACGATGTTATGATTTTCTGAAGTTTCAAGTTGGTAGTATGCAACCCGAATACTCGATTTGAGATCGAGCGGTTTTTAGCCGAAACAATCTAAACGATAATCGAAGATCTTGTTGCTAGTAGCGAAACGATGAAAAGCTAGGTGAGAATGGACGTTGGACGAAGAAGTTATGAAACCGACTCGCAAAATACAACTCACACATCTCGGTTTCAAGAATATAAGATATGATCGTCTCACCAATCACTCGTGATAAAATCTAGGGAGTGATCCAATTGAGCGTGGGTTTCATCCAATGCTCAAATCATATTCATAAGCACTCATGAACGTTGCAGCAAACAATTGCTTATGTCTAATACACTTTAGACAATCCACACACCAATTCACGACAGTCTTCATTCGTACCTACTTCCAACATATGAACGACTGTGGTCCGTTCAAATAATTGGACTGTTCTGAACCAATTAAATTATTCAGGAAGTCAAAGCATGCAAAGTGAAACATAAGAATAATAGTAATCCCATATGGCCTCAAACCTTTGAGTATAAATAAAACACCTTTTATTTATCATCATATCGATTACTCATTATTTGTTGTTTCGGGTAATCAACTTCTTACTTAAATTATAACTATACTTGTCCCGTGCTCTTTGCATGCACACAATGTTTATCTACGGTCCTTATTTTGTGAAATAGATCAAATGAACACATTTCCTATCATACTCATTTCACAACTCCTAATCCTTTTTCACAAGTGTAGGAATATGTTATGCAATAATCCTTTTGTAATGTCACTGCACTAAGGTCACAATGTAACACCCGTGTTTCTGGGCTTGCTATTTTTAGCAATGTAATAGTCTAGGTTAACCTTTGTAACCTAATTTGAAATAATAAAAACATATTATTTGAGTATTATGTGTTTCGTGTTTAATTGCTTAATTATGTGATATGATTAATTAAGAATAAAATGAGCGTCAAAATTTAAGTGTAAAATAAACTCGATATCTTTGGATAATGTTGTAGTAGTTGAAACGAGGTTTCCGAATATATATAGAACGCCCAAATCTGACTTCGTATGAGGAAGTTATGATTTTCTGAAGTTTCGACTTGGCAGTATGCAGCCTGAATACTCGATTTGAGATTGAGCGGTTTTGAGCTGAAACAATCTAAATGAGAATCGAAGATCTCGTTGTTAGTAGCAAAACGATGAAAAGCTAGGCGAGAACGGACGTCGGACGAAGAAGTTATGAATTTATAAAGAAATTTTTCTGTCCCGGCCTACTAAAAAGAAATAATAAAAATACAATCAAAATTAGCCGACGGAGTCTAAACGAAAGTTGTAGAGCGTAGTCTCACCTACGCGTGGATATAAAGAACGTCGAAAACAGAGTTGGTCTGAGGGAGATATGAATTTTTGAAGTTTATTAAATAATTAATATTTAACTTTATTTATTATATCCGATATTATCCGAAGAGGAGTCACCGGACTCATCCGAAGTACGCCCAGTGTACTGGTGTATGCCCAGTGTACCACTCGAGTGTTCGGAGTTCGTATGCGATGACGTAGAGGAACGATGACATAAGCGTTGACGACAACCGAGGCGTACACCCCGCGTACCCCGAAGTTACGCCCAGCGTAACACCGAGGATCAGACCCTGTAAAAGGGGATGCGAAGCCAGCTTCTTCCTTTTACAACTTCTTCCTTTTTTTCTCATCTTTTGCCTCGTTTAGCGTGCCATTTATACCCTAAAGCACCGGTAATATTCCCGAGCCCCGAAGCAAGATCCGAAGCCTCGAAGATCCCGAAGAGCGTTATTCCCGAGCCGAAGCCCTGCCCGCGAGGAGCCCGGTTTTTGTGAAGATCTTCCAGATCTACGGAGAAACACCTCTTCTGCAAGCCGTAGCACTGCCCGATCATCTTCTGATCAAGTTAGTGTGTAGTTATTTTCATTCCAACGCAATATTATGAAGTATTTTATATAAAATACGTGTCATGTGTATATATTTTGTTGTTATACATGTGAGTGTATATTCACTCTCTTCTATCTCATAGATCTGACTTATTCTCTATGAAATACGTGTTATATGTGTGTGCCTCATCTGTTATGTGGAATATGTATTGATTAAAGCATGCGATACAGGTTTTCAAACTATGTATAAAAATGTATATTTTTTTATCTACTAATATGTTGGGTAGAACATGGGTAGATAGTTGGTGTGTAATAAACAGATGAGAGGCCTCGATGTTGTTGGTGTTATTCTAGTCATTCAGCAGAGTATGGATGACAACCACGGACTATTCTAGACTGTCCTGTGGAACACTAGCAGGCTCATAACCTGTAGGTGTTGTGAACGACGTGTTCACCGGTGTACTCTATCCCCCACATGGTTGCCTTTAGGACACTTATTGTTGAGGAAGCCCCTCTACAGTAATGTTCGTCCCGATGAAAATCCTGAATTAGGTTCCTTATAATAGATGTTATTTTTAGGGACGTAAAGTGAGGATAACAGGAACAAGTAATCGGGTTGAAAACCCTATATGCTCATCATGCTCCCAAGCCTGACCCACTCAGTTTATTTGTATTACAGGAAGTGGCGCAAGAGCTTAAGATGGACGAATCATCAAGTTGTTTTGTTTACAAGTCTGTATATGTATATATTTGTTGAATGACTTGTAATGCTATCGTTTATGCTTTATGATCTGTATCGGAACATGGCATCCCGACTTTTGATTATGAAATGAAATCATATTTCTTTATGAAATGTTTTGATAAATATCTATTTTATCATGTTTTGTTTTTGGGAACAAATTCCACATCTCTTTTAAAATTAAAAGGATTTACTCTGAAAATGTTTAAAAAGCATAAATGAAATCGGTCTTTTCTGGCCGAGATTTTTGGGATGTCACACACAATGACTATTGCCAATGAATTACAAAACTCTTTATCGGAAATTGTTACAAGACAATTCCATAGATGTGATGTCTCTCACTCAAAGTACATAACTTTGAACATCCTTTTGCATAAAAGTTTCTAATCTAGACATAGATTCTTAATATCCAACTCCCAATATGGAAACCTTTCCATACTTACCATATGACAACTCATTCTTAATAGAATTTTATCTATTCATAATAATGTCGATATGCTCCATCCAATATCATACTTCCAACTACTCACAAGCGACCAATCCTCAGCGAGCTTTGGATCGCCCTTTAATAGTTGTTTAATTATCTTAGTCAAAACCGATTCTAGTCCTTTTTCCCTCTAAATGCGCTAGACATTTGGAAAATTTTAGAATGGTCAAATATTATAGCATTTGCAATCAATCCTATACCCGAAGCGTATGTGACACGATGCATAATGTCTTACACAAAGATATGATACTTTGCCATAATATTTTTTGTGTCTCGTTCTTACAATTCGAACTATGAAGAGGGATATTGTAATCATAATCGAAATTTAAGAACACACTATGTATCCTTGACTAAATTTATTAACATTCCACAACCTAAGCCTTTAGATTTGAAATGAAGCATAATATTCTCTCCCTTAATTATAGCAAAACAACTATTCAACTTTTATGACTTTGCAAAGGATAACTCTTGTTTTCTAATACTTAATGCTTTGATAATATTTTATCTAAGCTTCTCATACACCTTTGTCTAAGTTAGCTCATATGTGTGTCTAAACAATTCAGACTAATTGCCAAATCTCACAATTCAAATTATGGAAAGGGATACCGTAACCATAATCGAATTCGAGAATACAATTTCACAATCGCTATCTTCTTAAAATCTTTCTTAGTGAAAGCATTTCCTCACATCCATCTTCATTAAGAAGGAAATCTTATGACACTTAGATTTTAACGGTGTATGTGTTCTTATCCATGCGAATTGTCAAAAACAAAGTTTGCGACAAATCCAAACTCTTATGGACCGAACTTTCTTAATCTTGAACTCTTGCCTTATGGTAACACGGCTGCCCACCATGTCTTCCAAGTAGTTAAGCATCTCACCCTTTCTTATTAATGTACTTTTCATTGATCAAGGTGCTTTCCTTTTATGCGTTCAAATGAGAACTCATACAACTCGTATGCATAATTAAATCGATTGGAACGGCACAGAAACGAGATAGTGTCAACACGATAGGTTGTAAACCTCAACTCGTGTGCTAGTGATGATCGATAAGGTTTATTTTGATTTGTTCTTGAAACCTTTCAAGACCATTAAGACTCCCACTGACTCCTTGACATATAAGATTCTCTTGTCAATAACCATTTCTTGACAAACAAATATTCAAGAGTTAGTGTAGCTTTTATCAAAACACTTCATAAAATTGGTCCTAGTTGGTCTTTGTCTTATCCAAGACATCACAACTTTCCACATTTGATGAATGTTGTATACCTTATTAAGACTTGTCACTCAATGTCACAATCTTAACTCTAAGATTTGTTTTTGGAACGAAGTATGATTGGCTTCTTGATTTAACCATTTCTTCAATTATCGATTCCTCTTCTTAGACATACAATTGCACTAAGACTCACTTAGAGGATCAATTGAGATATGGTTCTTAATCATTAAGACCTATCATAATAAAAGGTACTCTTCGTTCTTCTTAGAATAGAGAAACTTTTATCTTTCTGCCTACTTGATTCTTCTTATTCGTTCTGCTGTTGATTTAAACTCTTTCAATCAATTTAGAATTACACTTAATCTTATAAGTATAATCATATTTACTTAACCTTAGTAAATCATGACGAATATCTTTGTTACTCTTGTGGTGGACTTGATCAACACATAACATTGTGTACTCGATCTCCTAGTCCTTCACTTGACACTTTGTCAACGAATTAGTCTAATTTTCAAATATGAAACTTCTCATTCATCATACAATACTTGTTGCATGATTCCAAGTCTCTATCCAACTGAAACTTGGGCGATGAGAAACTTTCCCTATTTGGTAAATTCTTGACCTTTCCATAATTAAGAATCACATCCATTCGTTGTACAAATATGCAAATATCAATTTTTCATAACGATTTCATTGCAAGGAAATAAATAAATAAATAAATACATCAAACAAAATTTATTTTATTCATAAAAGCAGCGAAAACATTTGTCCTTGCAATGCAAAATCAACTGAAAAACTATGTAATCAAATATTCCTAACAACTCTATCATAACTTTCTAAGCTCAAAAATCTAATCTTCGAATCCATGTGATCGAGATCCATCTCTTTGTGATCAGACTCATCTTGCTTTTCCATCAGGCTTCCTCTCTTTTCACTGATCCTGCAAAACATTCAAATGCAATCTTATCACATTATGTATTAAGAATAAATGAATAGGAACTTAATGGAGTTAAATAGTGGATTTTACCTAAAGCACATCCATACTCTTTGACTCTCCCATCTTCTGGATTCTTCAGGCTCTTAGGGCAGACTTATATCCAACGCCCTTTCACTTGGCAACAAACGCAGGTCGGTTCTCCTAGAACGTCCTCGGAAGCATGGTTGGTTGACTTTCCCAACAAATATGCTCCATTGCTTTGCCAAATCATTTCTGATTCAGCAGCAATGAGCATGTAAGTTAGGTCAATGAGGTTTGCGTCATGATCCATCATATAATACATTCTTTTGAACTTATTATATGATTCAGGGAGTGACTATAGAACCCAGTCTACAGCCAACTTATCAGGGAATGACGCACCCAACATAATCAGCCTATCGATGTGTGATTTCATTCCTAGAACGTGGGCACACACGGACTTACCATCTTCATGTTTCATTGCCAATAGGGCTTTAGTGACATTGAATCTTTCAATTCTTCGATCTTGTGGGTTAGGGAGAATAACGGGAGGAGGAGGAGGAATTGGAATCAACCTAATCCACTTAGATTCTTCACTTGAATAGCGGAACAACTTAATTTTAGTAGGAACACCTTTTCCTTGAAATCTGGAAAGACCATGATTGTCATACTTTGACATCTACAAAACGGGAGAAAATGAATTCAAGTTAGTTGATTTATTGAGTCCTTAGTAAATCACCCAAATGATATACTAAGGCTAGGACCCAACACAATATTCCACAACTTGGGAGAGGGATGCCGTAACCCAAATTGCAGAACATTTGAAGGTAAGTGAATGATGATTCACTAATTTTCCACCATGAAAAACGAAATACATATTAAGTTTTAAATGTATTGAAAACTCCTAGATCTTTTGAGATTCATTGAACTTTTCAATGGCATGTTTAAATCTCAATATGCCCCTCTAGTTTGTGACTGGGATGCCGAGGATCACAAAGCGGGTGTGAATAACCATGCAAATCTATATAGTGCCCCCACATGTTACAATCACCAATTCGATGTGCCGGTTAACCACACACGCTCCACCGAACTATGACAAACATTGAGTCACCCTTTGCTACCTTTGCTTAGAACCATTTAGTGTGCCAGTTAACCACACATGCTCCACTAACGTCTTTGCAAGGGTACAAAGTGTAATTTCATGGAATTGCATCAATTCACTTTTGCCTAAAGTAACTAAGATTGGGAATTTTATGAAAGCATTTAGTTACTTTTATACTTCATTATGCTTGTAATGGAAGGTTTCTGTCCTATCCTACCCGTTCGGCTAACGACCCTCCACTAGTCAAAAGTGCGGTGGGTAAGAGTGGATACCCATTCAATAGCCATTTTATAGGCAATTTCCTTAAACACCCCTTATAGACCAGCTTCGTCAATGAGGCCTACTAACGGTAAGACTTGACACTTTACTCATATATAATATTAGACTTTTAATGATATATATAGTATAGGGTGTATTTTATACTTTTAAAATACTAGATGTTGTAATTTAATAATTATACTTTTAATTTAATTAAATTGTACACCGAAACTTTATGGATTTATTAAATCTCCTTTAATTATACACCTTCATTAATTAATAAAACCATAAGGGTGTGATTTGAACTTTTCAAAACTATACTTGGCTTTTAGAATTTAACATTTCTAAATTAAACTTTTAATCAACTTTTGAATTCCAAAACTTGAGGGCAAGTTTTGAAACATTTCAAAACATTAGGGTTTAGAATTTAAATATTTCAATATCAAAACTTTTTAATCAAAATTTAAATTCCAAGACTTGAGGGCAAGTTTGAAACTTTTCAAAACACAAAGGATCAAATAGCAAATAATTTAAATTAAAAAATTAATTTAATGATTATCTAAATTTGACCTAAAATCAATTTCTTGCAAGATAAGTTACCCAATTAATACAAATAATCAAACTTTAATCATATAAGGAAGTTATTATCTAATCAATTGGTAATTATATTTTGTTTAATCAAGGATATACTCAAAAATATGTTAAAAATCGGATTTTAATGACCCAAAATAGTTAAGGCAAGTATCCATGAGTAAAACAGCAAGAAATCCCGAAATCCCCTCATTCAGACGCTCGAACTTGCCGAGTTCCTCTATGGACTCGTCGAGTAGGAGCCAACTCGCCGATTCCACATTGGAACTCACGAGTTCACCAGTCAGAAAGCCAAAATTTCGATTTTGCAACAAGAATGAACATGCAAGGCATCAATACAATAGAAACCAATCAAGGCTCTGATAGCACTGATGGGTTTTAGCCATAAGAACATCCTATGTGCTCATGCAACCCTAATGCTTGGATCTAGGTTTCTCTATTCTACATGCTATTCATCCAAGACTGTAAACCCTATATTTAGCATACGATAATCAATATTAACATAAGAATGAGGTTTAAGTTAATACCTTGATTGTTATGTAGCAATAACAATCTCAAATCCTCCATGTAATGACTTTAGAAAGCTTAGAGTCACAAATGTCACTCCTCTAATGGCTCATAAACACCAAGAGCAAGATGATGAAGAATAATGAGAGAGGAGGCTACCCAAAACGTATGGAAACCTTAGAGAACAATTTCACCACGTTTTTTGGGGCTTAAGGGTCCTTTAAATGTGAGGCTATTAGGGTTATCTAACAAGGAAACCCTAATTTGGATGCTTAAGCCCTAGGCAACCCATGGACTCCTTTCTTAAGGGCCTAGGATGATTTCTAATGGGTTTCCCCATAGAATTCACCCAATCCTTTAATATGGAGTCCATTAGCCCAATATTCAACTTCACACAATTGACAGTTCTAGTCCCTTATGTTTAATTAATGTCTTTTAGCCACAAACTTAATTCTTATTAATTCTTGACTAATATTAATTAAACAATATGATTTCTCCTTTAATATATTATTCTCATAATATATTAATAAATCATAATTAATCATTTCTCTCCATAATGCATCCTATCAAGTTGCTTTGGTGAAGGCAACCCAAAAGGACCATGCACCATCGGGTCAAGTACATACCAAAATAGTTATGGACTTAGACACTAATCCAATACCTAGTGCCCCAAGTGAGACACCTCAAATATTTAACACAACACCAAATACACTTGGAATAACTTGAGAGAACATACACACTTCATGAAAATCGGCTAGCCCTTTCATGTATACTCTAGTGGCCGATTTTGTCAACAATAAGATGCTTATATAGATAGTGACAATTAGGGTAAACCCTAATTGTCATGGCTTTCCATTGCCTTGGATCCATGGGTTCAAATATACCACGGAGCATCTTATGATTTTAGCCCAACTTGACAATCCATGGAGCATTAGCCTAGTATACAAGTATGGATAATTTCCACGATCAACCCATATATTTAATTAGTCTTCTTTTAATCACATAATTAATTCTAGATTAATTCTTGATCAATACTAATTAAATAATCTTATTAATATATTAGAACTTATAATATATTAACAAACCTTAAGTGTTATTTCTCTCATTATAGTCAATCCAAATGCATGATGCCATGCAACCCAAATAGACCATTGCGGGTCGGGTCAAGTCTTACCACTTATAGTTATGGACTTAGACATTAATCCAACAGTCTCCCACTTGGATAAGTTTAAAACTATTATTGCATATGACCTCAGGAACCGATCAGCAATCGTAGCTCTCAAAAGCTTCTGTCGAACTCTGACCTTTGTCAATGACTTGTCCATTAGATAAAGGATCATATATTCCTCCATTCTAGATATCATATGGACTGAGACATGGATTGTCATCATTTTCTATGTCCATCAGTTGTTTCCCGATTTCTAATTCATGACGACTGACTGATTGAACAAATCAAAATAGTCCTGGTTTGTCCTAGCACTCACATGTATCATCATTAAATCATCGAGGGGCCCACATATATCGCTTTTATCCCGAAGGTAAAAGGAATGGATAAACTTTGACTCATATGTCTTGTTCTGCTACTTGTTGAATCATACACAAAGGCATGTTTTATAACATCGAGTTACCAATGCGGTTTTGTAGCACTTGGTTCCTGGTACGTTTGATTATCTGTGTATTTTTGTATTATTTGGCCTGGGACTCGGCAAGTTGGAGGCCCGACTCGCCGAGTAGAGACGAGACTTGCGACGTGGTTAAGTTGGTGACTCGGCAAGTCCATATTATGGACTCGGCGAGTCCGCGCTGTCTGATGAAACCCTAATTTCCACGGGTTTGCACCCTATTTAAACGACCATTTGTGCCCCAACTCTGCCCCCTTCACCCTCAGAAGCCTTCCATACGTCCTAGCCCTTGTTCTTGTGAGTTTGAGGCTTATTAGTGTGTTTCCTTGAAGATTTTGAGAAGGAAGAGGAGTAAGTCAACAGGAAGGGAAGGAAGCCAAGCATCTCTGTGTTCTCTCAGTAATTTCCTTGAGGTATAACTCATTTTCCCTCTGTTTCTATGCTTATTACTCCATTAAAGTCCCTCTTGAACCGTGTACCAAGCTTGGGTGTGCATTGTTGGTTGATTCAAGTTGTTAGCCTTTAGATCTAGACCCCATTCAGTCCCTGGAACATGGATCTACCGCCTTTATGGACCCATGTTGCTTGTAAACCCTAGATTTACCCCTTTTGGTGCATTTTGAACCCTAAAACTTTCATTGAGGAATATTTACACGTAAAGTTGGAAACTTTACGTGTTATTCATGCTCTAGGAACCCATATCTGTGAATGGCATGGACTGGAATCGAGCAACATCGCGTATATAGTGAGTGCATGGTAACGACTCGGCGAGCCGTTCATCTGAGTCGGCGAGTCTGCTCGCGAGGTGTGAATCAATGAGTCGGAAGCCGAACTCACCCATGATGGAACTCGGCGAGTCATTTCCATGACTCGGCGAGTTCAAGGCAATCTCCTTAGATCAAGAACAGACTCGGCGAGTTGTTCATACAACTCGGCGAGTCGCAGCATAAGTGTTCATCGGATGAAGATGAACTCGGCAAGTTGTTCATACAACTCGGCGAGTAGGATGAAGGACTTGAACCTCAGTTTAGAAGGAGAACTCGTTGAGTCAACGTCTAACTCGACGAGTAGGGGCGGGATCCAGGGCAGTCGATTGAGTAGGGACTCGGCGAGTAGGCGAGCCAACTCGGCGAGTCGAGTCAACTGAAAGTTGATTATGACTTTGACTTATGACATGATCAGGGGTAAAATGGTCATTTTACCCAAAGGACAATTAGCAGTGATTGATTGAGTATGTTGTGGGAACTACAGCCGGAGGATTTCCGGAGCAGCTACAGCAGCAGACAGGCAAGTCCTACACAGACCAACAACTATTTTGAGGTGAGTTTCCTTTCCAGTAGGAACAGGTCTAAGGCACCAAGGCCGACCCGTGTAGAGAAGATGTTAGTACTAGAGTGTGGGCCAAAACCGTATCTCTTGGTTTAGTCAAGTATGATATATGTGTCGGTACGATAGAGTTGTCTATACTTGTTGTCTGTGTGATACTTGTATAATATGAGTTGGTGGTTGAGTGTGGGCAAGGCCCGTATCTCTCCGAGAGTGGAGTGTGGGCAGGGCCCGTATCTCCCAGATAGTAGAATGTGGGTGAGGCCCGTATCTCCTAGCTAGAAAAGTGTGGGCAGGGCCCGTATCTTCCCGAGTGTGGGCGAGGCCCGTATCTCTCGGCTAGCGAAGTGTGGGCAGGGCCCGTATCTTCCCGAGTGTGGGCGAGGCCCGTAACTCCTAGCTGAATGTTGTTGTTATATGCTTGCATGGTATGAGGCATTATGGGGGAACTCACTAAGCTTTGTGCTTACAGTTTACAGTTTTGGTTTCAGGTACCTCTTCATCGAAGGGGAAGGAGCTGGCGTGGTAGCGGCACATCATGCACACACACTGGTTTCCGCATTTACGAGATTTCTCTAGGATTTATACTCTGATATTTGATTGGTTGTATGATTTGGCTTTTAGACACGGTATACGTTGTGACGTGAGTTGATCAAACAATGTTTTTAATTATTAATGTTTTCTAAAGTATTGTTTTAAAAACGAAATTTTTGGACGCGAAAATTGGGTTGTTACAACTTGGTATCAGAGCCTTGGTTTGAGGGATTCGGACACACCTTCGGGGATGTCTGAACTCAAATCAAGGGATTAAAAGATTTTCTAAAAGAAAATGTTTCTAAAATCGAGGAAGGAGTTTTGAGGAAGAACGGAGTGTGTGATGTGCGCGACCGACCGAGCTCAAGTAAGTATTCCCCAAAGTACCCATACAAGTTTGTGTTATGTTTATCAGCTTTTATAGAACATCATGCTAGAATAGGACTAAGGATCTAGGAGTGATGCCCTATGTGCCTGCTATATGTGTTCTAGTTGTATGAGAATTGCATGCTAGTATTAAGTAGACAGCGAGTAGGATAGCCTGATTAGGTTATGGATGGTAATATGAGCTTAGCATTGTATGCTAGTACAGTTCCTATAAGCAGATAGAGTTGATTGAGATTGTTACCCTTGTCTAAATGTTGCTTGCTTCGTGCTTTGTAGGACTCTGAATAATGAGAGTTAGCCACTAGGCGAATACGTCACGTCACATGTGATCAGGGTTGAATAAACTTAGAGTGTCGGATTTGATCCCACTGCGTAGCTCTTGTTTGAGTCCAACCGTTGTAGGGACGAGTCGGGTACTCGAAGGATTATCTGAGCCTCATCACATTTGATGGTATTCGGGTGGTGGCTAATTGGCATTACAAGGAGGCCTGCAACAGCTGAGGACTGGATAGAGTAGAGTCGAAGATTTCCCTAGGGCAAGCCTAGGATGAGCATAGCAGTGATCAACAATAGTGAAAGGGACCTGGTGGAGTCAAGGCATTCCTTGAAGAAGGTACGGATAGATGTGGAAGGTAGTATGGGCCCGTACTATTTAAAGCAGAGGATCCGTACCCGAACCAAGGGAGGCCAAGATGAGGCCAGGGAACTTGTGGTAGATATGATCCCTCAAGAAGTATCAGTATCACTAAGGATTGTTATTTATGTATTGCAGAATGGTGGTACTACGATCGAGGCCGATAGATGGAGGTTCAGGAGAGGGGTCAGGTTCGGGATTAGGTTCCGAGCCAGTAGATGAGGGACTACGCGAGTTCATCGCGTCAGAGATCACCAGGGGTATCCTTGATTCAACCCCCATTATCTTCGGGTCGATCAAGGAGGGGATCATCGAGTTGATGGAAGATCGCCTTCGAGCGTTCAGGAGCGACATGGCATCTGGCCAGTCGGGACCTCGCACACTGTCCTTTAAGGACATCAGGGGCAGTGGTGCGCCGGATTTCCACGGGGTGAAGGACCCCATTGCTGCAAGGCGATGGATTGCAGACATCGAGTCTGCACAGTTGACTAGCTTCTGCCCCGAGCGGTCGAAGGTGAGGTATGCAGCAGGGTGTTTACGAGACCAAGCTCGAGATTGGTGGGAGTTAGTGGGTGACTCGTTGGGAGCCTCAGCTATCGAGGCTATGACCTGGTCGGACTTTGTGACCAGGTTCAGGGCAGAGTTTGCGCCGGCTGTCGAGCTTCAGCAGCTGGCCAGGGAGTTTTTGGACATGAGGCAGACGACGGAGACTGTGGCGGAGATCACCACCAAGTTCCGGGAGAGGGCTTTGTTGGTTCCCCAGTATGCGGGCGACGAGGATATGAGGAGGACCCATTATAATCACATGCTGCGGGCTGACATCCGGGAGCATTTTAGTTTTTCAGCTTGCCCTACCCTGGAGTCCATGATCGCCAGGGCAAGGGAAAGGGAGATTGATTTAGAGCACATTTGGAAGAGGAAAGCAGAGGCGGGGCAGGTGATTGGGGCTTCAGGAAAGAAGCCCCGAGATCAGATGGGAGGCCGAAAGGCCAAGGGGGACCTGGCCGCTGTGGGAAATGCGGCAGGACGCATGAGGGAGCATGTAGGATGGGATCAGCAGGCTGCTACAAGTGCGGCAAGGCAGGGAACTTTAGCATGGATTGTACTACTCCAGTTTCAGCTATTCAAACATCGGAGTTTTTGTGTTTTCACTGCAACCAGAGGGGCCACAAGAAGGCCAATTGCCCCCAGTTGACAGCATCTGCGCCAGTGAAGGCAGCAGCTCCAGCAACCTTGCGGATCACTGATGGCTGGCAAGGCAGGGCAGAGACTCCGGTGGTGAGGAGCCGGGCATTTCAGCTGACTACCGAGGAGGCATGCGCCGCACCCGATGTGGTGACGGGTATGATTCTTTCCCTCTACTTTATTTTATGATGTTATGATATTGATATGTGCTCTGTGTGTATATGTATGCATTAGGATCGTTCCATGTGAACGACATTCCAGTTCAGGTGTTGTTCGACTCGGGTGCCTCCCGATCATTTGTTTCCCTTGCGCTTAGCAATAAGTTTCATGAGTCTTCAGGCATATTGGATTGCCCTTTAGAGGTAGAGATTGCTGACTATCGATCGGTGCGAGCATCGATGGTGTTTCGAGATTGCGTATTGTGGTTGTTTGAGGAGCGCTATTTGGTAGACTTGGTTCCCATTCCGTTGCGCGGGAACAAGGTGATTATAGGCATGGATTGGTTGAGCCCTAATGGGGCGGTGATAGATTGCGCGCAGCAGCTAGTGCGAGTCAGGACCCCGGGTGGGGGAGTGTTAGTGATTCATGGCGAGAGGCCACATTGCGGACCCGCTGTATGTTCAGCAGCAAGGAGTAGACGCTATCTTCAGCAGGGATGCGCAGGATATGTCATGTATGTGACAGATACCTGGGAGGCGGGTAAGGCGACAGTGAGCGAGGTTTCGGTGGTTCGAGATTTCACGGATGTTTTTCCAGAGGAGCTTCCTGGGATACCTCCGGAGCGTCAGGTGGCGTTCAAGATTGATCTCGTTCCTGGTGCAGCTCCGATAGCCAAGGCACCGTATCGGTTGGCTCCTCCTGAGATGCAGGAGTTGTCTACACAGCTGCAGGAGCTGTTAGACAAGGGATTCATTCGACCGAGCAGTTCACCCTGGGGAGCCCCGATTCTGTTTGTGAAGAAGAAAGACGGGTCGCATCGGATGTGTATAGATTATCGGGAGCTGAACAAGGTAACGGTGAAGAACCGTTACCCACTCCTGAGGATTGATGATCTGTTTGACCAACTTCAGGGAGCATCTTTGTTCTCCAAGATTGATTTGCGTTCGGGTTACCATTAGATGAGGGTCAGGGAAGAGGATACACAGAAGACCGCGTTTCGGACGCGCTATGTCCATTATGAGTTTGTAGTGATGCTGTTTGGGCTCACCAACGTTCCTGCCGCGTTCATGGACCTCAGTAACCGCGTATGCATACCGATGTTGGATCGGTCTGTGATAGTCTTTATCGAGGACATCTTGGTTTATTCCAAGACGCAGGTGGAGAATGAGGAGCATCTGAGAGAGGTATTGGAGACCCTGAGGAGGTAGAGCTTGTATGCCAAGTTCTCCAAGTGTGAGTTTCGGTTGTGCGAGGTGCAATTTCTCGGACACCTTGTCAACCAGAACGGGATTCTGGTCGACCCGGCCAAGGTCGAGCCCGTGATGAGATGGGAGGTTCCAAAGTCTCCATCTGAGATTCGGAGTTTCCTAGGATTGGCGGGCTATTATCAGAGATTCATTCAGGACTTGTCCAAGATAGCTGTACCCCTGACGCGGCTGACGAAGAAAGTCGTGGTCTTTCGGTGGGGACCCGAGCATCAGGCTGCATTTGAGACACTGAGACAGAGATTGTGCGATGCGCCAATCTTAGCCCTACCAGAGGGCGTAGAGGATTTTGTGGTTTATTGTGACGCGTCCATTTCAGGGTTGGGCGCGGTATTGATGCAGAGGGGACATGTCATTGCCTACGCTTCGAGGCAGCTCAAGTCTCACGAGGCAAACTACCCGATGCATGATTTGGAGTTGGGGGTGGTGGTTTTTGCCCTCAAGGTTTGGCGACATTACCTCTACGGGGTTCGGTGTACCATCTACACGGACCACAAAAGTTTGAGGTACCTCATGGATCAGCCGAATCTGAACATGAGGCAGCGTCGGTGGTTGGACGTGGTAAAGGATTATGATTGTGAGATCCTCTACCACCCAGGGAAGGCCAATCTGGTGGTCGATGCGCTTAGCCGTAAGGCGGCGCCGATCAGGGACGTTTGCATGAGGATGACCGTAATGACTCCCCTATTGGAGCGAATTCGGGAAGCTCAACAGGAGGCTATCAAGGAGGAACATCGAAAGAGAGAGCGTGTGGTGGGACAGGTTTCCTCCTTCGATTATGATAGCCAAGGACTATTGACACTACACCGTAGGGTGTGGGTGCCGTATCACGGAGGCGTGCACCAGATCTTGATGGAGGAGGCGCACAAGTCCCGATTCTCTATTCATCCCGGGGTGCACCAGATCTTGATGGAGGAGGCGTGCACCAGATCTTGATGGAGGAGGCGCACCGCCTTTCACCTGCAGACAGATGGTAAGAGCGAGCAGACCATCCAGACTTTGGAGGATATGTTGCGGGCATGCGTGCTAGATTTCGGTGGTAGTTGGGATACCTATCTTCCCTTGGCTGAGTTCTCGTACTACAACAGCTACCACGCGAGTATCGACCGCCCTCTTTTCGATATGTTGTACGGATGGAGGTGCAGGACCCCGATATGCTGGGGAGAGGTTGGACAGAGGGCCATGGGGAGCACCGAAGTGGTGCTCAAGACTACGAGAGGATTCCACCGGTTCTTAGCAGGCTTCAGTCCGCACAGAGTTGGCAGAAAAGTTACGCCGACAAGCGCCGATCCGACCTGGAATTCCAGGTTAGGGATATGGTCTCCTAAAGGTGTCGCCTTGGAAGGGCGTCATTCGATTCAGGAAGCGGGGCAAGTTGGGCCCGAGGTATATTGGGCCGTTCAGGGTTGTAGCCAGGGTGGGGAAGGTGGCGTATAGGCTGGATCTGCTAGCCGAGCTCAGCCAGATCCACAACAGTTTCCATGTTTCTCCGCTACGGAAGTGCCTAGTGGACGATTCAGCAGTAGTGTCGTTAGAGGATATACAGGTTGACGACAACGTGAATTACATTGAGCGTCCAGTTGCAATCCTCGACAGGAAGTTGAAGGATATGAGGAAAAAGCGAGTGGAACTCGTGAAGGTGCAATGGCAGCACCGGAAGGGATCGGAGTGGACTTGGGAGCCGGTGGAAGAGATGATAGAGCATTACCCCGAGCTGTTCCAGGATCGAGCAGCAGACTTCGAGGATGAAGTCTAAAATAAGTGGGGGAGATTTGTAGCACCTGGTTCCTGGTACGTATGATTATCTGTGTATTTTTGTATTATTTGGCCTGGGACTCGGCGAGTTGGAGGCCCGACTCACCGAGTAGAGACGAGACTTGGGACGTAGTTAAGTTGGTGACTCGGCGAGTCCATATTATGGACTCGGCGAGTCCATATTATGGATTCAGCGAGTCAGTGTTGTCCGATGAAACCCTAATTTCCACGGGTTTTCACCCTATTTAAACAACCATTTGTGCCCCAACTCCGTCCCCTTCAACCTCAGAAGCCTTTCATACGTCCTAGCCCTTGTTCTTGTGTGTTTGAGGCTTATTAGTGTGTTTCCTTGAAGATTTTGAGAAGGAAGAGGAGTAAGTCAACAGGGAGGGAAGGAAGCCAAGCATCTCTGTGTTCTCTCAGTAATTTCCTTGAGGTATAACTCGTTTTCCCTCTGTTTCTATGCTTATTACTCCATTAAAGTTCCTCTTGAACCATGTCCCAAGCTTGGGTGTGCATTGTTGGTTGATTCAAGTTGTTAGCCTTTAGATCTAGACCCCATTCAATCCCTAGAACTTGGATCTACCGCCTTTATGGACCCATGTTGCTTGTACACCCTAGATCTACCCCTTTTGGTGCATTTTGAACCCTAAAACTTTCATTGAGGAATATTTACACGTAAAGTTGGAAACTTTACGTGTTATTCATGCTCTAGGAACCCAGATCTGTGAATGGCATGGACTGGAATCGAGCAACATCGCGTATATAGTGAGTGCATGGTAACGACTCGGCGAGCCGTTCATCTGACTCGGCGAGTCTGCTCGTGAGTCTCCGAGTTGTTCCCTTTTCGTTGTGTCAAGTGAGAGCAGTGAGTCACGGGGTGTGACACAGTGAGTCAGAAGCCGAACTCACGCATGAAGGAAGTCGGCGAGTCATTGCCATGACTCGGCGAGTTCAACGCAATCTCCTTAGATCAAGAACAGACTCGGCGAGTTGTTCATACAACTCGGCAAGTCGCAGCATAAGTGTTCATCGGATGAAGATGAACTCGGTGAGTTATTCATACAACTCGGCGAGCAGGATGAAGGACTTGAACCTTAGTTTAGAAGGAGAACTCGTCGAGTCAACGTCTAACTCGACGAGTAGGTGCGGGATCCAGGGCAATCGATTGAGTAGGGACTCGGCGAGTTGGGGAGCCAACTCGGCGAGTCGGGTCAACTGAAAATTGAGTATGACTTTGACTTATGACATGATCAGGGGTAAAATGGTCATTTTACCCAAAGGACAGTTAGCAGTGATTGATTGAGTATGTTGTGGGAATTACAGCCGGGGGATTTCCGGAGCAGCTATAGCAGCAGACAGTCGAGTCCCACACAGACCAACAACTATTTTGAGGTGAGTTTCCTTTCCAGTAGGAACGGGTCTAAGGCACCATGGCCGACCCGTGTAGACGAGATGTTAGTACTAGAGTGTGGGCTGAGCCCGTATCTCTTGGTTTATTCAAGTATGATTTCGGTATGATAGAGTTGTCTATACTTGTTGTCTGTGTGATACTTGTATAATATGAGTTGGCGGTTGAGTGTGGGCAAGGCCCGTATCTCTCCGAGAGTGGAGTGTGGGCAGGGCCCGTATCTCCCAGATAGTAGAGTGTGGGCGAGGCCCGTATCTCCCGGCTAGCGAAGTGTGGGCAGGGCCCGTATCTTCCTGTGTGTGGGCGAGGCCTGTATCTCCCGGCTAGCGAAGTGTGGGCAGGGCCCGTATCTTCCCGAGTGTGGGCGAGGCCCGTAACTCCTGGCTGAATGTTGTTGTTATATGCTTGCATGGTATATGGCATTATGGGGGAACTCACTAAGCTTTGTGCTTACAGTTTACAGTTTTGGTTTCAGGTACCTCTTCATCGATGGGGAAGGAACTGGTGCGGTAGCGGCACATCATGCACACACACTGGTTTCCGCATTTACGAGATTTCTCTGGGATTTATACTATAATATTTGATTGGTTGTATGATTTGGCTTTTAGACATGGTATACGTTGTGACGTGAGTTGATCAAACAATGCTTTTAATTATTAATGTTTTTGTAAAGTATTGTTTTAAAAACGAAATTTTTGGACGTGAAAATTGGGTTGTTACAGGTTTCGTGCAATCAATGTACAACCAACTCATAGTAAGAACTCATATCTCTAGGTTTGAGGAATATAAGATTTTATCGTCTCATGATCAATCGTGATAAAATCCATGAAGTGATTCCAATGAGCGCGGCTTGAATCCAATACTCAAAGCTTATGAGCACTCATGAGTGTTGTAGCACCACTTTGTCCAACATCCTAGATCTCTACAAGCGAACCCATGACAATCTTGATTCACATCTACTTCCAACGTATGACCAACGGTGGATGGTTTGAATAATTCAGTCATTCAAATAACCTAGTTTATTTTGGAAGTCAAAACATGCAAAATGAAGCACAAGAATAATTGAATCCAGTATGGTATCAAAAACTATGAATATAAATAAAACACCTTTTATTTGTCACCACATTGATCACTCATTATTCATTGTTTCGGTTTAATCAACTTAATACTTGAATTAAAACACTAGTTGTCCCATGCTCCAAGCATGTACCCTATGTTTTTCTTAACACTAGTCATGCCATACACCAAGTATGCATACTAAGTTTATTTATGATCTTTACTTTGTGAACTAGATCGATTGAACATAATTTCAATGATTCTCTTTTCACACTCCCAAATCGAAATTTGTTAGATATTAAACTTAAAAGCACTACCCTCTTGCAATGAATGTGTACAAAGTCATAAAGACTTGTCAACAACCATTACAGGGTATTCTAATGAAGACCTACTCCATGGACACAAAGCCTTATGTTCAAAGTAGGCATTGCTTTGAACATGCTTATTGCACTAAGTTTTTCGAATCATACACAGATTGCTTCTATCTATGGAGACAACTCCATATTCCCATTTTGACTATCACTTCTAAACAAGAGTTGCCTTTTTTCAGAATATGTCAATACGGTCCTTCCAAAAATTAACACTATACTTCCAATTGTCCATGAGCAACCAATCTTTGGTAAACCTTAGATTGTCCTTGAAAATTGCTTAATCCTTTTAGTCAAATCCAATTCTAGACCTTTTCCCTTCTTAATGCCCCAGACATTTGGAAAGTTTTAGAAATGATGAATATCATAGCACATGCAATCGATCCTATATTTCAAGCATATGGGACTTAATTCATGATGTCTAACGTAAAGACATGATACTAGACAAGGCCTTTTGCTACAATATTTTTATTTGCCAAGTTCTAATAATTCAGATTATGAAAAGGGATGCCGTAATCATAATCGAATTTTAGGACACAAATAATAGACCCATATATAGAATTTCGTTATGTTGAGCCATTCCAACACAAAATCCATATATATCTTTGACTAAAGATGATTAAAATCTTAATTTAAGCTTTTAGAATTGAAATGAAGTATAATTTCCTCTCCTTTAATTATAGCAAAACTTTTGTTTTCTATAATTAACATTGCTAACTTGCAATACTTATCATAATTATCATGCTCCCACTAACATGATGATTATTAGCATAACACTTATGCTCCCACTAGATTTGACATGTACTCATAAATTATCTAGACTTCTAGAAGTCAATACTTTACTGACTTTCTTACCAAAGTTTAGATTTCTGATACTAGATCGCTTTGATAAGACTATCAAAATCATACACCTCTCATAGGTAGCTCACAGGTGTGTCTAAATAAATTCAGAACTGTGAAAAGGGATTCAATAATCATAGTCTCAATTGTTTCGACCTTTTCTATTTCTCATAAGTCCATGTTAGTGTGCCAGTTAACCATGCATGCTCCACTAACGACTTTGAGAATGCAAAGATTTCTATCTACTTAAAATCTACTTGCTAAAAGTATTTCCTCACCATCATTTTCATGAATCGGAGAGAAACCTTATGACCCTTAGATTTTATGGTGTGTATGTTCTTATCCATGTGAATTTGTCAAAACCATAACCACAAGACCAGGTTAGGGAAAAATCCAAACTCACATGGATTGAACTTGTACAATCTTAACTTCTTGCCACCTTGCAGTATAAGGGCCTGCCATTGTTTCCAAGTTGTTATGCAACTAATTGAGAACTCTAAGAACTCGTATATAAAGCCAACTTTAACTGGAATGCACACAGAATATGTCAACACGATAAGTTATAAACCTCAAGTCGTGTGCTAGTGAAGAACTTTAGGTTTTATTCTTGATTAGTTCTTCAGAATTTCAAGACCTTTAAGACTCACACTGTCCTCTTGACATATACGACTATCTTGCTAAATATTCTAGAGATAGTGTAGATTCTTTATCAAGACAAACAGTTCACACAATTGGCCTGAGTTGGTCTTTGTTTTATCCACAACATCATAACTTACCAATTTTAAATGTACAAGAGTAGGACACACTTTACTCTTACATTTGACTAGTGTTAATAAACCTTCCTTTAAAGTATGTAACTCATGTTACAATCTTGGAGTATGACTCTAAGAATTTTTTTGGAACGAGATATGAATCATCTTCTTGATTTGACCACTTCAACAATTCATAACTCCTCTTCTTAGCTATCAGAATGCACTTAGAAGATGACTTGTGATAAGGTCTCTTAATCATTAAGATGATCACATAACATGATACTAAAGTACTCTCCCATCTTTTCAGATTTGAGAAACTTTTATACTTCTGCCTAATTTGATTATTCTCATTCATTCTTCCATACATCGAAAATTTTCCAATGTATCAGAATTACACTTAAACTTGTAAGTGTAACCATATTTACTAAACTTTAGTAAAACATCACAAATAGTCTTATAGATCTTTTGTGGTGGACTTGATCAGTGCACAAAAATGTGTACTCAATCCCTTAGTACTTCACTTGACTCATATATAAATGTGAACAAGTAACTAGTCTTAATTTTTTCAAATCTGAAAGTTCTCATTCATCATACTGTACAACTTGTATGATTCCAAGTTTCTATCCAACTGAAAACTTCGGTGATGAGAATCTTTCCTTATTTGGTAAATTTAGACACTACTACAAATGAAAGAATCAAATTCATATTGCTAGAAACATACAAACATCAAGTTTTCATAAATGTCGTTGCAAGGAGATATAAAATAAAGTAAAACAAACTTTTATTTATTTATAAAATGCAGAAAAAACATGTCCTTATAGTGAAACTTTAATTGAAAACTATACTATTACATGTTTCCTTGCAATCTATCATAACTCCTAAGAGTAGCTCAAGAATCCGATCTTCAATAAAGCGATAGAAATCCATCTTCGCGATAAGATTCAACATACTCTTTCTTTAAGTTTCCTTCACTTTTCCTTTTATTCTTAAAACATCAACATGTGACCTAGTCACATCATGTAGTACGAATTTTAGAATAGAAACTTAATCGAGTTAGACAATAGATTTTACCTTAAATAGAGTCAAACTTATTGACTTTACCAACCTTATGATCGTTCAGGTACATTTGGTAGCTTCGCAACCAATGCCCTTTCCTTTTGGCAATAGAACCATATGGGACCTTTGGAAATGGTACATGGGACACTCTCAGACTTAGCCTTTCTCTTTACCATTTGGTCAACCGAGTTGACTATGGCCAATCCCTTTCAATTGGGAAGAGAGTGCTTTTACTGGGTATCCAATGCAACCATTGTCAATGTCCATTAAAGGTTTAAGAAGTTGATCTACTAATCAAATTTGCTTTACCAAAGCTCCAAATCATTGTTGATTCAACATTACTAAGCAAATAGATAAGATCATTGAGGGTCATGTCATAGTCTATTTCATAGTAGTCCTAAAGGTAACTCACTATGTGACTTAGAAAGTGAATGAACATCCAACTTTCTTAAGACTTTGACACCCAACTCTCCTGGCTTGTCAATACGTGACTTCATCTCCAAGATGTGAGCACACATACTCTTTGCTTGCCAATAGGACTTGAGTGACCTTGAACTTGTGGGTTAGTCAGAATAATTGGAGTAGGTGGAGGAAGTGAAGTTCCAAGACATTTGGGAAGATCATAGATGTCTAAACTAGACATCTTTTAGGAGATATTCAACATAGTTGATCTAAAGTCCTTAATATAACACCCAATCTAAAGTATTAAGGCTAGGACCCAACAAACTATATTATAACTTGAAAGAGGGATGCCGTAATCCAAGCTATAAAATATTTGAAGGTAGGTGAATGATGATTCACCAATTTCCACAAAGATAAACAAAATGTATTAATAGGTTTTAATTGGTTTTGAAACTCCTAGATTTTTTTGAGATTCATTAAACTTCTCAATGGCATGTTTCAATATCGAGTGTGCCCTTCAAGTTTTGTGATTGGGTTGCCGAGGATCACAAAACAAGGTGTGAAGTAACCATGCAAATATGCTTGGTAACCTTAATATTTACCCCTCAATCGATGTGCCGGTTAACCACACACGCTCCACCGATACTATGATAAACAGTAAGTTACCTTTTGCCTACCTTGTTAAATACGAGTTAGTGTGCCAGTTAACCATACACGCTCAACTAACCGACTTAAACAAAGGGCAAAGTGTAATTTCATGGATTAGCACCATACACGCTCCACACACAATACTAAGATTGAGTATTACTAAGATTTTAGTTACTTAGTATTTATCATTAATACCTTTAATGAAGGGAGAATTATAGTCCTTGTCCTGCCTGTTCGGCTAACGACCCTTCACTAGTCAAGGAAGCGGTGGGTGAGAGTGGGCACACATTAAACTGCAATTTAATAGGCAGTAACCTTATACCCCCCCCCCCCCCCCCCCCCCTTATAGACCGACTTCATGAATGAGGCCTAATAATGGTAAGACAACTTGCTCTTATATATATATATATATATATATATATATATATATATATATATATATATATATATATATATTATTAACTTATAATATTATAAAGTATAAGGGTTGAATTTTAACTTTTAAAATTCTAAGGGCTTAGCTTGGAATTAAAGTATTAATGGGAAAACATTAAAAATTCCACAACTTGAGGGCAAGTTTTGAAACTATTCAAAACTATTTAATTCCATAACTTATGTTTTTAAAGTAGTTTTAATTAAGAAAATTCTTCAAGTTCCATAATTTGAGGACAAGTTATGGAAGACTTTAAACCATTAAAGAATGTAAATCTTCTTTTTTAATAACTTATGGAACTAATTAAGGCTATAAATTCTTATTATTTAATGAGGAGACTCTTGAACCTCCATAACTCGAGGACAAGTTATGGAGTCATAAAACCATTTAATGAGGACAAGACTCTTCATTTTGTAACATTTGCCAACTTTTATGAGTTTTATGAAACTTAAATGTGACCTTTCATGTAACTTGATGACAAGTTACACAAACACATTTTAGAATCAACTCTTAGATTAAAATGGATTGAAAACACATAATCAATTAACTTATCTTTTAATCTAAGCAGCTCATAAAGATAATTCACATCAAACTTTTTCATGTTATTAGCATAACACTTAAACTAATATATAAGATAAATCTATTGATAATTATCTTTGAAATTGGATTAGAATGAACATTACCACATCAAAAACCAATTTATAAGTCCAAAAACAGCTTACGGTAATGGTCCTAGTCCAATTCCATCCAAAACATTTGAATATGTGCTATCAGGGGGTCCAACTCGTCGAGTGCATGAACCAACCCTGTGAGTTGGATGCTTTTTTCCTTGGACTCGTCGAGTCCCTTCATGGATTCGGTGAGTCTGTTGTGCAAACTGCAACAAAATTCGATTTTCAGCCAATTTTTGCAAGTATAACAAGAAAAAAAGCCTAGGCTCTTATACCACTGTTGGGTTTTGAGCATTCTAACACTCCTAAGTGTACAGGCAACCCTAAATAACTTGGATCAATGTTTTTCTCTATTATACATGCAAATATGAACTTTCCAAGGTATTCATACTAACTAGCATAATAATATTGATTCATATGAATATGTCAAGTTAGAACTACATACCTCTTTGATGTAGAATGTCTTCATGAAGCTTGAGTGCCTAGTGCCCCAAGTGTGACACCTCAAATGGTTCACACAACACCAAATACACTTGGAATAACTTGAGAGAATATACAAACTTCATGAAAATCGGCTAGCCCTTTCACATATACTCTAATGGCCGGTTTTGTCAACAATAAGATGCTTATATAGTTAGTGATGATTAGGGTAAACCCTAATAGTCATGGCTTTCCATTTTCTTGGATCCGTGGGTTCAAATATAGCACGGAGCATCTAATGGGTTTTAGCTCAACTTGACAATCCATGGAGCATTAGCCCACTATACAAGTATGGATGATTTACACAATCAACCCATAAATTTAATTAGTCTTGTTTTGACCACTTAACTAATTCTAGATTAATTTTTTATCAATACTAATTAAATAATCTTATTATTATATTAAAACTTATAATATATTAACACATATTAAGTGTTATTTCTCTCATTATAGTCAATCCAAATGCATGATGCCATGGAACCCAAATGGACCATGCCGGGTCGAGTCAAGTCTTACCAATTATAGTTATGGACTTAGACATTAATCCAACAGTATATTCATCACGGGTGCTCCGGTTACTTAGCGTATGCGGTAGATACGCGGGTCAGGGGCCAAACTTCAGAGGTACCGGTGGTTAGAGAATTTTCTGACGTGTTTCCGGAGGAGTTACCCAGAGTGCCTCCGGAGAGACAGGTTGAGTTTATGATTGATCTTGTGCCAGGTTTGGCCCTTATCGCTAACGCTCCATATCGTTTGGCACCGCTAGAGATGGAAAAGTTGTTATCTCACTTGCAAGAGCTACTGGCTAAGCAGTTTATTCGTCCGAGTAGTTCTCCATGGGTAGCACCGATCCTTTTCATCAGGAAGAAGGACAGTTCGCACCGGATGTGCATCGATTATTGGGAGTTGAACAAGTTAACGGTGAAAAACTGTTATCCACTCTCGGGGATAGATGATCTCTTCGATCAGTTGCAGGGTGCATCTTGGTTTTCCAATATCGACTTGAGGTCCGAATATCACTAGGTCAGGGTGAGAGAGGAATACGTGGAGAACACCACGTTTCAGACTCGCTATGGTCATTACGAGTTCGTGGTGATGTCATTTTGGCTCACCAACGTGCTAGTAGTGTTTATGGGTCTGATCAACTGAGTCTGCAGTCCGATGCTCGATCGATCGGTTATTATATTCATAGATGATATCTTGGTGTATTCCAATACCATGGATCAGCAGAAAGAACATCTACGGCAGTTATTGGGATTTTTGACGTGAGAACTACTTTATGCCAAGTTCTCGAAGTGTGAGTTTTGGTTGCAAGAGGTCCAATTCCTTAGACACCTTATTTACCAGGTGGGGATTTTGGTCGATCCAACCAAAATTGAGGCGGTAAAGTAGTGTGAGATTCTGAAATCTCCCTCAGATATCAGAAGCTTCTTGGGATTGGTAGGGTACTACCGGAGGGTTATACAAGATTTTTTAGAAGATTGCGGTAGAGGGCGTTTGAGACCCTCAAGAAGCGGTTGTGTGAAGCTCTAGTGTTGACCCTCCCTGAAGGAGTTGAAGACTTTGTGGTATTCTGTGATGCGTCCATCATATGGTTGGGAGCGGTCCTCATGTAGAGGGGACGGGTGATTGCATACGCATCGTGGCAGTTAAAGCCGAATGAGACTCGGTATCCTACCCTTGATTTGGAGTTGGGGGCCGTGGTTTTTTCCCTCATGTTATGGAGACATTATCTATAGGAGGTCCGTTATACCATATATATGGATCACAAGAGTTTGAGGCACATCATGGACCAGCCCAACCTGAACATGAGGCAGCGCAGGTGGCTGAATGTAGTCAAGGACTATGATTGTGAGATCCTTTACCACCCTGGTAAAGCGAATGTGGTAGCAGACACTTTGAGCCGCAAGGTAGTGGGGTCTTCTACCACAACGAGATGTATGAGGATAGCCATGGATCCTCCAATTATGAGTTTGATCAGGGACGCACATGTTGACGCTATGAGACCAGAGAATTGTAAGAAGGAAAGGATTAAGGCTGCAAGCAATCGCTTTGTGCAGGATGAACGGGGACTGATGACTCGTTATGGTCGTGTATGGATCCCGATGTCTGGGCAAGTTAGACAGAACGTTTTGGGGGAGGCTCATAAGTCTCATTTCTCCATTCACACAGGGGCCACCAAGATGTTAAGACACCTGAGTTTGAGTTATTGGTGGCCGTGTATGAAGCAAGAAATCGTTGGCTATGTCGAGAAGTGCTTGACTTGTAGGATGGTCAAGGCCGAGCATCAAAGACCGCTTGGTCTGTTACAGCCCTTGGATATTCCCATATGGAAATGGGAGCAAATCTCGATGGATTTCAATACTATGTTGTTGAAGAAAGTGAAGGGATTTGATGATATACGGGTTATTGTTGATCGATTAACCAAGAGTGCTCACTGCTTGGCTATTCGGGAAAGTTCTTCAGCCGAGAAATTGGCCGATGTGTATGTCCGACAGATCGTTGCTTGGCACGGGGTACCAGTTTCCATTGTTTCCGACTGGGATGTCAGGTTTACTACTCATTTCAAATATTGAAAAAAGGTACTTAATTGGTTTAAAAATTCTTTTTCAACAACAAAGACATGCTCGGAAGAAAAAGGAAGCAGAACTGGCAATTGGAAGCTTGGATCTTGGATTTTGAAGAAAAAGAAGAAATCAAAGAAAAACATGTTGTGTTATCTCTAAACACAGCGTGTTGGCTCCTAACGCACTCCGTGTTGCATCATTTTTCAAAATCTATTTGAGGATCATTTCTTTTCGTAAAGATAACTGATGCTAGGGCTATTTTGGAGGCCAAAGACATCCCCAAGCAGTTGTGAATTACAGAATTTGACTACAATCTTGTTATTGAAGAGATTAAATGCAAATTATCATTAATTTACTTAATTCTCTTGTTCACATTATGATTGAAATGTTGAATTTCATTTTATGATTAATTTAGCTGAAGTCATGGGCTAGAAGCCCTATTTTCATTGAGAGTAAAGGATGTTATGATTACGAGTTGATTTTTTGGTTTTGAATTATGTTGAATTGATTATTTATCATGCTAAGCTTGATAAAAGAACCTTATATATTAATAATGGTTCCTTTTCTATTAATTACTAAGTTTATTGAGATTGTATGAACATTTTCTTGATTGCTTGCTTCTTATGTGTAAGCTATATACAATGACACACCATATATGAGTTAATTTAACCAACAAATTTAATTAACCACCATTACAAGTCTTGCATGATTCGAACTTAATACTAGTAAACCTTTTAGTTCAATAAAGTGATCATTGCTTGAACTGATTTGTTTGCGAAAGGATTAGTAATAGTGAACATGAACCTAATCACATTAGAAATTGGTAATTGATGATACATTAATACATTGCACATGCCATGAAATCAACCATAAAAGTAGGTGAATCGTATCTAAATGGAAGTCTCTTTAATATTCTTGAATTAAGTCATATTTTTTCCTTCAATTAGTTGTTAATTGTTTTGT
This sequence comes from Lactuca sativa, assembly GCF_002870075.4. NCBI lineage: Eukaryota > Viridiplantae > Streptophyta > Magnoliopsida > Asterales > Asteraceae > Lactuca > Lactuca sativa. The sequence goes on from NC_056628.2 coordinate 98,575,042, forward strand.
TGTTAAATGATAAATTGATCGTATAAGTTTCTAGTCTTGCAAAACTACAGAAAACCACCTCTTTAATCATTGCTTAATTTAGTTAACATTAGTAGTATTTTTAATTTTTTTTTACTGTTCCCTGTGTTTAATACCTTACTTACCTACGCTAAACTACTATTCGATTAGGTACACTACCTATGGTGTTGTAACATCCCAAAATTCAAGACCAAAAATTTTGTTTTTAATTAAGTTGTTATGAAAACCAACATTATAAAAACGTCCATAAAACATACCATGTCAAAACCGAAGTGTCAATAATCAAAACATATTATCATAAAACAATATCAGAGTGTTATCCTAAAGATCTCATGTGCGGAAAACATAGTGTGATGTGTTGCGATCGAGACGACTCGTTTCCTTTGAAAACGAAGTACCTGAAACCAAAACTGAAATCCATAAGCACGAAGCTTAGTGAGTTCCCCCATCATACTGTTGGGTTTTAGCCATAAGAACATCCTATGTGCTCATGCAAACCCTAATGCTTGGATCTCGATTTCTCTATTGTACATGCAATTCATCCAAGACTTTAAACCCTAGGTCTACCATACTATTAATCATATTAACATAAGAATGGGGTTTAGATCTTACCTTGATTGTTATGTAGCAATAACAATCTCAAATCCTCCTTGTAATGGCTTTAGAAAGCTTAGAGTCACAAGTGTCACTCCTTTAATGGCTCACAAACACCAAGAGCTAGAGGATGAAGAATAAGGAGAGAGGAGGCTACCCAAAAACGTCCAGAAACCCTAGTGGAACTCTTAGCCGCATTTTTGGGGTTTAAGGGTACTATATGTACATGTAGGCAATTGGGGTTTTCAACTAGGAAACCCTAATTTGACTGCTTATGCCCTAAGCAACCCATGGACCCTTTTAGAATATCCATTGGACAATTTCTAATGGGTTTCCCCATAGAATTCGTCCAACCTATTATTCCAAGATGATCCATAGCCCAAATGCAATTATCTTATAATTACAGTTCTAATCTCTTAAGTTTAATTAATCTCTTTTAGCCACAAAATTAATTATCAATTAATTCTTGACTAATAATAATTAAATGATATGATTTCTCTTTTAATATATTATTCTCATAATATATTAATAAATCATAATTAAACCTTTCTCTCCATAATTCATCCTATAAAGTTGCTTTGGTGAAGGCAACCCAAATGGACCATGCACAATTGGGTCAAGTACATACCAAAATAGTTATGGACTTAGACACTAATTCAACAGTCTCCCACTTGGATAAGTCTAATAACTATTCTGCATATGACTTCAGATTCTGATATGAAATCGTAGCTTTCAAAAACCACAGTCAACTCTGATCCTATCAGAAGCGTGTCCTTTAGATAAGGGATCATTGTGACAACCTGAAATCTTCATTCGGTAAAACCCTAGAGTCATTCATTTCAAATTATAAATCAAGTTCACTTTTATTGGTTTTTAAAAAAATTTAAAGTTTGTTTGATTATTTTAATAATTAATCTTTAAATGAATGGGTGAAAGGATGTGCTGACTCGAATCTTGAAATTTCAAAACCGCGAATGCCACGTAGCTTAGAAGTTCATGGAGGAATATATGATCCCTTATCTAAAGGACACACGTATCTGATAGGATCAGAGTTGACAGCGGCTTTGGAAAGCTATGATTGCAGATCAGGATCTGAAGTCATACGCAGAATAGTTATTAGACTTATCCAAGTGGGAGACTGTTGGATTAGTGTCTAAGTCCATAACTATTTTGGTATGTACTTGACCCGATGGTGCTTGGTCCTTTTGGGTTGCCTTCACCAAAGCAACTTGATAGGATGAATTATGGACAGAAAGGATTAAATATGATTTATTAATATATTATGAGAATTATATATTAAAGAAGAAATCATATTGTTTAATTAATATTGGTCCATAATTAATTAGTAATTAGTTTTGTGACTACAAGAGATTAATTAAACTTAAGGGTCTGGAATTGTATTTATAAGATAATTGCAATTTGGGCCATGGATTGCCTTATATAATGAGGTGGACGAATTCTATGGGAAACCCATTAAGAAATCGTCCAAGGCCTTAAGGAATCGAGTCCATGGGTTGCTTAGGGCTTAAGCAACAAGTTTAGGGTTTCCTTGTTAGATAACCCTAATAGCTCCTATATATAGAGATCCCTTATGACTCAAAAACGTGGCTAAGACTAATTCTGGGGTTTCACACATTTTAGGGCAGCCTCCATCCTCTCTCCTCTTCATCATCTTGCTCTTGGTGTTTGTGAGCCATTAGATGAGTGACACTTGCGACTCTCAGCTTTCTAAAGTCAATACAAGGAGGAATTGGGATTGTTATTGCTACATAACAATCAAGGTATTATCTTAAACCTAATTATATGTTAATATCGATTTCCATATGCTAGAATTAGGGTTTATAGTCTTGGATTCAAAGCCTGTACAATAGAGAAACCTAGATCCAAGCTTTAGGGTTTGCATGAGCACATATGATGTTTTTATGACCAAAACCCATCAATTATATGGTAACTAGGATCATAGAGTGTGTTCAAGACTTCACTTGACACCTAGCAATCCTACATCTTCAGTTCATCCGTACCATTCACTATAGGTGAGTTCATACCCCTTAATCAATGTTTTAAATGTTTTTAAATGTTTTATGGGGGGGGATGCAAGTAGAATCATGCTAGTTATTATATCAATCACATGTGATTAATAAGCAGCATTCAAATGATTTACTACTCATTAACTGTTTTACCAAACAGTTTCTTCCAATGATTTTCATAAACGTTTTATATGTTTAAAACTCCTTATTAAACTGTCCTTTATACACAATATGTTTCATTTCAATCTCATTTACAATTTCATTTCAAATAAATGTTTCTTTATATTTAAACTGTTTATCAAGCAAATACTTCCAAACCATTTTTATAGGCTGACATCAAGTCGACATTTACTTAGATAGGATTCATGTTCAAAAGTGTTACAAAACTTATTTTATGCTTTTATACTTATCAAATACATTTACTTAAGCTCTGCTATATTTATTATCAATTGCATGTCTATGTATGTATAGTTATATAAGCAATGTTTAAAAGGCTGAAGAAGGCCTTCCCGCCCTATTTCCTTTTCGCGCTTGAGATGTGGTCTGGTGGGATATCGGGTACCCGTCCGAAGGTCGTTTAAATATTAGTTATATATCATGTGTACATATATAGTCATAAAGGTTCTTCTAGTTCATTCAGTACCCTTGGGTAGCAAGGGTATACTTCCATGTTCATACGTACCAGTTATGTCACTAGTAAGTTACATTAGGGGTTGCACAGGAGGATACTAATACTATTACTAGAACAATGAAACATACAACGAGTCAGTTCATTCATTAGTCTATACATGCAAGATAGAGATGGAACACACTATACCGCTAGTACATATAGTACATTACTATACATGCTAGATAGAGAGAGAACACACATTACAACTAGTAGATACAGTACATTACTATACATGCTAGATAGAGAGAGAAAACACGTTATAGCTAGTACACACAGTACATTACTATACATGCTAGATAGAGAAAGAACACATGTTACAGCTAGCACACGCAGAACATTTCAGTACACTACTATACTATTACATGATTACGCTTACATGAGTACGTTTACATAGATACATTTACATGAGTGTGTTTACATATACGATAATAGAACAGACATCACTAGGTGATATAGCATGGAAGATTTTAGGATCTAACTATACCAATGAATCATAACGCATTGTGATAGTTATATTGGGTATACGCAATCATAGTAATGTGACGGCTTGCAGATATGCAGGGGTCGTGTATGGGTCCCAAAATCTCTTTGACAGGAGAGCGTGTAGTATGGGATCTAGCCATCACATTATGCCTTATCCCTCAAATAAGGCAAATTAGTACAGAAGTAGTCACTTATTACAAATAGTGCAGTACTTACAAAATTACCATAGACTTAAGGTAATTAGTACGGATGTAGTTCAATACTACACCATAGTACTATTTCATTTTCCTATTACATCCACTTCGTGAACATTCACACGATGCACGGTAATGTAGAAACTGTATTTTTGGTTAATCATAGTCAGATTGGGAAAATACACACTCTTACAAGAGACACACACACAGACACTAGATGCCTTGATTGAAGGCTACCCTCAGTAGGAAGCATAGGGCTTTCCAGGATGTTCAAAACGTTTTTATACTTACATTTCACATACGTATAAATACATACATTTCATATATGTACAAATACTTACATTTCAAATACATACAAGTACTTACATATAAATTAAGTCACTAAAATGCTTATGATCTCACCAGCTTTAAAGTTGATAGTCTCTTTTAAAATAACTTGTATCCTCAGGTCAACAGTAGACAGGTACCGATGCAAGGTTAAGAGAAGATGGAGCTCGTTCAAGCCTCATCTTTCATTTTGATTTATACTTTAGTGTTTATTATAATTTGATAGAACACACTTGTATTAAAATTATATTATTAATGCAATGGATGATGTTGTTGCTTGTTTACTACTTTTCATTGTTGTGATATTGTACATGACGTCCTCCGCCCCAGAATGTTTCCGCCGTTCATGGTTTTGGGGTGTGACAGATTGGTGTCAGAGCATTTTTTATAGTGAATTAAGTATATCAACCCATAAAAGATATACTAACTATAAATACAATGGGATTAAAAATACTCTGACCAAGAGTTTATACTTTAAATAATAAAATATTTACTTAAGTATATGTGCCTACATTCATACTAAAATCAGTGTCACTAGGACAGTACAAAAGAATTACGATTGTTGGGCAACATAGGTGGACTTAGAGACATATAGTCAAAACTGGGAAGATATAGCCTGATCACCTATACTATCCAAGGGTTGACTAGCATGTGCCTAAGTGTAGTTGTGTGGTTGCAACAAGTCTAAAATCTTACCAACAATACCACAATGAGAACAATAGAACATAACATTAAACTTAAAATACTATAGGAGTATGTAGTGTTACTATAAGTACTTTATACTTGAGAACTAAAACGGGATCTTCATTACCAAGTTGATAGTTGCTAAGTGGATACACTAAGGTTGTATGTAATTAGGATGTTATAGACTTAGAACCTATGAAAATTTTACTTTACCCCTATTCTGTGTGAATTTGGAGTTAAGGTCACTCATTCGAAGGCCTATCTTGTTTCAATTACATATAACTGGTATGCACTTCACAAATAGTGATGTAACTAATGAAGATTTTCTAAATAATTATCTAGATAGTTCGTCTAATAATTATTTTCTTACCCTAATTCTCGCGTTTATAACATGGCTGGACTCCATCCCCACGGCAACCAGTACATTCCGAACGAAGTCATTGCTGGATGGTTTGGAGAAGAACCAGAGAATGATCATCCTATGCCTGGACAGATCATTTGATTCCTTTGAATGATCACCATGATGAAGACCTTTCGGATGGTGCTAAATCCGAACCCGAGGTTGAGAACCTACCCCAGGCAGCTCCCGTTCCAATTCCTAACCCTCGTCCGGCTTTTCATGGCCCGATGCCTCCATGGGTTGAATGTTTGAAAGCATGGAGCGAAGATCAATATCAACCTATGTCGTTTAATGGAGACCGAAGCTTCTACAACGTAAATGAAGAGAGCACAGCAGATCGAGTTCTACCAATCCTGATCCGTAGAGTTGCCCGAAACGAAATTCAGGGCAAGACAACTCTACATTGTATTGCGGAAGTTGACACCAATGGAGGGATGCATATCCTTCGCACCAACAACCTTGAACATGCTCGTTAGAGATCTGAGAGGGACCACGAAACCCTGCTGCAAGCACTAGCTGAAACCTGAGCCGAAGTCATAGAGCTCCGATTACGTCAGAGGGTATACGAAAGATACCTGCTTGATATGGAACGTCAACTGGCTGAACTGAGGATTCACCAGAGGGATGACCGTCGCCAGTAGTAGATGCTTTACTTTACTTTTCCTTATTAAAAAGGAATCGTTTTTCTGTCTATGCCCGATGTGGCATTTTCTATGAAACTATCTTGTACTGTGAGTACTTTTGGTTAAGTCTTTATGCTGTCCAGGACTATCTTCTCTGGATATGATGTAAGACCTTTTAGAAGGTCATTTTCCCAAAGTTTTACGTCATGAATATCAAAGATATCGACAATCGGCTAACTTCTGTGTCATTTTCTTTATTCAAATACTCTCATCATACTTCACGTGAGTATACCTGAAACATGCTTTAGTCAAGTCATTGGACTATAGCAATTTAGCTCCAAAGACATTTCCAAGTCTCTTTTAGTGGTTGGATCATGTTATTCAGCAACCAACAATACCTCGGCTTGAACGAAAAACGTCTTGAGAACATTTCACGAACTCACTTCCACTCATTACTAGGACTGCATCATAGGGATGTAGGTCAACCCTTCACGAACTCACCCTCACTCAGTACTAGGACTGTATCATGGGGATGTAGGTCAAACCTTCGCGAACATACTTCCAATCCGTATTAGGACTGCATCATAGGGATGTAGGTCAACCCTTCCTAGAACATACTCTTACTCTTTGATTGAGCAATCGAAGTACACCTAGGGTAAACCAGAATCGATCACAAAATCCTTATCTTTTGTGTTACAGAATCATGTCGCCAAAGAAAAATGACCAACCTATCAACCAAGCACCGATTCTTCAGATTGATGCAGCTACCTTTCAAGCTGCAGTCTTGGCTGCCGTGTTAGCTATTCTGACCCACCTTAACGCTAACAACGCAAATGTTAGTGGGATTGTTAACAACAATTCCAACCCGGGTAACAATCAAACACCTCAACGAACAGCAAACTACCACGACACCCTGAGTTCCGAGACCAAGAGAAACAAACAGAAGTTTTGGGCCAAAAGGAAGGACAAAACGCTTCGAGGGGCAAACAAGAAACAATCGCCGGTAACAACCCTCACAGCCACGACATAGGCACCTCCTACTACCATCCCTTTGAGTATACCAGTTATCCCTAACCCAGCCAGACAATATGTTGGGAATCTTCCAAAATGCATCAAATGCAATTATCACCACCATGGACCCTGTCGAGAGATACAATGCTCAAACTGCAACAAAAAGGGGCATACCATACGTTACTGCAAGAAACTAGTAAGGTCCATCAAACAGGTGCCCAACACCGGTGTGAACCAGGCTTGCTACGGTTGTGGCAATCTGGGTCACTACAAAAGGAACTGCCCAGAGGCAGCAAATGCTGGCACAGACGGAAGTATGCTACCGACCACTGCCGCGGGAGAGAATACCCCGGACCCACGTTAATGTAATTTAGGTGTTTCATTGTAACAGACTTATAAACTATCCAGAACTAGTGCAACTAGAGTCTTATCTTTTGCGAGATCATGTCTGTATAGGGATGCTCGTGCTGCGTATACTTGTCTTTTGTAGTATACCTTATTCGCAACAATAGTCTTGTAGTAAATCTAAAGTATTGTAACTCTGTTCATGGTTGCACGGTTGTGTTTTGTGTGTAAACGTCTTATGTTCAAATCTAATGTCTTTAAGTTTCTGTATGATTCCAACATTATCATACAACTAGATTCAATTTGATCCACACCATACCAGCTTCATACATACATCTCCTTCTTCGAAATCGCCTTCCCAGCGAAGCCGTCATATCAGAACACCGAAGTACTCATGTGTGGAGTACCTCTTAGTTCTTCTATTTTCCGAAGAAATCCCCGAAGTACCACTTGTAAAGTACGTCAAGTTCAATCCAAAGATCCATATGGTTGATCTGTCGCTGAAGAATGTATACATAGGGGCGATATATAATCAAGGTTCTATAGGTTTAGAATTGATGATTCCGCTTTAACTTCTTTTCCTCGATAGGATGTGAGCTTAAAGAAGAATCATTTATTCGACTATCTTTTCAATCTTAATTATATACGACTCGTATACTCGAGATGGTGATTGTTAAACCAAGTATAGATTCTAAAATGAACTTCAGGATGGACAACTACCCAAGACCACGAGTAATCGCATCATCATGTGAACAAACTTAGAATCCAGTATGACTCCTGTAAACATATCGCCCTACAGTCTAAACACCTACGGAGATACAAGAACAGCCCGGACAACTTAGCGAACTCCACAGAAATAGAATTAGAAGACTAGGCTTCTCACCCTGGAGAACTCCGATCATATTCTTTCAGAGATCGATGGATTGCATCGTATGTACCACAGATATCGAGGACTCCGTCAGGATTTTTCCATTAGAAATCGTTGTCTCTGCCTCGCATAGATGAAGCGGTTGAGCAAACGTAAGGAGATAATTACTTTCAGAAATGGATCTGAGATCCAAATATCACCAGTTTGAGTGTTAGGGAAGGATGTCCGGAAGACTATCTTCCGAACTCGATGTGGACACTTCGAGTCCGTAGTGATACCCTTCGGATAGGACCAATACACCCATAGTATTCATGAGCTAAATGAGTAGGGTACGTCTTTCTTACTTGGATCAGTTCGTCATTTCTCCATGAAATGACTTACTTCTCTACTCTCATAGTAAGGAGGAACCCATAGAAACATTACTCTCAGAGGGACTTTCACGAAGTTCTCTAAGCACGAGTTTTGAAATTGAAGAGTCAAATTTCTATGACACACTATTAGTGTTGTGGGAAATTTTGAGTACTCTTACAATTTGTCAAAACCGTTGAGAATTTGTCGACACCAAAGACGCCGACAGAAATTCGCCAAATTCTAGGTCTTACAAACCTACTGTCATAGTTCACCCATAACTCCTCGCAAATCACAGAAACCTTTACGACTTTGACCCAGCAAGGGGTGGCCCTTGACTAGGAAGTTAAACAAGAAAAAGAAACCTTGGAGATTCCAAGTGAGTGACCAAGTTCTTTAGGAAAACTCACTCTGGGAATGCTTAATGTGCTTCTCAACACGCGGAAAGCTAAATCCAAGATAGTCGGGACCTCCGAGATTTTTACCAGAATCGGTCCTGTACCTCGCAGACTAAACCTACTCCGCGAACTCGGTAACGTACATTATACCCTGCGCGTCTTGATTTTGAAACCATAACTTTCCGTTAGGACTCTTGTAAGTCCACTAGTAGAGATCCACTCCTTCGTATTAGAACCGTAGTGACCCTCAACCGAGAGGTCAAGCGGACGAAGCAACACCGTCGCCAGTTAGTGAAGGTTCACTGGGATACCAACCAAGGACCCGATTTCACTTAGGAGCGTGAGAACCAATCGATTAGGAAGTTCCCACCTCATGACTCGATCATTCATACCTACTTCCTTACCTAAATTCTAATTTCGGGACGAAATTCCCTTTAACAGGGGGATGATGTGACAACTCGAAGTTTCCATTCTGTACAAACCATATCAAGTCAATAGAAGATAGAACAGTTACAGTTAAGTTCCAGACTCTTGGGTATAAGTTTGACAGTTTTGCAGGATTTACACTTAAGGAGATATCAGGAGAGTGGATGCACTAGGGTTTTGTGCAACACCGTTATTCCAAAACTCTAGGATATTAGGGTTCGATTTTGGAATAAAAATATTTTCTGCCAAAAATCCCAGGACAATATATAGAAATATGAACCATATTCATTCATTAGTTACATTTCCAACTAGAGAAAAGCCAATTTCTCTCTCACGGATCTTCGGGTTTTCATCCCAAATCGTGAGTACTTCTATCTAGTTGTAATATATAGCTTAGATTGTGCCTAATAACATCAAAATCGAATCAAAACCCCAAGATTTGAGAGTTTACCGCCCAAGAACACTTGGAGAGTAAACGCTTTTATAAGGGCCAAAGTGTGCCCAATGTCCCTTGAAACCTTGGAAATGAACCTTGAGACTACCCATAGCTTATTTAGACATCCAAAACATTAAGAATCTAGGGTTGAAAGTGAGTTCACGGCCAAGGAAGTTCTTGGGCCGTGAACTCCATTTTAAGGTGTCAAAATGCCCTAAAAGCCTTCCTTAAGCCAAGAGACTAATTTAGACATGTACCCTAATGAGTTTAGGACTAGCAAACACCATTAGAACACCAAGAGTAATGTGTTCATAGCCCAAGAAGTTCCAGGGCCATGAACTCCAAACAATAGTGCCAAATGGTGCTATAAACTCTTCTAAAGCCTTGTACACTAGCATAGTTTAGTTCCTAGTTAAATTAGGGACTTGAAAACACCACAAACACCCATCCAAGGGAGATTACGGCCGTAATCTCCATGATTTGGTCCATGGGCCGTGAACTCCTCAAAGGAGTCAAAAAGCAGCCCAAACACTTGTTTAAGCCTAGAAGCACTTCACCACTTAAGTTGTAATAACTTTAAGCTCCATCTAGTTACCCAATAGAGAGTTTACGGCCAGGAGTTTACTCCCCTGGGCCGTAACTCCAACACACATGGTGTTTTGACCATAAACTTCCATATGAGGTCTTCCACTCCTTTGTTGCAACCCATTAGCCTCCTAGCACTTGACCAAAGTGCTATCCTCACATTAGGATGTTTATACATGTTTAATTAGTGTTATAATCACTAATTTTTTATATACATATGTCTTCATATGTAATTAGGACCATTGTGTGTGTCTAAAGTATTCACTTGACACCTAGCAGTCCTACCTCTTCAGTTCATCCGTATCACCCACAACAGGTGAGTTCATACCCCTTAATCAATGTTTTAACTGTTTTTAAATGTTTTATGGGGGGGGGGGATACAAGTAGAATCATGTTAGTTACTATATCAATCACATGTGATTAGTAAGTAGCATTCAAATGATTGGCTACTCATTAGCCGTTTTACCAAACAGTTTTCCTTCAACTGTTTTTCATAAACACTTTATATGTTTAAAACTCCTTATTAAACTGTAGATTTTACTCTGTATGTTTCATTTCAAACTCATTTACAATTGTGTTTCAAACAAATTTTTCCTTATACTTAAACTGTTTTACCAAACCAATGCTTCCAACCCGTTTATAGATTGACATCAAGTCGATCTTTTCTTAGATATTAATTTTGTTCAAAGGTTTTAGAAAACTTATTTTATGCTTTTATACTATAAATTGCATGCCTATATATGTATAGTTATATAATAAATGTTTAAAAGACTTAGGAAGGCTATCCACCCTATTGTTGGAATAGTGTCTAAGGCTGCAACTATATTTGGCTAGTATTTGACCCGGTTGTTCATGGTCCTTTTGGGTTGCCTTCACCATAGCAACTTGACAGGATGATTTGTAATGAGAGAAGAAATATTATTAATATATTATGAGAATAATATAAGGAATAATAATATTGTTATTTGATTAATATAAGTCATAAATTAATTAAGAATTAATTTGGTGACTTAAAGAGATTAATTGAATAAAGGGGCATAAACTTTCAATTGTGTGATAGTTGTACTTTGGGCTATGTTTCCTTATGAATAAGGGAGTGGACGATTTTAGGGTTAGGAAAGGCCTAGAAATCGTCCAAGGGCTTATCAATAAGGAGATTGGATTGCTTAGGGCCTAAGTTATCCAATTAAGGTTTTAAGGGTGAAACCCTAGAAGGCTCACTAGTATAAATAGACCTATGGGGTTAAGAAAATCGGCACCCTTGGTATTGGAGGAACCCTGGCCGACTTTTCTTACCCTTCTCTCTCTCTCTCTCTCTAATCATCCTCTTGCTAAGTTGGTGTTTGTAAGACATTAGAGGAGTGACATTTGTGACTCTAAGCTCTAAGGACAAGAAGATTCTTGCAAGTAATTCAAGGTAATCTTTCAGATCTGATTTCTTAGTTTATTATACAAGATCTATCAATTAAAGTCTTGGAATTATTGCATGTTCAATTAGAGAAACCTAGATCCAAGCATTAGGGTTTGTATGTGCACATAGGAATGTTCTTATGGCTCAAACCCATTACCTATTTCCTTTTCGCGCTTGAGATGTGGTCTGGTGGGACATCGGGTATTCGTCCGAAGGTTGTTTAAATATTAGTTATATATCATATGTACATATTGTCGGGTTATGGGCATTCTAACACTCCTAAGTGTACATGAAACCCTAAATACCTTGGATCTATGTTTTCTCTATTATACATGCAAATAAGAACTTCCAAGGTATTATCCTAATCTAGCATACAAAACAATGAATGTAACAAGATAGAATACATACCTCTTGATGTAGAAAGCCTTCATGAAGCTTGAGTGCTTAGTGCCCCAAGTGTGACACCTCAAATGGAATCACAATCATCAAAACACTTAGAATGACTTGAGAGAATTCTACACGCACCAAAATCGGCTAGCCCTTTCTTGAATACTACTAGTGGCCGATTTTTCCTCAATAATAAGATGCTTATATAGTTACACAATTAGGGTAAACTCTTAATTGTCATGGCTTTCCATTTCCTTGGATCCATGGGTACAAATACACCATGGAGCATCCATGGACCATCCTATGGGTTTTAGCCCAACTTGATTATCCATGGAGCATTAGCCCACTATACAAGTATGGATGATTTACACAATCAACCCATATATTTAATTAGTCTTCTTTTGATCACTTAATTAATCCTAGATTAATTCTTGATCAATACTAATTAAATAATCTTATTATTCTTATTATTAATATACTAGAACTTATAATATATTAATAACCATAAGTGTCTTATTTCTCTCATTATAGTCTATCCAAGTGCATGATGGTATGCAACCCAAATGGACCATGCCGGGTCGGGTCAAGTCTTACCAAATATAGTTATGGACTTAGACATTAATCCAACAGTCTCCCACTTGGATAAGTCTAAAACTATTATTGCGTATGACTTCAGGAACCAACTGGCAATCGTAGCTCTCAAAAGCTTCTGTCGAACTCTGACCTTGTAGATGAACTCTGACCTTTGTCAGTGACTTGTCCATTAGATAAGGGATCATATATTCCTCTATTCTAGATATCATATGGACTGAGACATGGATTATAATCATTTTCTCTGTCCATTTGTTGTTTCCCGATTTCCGATTTATGACAACTGACTAATTGAACAAATCAAATCAGTCCTGGCCCGGCCGAGCACTTCCATTTGTCATCATCAAATCATCGAGGGGCCCACAGATATCGCTTTTATCCCGAAGGTAAAAGGAACGGATAAACTTCGACTCATATGGCTTGTTCTACTACTTGTTGAATCATACACAAAGGCACGTTTTATAGCACCGAGTTACCAAATGCGTTTTCGTGCTATCAATGTACTATCAACTCATAGTAACAACTCATATCTCTAGGTTTGAAGAATATAAGATATTATCGTCTCATGATCACTCGTGATAAAATCCATGAAGTGATTCCAATGAGCGCGGGTTGAATCCAATACTCAGAACTTATGAGCACTCATGATTGTTGTAGCCTTGTCCAACACCTTAGACCTCTACAACCCATCATGACAGTCTTAATTCATATCTACTTCCAAAATATGACTGACTGTGGATGGTTTGAATAACTTAGTCATTCCGGAAGAATAACCCAGTTTATTCGGGAAGTCAAAACATGCAAAGTGAAACACAATAATAATTGAATCCAATATGGTATCAACCCTTTGAACATAAATAAAACACCTTTTATTTATCACCATATGATTACACATTATTCATTGTACACTGTTTCAGCTATCAACTTTATTCTTGAATTTAAAACAATAGTTGTCCCATGCTCCAAGCATGTACACTATGTTTTCTTAAACACTAGTCATGCCACACACCAAGTATGCATACTATGTTTGTCTATGATCCTTACTTTGTGAACTAGATCAATTGAACATAACTTCAATGATTCTCTTTTCACACTCCCAAATCCTTACTGCAAATGCAAGAATTCCAAATTCATGCCATTTACTGAAATCTGTTAGATTCTAAACTTATATGCATTGATCCTCTCGTAATGATTATGCACAAAGTCAGAAAGACTTGACAACAATCATTACAGAGTATTCCAAAGGAGATCAGCTCCTTGGAAACATCCTTCTTGCATTAAGCTTCCTTAATCTTACACAGATTGAAAATTCTAACTTTGAAACATTTCCAGATTCCATTTTGACTATCACTTCTGAACAAGAGTTGCCTCCTTACAGATTATGTCAATATGGTCCTTCCAGAATTATCACTATACTTCTAACTGTCCTTGAGCAACCAATCTTTGGTAAACCTTAGATTGTTCTCGACAATTGTTTAATCCTTTTAGTTATATCCAGTTCTAAACCTTTTTCCCTTCTTAATGCCCCAGGCATTTGGAAAATTTTAGAACGGATGAATATAGCACATGTAATCGATCCTATATCCGAAGCATATGGGACACGATTCATGATGTCTCACATAAAGACTAAACCAGTCTTTTGCTATAATATTTCCATTTCAATTTGCCAAGTTCTCATAATTCAGATTATGAAAAGGGATGCCGTAATCATAATCGAATTTTAGAACGCAAATAATGGACCCGTATACAGAATTTCCTTATGTTGAGCCATTCCAACATGAAATTCATATATATCCTTGACTAAATGATTAAAACCTCACGATCTAAGCTTATAGATTTGAGATGAAGCATAATTTCCTCTCCCTTAATTATAGCAAAACAACTTTTTCCCAATTGAAACTTTTGTTTTCTATAATTAACATTGCTAACTTGAAATACTTATCATAATTATCATGCTCCCACTAACATGATGATTATTAGCATAACACTTATGCTCCCACTAGCTTTGACATGTACTCAGAAATCAGCTGGACTTCTAGAAATCAATACTTCATTGACCAAAGTTCAGATTTCTAATGCTAGATTGTTTTGATAAAGTTGTATCAAAATCATACACCTTCCCTTAGATAGCACACTTGTGAGTCTAAACAATTATGAAGAGGTATGCCGTAATCATAATGGTTAGACCTTTTTGCCACTTCTCACAAGTCCAGGTTAGTGTGCCGGTTAACCACACGCGCTCCACTAACGACTTTGAGAATGCAAATATCACAATTGCTATCTAGATAAAATCTACTTAGTGAAAGTGTTTCCTCACCATCATTTTCATGAATCGGAGAGAAACCTTATGACACTTAGATTTATATGGTGTATGAGTTCCTACCCATATGAATTTGTCAAACCATAATCACAAGACAAAGATAATGACAAATCCAAAAGCATATGGATTGAACTGTTCAAATCCAAAACCATATGGATTGAACTCAATCTTAACTTCTTGCCACCTGGCAGCTCAAGGGCCTGCCATTGCTTCCAAGTTGTTATGCAACAAACTGAGAACTCTAAGAACTCATATGCAAAGCCAACTTTAACTGGAATGGGCACAGATATGTCAACACGATAGGTTATAAACCTCAAGTCGTGTGCTAGTGAAGAACTTGAGGTTTTATTCTTGATTATTTCTTGAGACTTTCAAGACCTTTAAGACTCCCACTGTCCTCTTGACATATAAGACTCCCTTGTCAAACATCCAAGAGATAGTGCGGATTCTAATCAAGAAAAACACTTTACCCAATTGGCCGAAGTTGGTCTTTGTTTTATCCAAAACATCACAACTTACCAATTTCAAATGTACAAGAGTAGAAAACTTTTACACTTACATTTGACAAGTGTTTTAAACCTTCTTTAAGACATGTCACTCAAATGACAATCTTGGAGTATGACTCTAAGACTTGTATTGGAACGAAGTATGACTCATCATTAAGATGATCACAAAACTGATACTAAGTACTCTCCCATCTTTTCAGATTTGAGAAACTTTTATCCTTCTGCCTTATTTGATTCTTCATATCGATCTTTTGTGGTGGACTTAATCAGTGCACAAGAATGTGTACTCGATCCCTAAGTCCTTTACTTGACTCACACATCCATGTGAACAAGTAATTAGTCTTAATTTTCCAAAACTTGAAAATTCTCATTCATCATGCTATACAACTTGCATGATTCCAAGTTCCGGTCCAATTGAACCTTGGGTGATGAGAATCTTTCCTTATTTGGTAAATTTAGACATTACCACAAATGAAAGAATCAATTTCATACTTCCACTCTTGCTACTAATGGAATCTTATAAGCAACAAAAATTTCCACAGATGCCATTGTAAGGATATTTTAAAATAAATAAAATCAAAAATTTCCTTTTATTTTAAAACTTTGCGGAAAAACTATCCTTACAATCCATATGAAAACTTGTTGTTATCTATTCCTTAAGCAATATCTCATAACTCCTAAGAAGTAGCTCAAGAATCCGATTTTTCAAACTACGCGATAGAAATCCATCTATGCGATCAGATTCAGCATATTCTTTCTTTAAGTTTCTTCACCTTTCTTTCATTCTTAAAACATCACCATGTGACCCAGTCACATCATGTATCAAGAATCTCAGAATAGAAACTTAACAGAGTTAGATAGTGGATTTTACCTAAAGTAGAGTCAAACTTATTGACTTTAACATCCTTAGGTAAATTTGGCAGCTTCGTAACCAATGCCCCTTTCTTTGGCAATATAAACATATGGACCCTTTGATAAAGATACACAGGACTATCACAGACTTAGCTTTTCTCTTTACCATTTGGTCAACCGAGTTGACTATGGCCGATCCCTTTCCATTGGGAAGAGAATGCTTTTCTGGATTTCCTGTGTCACTATTGTCAATGTCCATCAAGTTTTAAGGAAGTTGATCTTAACAAATAGATAAGATCATTAAGGGTCTTGTCATAGTCTGTTTCATAGGTGTTCCAAAAGAACTCACTATGTGACTTAGAAAGTAGTTGAACCACCAACTTTCTCAAGACTTTGACACCCAACTCTCCCGGCTTGTCAATATGTGCCTACATCTCCAAGATGTGTCCACACCTAGACCTTGCCTTGCCAATAGGGCTTGAGTGACCTTAAACTTTTTTCAAGAACTTGTGGGTTGGGGAGAATAATTGGAGGAGGAGAAATAAGTATGATATCCATGGAACATCATCTTCATTAGGAAACCTTGTTTCAAGAGATTTGGGTAGATCATAGGTGTCTATTACAGACATCTTTTGGGAGATATTCAAGATAGTTGATTTAAAGTCCTTAATATGACACCCAATATGAAATATTAAGGCTAGGACCCAACAAACTATTTTATAACTTAGAAGAGGTATGCCGTAATCCAAGCTATAAAATATTTGAAGGTAGGTGAATGACGATTCACCAATTTCCACCAAGATAAACGAAATGTATTATTAGGTTTTAATTGGTTTTTGAAACTCCTAGATCTTTGAGATTCATTGAACTTTTCAAAGGCATGTTTCAATCTCGAGTGTGCCCTTCAGGTTTTGTGACTGGGATGCCGAGGATCACAAAACAAGGTGTGAAGTAACCATGCAAATCACTTGGTACCCTTAATAAATTACCCCTCAATCGATGTGCCGGTTAACCACACACGCTCCATCGATACTATGATAAATATTAAGTCACCCTTTACCTACCTTGTTAAGTCCAAGTTAGTGTGCCGGTTAACCACACACGCTCCACTAACGACTTAGACAAAGTGTAAAGTGCAATTTCATGGATTAGCACCTTATTCACATTTTTCCTAAGTAACTAAGATTGGGTATTATTAAGAGTTTAGTTACTTAGTATTTTTCATTAATACTTTTAATGAAGGGAGAATTCTAGTCCTGTCAAACCCGTTCGGCTAACGACCCTCCACCAGTCAAGCAAGCGGTGGGTGAGAGTGGACACCCATTAAGTTGCCATTTTATAGGCAACAACCTTATACCCACCTTATAGACCGGCTTCGTTAATGAGGCGTACTAGCGGTAAGACTGACTTTACTCTTATACATATATATATTATTAACTTATAATATTATAAAGTATAAGGGTTGAATTTTAACTTTTAAAATTCTAAGGGCTAACTTGGAATTAAAGTATTCATTAGAGAAAACTTTACAAATTCCAAAACTTGAGGGCAAGTTTTGAAACTATTCAAAACTAATTAATTCCATAACTTATGTGTTTAAAGTAGTTTTAATCCAAAAACTCTTCAAGTTCCATAACTTGAGGACAAGTTATGGAAGACTTTAAACTAATAAAAGAATTAACTTTTCTTTATTTTATAACTTATGGAATTAATTAAGGTTACACCTTTTTTTTATTTTTTTTTATTTTATTAAATGAAGAGACTCTTGGTCCTCCATAACTTGAGGACAAGTTATGGAGTCATAAAACCATTTAATTAGAACTAGACTCTTCATTTTTGTAACCTTTGCCAATTTTTATGAGTTTTATGATTCTTAAATGTGACTTTTCATATAACTTGAGGACAAGTTACAAAAACACATTTTAGAATCAATTCTTAGATTAATTTGGATTAAAACCAACTATCACATAATTTTATTCATTAATCTAAATTCACTCATAAAACAAAGTAACACAAAAAACTTTTGGTGATCCATAACTTATTCTTAAGTTATGGAATCCTTTAAAACATTAACACCAAATTTTTTGTAACTCCATAAAACTTTGAATCAATTTTTTTTTTTTAAAACCTTTTCATATCCATAACTTATGGAGGTTTCAAAAAATAAAACTCTTTAGATCAAACTTTTAAAACTAATAAAATAATCATATTATTTTATCTTTTATTAAATTTGACCTAATTCAACTCATAAAGCAAATTATTCAAATTTTACAAATAATTAGTTTTTCCAAGAACAAGTAATTATCTTAAAATTTGACGAACTTCATGTTTTTTTTTCTTTTTTTTTTCTTTGAAAATAAAATATTTGCATCAATATAACAGAAAACAACCCGTGGCTCTGATACCACTGTCGGGTTATGGGCATTCTAACACTCCTAAGTGTACATGAAACCCTAAATACCTTGGATCTATGTTTTCTCTATTATACATGCAAATAAGAACTTCCAAGGTATTATCCTAATCTAGCATACAAAACAATGAATGTAACAAGATAGAATACATACCTCTTGATGTAGAAAGCCTTCATGAAGCTTGAGTGCTTAGTGCCCCAAGTGTGACACCTCAAATGGAATCACAATCATCAAAACACTTAGAATGACTTGAGAGAATTCTACACTCACCAAAATCGGCTAGCCCTTTCTTGAATACTACTAGTGGCCGATTTTTCCTCAATAATAAGATGCTTATATAGTTACACAATTAGGGTAAACTCTTAATTGTCATGGCTTTCCATTTCCTTGGATCCATGGGTACAAATACACCATGGAGCATCCATGGACCATCCTATGGGTTTTAGCCCAACTTGATTATCCATGGAGCATTAGCCCACTATACAAGTATGGATGATTTACACAATCAACCCATATATTTAATTAGTCTTCTTTTGATCACTTAATTAATCCTAGATTAATTCTTGATCAATACTAATTAAATAATCTTATTATTCTTATTATTAATATACTAGAACTTATAATATATTAATAACCATAAGTGTCTTATTTCTCTCATTATAGTCTATCCAAGTGCATGATGGTATGCAACCCAAATGGACCATGCCGGGTCGGGTCAAGTCTTACCAAATATAGTTATGGACTTAGACATTAATCCAACACATATATATTCATAAAGGTCCTTCCAGTTCATTCAATACCCTTGGGTAGCAAGGGTATACATCCAGGTTCATACGTACCAGTTACATTACTAGTAAGCTACCATAGGGGTAGCTTCGGAAGATACTAGAACTATTACTAGAACACGATATCATACAATGAGTCAGTTCATTCATGAGTCAATACTTGCTAGATAGAGAGAACATACATTACAGCTAGAACATTACAGTACATTAATATTCTTGCTAGATAGAGAGAGAACACACATTACAGCTACCACACGTAGAACATTTCAGTACATTGCATATACATGAATACGTTGACATAATTGTGATCCACTGTGTTGGAGCATGCCTTCAATGTCATGGACCGAGTTGTAGCCATAGTCTCTTGGAGGGAGAGTGTGAGTTTGCGTATAGATCTATACTGGATTGACTATCCTACACCTTGCTGCTAGCTACAGCCGGACCTACAGGTCTGCGGGTGCCAAAAGTCATACCTTTTTACGACCTACATTTGTCGTTGTTACCCAGTCGATAGTATGGTACAATTAATCACATGATACCTTAATTTAAATCCGGTTTAAGGTAGTTAGTACATCAGTAGTTCCTATAGCACTACACCACAGTACTACATTAATTTTCCCTTTACATATATCTACTATCTTTTCACTTAAATATTAAATGTAAAAACAATATTTTTGTTAATGATAGTTACACTTGGGAAAATTACACACTTTTACAAGAAACGAACATTTAGAACAGTTAAGTCTTGGTAGAAGGCTACATTCAGAGCAGTTAGGTCTTGGTAGAAGACACCCTTATATATTAGTAGGAATCATAGGGATTTCTAGGGTTTTTACATTTACAGTTGTTTACAAAACATTTTCATACTTACAGTTCATATACATTTTCAATACTTACAATTAGTATACCTACAAATACTTACATACAAATTAAGACACTAAAATACTTATGATCTCACCAGCTTTAAAGCTGATACTCTTTCAAAATAACTTGTATCCTCAAGTCAACCGTAGACAGGTACCGATGCAAGGTTTAGAGAAGATGGAGCTCGTTCAAGACTCATCTTTCATTTTGTTTATACTTTAGTGTCTATTATAATTTGACAAAACACACTTGTATTAAAATTATATTATTAATGCAATGGATTATGTTGTTGCTTGTTTATTACTTTTCATTGTTGTGATACTGTACATGACGTCCTCCGCCCCATAACGTTTTCGTCGTTGATGGTTTTGGGGTGTGACAGCTTTTCCTATGGATGCCACTACTTTTCAAACCGCGGTTACAGCTGCCGTGATGGCTGCCATGACAGCTGCCCTTGCGCATCGTAGCGCTATCTGCGAAATCAATGCGCCAGCGTCCCCATAACTCCTGCTAAACACTTCACTTCCACTACCGATGCTGGCACTAGCCAGATATGTCATTTATGTGGAGAGATGGGACATCTCAAGACGGTCTGTCCAATAACAAAGAACTCGGGCACAGACGGGAAGATTCTCAGGATCACAGGTGCAGGAGAACATACTCTGGACCTACATTAATGAAATTAAGGGGTTTCGTTGTAACAGACTTATAAACCATCCAAAACTAGTGCAACTAGAGTCTTATCTTTTGCGAGATCACGTCATGTAAAGGGATGTTCGTGCTGCGTATACTTATCTTTTGTAGTATACCTTATTCGCAGCCATAGTCTTGTAGTAAGTCTAAAGTACTTTAACTCAGTTGATGGTTGCACGGTTGTGTTTTTCTGTAACGCCTTTTGTTCAAATTTAATGTCTTTAAGTTTCCATATTATCCCGACATTATCATACGTCTATACTTAATTTGATCCACACAAAACCAGTTTCATATGTACATCTCTTTCTTCGAAATCGCCTTTCTAGCGAAGCCGTCATATCAGAACAACGAAGTACTCATGCATGGAGTACCTCATAGTTCTTTTCCTTCCTGAAGAAATCCCCGAAGTACCACTCGTACAGTACGTCAAGTTCAATCCAAAGATCTATACAGTTGATCTGTCGCTGAAGAATGTATACATAGGGGTGATATATAATCAAGGTTCTACAGGTTTAGAATTGATGATTCCCCTTTAACTTCTTTTTCCTCGATAGGATGTGAGCTTAAAGAAGAATCAGTAATTCGATTATCTTTTCAATCTTAATTATATATGACTCGTATACATGAGATGGTGATCGTTGAACCATATATTAATTCTAATATGAACTTCAGGATAGAGAACTGCCCAAGACTACAAGTAATCGCATCGTCATCTGAACAAACTTAGAAACCAGTATGACTTCTGTAACAATATCACCCTACAGTCTAAACGCCTACAGAGATACAAGAACAGTCCGGAAAACTTAGCGAACTACTCAACAATAGAATTGGGAGACCAGGCTTCTCACCCTGGAGAGCTCTGGTCTTATTCTTCCAGAAGTCTACAGATTGCATCATATGTACCTCGGCTATCGAGAACTCCGTCAAGAATTTCGTTAGAAATCATTACCTCCGCCTCGCATAGATGAATCGGTTGAGAAAACGCAAGGAACGAGTTACCTTTCAGAAATGGACCGAGATCCGAATATCAGCAGTTTTCAGTGTTAGCGAAGGATGTCTCGAAGACTACCTTCCGAACTCTATGCGGACACTTCGAGTTCGTAGTGATACCCCACATATATGACCAGTATGCCCATAATATTCATGAGCTTAATGAGTAGGGTACGCCATTCTTACTTGGATCAGTTCGTCATTCTCCTTGATATGACCAGTATGCCCATAATATTCATGATCGGTACTATATCTCACAAACTAGACCTACTCCGTGAGCGAAGTAACGTACATTTTACCCTTCGCGTCTTGATTTTGAAACCGTACCTTTCCGTTAGGACTCTCGTAGGTCCACTCGACGATATCGAAATTCACGAGACCCTCGCCTTCGTAGAAGAACCGTAGTGACCCCCGACCGAGAGGTCAAGCGGACGAAGCAGCGCGACATCCTTTTAGTGAAGGTTCGTTAGGATACCAACCAAGGACCCAAATTCACTTATAAGCGTGAGAACCAATCGATTAGGAAGTTTTACCACCTCATGACTTGATAATTCATGCCTACTTCCTTACCTAAATTCTAATCTTGGGACGAAATTCCTTCTAACGGGGGGATGATGTGACAACCCGAAATCTTCATTCGGTAAAACCCTATAGTCAATCATTTCAAATTATAAATCAAGTTCACTTTTATTGGTTTTTAAAAAAATTTAATGTTCGTTTGATTATTTTAATAATTAATCTTTAAACGAACGGGTGAAAGGATGTGCCAACTCGAGTCTTGAAATTTCAAAACCACGAATACCACGTAGCTTAGAAGTTCACAGCCAAAATTTTATGTTTGGTTCGTAAACTCCCCTAAAAACTGTAAACTCATGCCTTAAGCATGAGTTTACTCCCCAATGTGCCTCATTCTTTCTTGCAACCTAAAGAGTAAACTCCAAACTCTCTCAAGTATCATCCCGGTTTTCGCCCGATTTCCCGAAAACGTAAGTGTTTCTTGACTTGATTAGTTGATATAACATAACATCTAGTGATTATACATCCTTTAATCCATCCACTTATGTGTTTTGACTAGTTTTCCAAAACACCAAGAACACACACTAGTGTTCTTGGACTTTTAGTTCATTTCAAGCTTCCACAAAGTAAGTACTTCTATCCTAGGGTCATTTAAAGCTTGCTATACATATTAATATCAAGGAAAATTCCCAAGAACACCAAGAACAAGGTGTTCATAGTTTTGGGAGGCTCCCAAAACCGTAAACACCAAGTATAGTGCCAAAGGGTGCTTTAGGGTGTCTAGATGCTTCACAATGCCTTAGGGACTTTTCTAGATCTATCCTTGATGTGTTTATCACCTAAAAGAAAAAGAAAACAATCAGTTAGATGTGTTTGCAGTTTGGGGATCTCCCAAAACCGTTAACACCCCAAAAGGTGTTTAAATGGCCCATGTTCCTTCCTTATGCCTTGAATCAAGCCTAGACTTTTACCATGAAGTGTTTTGGACTTGAAAACATCAAAATACCTTAGTCCATGAGAGTTTACGGTAGTAAACTCATGGAGAAATGGTCCACACACCGTAAACTCCATTTAGGAGTGTTTTGATGCCACACAACACTTCCTAAGGCTTAAACATGAAGTAGGAATGCTTGGATTGGCTTAGAAAGCTTCAAAGATCAAATGGTCACAAAGGGGGTGAGCTTACGATCGTAAACCCAAGGGTTTACAACCGTAAACCCTTTTGCTAGTGACCATAAAACCATAAACTCCTTAAAGGAGTATTCCTTGAACCCCAAACACACTAGCCTTTCCCTACAACACTTAGATGCAACCCTTGAGACTTATAACACTTGTATAAGGTGTTTAGCATGTCCTAGGGTGTCTTAACTTTGGTTATTAGTTTTTTAAAGACTAATTGTATACATATATGTGATATTATATGGTAACTAGGATCATAGAGTGTGTTCAAGACTTCACTTGACACCTAGCAATCCTACATCTTCAGTTCATCCGTACCACTCACTACAGGTGAGTTCATACCCCTTAATCAATATTTTAAATGTTTTTAAATGTTTTATGGGGGGAATACAAGTAGAATCATGCTTGTTATTATATCAATCACATGTGATTAATAAGCAACATTCAAATGATTTACTACTCATTAACTGTTTTACCAAACAGTTTCTTCCAATGATTTTCATAAACATTTTATATGTTTAAAACTCCATATTAAACTGTTCTTTATACACAATATGTTTCATTTCAATCTCATTTACAATTGCGTTTCAAATAAATGTTTATTTATATTTAAACTCTTTATCAAGCAAATACTTCCAATCCATTTTTATAGGCTGACATCAAGTCGACATTTACTTAGGTAGGATTCATGTTCAAAAGTGTTACAAAACTTATTTTATGCTTTTATACTTATCAAATAGATTTACTTAAGCTATGTTATATTTATTATCAATTGCATGTCTATGTATGTATAGTTATATAAGCAATGTTTAAAAGGCTGAAGAAGGCCTGCCCGCCCTATTTCCTTTTCGCCCTTGAGATGTGGTCTGGTGGGATATCGGGTACCCGTACAAAGGTCGTTTAAATATTAGTTATATATCATGTGTACATATATAGTCATAAAGGTTCTTCTAGTTCATTTAGTACCCTTGGGTAGCAACGGTATACTTCCATGTTCATACGTACCAGTTACATCACTAGTAAGTTACCATAGGGGTTGCACAGGAGGATACTAATACTATTACTAGAACAATGAAACACACAACGAGTCAGTTCATTCATTAGTCTATACATGCTAGATAGAGAGGAAACACACATTACAACTAGTAAATATAGTACATTACTATACATGCTAGATACAGAGAGAACACACATTACAGCTAGTACATACAGTACATTACTATACATGCTAGTTAGAGAGAGAACACACGTTACAGCTAGCACACACAGTACATTACTATACATGCTAGATAGAGAGAGAACACACATTACAACTAGCACACGCAGAACATTTCAGTAAACTACTATACTATTACATGATTACGCTTACATGAGTACGTTTACATAGATACGTTTACGTGAGTGCGTTTACATATACGATAATAGAACACACATCACTAGGTGCTATACCATGGAACAATTTCAGGATCTAACTACACCAATGAATCACAACGCATTGTGATAGTTATATTGGGTATACGCGATCATAGTAATGTGGATGTTCACGGCTTGCAGATATGCAGGGGTCATGTATGGGTCCCAAAATCTCTTTGACAGGAGAGCGTCTAGCCTGGGATCTAGCCATCACATTATGCCTTATCCCTCAAATAAGGCAAAATATTACAGAAGTGTTCACTTATTACAAATACTACAGTACTTACAAAATTACCATAGACTTAAGGTGATTAATACGGTTGTAGTTCGATACTATACCATAGTACTATTTCATTTTCCCATTACATTCACTTTGTGAACATTCACACGATGCACGGTAATGTAGAAACTATATTTTTGGTTAATGATAGTCAGATTGGGAAAATACACACTCTTACAAGAGACACACACACAGACACCAGATGCCTTGATAGAAGGCTACCTTCGGTAGGAAGCATAGGGCTTCCTAGGATGTTCAAAACGTTTTCATACTTACATTTCACATACGTGTAAATACATACATTTCATATACGTACAAATACTTACATTTCAAATACATACAAGTACTTACATATAAATTAAGACACTAAAATGCTTATAATCTCACCCTTATATACTAGTAGGAATCATAGGGATTTCTAGGCTTTTTCAAACATTTACAGTTGTTTTACAAAACATTTTCATACTTACAGTTCATATACATTTTCAATACTTACAATTCGTATACATACAAATACTTACATACCAATTAAGACACTAAAATACATATGATCTCACCAGCTTTAAAGCTGATACTCTCTTTCAAAATAACTTGTATCCTCAGGTCAACCGTAGACAGGTACCGATGCAAGGTTTAGAGAAGATGGAGCTCATTCAAGATTCATCTTTCATTTTGATTTACACTTTAGTGTTTATTATAATTTGATAGAACACACTTGTATTAAAATTATATTTTTAATGCAATGGATGATGTTGTTGCTTGTTTACTACTTTTCATTGTTGTGATACTATACATGACGTCCTCCGCCCCAGAACGTTTCTGCCGTTCATAGTTTTGGGGTGTGAAAATCATATATTCCTCCATTCTAGATATTGTCACACCCCCAAACCAGAACGGAGGAAACGTTCGGGGGCGGATGACTTCATGTGGTAACGTAAAAAATGAATACCTAGTAAAGAAAGCAATACAACCATCATATATATAATTGAAAGTTTACATTTGTCAAAAGTTACATGTTCAAAACCAATTACAAGATGATGTCAAAATATGAGATTAAACTGGCGCCGCATGAAACGACCGAAAAATACAACCAATTTTAAATTTTTCAAAAACATCTCGATTCCATTAAATCTTTACAAAAAGATTTTCAATACAAAACATTTAACGTGTTCCCAGAATCACAATACTATGAAATCATGAGGAGTGCTACGATCACGCCTTCACCTTGCCACAGTCTCCTGAAGAACTTGAAAAACATGAAACCACAACTGTAAGCCCGAAAGCTTAGTGAGATATCCCCAAAATACCAACCACAAATACCATACACGGATAACATGCCATAACATATCCGATCACAGAACAGCCATGCACTTCGGGTCTACTGTGTGACTGGTCTGCCGCACCGGCCTACAGTCCACCTGGTCCACCCTCTGAGTCTATCCACATACATCATGTCTGCAGTGTGATTGGTCCGCCCGCTCCCGGGCCTTCAATCCACCTGGTCCACTCTCTGAGTCTACAGTGTGACTGGTCTGCCCGCACCGGGCCTTCAGTCTATCTGGTCCACTCTCCGAGCCTTCGGCATGTCTGGTCCGCCCTTTTGGGGCCTACAGCCTATCCGGACCGCTTGCTGGGCCTTCGGGACAACCGGTCCGCCCTGGGTATCTTGGCCTACAGCACACAGCAGGACCCACCTAAACCCAACTCCAGTCCAACAACCATGTGCACATATCCATACAATCATACAACATTTCACAGTCAACAAGCAGATCAAACAGATCACATAACATATCATCATCCTAACCAGGTTACCGACCTAACAGGTCACTAGCATAGCATCTCCCTAACTCTCATGATATCGATCTCAATCAGGTCTCTATATACCATCCTAGCTCTCAGGATGCAAACATATCATAGCAACAACATAACAACAACTACCCGGATCTCAATCCGATAAGGGCCGGCCTTGGTGCCTTAGACCCTGTTGATATAGTGAGGATAACTCACCTCGAAACTGCCGACTGAACAGATAACCCAAGCTGCTCCGATCACTGATACGATCTCCACCACTGGACAACCACCAATGCACTGAACTCAAAACAATAATCAACAATTACCAAAATGCCCCTGGAAACTACTGGTCGACCCTTGGTCAAAGACAATGTCAAAGTCAACCCCTGACTGACTCTACTCGCCGAGTCAACCCGATGACTCGCCGAGTCCCCATACTCAGAACTTCCCTCAATCCGCGACCTAACTCGCCGAGTCACCCCGAGACTCGTCGAGTTCAACAACTCTGAGTCCACTCACGCACAACTCACCGAGTCATCCCTTGACTCACCGATTCTCGACTCGACCAGAAAATATTGGGACTCTTCGACAAGACTCGCCGAGCCCAAGAACAGACTCGCCGAGTCTAAGGCTATCTTCAACCTACTCGCCGAGTTATTCATACAACTCGCCGAGTTCTAGGCCATCTTCATCCAACTCGCCGAGTTGTTCTTCCAACTCGTCGAGTTCCAGCTCATCTTCAAGCAACTCGTCGAGTACACCCATGTGACTCGCCGAGTACCACCGGTCTGAATCCATTCAGAAGCATTCCATGCCATGCAATTGCTCCAAAACATAGATCTAGCCTCCTACAACTCATCCATCACGTAAAGTGGCAAACTTTACGTGAATCCAAAGAGATCTATGCATTTTGCACATTAGGGCTAAGGTTTGGGACATGATAGCTTCATCCAACACTCAACACAGGGACTCTCATCCATTCCAACTCTTCTCCTTTCCAGATCTGAGGTAGCAACCTTAGATCTAACCTCAAAACTCCAACACATCCAAATATAATCTCTAATACCCCCAAAATGATGCATCAAGGAAATAGCAGCTCAAAGACGAGATATTACCTCAAAAGAATGCCCAAACTGCAATCAAACTTGAATCCAAGCAAAGCCCCTTGCTCCAAGCCTCTCCTTCTCTAAGATCTCTTCAATAAGCACCTCTCCAAGCTCTAATTTGCACAACAATGGTGCTTTTCCACGATTTTAGGGTTTCTGGGACTCAAGGGGGAATAAAGAGGCTGGGAGGAAAACATAATGTTCTTTATATAGGGCTCAACCCCGAGAATTAGGGTTTTCTCCACTCAGCGCCTACTCGCCGAGTCCACCTCATTAACTCGCCGAGTCGGCTACTTAACACACGACCAAATCGCGTCTCTACTCGTCGAGTCCATCCATGGACTCGCCGAGTCACTCTTTCCCAATTTACTCTTTTAGCCCTTCCACTCTACTCTTGATATTTCGGGATGTTACAATTCTCCCCCACTTAAATTAGGCTTCGTCCTCGAAGCCTACAGCAATTCAATCCCAAAGATACTCCCACAACGCGCCACCTGGCGTTAACCGGGCCAAGTCCCTCAAGGCATACCCATCGAAACTCAAACACACTTTCTCTTTCCTTACGGTGTCCTGATCAGCGTCTCGAGCCGGGCACCAGCTATACCCTCTGATAATCACACTCAACAACCGAGAATTACCCATGAAGCATCACTGCCTCAAATCCCAACAATCACTCGACCCATAAGGGCTAAAAGTCCATGAACCATCGGATCCCCGATCCGAATCCCACTCTATCCATTCCGTGACGACGGAAAGATCCATTCTCAATCTCAGAGCAACTCCCACGAGTTCTCCTCTTGCAATCACATACACATGTGGAACTTTCTCCAGCACCCTCAGGTTGGGAAAACATGATACACTGATGATATCCTCCAACACCCCCCAGGATGAACCACTAATACATAACCAATACCCTGATCAGAATCACACTGAGAGCCCAAGACTCTCTCCCTGCATCCCTTCCGAGTCTCTTGGCTCTACATCTGCGGAATTCCTCCGCAACCTCAGCAGACATCCCAAACCGGATGAGCTTCTATTCCACTGCCGCAAACACGCTGCTCAAAAACCATACTCGAATTACTCTAATCATAACTCTACTCTGCCGCTTTCACTTCCGTGAACTTGCACTCCCTCTCATAGTTACACACCTCTCTCACTTCCTTTTCCAAGGAATCCAGTTGGCCATATTGCCACTCCAATAAGTGCCATGGTGCTCACCCAATGCTACACCACCCTTTTTAGCGTATCCGCTATCCATCCAACACACATACTCTGACTCTCAAACCCCTGCACTATCTCCACTAATCAAGATCACTACCCAGGGCCAGACCTGTTGGATAAGGTGTCTAAGTCCATAACTTATTTGGTATATACTTGACTCGACCCGGCATGGTCCATTTGGGTTGCATTTCATCCAAACTATTTATGGATAATTTTATGAGAGTTATACACATATGTTTATTAATATATTATAAGTTATAATATATTAATATGAAGTCATGTTATTTAAATAGTCTTAGTCTTAAATTAATTATGAATTAATTTAGAGATTAAAAGGAAGACTAAATAAATTGTGGGCTATTGTTTTATATGGTGTGGGCTAACACTCATTTGTTAATGGGCTAGGCTTATATGGAAGTCCATGGATGATCCATGGAGCTTTTAACCCATGGATCCTTGGAAAGGAAAATACATGGGTTATTAGGGTTTCACGCTAATCATGTACACTATATAAGCATGCTTATGTTGCATGAAATAGCCACTGGTGGCACTAGTGTGTGTGTTTGTGTGTGACCGATTTTATAAGTGTGTATACACACTCTCAAAGTTTTCCAAGAGTTTGTGGTGATTTGTGATTCCATTTGAGCCATTCACACTATTGGTGCTTGGCCCTCAAACTCCTTAGGAATTGAACTCATCATCAAAAGGTATGTAATCTCATCTAATTCTTTTATGTTTAAAGTACCCCATGCCATGTTAGATAGGTTATGAACCTTGGAAAAATTATTATTTTGCATGTATTTAGACAAACATAGATCCAAGGTTTATTAGGGTTGCATGCACACTTAGGAAGTGTTAGATTGCTCAAAACCCAACAGTAGTATCAGAGCCTAGGCTTGCTTGTTTGAATACTTGATGCAAATTGCTGAAAATCGAAGATTTTATGTTGTCTGCACAGCTGACTCGCCGAGTCCATGAAGGGACTCGATGAGTCCAAGGCAAAACTCATCCAACTCGGCGAGTTGGTTCATGCACTCGACGAGTTGGACCCCCAGACATCATATCTTTGAGTTTTGGTGTTGGAATTGGTCTAGAATCATTACCTTAAACTGTTTTGGACTCATAAAACCTGTTTTTGATGTGGTAATGATGCTGGTGGACCAATTTCAAAGTTATAATCAAAATTCCATGATTTTATGTGTTCATATAATTCTTGAAATTTTGATGATCATGTTCATGTTCTTATGAATTTAGAAGATGATAGGAATTATTCGCTGAATTGTTTAGAATTAATTCTTGATCATTTATGTGTTTTAATGGAGTCCATAATTTTTCCTCAAGTTATGGATATCCAAAGGTCACTTTTATTTAACATACACTTAAAACACATAAGTTACATGAAAATGAACAGTCTTCATTTTTATGAACCTTTAATTCATAAGTTATGAAATGAAAAGTCTTGGATGGTTACAAAAGATGAAGAGTCTTGTCCTTAAGTTATGGAGGTTCAAGAGTCACTTCACTAATAAATATATAAATAAAGTGTAACCTTAATTAATTCCATAAGTTATAAAATAAAGAAAAGTAATTCTTTTATTATTTTAAAGTCTTCCATAACTTGTCCTTAAGTTATGGAACTTGAAGAGTTTTTGGATTAAAACTACTTTAAACACATAAATCATGGAATTAATTAGTTTTGAATAGTTTCAAAACTTGCCCTCAAGTTTTGGAATTTGTAAAGTTTCACACACTTTAATAAACTTTAATTCCAACCCTTAGAGTTTTAATAGTTAAAATTCAACCCTTATACTATTTATAACATTAATGGTTAATTATTATATATGTATAAGAATAAGTCGTTTAACGGTTAGTAGGCCTCATTCACGAAGCCGGTCTATAAGGTGGGTATAAGGTTGTTGCCTATAAAATGGCGACTTAATGAGTGTCCACTCTCACCCACCGCTTGCTTGATCGGTGGAGGGTCGTTAGCCGAACGGGTAGGACAATGACTTTAAATCCTTATTAAAAGTATAATGATTATTA
This sequence comes from Lactuca sativa, assembly GCF_002870075.4. NCBI lineage: Eukaryota > Viridiplantae > Streptophyta > Magnoliopsida > Asterales > Asteraceae > Lactuca > Lactuca sativa. The sequence continues at coordinate 98,606,838 of NC_056628.2, forward strand.
TAAAGTAACTAAATATTTTTTTATTTAATTCCCAATCTTAGTTACTTTAGGAAAACTGTGAATTTGGTGCTAGCCCATGGAATTCACACTTTGTACCTTACCAAGTCGTTGGTGGAGCATGTGTGGTTAACTGGCACACTAAGTTGGACTAGTAAGGATCACGAAGGGTGACTTAATGTTTGTCATAGATCAATGGAGCGTGTGTGCTTAACCGGCACATTGATTAGGTGATAATATTAAGGGTACCAAGTGAATTGGTATGGTTATTCACACCTTGTTTTGTGATCCTCGGCATCCCAGTCTCAAAATTTGAGAGGGCACACTCGAGATTGAAACATGCCATTGAAAAGTTCAATGAATCTCAAAAGATCTAGGAATTTCAAATCCAATTAAAACCTAATAAATTATTTCGTTTTTCATGGTGGAAATTGGTGAATCGTCATTCGCCTACCTTCAAATATTTTTATAGCTTGGATTACGGCATCCCTCTTCCAAATTATAAAATATTGTGTGGGGTCCTAGCATTAATATTTCATATTGGGTGTTATATTAACGACTTTGAATCAACTAACTTGATTTTCTCCCATTATAGATGTTTGGTTAAGACAACTATGATCTTCCTAAATCTCTTGAAGATGGTGTCCCTCAACATCATGCTTCACTTCCTCTACCTCCTCCAATTATTCTCCCTCACCCACAAGTTCTTGAAAAGTTTAAAGTCACTCAATGCCTATTGACAAGCATAGTCTATGTGGACTCACATCTTGGAGATAAAGTCACATATTGACAAGCCGAGAGAGTTGGGTGTCAAAGTCTCGTGAAAGTTGGATGTTCAATCACTTTCTTAATAACATAGTGAGTCTCTTTGGGACTACTATGAGACAGACTATGACATGATGCTCCATGATGTTATCTATTTGCTTGGTGTTGTGGAATCAGCAATGATTTGGAGCACTAGTAAAGCAAATTTGATTAAAAGAACAACTTCCCAAGTTTACATAGACATTGACAATGGTAGCATTGGATATCTAGAAAAGGATTTCTCTTCCCAATGGAACGGGATCGGCTATAGTCAACTCGGTTGACCAAATAGTAAAGAGAAAGGCAAATTCTGAGATAGTCTCATGTGCCATTACCAAAGGTTCCATGTGTTTTGTTGCCAAAGGAAGGGGCATTGGTTGCGAAGCTGCCCTATTCACCTGAAAGGTCATAAGGTTGATCAAGTCAAGAGGTTTGACTCTACTTCGGGTAAAGTCCACTATCTAACTCTATTAAGTTCCTATTTGTAGATTCTTATTACATAATGTGAATGGGTCACATGCTGATGTTCTTAAGAATCAAAGAAAAGATAGGAAGCTTAAAGTAAGTATATGTTGATTCTGATTGCGAAGGTGGGTTTCGATCGCATGATTCGGTAATCAGAATTTTGAGTTGTTGCTTAAGAGTTATAATATATTGCTTATGAATAGATAACAACAAGGTTTTCATGTGGATTGTAAGGATAAGTTTTTCCGCAAAGTTTTAAAATAAAAGGAAAAAAAGAGTTTTAATTTTATTTATTTTAAAAAATATCCTTACAATGGCATCTGTGGAAAATTGTTGCTTATATGTTTCCAGTAATAGCAATATTGGAAAGTGGATTTGATTCTTTCATTTGTGGTAGTGTCTGAATTTACCAAATGAAGAAAGTTTTTCATCACCCAAGTTTCAATTGGATAGAAACTTGGAATCATACAAGTTGTATTGTATGATGAATGAGAATTTTCATATTTGAAAATTAAGACTAATTCTTTCATCACATGTATATGTGAGTCAATTGAAGGACTAAGGAATTAGGTACACTGGGTGTGCGCTGGTCAAGGTCCACCACAAAGATTGATTTGACATGATTTACTAAAGATTAGTAAATATGATTATACTTATGAGGTTAAGTATAATTGGAAAGGTTACAATGTATGACAAAACAAATGAGAAGAATCAAATTAGGCAGAAAGATAAAAGTTTTTCAAATCTGAAAGGATGGGAGACTACTTTAGTATCGTATTTCATGATCATCTTAATGATTATGAAACGATATCACAAATTCATACTCTAAGGACGTCTTAGTGCATTGTTATGGCTAAGAAGAGAGGTAATGAATTGTTGGATTGGTTAAGATCGAGAAGATTAGTCATACTTCGTTCCAAAACAATTCTTAGAGTCATACTCCAAGATTGTAACTTTGAGTGACATAAATGAAGATTTATTAACACTAGTCAAATGTAAGAGTAAAATGTTTTCTACTCTTGTACATTTGAGATTGGTAAGTTGTGATGTCTTGGATGAGACAAAGACCAACTAAGACCAATTGTGTGAAGTGTTAGTCTTGATAAGAATCCGCACTATCCCTTGAATATTTGTTTTGTCAAGGAATGGTTCTTGACTGGGGAAACTTATATGTCAAAGGGACAGTGGGAGCCTTAAATATCCTGAAAGAGTTTCAAGATTTAATCAAGAGTAAAACCTGTAATTTATCACTGGCACACGACTTAAGGTTTGCAACCTATCGTGTTGACATAATTCTTATTTCTGTACCTACATCAAATAATTTGACTTTGCATATGACTTATCAGAGTTCAACTTGGAAGCATTGGTGGGCCTTGTGCTACCAAGGTGACAAGAAACTAAAATTGAACAAGTTTAATCCATGTAAGGCTGAATTTGTCACTAACCTTATCTTGTGATTATGGTTTTGACAAATTCACATGGATAGGAACTCATACACTATAAAATCTAAGTGTCATAAGGTTTCTCTTCGATTCATGAAAATGATGGTGAGGAAACGCTTTCACTAAGTAGATTTTACATAGATATCAATTGTGTTATTTGCATTTTCAAAAGTCGTTAGTGGAGCGCGTGTGGTTAACCGGCACACTAACATGGACTTGTGAGAAATGGCAAATGCCTAAGCAATTGAGACTATGATTACGGTATCCTTTTTCAAATTTCTGAAAACTGTTTAGACACACATGTGAGCTATCTAAGAAAGGGTGTATGAATCCAAATTTCAGAAGTCCAGCAGATTTCTGGAAATATGTCAGAGCTAGTGGGAGCATAAGTGTTATGCTGATAATCATCATGTTAGTAGGAGCATGATTATTACGTTTAGTGTTGCAAGTTAGCAATGCTAATTATAGAAAACAAAGTTTCAATTCGTGAAGTTGCAGGGGTTGCAAAGTTGTTTTGCTATAATTAAGGGAGAGGAAATTATACTTCGTTTCAATTCCAAAGCTTAGATTGAGATTTTAATCAACTTTAGTCAAGGACATATATATGAATTTTATGTCTGAATGGTTCGACTTAAGGAAATTCTATATATATTGCGTTTTCAAAATTTGATTATGATTACGGCATCCCTCTTCATAGTTAAATTTTGAAAATATGGCAAATAAAAAAATATATTGTAGCAAAAGACTTGTCTAGTATCATGTCTTTATGTCAAACATCATGAATCGTCTCCCATATGCTTCGGATATAGGATCGATTGCATGTGCTATAATATTCATCTTTTCTAAATTTTCCAAATTCTTAAGGAATTGAGAAGGGAAAAGTCTAGAACTGGATATGACTAAAGTGATTAAGCAATTGTCGAGGACAAATCTGAGGTTCGCCAAAGATCGGTTGCTCAGGGACAGTTGGAAGTATGATGTAAGTTGTCGGAAAGGACCATATTGACATATTCTGAAAAAAAGTAACTCTTGTTCGGAAGTGATAGTCAAAATGGGACTGTGGAAAAGTCTCTATAGGTGGAAGTTATTCAATCTATGTAAGATTAGAAAACCTTAATGCAAGAAGGATGTTCAAAGCAATGTACTTTGAATATGAGACTTCCGTTCCATAGAAGTTGACCTTCTTTGGAATACTCTGTAATGACTGGTGACAAGGTTTTGGTGACTTTGTGCATAATCATTACAAGAGGAACATTGCATAAAAGTTTAAAATCTAACATACTTTTTGGTAAATGATAGGAATCGGGGATTCTCACATTTACAATAAGGATTTGGGATTGTGAAATGAGTATCAATGGAATCATGTTCAATTGATCTACATCACAATGTAAGGATCATAGACAAACATAGTGTGCATACTTGGAGTATGGCATAACTATTGTTTAGAAAAACAAAGTGTACATGCTAGGAGCATGGGACGACTGTTGTTTTTTATTCAAGTCTTAAGTTGATTGTTTGAAACATTATACAATGAATAATGTGTAATCAATATGGTGATAAATAAAAGGTGGTTCTATTTATATTCCAAAGGGTTTTGAGACCATATTGGATTCGATTATTATTGTGTTTCACTTTGCATGTTTTGACTTCCAAAATAGCTAGGTTATTCTTTCCGAATGACTAAGTTATTTAAACACTCCACAATCGTTCATATGTTGGAAGTAGGTATGAATCAAGACTGTCATTAATCGAGTTTGTAGCTGGCTAAATGGGTTTAGTCATAGCAATGGTTGCTACAACATTCATGAGTGCTCATAAGTTATGAGTATTGTAATAAACCCATGCTCACTTGTATCACTTCATGGAATTTATCTCGAGTGATCGTGAGACGGTAATATCATATAAATCTTCAAACCTAGAGATATGAGTTGTTACCTATGAGTTGGTTGTGCATTGATTGCATGTAAACGCATCAGTAACTTGATGTTATAAAACATGCCTTTGTGTACAATTCAACAAGTAGTAGAATAAGCATATGAGTCGAAGTTTATCTGTTCCTTCTAGAAATAGAAGCGATATCTGGGCCCCTCGATGATTTTGTTGTGACCTATGTACCGGCCGGTCAGAACTAAATTGATGTGTTCGATTAAGTTCTTTGTCAAACAAATCGGAAATTGGGAAACAAACTGCTGGACAACAAGTACGACGTTGTTCCATGTATTTGTCCGACTGATATCATGAGAACAGAGCAGTATATGATCACTTATTTAAAATGGCGCTTCATACTTCAACAGAGTTTTCGAGAGCTACAATTGATGGTTGGTTCCTGAAGTAACATACGCAAATATAGTTATTAGACTTATCCAAGTGGGAGTCTGTTGGATAAGGTGTCTAAGTCCATAACTTATTTGGTATATACTTGACCCGACCCGGCATGGTCCATTTGGGTTACATTTCATCCAAACTATTTATGGATAATTTTATGAGAGTTAGACACATATGTTTATTAATATATTATAAGTTATAATATATTAATATGAAGTAATGTTATTTAATTAGTCTTAGTCTTAAATTAATTATGAATTAATTTAGAGATTAAAAGGAAGAATAAATAAATTGTGGGCTATTGTTTCATATGGTGTGGGCTAACACTCATTTGTTAGTGGGCTAGGCTTATATGGAAGTCCATGGATGATCCATGGAGCTTTTAACCCATGGATCCTCGGAAAGGAAAAGACATGGGTTATTAGGGTTTCACCCTAATCATGTACACTATATCAGCATGCTTACGTTGCATGAAATAGCCACTAGTGGCACTAGTGTGTGTGTTTGTGTGTGACCGATTTTATAAGTGTGTATACACTCTCTCAAAGTTTTCCAAGAGTTTGTGGTGATTTGTGATTCCATTTGAGGCATTCACACTATTGGTGCTTGGCCCTCAAACTCCTTAGGAATTGAACTCATCATCAAAAGGTATGTAATCTCATCTAATTCTTTTATGTTTAAAAGTACCCCATGCCATGTTAGATAGGTTATGAACCTTGGAAAAATTATTATTTTGCATGTATTTAGACAAACATAGATCCAAGGTTTATTAGGGTTGCATGCACACTTAGGAAGTGTTAGATTGCTCAAAACCCAACAAGACCTTCTAATGCAATCACACCGCAACATACACAATCCATATCCTCAAACTGATCCAACAATACCTGCAGAGTCTTCAGCATGACTGGACCGCCTCTCTAGGCCTTCAGTCCATCTGGACCACTTTCAGAACCTTCAGCCAATCTGGACCGCTCTCAGTGCCTTCAGTTTGGTTGGACCATTCTCCGAGCCTTCGGCCTGACTGGTACGCCTTCCGGCCTTCAGTCTATCCAAACCGCTCAACTAGCATTCAACATTCCGAGCTATCCCCCTTGGAAATCCTCCAATGCATACCGTTCTAGCCCTCAAGGGGGTTCCGAACTCTAACTCCATCATACTTACTCGATCCCACCCTGCTCCCAAGCCCTCCTCAATTAAATGCCCTAGGTCTGTATCCCGCCCTGCATGCCCGACACTTACTCTTATCAGTCTATACTCTGGGCTGACAGAACACTTGCTGAATCCCAACAGCTAAGCACTCTCAAATAGTCGTCGATCTCCCGGAGAATTCTCCAATTCTCCCCCACTTGGGTACTAACTATCAACCACCGGTCGCCATTACTGACCTCCCAGAACAACTCTTGCACAAAGAAAACACTTACACGCGGACTGATTCCCACAAGCATAAACAACCTTAACAAGACCTCACATCAACACCGATCAACCTGCTCGAAATAAACTCAATCTGCATCTAACCACTCCTCAGAAAGCAGATGCTACCCGGCCTGAAACCCAATGCCGGGTTGCCACTAATAACCCTCATGAATGATAACCAACAGAATTCCCAAAACAATAACCCATAACCAAAACCACAACCCGCAAAATGACGAATACCACCTCGAAAACCACACATAGATACCAGAACAAAACAATACACCACAATAATCACAAGATAACAAGACATCAAGAAAGAAACATACCCGCAGCTGCATCCGACACTGCCCTGACCTCCTCTGCTACAAGCTGAAAAGCACGACCCTGAGCCCTTGGGGGCTCTGCTCCACCCTGACCTCCACCTGTGATCCTCAAAGTGGCCGGTGCTGGAGCCTGCACCGATCCTGCAACAAGCTGTGGACAGTTGACCATCAAATGCCCAACCTGATGACAATGATAGCAAATCCTCAAATCCCGAACTGGCGCTGACTGCCGACAATCCCTCGCATAGTGCCCCTCCTTTCCACACTTTCGGCATGCACCACCGGACCTACAAACCCCGGTGTGACCCCTCCCACACTTCCCACAAGTGTGGATGCTCAGATCCCCCACTCTAACATCAACGGTCTTGGACCGTTTCGGCGCCGGCTGCGACTGCACCGAAGCCCGCCTCAGCTCACGCAACTGCAACTCAATCTTTAACTCACGCCGCCTAGCGGCTTCCTGCAACTCCAACAAGGTCTCACACCTCTGCGCAGATACAAACTGTCTGATGTCCCTCTTGAGCATGCTCAGATATCGAGACATCTGAGCCTGCTCCGAAGCGAACTCTGGGCAAAACATCGCCCTCTCAGTGACCATCCTGGTGATCTCAGTCACCGACTCCGAACCCTGCTTCAGCTCAAGGAACTCCTGATCCAATCTCTCCCTCTCAACTTGCGGAACATAACGAGTGCTGAACATTTCTCTGAACTGATCCCATGAAACCGCAGCCCTCTGCGCATCCGAATATGACCCCATGGTCAATCTCCACCAATCCTTCGCCCCGAGCCTTAACAGGTTCAGAGCACACCTCACCCTCTGATCAGCAGGGCATGAACACATGAAGAAACATCCCTCCACGTACGATAACCACCTAATAGCAACAATTGGGTCCTGAACTCCATCAAATGTGGGAGGATTCATATTATCGAAGTCCTGATACTGAAAACCCCGACTAGCTCCTCCCCCTGCCGCTCCTACAGCCGTTGTAGCCACCGCGGCAGCCGTCTCAGTGAGAGCTGCATAGCGCTCATCAAAATACTCAACCATGGCGGTCTTAATCGACCCAAACAGCTCTGGCAACTCAGCCTGGAACAACTCAACAATCTCATCATGCAGGATCTCACGAATCCTCGCATCCAACTCGCTCGTGCTCATCTGACCGATAACCTCGGGCGGCACCGATCCGCCCGGAACTCTCTCTCCAGCTCCCGATCCTGATCCGGATCCACTCTCATCATGCCTCAAAATCTCCATACTAAAAAACACCACACAAAATCTCAGACTCTTCCCACAACCTAGGATCCAACTCTCTCAACCCAACCCTAGAGATCATGGTTTCCCTGATACGCGTATGGGTCCTGTGCTTTCAGTAGTACGGGCCTATACTACCTTCCACACCTACCCATATTTGTATAAAGTACTACCACAACGCCCTAGAGAAACGTGCATAACAACGCTCAACCCTCACCACTAGAGGAATACTGAAAATATCCCATAAGGAACCCTAGGCTACAGGCATCACAAATCAGGCAACATATCATGAAATCCTGAAGATCCCTAGCCTATCACTAGCATGCTGTTCTATCAAAGCTCAAAAACAAATAACATGCATGGTATTTTGGGGTTACTTACTGGCTCTGGCTGATCGTACCTCTGCGTCCTCCCTTACTCATTTTGATAACCATTTTAAATACTCTTTTGAAAACTCTCCTCGATTTAAGACTGGAGTCACACGAATGTTCCTCCAATTCACTCAAACCAAGGCTCTGATACCAACTTGAAACGACCAAAAAATACAACCAATTTTAAATTTTTCAAAAACATCTTGATTCCATTAAATCTTTACAAAAAGGTTTTCAATACAAAACATTTAACGTGTTCCCAGAATCACAATACTATGAAATCATGAGGAGCAGTACGATCACGCCTTTCGCCTTGCTACAGTCTCCTGAAGAACCAGAAAAAAATGAAACCACAACTGTAAGCCCGAAAGCTTAGTGAGATATCCCCAAAATACCAACCACAAATACCATACACGCATAACATGCCATAACATATCCGATCACAGAACAACCATGCACTTCGGGTCTACTGTGTGACTGGTCCGCCGCACCGGCCTACAGTCCACCTGGTCCACCCTCTGAGTCTATCCACATACATCATGTCTGCAGTTTGATTGGTCCGCCTGCTCCCGGGCCTTCAATCCACCTGGTCCACTCTCTGAGTCTACAGTGTGACTGGTCCGCCACCACCGGGACTTCAGTCTATCTGGTCCACTCTCCGAGCCTTCGGCACGTCTGGTCCGCCCTTTCGGGGCCTACAGCCTATCCGGACCGCTTGTTGGGCCTTCGGGACAACCGGTCCGCCCTGGGTATCTTGGCCTACAGCACACAGCAGGACCCGCCTCAACCCAACTCCAGTCTAAGAACCATGTGCACATATCCATACAATCATACAGAAATTCACAGTCAACAAGCAGATCAAACAGATCACATAACATATCATCATCCTCACTAGGATACCGACCTAACAGGTCACTAGCATAGCATCTCCCTAACTCTCAGGATATCGATCTCAATCAGGTCTCTATATACCATCCTAGCTCTCAGGATGCAAACATATCATAGCAACAACATAACAACAACTACCCGGATCTCAATCCGATAAGGGCCGGCCTTGGTGCCTTAGACCCTGTTGATATAGTGAGGATAACTCACCTCGAAATTGTCGACTGAACAGATAACCCAAGCTGCTCCGATCACTGATACGATCTTCACCACTGGACAACCACCAATGCACTGAACTCAAAACAATAATCAACAATTACCAAAATTCCCCTAGAAACCACTTGTCAACCCTTGGTCAAAGACAAGGTCAAAGTCAACCCCTGACTGACTCTACACGCCGAGTCAACCCGATGACTCGCTGAGTCCCCATACTCAGAACTTCCCTCAATCCGCGACCTAACTCGCCGAGTCACCCCGAGACTCGTCGAGTTCAACAACTCTGAGTCCACTCACACACAACTCACCGAGTCATCCCTTGACTCACCGATTCTCAACTCGACCAGAAAATATTAGGACTCTTCGACAAGACTCGCCGAGCCCAAGAACAGACTCGCCGAGTCTAAGGCTATCTTCAACCTACTTGCCGAGTTGTTCATACAACTCGCCGAGTTCCAGGCCATCTTCATCCAACTCGCCGAGTTGTTCTTCCAACTCGCCGAGTACACCCATGTGACTCACCGAGTACCACCGGTCTGAATCCATTCAGAAGCATTCCAGGCCATGCAATTGCTCCAAAACATAGATATAGCCTCCTACAACTCATCCATCACCTAAAGTGGCAAACTTTACGTGAATCCAAACAGATCTATGCATTTTTCACATTAGGGCTAAGGTTTGGGACATGATAGCTTCATCCAACACTCAACACAGGGACTCTCATGCATTCCAACTCTTCTCCTTTCCAGATCTGAGGTAGCAACCTTAGATCTAACTTCTAAACTCCAACACATCCAAATATAATCTCTAATACCCCCAAAATGATGCATCAAGGAAATAGCAGCTCAAAGACGAGATATTACCTCAAAAGAACGCCCCAACTGTAATGAAACTTGAATCCAAGCAAAGCCTCTTGCTCCAAGCCTCTCCTTCTCTAAGATCTCTTCAATAACCACCTCTCCAAGCTCTAATTTGCTCAACAATGGTGCTTCTCCACGATTTTAGGGTTTCTGGGACTCAAGGGGGAGTAAAGAGGCTGGGAGGAAAACATAATGTTCTTTATATAGGGCTCAACCCTGAGAATTAGGGTTTTCTCCACTCAGCGCCTACTCGCCGAGTCTACCTCATTAACTCGCCGAGTCGGCTACTTAACACGCGACCAAATCGCCTCTCTACTCGCCGAGTCCATCCATGGACTCGCCGAGTCACTCTTTCCCAATTTACTCTTTTAGCCCTTCCACTCTACTCTTGATATTTCGGGATGTTATATCGCATCTTCCCTTCATCAAAAGCATAATAATACCTGTAGTTACAGAATCCCTGGGACATACAAGCAGTTTTGAAAGAGCAGATCAGCATTTAAGCTGGTGAGTTTCATAAGTATTAGATGACAATGTTTGTATGAAATGAAATGTTTTGTTCTTGTTTGTTTGTTTCTAGAAAATCCTATATTTTCTACTAGTATAAAGGTAGTCTTCTCTCAAGACCAATGTTTGTTTCTAAAAATGTAAGTAAGTATAATATTCCCAATACTTCTGAAAAACCCCATAAATCAATGTGTTTACAATACTCCATGTGAGTTTTATAACCATGCTATTGACTAGAAATGCCTATACACAACGTTCTTCAGGCGTTGGAATGTTCTGACGTTTGTCACCCCAAACAGTGGACTGTAGCTAACAGTCAGGGCGCGGGTTGTCAAGCCCGTATAGATCTATACACAAACACCAGGCTCCCCCTCCAAGGGATTCTAGTATATAATATAGGACTTGAAATGCGTACTAGAACGTACTTGAAGTTAATGTCTCACAAAATTTAGTATAAAACTGATTTACATATGAAAATGGACATTTGTTCTTGTATGTGAAATTATACTTCTTGAAATAGTGTTTCTAGTATGTAAAAGTTCGTAATGTTCTCGCAAAACTATACCTATTATAGTTTTCTAAAAGTGTGTCTCGTTTGTATAGTAATCCTTAGTAAGAATGCTCACTTGCTATGAAAAAGTTTTAAGTTATATAGTACCAATAAACACCTATACATATATAACCACATTTTCCATTTCCAAGAATATGATGTTATCGTGATATATTTTGCATACAAAAGTTTCCCTATAATAGCTATAAATCACATATGATTTCCGTTGATAAAATGTATAATGAAACATTTTATATATATAACACACGATAATAATTGTGTGTTTTAGTTGTATTCCCCACTTAAAAGCATATAAAAATATTTATAAAACATTTAAAAGTGTGAATTATAAGGGTATGAACTCACTTGAATGTTTGAAGATAGCGAGATGGAAAACCGGGCAGAGTTTCGTCTCGGGAAACGGATTTTTCTCGGGATCCTTGGGAATCTCGGGAGTAAAATCGACCTTCGGGACTTGAGCAAAATGACCAGGGCTTCGGGGTAGTGCGGGCACGGAAAACGAGGCAATATCGTGAGAGAAATGGGGTGAATTTCCCGGAACCCTCGCATCTCTATTTATAGGGGCTGGAACCGCCTCGGTACGCGGCGCGTACGAGGGTACGCAGCGCGTACGCGTACGTCATGCATGACCGAGTCCTCGACTGCCTCGGACTTCGGATGGGATGGGGGGGGGGGGGGGGGGGTAGCTTCGCATAGACTGGGACGTGGACGATCTGAGGCTTAGGCCTTGAGTACGCGGAGCGTACGGGGTTATGCGGCGTGTAACTCGGATGAGGACGCTGACTCCTCCTTCGGATATTACCGGATTTTTGAGTTAAATTTATATATAATTTATTTAATAAACTTCAAAAAATCATATCTTCTTCATACGAACTCCGTTTTCGATGGTCTTTATATCCACGCGTAGGTGAGACTACGCTCTATAACTTTCGTTTAGACTCCATCGGCAAATTCCGAAATTATTTTTATTATTTATTTATTAAATGACGTGATTAAGGAATTTCTTTAAAAATTCATAACTTCTTTATCTGACGTCGGTTTTTGCCAGACTTTTTACCGCTGAAATACCATTGTCGAGACCTTCGATTCTCGTTTAGGTCATTCTGGCCAAAAGTCGTTCGATCTTCGATTCGAGTTTTTAGCTGTCTGTTGCTAAGCTGAACTTGGAAAAATCTTAACTTTAGTATATGAAGCCGGATTTGGGCATTCTTTTTACGTATGATCTCGGTTTAATGATATTAAACATAGTAGGTAGTTAAATAGAAACTTTTTGGACATTTTATTATCAAAGTTAATTTCATTAACACAAAAGTGGTTACATTACTTGACTTTTTAGGTCATTACAAAGAGTTGAAATATCGGGTTGTCACATCATCCCCCCGTTAGAGGGAATTTCGTCCCGAAATTTAATGTAGTAAAGATACTAGTGAATCAGAGAAAAGATGAGGGTACTTTTGTTTCATCCGATCTTCGCGTTCCCATGTGAATTCAGGTCCTCGCTTGGCGTTCCAGCGAACCTTCACGATGGGTATGCGACTTTGTTTTGTTTGTTTGACCTCTCGGTCCATGATTTCTACCGGTTCTTCCACAAAGTTGAGGCTCTCGTTGATCTCGATCTCGTCGAGTGGAATAAGAAGAGTCTCATCGGACAGACACTTTTTCAAGTTCGAGACATGGAAGGTTGGATGTACGTTACTAAATTCACGCGGTAGGTTAAGTTTGTAAGCCACAGGGCCGATTCTGGAAAGAATCTCGAAAGGCCCTACGTATCTTGGATTCAGTTTCCCATGCTTTCCAAAGCGTATTAAACCCTTCCACGGTGAGACTTTCAATAAAACGTGGTCTCCTACCTGGAATTCCAAAGGTTTCCTCCTTTGGTCAACGTAGCTTTTCTGTCGGTCTCTAGAGGCTTTCAATCGTTCACGAATTTGAACGATCTTCTCTGTCGTTTCTCGTATGATTTCCGGACCTATGAGAGTGCTTTCAGGAACTCGTCCTTTAGGTAACTGGGTGTCGCCAACTTCAGCCCAGCACAGAGGGGACCTGCACTTTCGACCGTAGAGGGTTTCAAACGGAGCAGCCTTTATGCTTGTATGATAACTATTGTTGTATGAAAATTCGACCAAAGGTAAATGGATATACCATGCCTTTCCAAAGTCAATCACACAGGCTCTCAGCATATCTTCCAAGGTTTGTATCATTCTCTCACTTTGCCCGTCTGTTTGTGGGTGGTAGGCTGTACTCATGTCTAGCCTCGTCCCTAGGGAACCATGTAGTGACTGCCAGAACCTTGAAGTGAATCTACTATCTCTATCGGAGATAATAGATATCGGAATACCATGCAGTCCCACTATTTCCCTTATATAAGTTCTTGTAAGCTTTTCCATCTTGTCAGTCTCCTTCATTGGTAGGAAATGCGCGGATTTGGTCAATCTGTCGACGATGACCCATATGGTATCGAGTCCACTCGTCGTCTTGGGCAACTTGGTTATGAAGTCCATAGTAATCCGTTCCCATTTCCGTTCTGGTATCTTCGGTTGTTGTTGTAATCCTGAAGGTTTCTGATACTCGACCTTAACCTTAGCGCAAGTAAGGCATTTACTTACGAAGGTAGCAATTTCTGCTTTCATGTTAGGCCACCAGTACAGTTTCTTAAGATCCAGATACATTTTATCTGAACCTGCATGGATGAAATATCTCTTGTTGTGTGCTTCGGTCATGACTACGTCTCTGAAACCACCATGTTTCGGTGTCCAGATTCGGTCCACGAGGTAATATGCTCCGCCACCCTTGATTTCTAGATTCTTTTCCATTCCACTCAGGGATTCACCCGCTACATTTTCTGGTTGTAAAGCTTCCAGTTGCGCCTCCTTAATTTGTGTGGATACGTGGGAATGGATAGTCATAGTCAGAGATTTGACTCTTCGACCAGTGTATTCCTTTCGACTGAGGGCGTCAGCTACCACGTTGGCTTTGCCAGGATGATAACAAATTTCACATTCGTAGTCATTGAGTAACTCAACCCATCGTCGTTGCCGCATGTTGAGTTCCTTCTGATCAAAAATGTGTTGAAGGCTCTTGTGATCGGTGAAAATAGTGCTCTTTGTTCCGTATAAGTAGTGTCTCCAGATCTTCAGAGCAAATACCACTGCTCCTAACTCAAGATCGTGTGTCGTATAGTTCACTTCGTGCGTCTTAAGCTGTTGGGAGGCATAAGCAATAACTTTCCCTCTTTGCATAAGAACACAACCAAGTCCTTGGTTTGATGCATCGCAATACACTACGAAATCTTCTATCCCTTCGGGGAGGGATAGTATCGGTGCGGTGCACAAGGCCTGTTTCAGTGTTTGGAATGCCTTCTCTTGTTTTGCTTCCAAGTCAAAGGCCACGCCTTTCTGGGTTAATGCAGTAAGAGGTTTCGCAATGCTAGAGAAGTTCTTTATGAATCTGCGATAGTAGCCAGCGAGACCTAGAAATTGACGAATATCTGTAGGTGTCTTTGGTGCCGACCAGTTCTCGATGGCCTTGATTTTGGAGGGGTCCACGTGTATCCCTTTCTCGCTAACAACATGGCCCAAAAATTCAACTCTTCGAATCCAAAATTCGCATTTAGAGAACTTCGCATAGAGTTTCTCCGATCGCAGTGTTTCTAAGACTTTTAGTAGGTGCTGACTATGCTCTTCCTTACTTCGGGAGTAGATAAGTATATCATCGATAAAGACGATGACGAACTGATCCAAGTAGGGATGGCATACCCTATTCATTAGGTCCATAAATACTGCTGGTGCGTTGGTTAATCCAAATGGCATTACCACAAATTCATAGTGTCCATAACGAGTTCGGAAAGTTGTCTTGGGAATATCTCCCTCAAGTACTCGTAATTGGTGATTTCCGGATCGTAGATCTATCTTTGAGAAGTAGTTTGCTCCTTGAAGTTGATCGAATAGGTCGTCAATGCGGGGTAGAGGATAACGATTTTTGACGGTAAGTTTGTTCAGTTCTCTGTAGTCAATGCACATACGGAACGATCCGTCTTTCTTCTTTACGAACAAGACCGGTGCTCCCCAAGGTGAGAAACTTGGTCTAATGAATCCTTTTTGATGGAGTTCGTTAAGTTGACTGGAAAGTTCTTGCATTTCCGCTGGTGCCAGACAATAAGGCAATTTTGCTACTAGAGTAGCCCCAGGAACTAAGTCAATTCTGAACTCGACTTGACGTTGTGGCGGTAATCCCGGTAGTTCTTCTGGAAAGATATCGGGAAAGTCACGTACTTCTGGAATTTTCTTGATGTCCTTCCGTTCCTGACTCGTATCGACGATGTGTGCAACGAATGCTTGACAATCCTTCCATAAACACTTTCGAGCTTGGATACACGAAATGATGCGAAGGTTTGTACTTGATTTGTCGTCGTAAATCACTAATGTCTCGTTGTTAGGGAGATAAAGACGAACTGCTTTTTCGAAGCACAAGATGTCAGCGCGAAGAAGACTTAACCAATCCATGCCGACTATAACGTCGAAGCTTTTAATTTGGACTGGCATGAGGTTGATTGGGAAAGAATGGCCGTGTAAAGTTAATGTACAGCCCATGTATATGCAGTTAGTGTTTTCCGTTAATCCGTTTGCCATTTCTATAGTGAATGATTTTTCTAACTTGCTAGGTGCACATCTAAGTAAGTGAATAAAGTTTTGACTCACGAAGCTCCTCTCCGCTCCACTATGAAATAGTATGCATGCGTATGAATTATCTAGAAGGAACGTACCAGCAACTACAGTCGGATCAGCTACAGCTTCCTCGTGGCCTATAGCAAAAACTCGTCCCACACCGCTGGTGCCTGCTGCCTTTCGGCAGTTCCTCTTGTAGTGTCCCGTCTCGCCATAGCTATAGCAAGTTTGTCCTACACTCGTGTTGGGAACTTGAGTGATCGGTCTTGCGGGATCCTTGCAGAAACGGACAATGTGTCCCTTTCTATTGCAGTTGGAGCACTGCATTTCCCGACAAGGTCCATGATGGTGGTAAGCGCATTTGGTGCACTTTGGAAGGTTGCCTACATAAGGCTTTGCTGGGTAGGCATTTGTAGGGATGGTAGTAGGTACAGTAGCAGCATTCACTGAAACCAGTTGTTTCTTCGCGGATCCTTGGGAAGACCCACCCTTCCCATTATTCCATCCTCTCTTCCTGTTATTGTTGTTGTAGTTCCCTCTTTGTGGTTCTGGTGCAGAAATGGTTGAGTTTCGATGACTTCCATAGTCAACAAGAGATTGTGCCAGTTCCTTGGCACTTTCAAAGGTGTCAGGTTTTGAAGCTAACACGCTTGATCATATTTGGGGCGTCAGTCCCCAAATGTACCTCTCTATTTTCTTGCTCTCAGGAGCAATCATATCTAGGCAAAGGATTGCCAGATCGCAAAATCAGTTGGTATAAGTTGCTATGTCGGTACCAACCATTCCCAGAGTCCAGAGTTCGTTTTCGAGCTTTTGAATCTCTCCTCGTGGACAATATTCCCTCATCAGCATGATCTTTAAGCTCTCCCAGTATGGAATTTGCCACTATCAGAGTAACTACTTTAACGTGGCCATTTTACCAAGTTAAAGCTCTATCAGTAAGTGTGAAGGTGGCAAACTTAACTTTGTTGTGTTCGGGACAGGAGCAGATTTCGAAAACTGACTCTGTCCTTTCAATCCACTGCCTCAGGATCATCACACCACCGGTCCCATTAAACATCCGTGGTTTGGCATTCGTAAAGTCTTTATAGGTGCACTCCCGGGGTTGTCCATGACTCTCGCCATGGTTGGAAGGAAGTGTGCCAATCCCCAAACCAGTAGCAACAGGGGTATTGCGTTGTGACATGGCAGCCGCTACAGCTGTGGTGACTGCTGCTTGGAACATGGCAGCATCAAACTATGGTGGTGGTGGTAGAGGTGCTTCCCCACCGTTGTTTCGTCTCGGTTTCCTAAGCGGAGGCATCTTTCAACTATAGGTTGAAAAGATAAAGATAAGAATTCCATGGCATAGAAAATGTATGTGTCTCATGAACTAAATTTCTATAGTTCAACAACAGATGATAGTATGAGTCTCAAAATAGAAGAATGAAAGTTATTTGTGAGACTGAAAATATAAAGCAAGCATTTGGTGTCTCGATGACCTTTTAAGGATTGAACGAAATACTCTTCGTAGTAATAATAGTGCCACTTATATTAATATAATAGTTGATACAACGATCACAAAAATTTGACCCCTATATGGGTCTCCGGTTACAAAGTTCAAGAATTTTAAAGACTTTTAGCCGAGGTCCTAACTTATGACAAAATTTGAGATTTCGACAAGCACTACTTGCGACGTAGGTTGCACTTGGAGCTTGACTCTGCATCCGATTGCTTTGACTCCATTAGACGTCTATCGAAGGCGGCCTGTTGTTCCCTTAATTCGGCGAGCGTTGCAATCATTTGCGCCTGAAATGCCTCGGTTTGGTGTTGGGCATTGTCCTGAGCTCTGTCCAGCCTACAGATGTCGGAAGTGTGAACCTATACTTCCACGTTGACTTCCCGAATCCAGCTAGCTTGAACTCCGGATTGGTAGGACTGGTTGGCGAGTTTGCCCACCATGACCGGGAGTGCCCGATCGGCTGAACCTCTACCGCAGACATCGTAGAAATCTCGGCACATGCCGTAGGGAGGGCGTAGACTTTGTTGTTGGCTCCAATGGTGGAGGTGACTTCCCCAAACGGGAGTCGGTTCTTGAAAGTTCCTTACGAAGGCAGGAGGTTGTGCGGGTGGTGGGTTGATCACTTCCGGCTCTGAGTCGATACCGGAGTCATCCTCTTCTTCCAATTCTATGGGTTCTTCGTCCTCCTCGGGATCATCTTCGATCCATCTCCCGTTGCCTTAGTTGGGAAAGTAGGGGTCGCCGGGGTGATGAAATCCAGCCATTTGACTATACGAGAATAGGGTTATAAGAATTGAATAAAGTCGGAACATGTAAGATTAAACATGTAAGTTAAACTAGTTTATGTAGCAAATACTCCTATAGTATTTAAATTCTTGTGTTTGATCCTCGTGATGTTTTTGGTAAGTTTTGACTTGTTGCTCACTACGAGCGTTCCTCGATATACATTGGTCCGATCTCGAGCAAATATAGTTGATCACGCTATATTTGTCCCAAATCTGATTACATATATCGAGTCTTAATCGTAGTGTCCAACTTGTCTAAATACTTGTTGTATAGTTAATAAACATGAAAATAATATGTTGTATGCATGTATTTGTACTTGAATGAACTAACATTTTTAAGTTAAACGAAACGCGACTTAGGCGTAAATAAAATCGTTTTGTCAGAGAGTATTAGTCCCTTAAGCATTTATAGTTTGTATATCTTATGCGGTTCGATATACTTAGTTCACTATAAACATTGCTCTGATACCAATCTATCACACCCCCAAACCAGAACGGCGGAAACGTTCGGGGGCGGATGACTTCATGTGGTAACGTAACAAATGAATACATAGTAAAGAAAGCAATACAACCATCATATATATAATTGAAAGTTTACATTTGTCAAAGGTTACATGTTCAAAACCAATTACAAGATGATGTCAAAATATGAGATTAAACTGGCGCCGCAGCATCCCTTCATCAAAAGCATAATAATACCTGTAGTTACTGAATCCCTGGGACATACAAGCAGTTTTGAAAGAGTAGATCAACATTTAAGCTGGTGAGTTTCATAAGTATTAGATGACAATGTTTGTATGAAATGAAATGTTTTGTTCTTGTTTGTTTGTTTCTAGAAAATCCTATATTTTCTACTAGTATAAAAGTAGTCTTCTCTCAAGACCAATGTTTGTTTCTAAAAATGTAAGTAAGTATAATATTCCCAATACTTCTGAAAATCCCCGTAAATCAATGTGTTTTCAATACTCCATGTGAGTTTTATAACCATGCTATTGACTAGAAATGCCAATACACAACGTTCTTCATGAGTTGGAATGTTCTGATGTTTGTCACCCCAAACGGTGGACTCTAGCTAACAGTCAGGGCGCGGGTTGTCAAGCCCGTATAGATCTATACACAAACACCAGGCTCCCCCTCCAAGGGATTCTGGTATATAATATAGGACTTGAAATGCGTACTCGAACGTACGTGAAGTTAATGTCTCACAAAATTTAGTATAAAACTTATTTACATATGAAAATGGACATTTGTTCTTGTATGTGAAAGTATACTTCTTGAAATAGTGTTTCTAGTATGTAAAAGTTCGTAATGTTCTCGCAAAACTATACCTATTATAGTTTTCTAAAAGTGTGTCTCCTTTGTATAGTAATCCTTAGTAAGAATGCTCACTTGCTATGAAAAAGTTATAAGTTATATAGTACCAATAAACACCTATACATATATAACCACATTTTCCATTTCCAAGAATATGATGTTATCGTGATATATTTTGCATACAAAAGTTTCCATATAATAGCTATAAATCACATATGATTTCCGTTGATAAAATTTATAATGAAACTTTTTATATATATAACACACGATAATAATTGTGCGTTTTACTTGTATTCCCCCCTTAAAAGCATATAAAAATATTTATAAAACATTTAAAAGTGTGAATTATAAGGGTATGAACTCACTTGAAAGTTTGAAGATAGCGAGATGGAAAATCGGGCAGAGTTTCGTCTCGGGAAACGGATTTTTCTCAGGATCCTCGGGAATCTCGGGAGTAAAATCGACCTTCGAGACTTGAGCAAAATGACCAGGGCTTCGGGGTAGTGCGGGCACGGAAAACGAGGCAATATCGTGAGAGAAATGAGAGAAATGGGGTGAATTTCCCGGAACCCTCGCATCTCTATTTATAGGGGCTGGAACCGCCTCGGTACGCGGGGCATACGAGGGTACGCAGCACGTACGCGTACGTCATGCATGACCGAGTCCTCGACTGCCTCGGACTTCGGATGTGACTGGGGCGGGGGGGGGGGGGGTAGCTTTGCATAAACCGGGACGATGGTCTTTATATCCACGCGTAGGTGAGACTACGCTCTACAACTTTCGTTTAGACTCCGTCGGCAAATTCCGAAATTATTTTTATTATTTATTTATTAAATGACGTGATTAAGGAATTTCTTTAAAAATTCATAACTTCTTTATCTGACGTCGGTTTTTGCCAGAATTTTTACCGCTGAAATACCATTGTCGAGACCTTCGATTCTCGTTTAGGTCATTCCGGCCAAAAGTCGTTCGATCTTCGATTCGAGTTTTTAGCTGTCTGTTGATAAGTTGAACTTGGAAAAATCTTAACTTTAGTATACGAAGCCGGATTTGGGCATTCTTTTTACGTACGATCTCGGTTTAATGATATTAAACATAGTAGGTAGTTAAATAGAAACTTTTTGGACATTTTATTATCAAAGTTAATTTCATTAACACAAAAGTGGTTACAATACTTGAATTTTTAGGTCATTACAAAGAGTTGAAATATCGGGTTGTCACAGATATCGTATAGATGTGAGACATGGATTTCAATCATTCTCTCTATACTGTTTCTTGATTTCCGATTTATGACGACTGACAACAGACTACATTTGAACACATCAAATTAGTCTCGGCTTGGCCAAGCGCTTAGGTGCCATCACTAAATCATCGAGGGGCCCAAAGATACCGCTTTCATTCTACATTGGATAAAAGGAACGGATAAAATTTGATTCAATGATTGCTTGTACTCACTCACCGAATCACACACAACAATATGTTTTATAACACCAAGTTACTGGTGCGTTTACATATTATCAATGTGTAACCGACTCGCAAGATACAACTCACACATCTCGGTTTCAAGAATATACAATATTATCATCTTACTAATCACTCGTGATACAATTCATGAAGTGATCCAAGTGAGCGTGGGTTTAATCCAATGCTCAAATCATATTCATAAGCACTCATGAACGTTGCAGCAAACATTTTCTTATGTCTAATATACTTTACGTAACACCCCGAGATTCAGGTACATTTCTTTCATCCTTGTTCTTTGTGGATTGGTCATGTTTAGTCCTTGAGTGGAGATTTTTTTTAGCTAGTGAGTACGCTGGACGTACCAGAGGGGTACGCTGCGTGTACTCATGCGCTTAAATTGGACGCGGTGTCGCCAAGGTACGTTGGGCGTACCCAGAGTTACGCCGGGTGTACCCGGCCCAGATGCAAAAACCCTAATCCATCTTGTACACTATTTAAAGGGTGCTAAGGATCATTTCTTAGCCTCCATATCAGTGAGTGAAACCCTAAAAGAAAGCCCCCACCGTCCTTAGTGTGTGAGAGTGTTAATTGGAGCTTTTGTGCTTTGGTGACTTAGTGAAGGAGAAGGAAAGGAGCTCTTGGAAGCTAAAGCTTGAGGTGTCATTTTCCATCTGAGATCTACAGAGAAAAGGGCTACACTTGGAGGTATAAAGTTCAAAACTTTCCTCTTCTTTTGGTTGTTGTTGCATGTGCCATTTCTAGGGCTAAAATCCCCAAAGGTGGAGACTTTATGAGTGTAAAGTGCTCCATGGTCCGAGATCTGTCCCTTGGTAGAAGGCTACATTCATAGCAGTTAGGTCTTGGTAGAAGACACCCTTATATACTAGTAGGAATCATAGGGATTTCTAGGGTTTTTCAAACATTTAAAGTTGTTTTACAAAACATTTTCATACTTACAGTTCATATACATTTTCAATACTTACAATTCGTATGCATACAAATACTTACATACCAATTAAGACACTAAAATACTTATGATCTCACCAGCTTTAAAGCTGATACTCTCTTTCAAAATAACTTGTATCCTCAGGTCAACCGTAGACAGGTACCGATGCAAGGTTTAGAGAAGATGGAGCTCGTTCAAGACTCATCTTTCATTTTGTTTATACTTTAGTGTCTATTATAATTTGACAGAACACACTTGTATTAAAATTATATTATTAATGCAATGCATGATGTTGTTGCTTGTTTACTACTTTTCATTGTTGTGATGCTGTACACGACATCCTCCGCCCCAGAACGTTTCCGTCGTTCATGGTTTTAGGGTGTGAAATCTTTTCCTATGGACGCCACTACTTTTCAAACCGCGGTTACAGCTGCCATGATGGCTGCCATGACAGCTGTCCTTGCGCATCGTAGCGCTATCCGCGAAATCAATGCTGTCGAAGAGGTTGAAAATCCCGATCGTAGTACCAATCCAGGAAGTCATCAAACGATAACAGTCGTAGGCTCGCGAAGCCACAACTCAGAGTTCAAGAAACGGAAACGTCAAGCCCAAAAGGGACGCAAGCAATATGAGGGAACACTCCCGAAGTGTAGTAAGTGTAGCTATCATCATAATGGAGCCTGCTGAGTATTGCAATGTATCAATTGCAACAGAGTGGGACACGTTACCCGTTACTCTGGAACCACCGCCACTAGGGCCAGCTAGGGTTGCTATTATTGTGGTGACACTGGGCACTATCAAAGAAATTGCCCGAAAAGGGAGAACAAGGAAAGTGCCCGCGTCCCCATAACTCCTACTTAACACTTCACTTCCACTATCGATGATGGCACTAGCCAGATATGTCATTTATGTAGAGAGATGGGACATCTCAAGACGGACTGTCCAATAACAAAGAACTCGGGCACAGACGGGAAGATTCTCAGGATCACAACTGCAGGAGAACCTACTCCGGACCCACATTAATGAAATTAAGGGGTTTCGTTGTAACAGACTTAGAAACCATCCAAAACTAGTGCAACTAGAGTCTTATCTTTTACGAGATCCCATCATGTAAAGGGATGCTCGTGCTGCGTATACTTATCTTTTGTAGTATACCTTATTCGCAGCCATAGTCTTGTAGTAAGTCTAAAGTACTGTAACTCTGTTGATGGTTGCACGGTTGTGATTGTCTGTAACGCCTTATGTTCAAATTTAATGTCTTTAAGTTTCCATATTATCCCGACATTATCATACGTCAATACTCAATTTGATCCACACATAACCAGTTTCATACGTACATCTCTTTCATCGAAATCGCCTTTCCAGCGAAGCCGTCATATCAGAACAACGAAGTACTCATGCATGGAGTACCTCATAGTTCTTTTCCTTCCCAAAGAAATCCCCGAAGTACCACTTGTACAGTACGTCAAGTTCAATCCAAAGATCCATACGGTTGATCTGTCGCTAAAGAATGTATACATAGGGGTGATATATAATCAAGGTTCTACAGGTTTAGAATTGATGATTCCACTTTAACTTCTTTTTCCTTGATAGGATGTGAGCTTAAAGAAGAATCAGTAATTCGACTATCTTTTCAATCTTAATTATATACGACTCGTATACACAAGATGGTGATCATTGAACCATGTATGAAATCTAATATGAACTTCAGGACAGAGAACTGCCCAAGACTACAAGTAGTCGCATCGTCATCTGAACAAACTTAGAAACCAGTACGACTTCTGTAACAAGATCACCCTACAGTTTAAACACCTACATAGATACAAGAACAGTCCGGACAACTTAGCGAACTACTCAACAATAGAATTGGGAGACCGGGCTTCTCACCCTGGAGGGCTCCGGTCTTATTCTTCTAGAAGTCTACGGATTGCATCATATGTACCTCGGCTATCGAGGACTCCGTCAAGAATTTCATTAGAAATCATTACCTCTGCCTCGCATAGATGAATCAGTTGAGAAAACGCAAGGAACGAGTTACCTTTCTGAAATGGACCGAGATCCGAATATCAGCAGTTCTGAGTGTTAGCGAAGGATGTCTCGAAGACTACCTTCCGAACTCTATGCAGACACTTAGAGTTCGTAGTGATACCCCACGGATATGACCAATACGCCCATAATATTCATGAGCTTAATGAGTAGGGTACGCCATTCTTACTTGGATCAGTTCGTCATTCTCCTTGTAATGACTTACTTATCTACCCTTGTAGTAAGAAGGAATCCATAGAAACATTACCCTCAGAGAAACTTTAGTGAAGTTCTCTAAACACGAGTTTTGGAATTGAAGAGTCAGATTCATAAGACACACTATTAGTGATGTGGGAATTCTTGAGTGCTCTTTCAATTTATCAAAACCGTTGAGAATTTGTCAAGACCGTAGATGCCGACAGAAATTTGCCAAATTCTAGGTCTTGTAGACCTACTATCATAGCCCATTCAGAACTCCTCGCAAATTACAAAGACCCTTACGACTTTGACCCAGCAGGGGGTGGCCCTTGACTGGGATGTTAAGCAAGAGAAAGAAACCTTGGAATTCCAAGTGAGAGACCAAATTCTTTAGGAAGTCTCACTCTAGGAATGGCTTAATACGCTTCGTATAGCATAGAAAGCTAAATCCAAGATAGTTAGGACCTCCGAGATTCTTACCAGAATCGGTCCTGTATCTCACAAACTAGACCTACTCTGCGAGCGAAGTAACGTACATTTTACCCTTCGCGTCTCGATCTTGAAACCGTACCTTTCCGTTAGGACTCTCGTAGGTCCACTCGACGAGATCGAAATTCACGAGACCCTCGCCTTCGTAGAAGAACCGTAGTTACCCCCGACCGAGAGGTCAAGCGGACGAAGCACCGCCGCATCCTTTTAGTGAAGGTTTGTTGGGATACCAACCAAGGACCCAAATTCACTTATAAGTGTGAGAACCAATCGATTAGGAAGTTTTCCCACCTCATGACTTGATAATTCATGCCTACTTCCTTACCTAAATTCTAATTTTGGGACGAAATTCCTTCTAACGGGGGGATGATGTGACAACCCGAAATCTTCATTCGGTAAAACCCTAGAGTCAATCATTTCAAATTATAAATCAAGTTCACTTTTATTGGTTTTTAAAAAAATTTAAAGTTCGTTTGATTATTTTAATAATTAATCTTTAAAGGAACGGGTGAAAGGATGTGCGAACTCGAGTCTTGAAATTTCAAAACCACGAATACCACGTAGCTTAGAAGTTCACGGCCAAAATTTTATGTTTGGGCCGTAAACTCCCCTAAAAACCGTAAACTCATGCCTTAAGCATGAGTTTACTCCCCAGTGTGCTTCATTCTTTCTTGCAACCTAAAGAGTAAACTCCAAACTCTCTCAAGTATCATCCCGGTTTTCGCCCAATTTCCCGAAAACGTAAGTGTTTCTCGACTTGGTTAGTTGATATAACATAACATCTAGTGATTATACATCCTTTAATCTATCCATTTATGTGTTTTCACTAGTTTTCCAAAACACCAAGAACACCAAGAACACACACTAGTGTTCTTGGACTTTTAGTTCATTTCAAGCTTCCACAAAGTAAGTACTTCTATCCTAGGGTCATTTAAAGCTTGCTATACATATTAATATCAAGGAAAATTCCCAAGAACACCAAGAACAAGGTGTTCATGGTTTTGGGAGGCTCCCAAAACCGTAAACACCAAGTATAGTGCCAAAGGGTGCTTTAGGGTGTTTAGATGCTTCACAATGCCTTAGGGACTTGTCTAGATCCATCCTTGATGTTTTTATCACCTAAAAGAACAAGAAAACAATCATTTAGATGTGTTTGTGGTTTGGGGATCTCCCAAAACCGTACACACCCCAAAAGGTGTTTAAATGGCCCATGTTCCTTCCTTATGCCTTGAATCAAGCCTAGACTTTTACCATGAAGTGTTTTGGACTTGAAAACATCAAAATACCTTAGTCCATGAGAGTTTACGGTAGTAAACTCATGGAGAAACGGTCCATACACCGTAAACTCCATTTAGGAGTGTTTTGATGCCACACAACACTTCCTAAGGCTTAAACATGAAGTAGGAATGCTTGGATTGGCTTAGAAAGCTTCAAACATCAAATGGTCACAAAGGGGGTGAGCTTACGACCATAAAACCAAGGGTTTACGACCGTAAACCCTTTTGCTAGTGACCATAAAACCGTAAACTCCTTAAAGGAGTGTTCCTTGAACCCCAAACACACTAGCCTTTCCTTACAACACATAGATGCAACTCTTGAGACTTATAACACTTGTATAAGGTGTTTAGCATGTCCTAGGGTGTCTTAACTTTGGTTATTAGTTTTTTAAAGACTAATCGTATACATATATGTGATACTATTGTTGGATTAGTTTCTAAGTCCATAACTATTTTGGTATGTACTTGACCCGATGGTGCATGGTCCTTTTGGGTTGCCTTCACCAAAGCAACTTGATAGGATGAATTATG
This sequence comes from Lactuca sativa, assembly GCF_002870075.4. Lineage (NCBI taxonomy): Eukaryota > Viridiplantae > Streptophyta > Magnoliopsida > Asterales > Asteraceae > Lactuca > Lactuca sativa. The sequence continues at coordinate 98,633,463 of NC_056628.2, forward strand.
GAGAGAAAGGATTAAATATGATTTATTAATATATTATGAGAATTATATATTAAAGGAGAAATCATATTGTTTAATTAATATTGGTCAAGAATTAATTTGTAATTAGTTTTGTGACTAAAAGAGATTAATTAAACTTAAGGGACTGGAATTGTAATTATAAGATAATTGCAATTTGGACCATGGATTGCCTTATATAATGAGGTGGACGAATTCTATGGGAAACCCATTAAGAAATCGTCCAAGGCCTTAAGGAATGGAGTCCATGGGTTGCTTAGGGCTTAAGCAACAAGTTTAGGGTTTCCTTGTTAGATAACACTAATAGCTCCTATATATAGAGATCCCTTATGACTCAAAACGTGGCTAAGACTAATTCTGGGGTTTCACACATTTTAGGGCAGCCTCCATGCTCTCTCCTCTTCATCCTCTTGCTCTTGGTGTTTGTGAGCCATTAGAGGAGTGACACTTGTGACTCTCAGCTTTTTAAAGTCAATACAAGGAGGAATTGGGATTGTTATTGCTACATAACAATTAAGGTAATATCTTAAACATAATTATATGTTAATATCGATTTCCATATGCTAGAATTAAGGTTTATAGTCTTGGATTCAAAGCATGTACAATAGAAAAACCTAGATCCAAGCTTTAAGGTTTGCATGATCACATAGGATGTTTTTATGACCAAAATCCATCAGTGGTATCAGATCCATGATTGGTTTCTATTGTATTGATGCCTTGTATGTTGAAAAAATTCAATTTTTGTGGTTCTGCCTGATGAACTCGACGAGTACCACAGTGTACTCGGCGAGTAGGCCTCAACTCGACGAGTACAGTGTGGTACTCGGCGAGTTCGAGCGTCAGATGGAGCTATTTCCGGGATTTCTTGCTGTTTTTGCTTAAAGATAGTTGCTTTATCATATTAGATCAATATAAATCCGATTTTATGATATATTTGACTATATTCTTGATCTAATTAAAGATACTTATCGAATAATAAAATATTTATTTCCTTATGTGTTAATTGATTAATTATTTTGATTAAATTGGTAAATTGTTTTGCAAGAAGTCATTAAATAAATCAAATATGGATAATTATGTGATTAAATGTTAATTAAGATTATTTGTTATTTGATCCTTGTAGTTATGAAAAGTTTCATATTTTCCCCTTTAGGTTTTATAGTTTAAATTTGAACTCAAAAGTTTTGATGTTTTGAAATTTAAATAGTTGAAACCCTAATGTTTTGAAAAAAAAAGGTTTCAAAACTTGCCCTCAAGTTTTGGAATTTAAATTTTGATTAATAGTTTAATTTTGATGTATATTTAAATTCTAAACCCTAATGTTTTGAAATGTTTCAAAACTTGCCCTCAAGTTTTGGAATTTAAAAGTTGATTAAAGGTTTAATTAGGAATGTTAAATTCTAAAACCTTAGTATTGTTTTGAAAAGTTCAAATCACACCCTTATGCTTTTATTAATTAATTAAGGCGTATAATTAAAAGAGGTTTAGTAAATCCATAATAGTTTTGGTTTACAATTTAATTGAATTAAAAGTATAATTGTTAAAATAGACCACCTAGTATTTTTCAAAGTGTAAAATACACCCTATACTATATATAACATTAAAAGTCTAACATTATATATATGTATGAGTAAAAGTCAGTCTTACCGTTAGTAGGCCTCATTCACAAAACTGGTCTATAAGGGGTGTTTAAGGAAATTGCCTATAAAATGGCGATTGAATGGGTATCCACTCTTACCCACCGCACTCTTGACTAGTGGAGGGTCGTTAGCCGAACGGGTAGGATAGGACGAAACCTTCCATTATAAGTATAATGAAATATAAAAGTAACTAAATGTTTTTCATAAAATTCCTAATCTTAGTTACTTAGGCAAAAGTGAATTGATGCAATTCCATGAAATTACACTTTGTGCCCTTGCTAAGACGTTAGTGGAGCGCGTGTGCTTAACCGGCACATTAAATGGTTCTAAGCAAAGGTAGCAAAGGGTTACTCAATGTTTGTCATAGTTCGGTGGAGCATGTGTGGTTTACCGGCACATTGAATAGGTGACTGTAACATGTGAGGGCACCATGTAAGTTTGCATGGTTATTCACACCCGCTTTGTGATCCTCGGCATCCCAGTAACAAACAAGAGGGGCATATCGAGATTTAAACATGCCATTGAATTGTTCAATGAATCTCAAAGGATCTAGGAGTTTTCATAGATTTAAAACTTAAAATTTCTTTTTTGTTTTAACGGTGGAAAATTAGTGAATCGTCATTCACTTACCTTCAAATGTTCTGGAATTAGGGTTACGGCATCCCTCTCCCGAGTTGTAGAATATTGTGTTGGGTCCTAGCCTTAGTATATCATTTGGGTGATTTACTAAGGACTCAATCAATCAACTAACTTGAATTTATTTTCTCCCGTTTTGTAGATGTCAAAGTTCGACAACTATGGTCTTCCCAAATCCCGTGGAACAAGCATTCCACATGAAGATGATATTCCACGATTATATCGAGGAACAAGAAATCATGCTTCACTTCCTCCTCCTCCTCCCGTTGTTCTCCCTAACCCACAAGATCGAAGAATTGAAAGGTTCAATATCACTAAAGCCCTATTGGAAATGAAACATGAAGATGGTAAACCCATGTGTGCCCACATTCTAGGAATGAAAGCACACATTGATAGGTTGATAATGTTGGGTGTGTCATTCCCAAATGAGTTGGCTGTGAATTGGGTTTTGCAGTCACTTCCTGAATCATATAATGAGTTCAAAACAAAGTATTATATGATGGATCATGACGACGACCTCATTGACCTAACTTACATGCTCATTGCTACTGAATCAGAAATGATTTGGCGAAGCAATGGAGCGTATTTGTTGGGAAAGTCAACCGACCATACTTCTGACGACGTTCTAGGAGAACCGACCTGCGTTTGCTGCCAAAAGAAAGGGCATTGGATACAAGTCTGCCCAAAGAGCCTGAAGAGTCCAGAAGATGGGAGAGTCAAAGTGTATGGCTGCGCTTCAGGTAAAATCCACTATCTAACTCCGTTAAGTTCCTATTCATTGATTCTTAATACATGATGTGATAAGATTGCATTTGAATGTTTTGCAGGATCAGTGAAAAGAAAGGAAGCTTGGTGAAAGAGCAAGATGAATCTAATCACAAGGAATGGATCTTGATCGCATGGACTTGAAGATTAGATTTTGAGCTTAGATAGTTATGATAGAGTTGTTAGAAATTTTCCTTTTGAAATACATAGTTTTCAATGGATTTTGCATTGTAAGGACAAATGTTTTCTGCTGCTTTTATGAATAAAATAAATTTTGTTTTGACTCATTTATTTATTTATTTCCTTGCAATGAAATCGTTATGAAAATTGGTGTTTGCATATTTCTACAACGAATGGATAAGATTCTTAATTATGGAAATGTCAAGAATTTACCAAATAGGGAAAGTTTTATGAAAATTGGTGTTTGCATATTTCTACAACGAATAGATAAGATTCTTAATTATGGAAATGTCAAGAATTTACCAAATAGGGAAAGTTTCTCATCACCCAAGTTTCAATTGGACAGAAACTTGGAATCATGCAACGTGGTTGCACGATGAATGAGAAATTTCATATTTGGAAATTAGACTAATTCGTTGACAAAGTGTCAAGTGAAGGACTAAGAGATCGAGTACACAAAGTTGTGTGTTGATCAAGTCCACCACAAGGGTAACAAACATATTCGTCATGATTTACTAAAGGATTAGTAAATATGATTATACTTATAAGATTAAGTGTAATTCTTAGTTGATTGAAAAAGTTTAAATCAATAGCAGAACGAATAAGAAGAATCAAGAAGGCAGAAAGATAAAAGTTTCTCCATTCTAAGAGGAAGGGAGAGTACCTTGTATGCTTTATGATAGGTCTTAATGATTAAGAACCATATCTCAATTCATCCTCTAAGTGAGTCTTCATACAATTGTATGTCTGAGAAGAGGAATCAAGAATTTAAGAAATGCTTAAATCAAAAAGTCAATCATACTTCGTTCCAATAACAACTCTTAAAGTTAAGATTGTGGCAATAAGTGACAAGTATAAAGAAGGTTTTTAACAGTCATCAAACGTGGAAAGTTATGATGTCTTGGATAAGACAAAGACCAACTAGGACCATTTTATGAAGTGTTATGTTTTGATAAAAAAAACTACACTAACTCTTGAATATTTGGTTGTCAAGAAATGTCTATTGACAAGCGAATCTTATATGTCAAGGAGTCAGTGGGAGTCTTAATGGTCTTGAAAGGTTTCAAGAACAAATCAAATAAACCTTATCGATCATCACTAGCACACGAGTTGAGGTTAACAACCTATCGTGTTGACATTATTTTGTTTCTGTGATGTTCCAATTGAGTTAATTATGCATGTGAGTTCTATGAGTTCTCATTTGAATGCATTAAAGGCAAGGACCTTGATCAATGGAATGTATATTGATAGGAAAAGGTGAGTTGCTTAACTACTTGGAAGACATGGTGGGCAGTCGTGCTACCATAAGGCAAGAAATCAAGATTAAGAAAGTTCGGTCCATATAAGTTTGAATTTGTCGTAAACCTTGGTTTTGACAAATTCACATGGATAGGAACACATACACCATTTAAATCTAAGTGTCATAAGATTTCATCCTTCATGAAAATGATTGTGAGGAAATGCTTTCACTAAGAAAGATTTTTAAAAGGATAGTGATTGTAAAATTGCATTCTCAAATTCGATTATGGTTACGTTATCCCTTTCCATGATTTGAGTTGTGAGGTTTGGCAATTAGTCTTAATCGTTTGGACACACATATGAGCTATCTAAGGCAAAGGTGTATAAGTTCAAGAAGCCTTGATAAAAGATTATCAAAGCATTAAGTATTAGGAACATGAACTTTAGAAATTCAATATGTATTGTTTTTCTGTAAGTTAAGTTGTTTTCTGAATACATGTCAAAGCTAGTGGGAGCATAAGTGTTATGTTTTATAATAATCATCATGAAAGTGGGAGCATAAATGTTATGATTATATGATTATTAAGGAAAGTATTGCAAGTTGGCAATATAAATTATAGAGAACAAGTCATTCTTTGCAAAGTTGTAAGGATGGAATAGTTGTTTTACTATAATTAAGGGAGAGAATATTATGCTTCATTTCAAATCTAAAGGCTTAGGTTGTGGAATGTTAATAAATTTAGTCAAAAGTACATAGTGTGTTCTTAAAATTTTGAGTATGATTACGGCATTCCTCTTCACAATTCGAATTTTGAGAACATAGCAAATAAAATATTATGGCAGAAGATTGATAAAGTATTAAATCTTCATGTAAGACATTGTGTATCATGTCCATATGCTTCGGGTAGAGGATCGATTGCTAATGCTATAATATTTGACCATTCTAAAATTTTCCAAATGTCTAGCGCATTTAGAGGGAAAAAGGACAAGAATCGGTTTTGAATAAGATAATTAAACGACTACCAAAGGACAATTCAAGGTTCGCCGAAGATTGGTCACTTGTGAGTAGTTGGAAGTATGATATTGGATGGAGCATATCGACTTTATTATGAATAGATAAGATTCTATTAAGAATGAGTTGTCATATGGGAAATATGGAAACGTGTCCATATTGGGAATTGAATATTGAAAATCTATGTCTAGATTAGAAACTTTTATGCAAAAGGATGTTCAAAGGAATGTACTTTGAGTGAGAGACATCATATCTAAGGAATTGTATTGTAACAATCTCCGATAGAGGACTTTGTAATTTCATTGCCAATAGTCTTTGTGACTTTGGAGCAGTGACATTACGAAAGGATCATTTCATAAAATGTTAGAATCTAACATATTCTATAAGTGGCAAGAATTTGATATTCTTTCACTTATGAAAAGGATTTGGACTTGTGAAATGAGAATGATTGGAAATTTGTTCAATTTAATCTATTTCACAAAGTAAGAACCATAGGTAAACATTGTGTGCATGCGATAGAGCATGGGGCAAGTGTAATAATTCAAGTAAGAAGTTGATTACCCGAAACAACAAATAATGAGTAATCGATATGGTGATAAATAAAAGGTGTTTTATTTATACTCAAAGGTTTGAGGCCATATGGGATTAGTATTATTCTTGTGTTTCACTTTGCATGTTTTGACTTCCTGAATAATTTAATTGATTAAGAACAGTCAAATTATTTGAACGGGCCACAGTCGTTCATATGTTGGAAGTAGATATGAATGAAGACTATCGTGAATTGGTGTGTGGATTGTCTAAAAGGTATTAGACATAAGCAAATGTTTGCTGTAATGTTCATGAGTTCTTATGAATATGATTTGAGCATTGGATTAAACCCACGCTCACTTGGATCACTACATGAATTGCATCACGAGTGATTGGTGAGACGATAACATCTTATATTCTTGAAACCGAGATGTGTGAGTTGTATCTTGCAAATCGGTTGCACATTGATAATATGTAAACGCACCAGTAACTTGGTGTCATAAAACATATTGTTGTGTGTGATTCGGTGAGTGAGTGAAAGCGAGCATTGAATCAAAGTTTATCCGTTCCTTTTATTCAAAGTAGGATAAAAGCGATATCTTTGGGCCCCTCGATGATTTAGTGACAACAAACGTAAATGCTCGGTCGGGCTAGGGCTAATTTGATTTGTTCAATTAGTCAGTCGTCATAAATCAGAAGTCGAGAAATAGTACAAAGAGAATGATTAGAAATCATGTCTTATATGATATCTAGAATGGAGGAATATATGATCCCTTATCTAAAGGACACGCATATCTGATAGGATCAGAGTTGACAGCAGCTTTGGAAAGCTACGATTACAGATCAGGATCTGAAGTCCTACGCAAAATAGTTATTAAACTTATCCAAGTGGGAGACTGTTGGATTAGTGTCTAAGTCCATAACTATTTTGGTATGTACTTGACCCCATGGTGCTTGTCCTTTTGGGTTGCCTTCACCAAAGCAACTTGATAGGATGAATTATGCAGAGAAAGGATTAAATATGATTTATTAATATATTATGAGAATTATATATTAAAGGAGAAATCATATTGTTTAATTAATATTGGTCAAGAATTAATTAGTAATTAGTTTTGTGACTAAAAGAGATTAATTAAATTTAAGGGACTGGAATTGTAATTATAAGATAATTGCAATTTGGGCCATGGATTGCCTTATATAATGAGGTGGACGAATTCTATGGGAAACCCATTAAGAAATCGTCCAAGGCCTTAAGGAATGGAGTCCATGGGTTGCTTAGGGCTTAAGCAACAAGTTTAGGGTTTCCTTGTTAGATAACCCTAATAGCTCCTATATATAGAGATCCCTTATGACTCAAAAACGTGGCTAAGACTAATTCTGGGGTTTCACACATTTTAGGGCAGCCTCCATCCTCTCTCCTCTTCATCCTCTTGCTCTTGGTGTTTGTGAGCCATTAGAGGAGTGACACTTGTGACTCTCAGCTTTCTAAAGTCAATACAAGGAGGAATTGGGATTGTTATTGCTACATAACAATCAAGGTAATATCTTAAACCTAATTATATGTTAATATCAATTTCCATATGCTATAATTAGGGTTTATAGTCTTGGATTCAAAGCATGTACAATAGAGAAACGTAGATCCAAGGTTTAGGGTTTGCATGAGCACATAGGATGTTTTTATGACCAAAACCATCAATTATATGGTAACTAGGATCATAGAGTGTGTTCAAGACTTCACTTGAAACCTAGCAATCCTACATCTTCAGTTCATCTGTACCACTCACTACAGGTGAGTTCGTACCCCTTAATCAATGTTTTAAATGTTTTTAAATGTTTTATGGGGGGATACAAGTAGAATCATGCTAGTTATTATATCAATCACATGTGATTAATAAGCAGCATTCAAATGATTTACTACTCATTAACTGTTTTACCAAACAGTTTCTTCCAATGATTTTCATAAATGTTTTATATGTTTAAAACTCCTTATTAAACTGTTCTTTATACACAATATGTTTCATTTCAATCTCATTTACAATTGCATTTCAAATAAATGTTTCTTCATATTTAAACTGTTTATCAAGCAAATACTTCCAAACCATTTTTATAGGCTGACATCAAGTCGACATTTACTTAGATTGGATTCATGTTCAAAAGTGTTACAAAACTTATTTTATGCTTTTATACTTATCAAATACATTTACTTAAGCTCTGTTATATTTATTATCAATTGCATGTCTATGTATGTATAGTTATATAAGCAATGCTTAAAAAGCTGAAGAAGGCCTTCCCGCCCTATTTCCTATTCGCCCTTGAGATGTGGCCTGGTGGGATATCAGGTACCCATCCAAAGGTCGTTTAAATATTAGTTATATATCATGTGTACATATATACTCGTAAAGGTTCTTCCAGTTCATTCAGTACCCTTGGGTAGCAAGGGTATACTTCCATGTTCATACGTACCAGTTACCTCACTAGTAAGTTACCATAGGGGTTGCACAGGAGGATACTAATACTATTACTAGAACAATGAAACATACAACGACTCAGTTCATTCATTAGTCTATACATGCTAGATAGAGAGGGAACACACATTAGAGCTAGTACATATAGTACATTACTATACATGCTAGATACAGAGAGAACACACATTACAGCTAGTACATACAGTACATTACTGTACATGCTAGATAGAGAGAGAACACATGTTACAGCTAGTACACACAGTACATTACTATACATGCTAGATAGAGAGAGAACACACGTTACAGCTAGCACACGCAGAACGTTTCAGTACACTACTATACTATTACATGATTACGCTTACATGAGTATGTTTACATAGATATGTTTACATGAGTGTGTTTACATATACGATAATAGAACAGACATCACTAGGTGCTATAGCATGGAACGATTTTAGGATCTAACTATACCAATGAATCACAACGCATTGTGATAGTTATATTGGGTATACGCGATCATAGTAATGTGGATGTTCACGGCTTGCAGATAAACAGGGGTCATGTATGGGTCCCAAATCTCTTTGACAGGAGAGCGTCCAGCCTGGGATCTAGCCATCATATTATGACTTATCCCTCAAATAAGGTAAAATAGTACAGAAGTAGTCACTTATTACAAATACTATAGTACTTACAAAAGTACCATAGACTTAAGGTAATTAGTACGGTTGTAGTTCGATACTACACCATAGTACTATTTCATTTTCCCATTACATTCACTTCATGAACATTCACACGATGCACGGTAATGTAGAAACTATATTTTTGGTTAATGATAGTCAGATTGGGAAAATACACACTCTTACAAGAGACACACACACACAGACACCAGATGCCTTGATAGAAGGCTACCCTCAGTAGGAAGCATAGGGCTTTCTAGGATGTTCAAAACGTTTTTATACTTACATTTCACATACGTATAAATATATACATTTCATATACGTACAAATACTTACATTTCCAATACATACAAGTACTTTCATATAAATTAAGACACTAAAATGCTTATGATCTCACCAGCTTTAAAGCTGATACTCTCTTTCAAAATAACTTGTATCCTCAGGTCAATAGTAGACAGGTACCGATGAAAGGTTTAGAGAAGATGGAGCTCGTTCAAGACTCATCTTTCATTTTGATTTATACTTTAGTGTTTATTATAATTTGATAGAACACACTTGTATTAAAATTATATTATTAATGCAATGGATGATGTTGTTGCTTGTTTACTACATTTCATTGTTGTGATACTGTACATGACGTCCTCCGCCCCAGAACGTTTCCGCCGTTCATGGTTTTGGGGTGTGACAATCATATATTCCTCCATTCTAGATATCATATAGATGTGAGACATGGATTTCAATCATTCTCTCTATACAGTTTCCCGATTTCCGATTTATGACAATTGACAACAGACTACATTTGAACACATCAAATTAGTCCCGGCTTGGCCAAGCGCTTAGGTGCCATCACTAAATCATCGAGGGGCCCAAAGATATCGCTTTCATCCTACTTTGGATAAAAGGAACCGTTAAACTTTGATTCAATGATTGCTTGTACTCACTCACAGAATCACACACAACAATATGTTTTATAACACCAAGTTACTGGTGCGTTTACATATTATCAATGTGTAAGCGACTCGCAAGATACAACTCACACATCTTGGTTTCAAGAATATACAATATTATCATCTCACTAATCACTCGTGATACAATTCATGAAGTGATCCAAGTGAGCATGGGTTTAATCCAATGCTCAGATCATATTGATAAGCACTCATGAACGTTGCAGCAAACATTTGCTTATGTCTAATATACTTTATGTAACACCTCGAGATTCAGGTACATTTCTTTCATCCTTGTTCTTTATGGATTGGTCATGTTTAATCCTTGAGTGGAGGTTTTTTTTAGCTAGTGAGTACGCTGGGCGTACCAGAGGGGTACACTGCTCGTACTCATGCGCTTAAATTGGATGCGGTGTCGCCAAGGTATGCTGGGCATACCCAGAGTTACGTCGGGCGTACCCGACCTAGATGCAAAAACCCTAATCCATCTTATGCACTATTTTAAGGGTGCTAAGGCTCATTTCTCAACCTCCATATCAGTGACTGAAACCCTAAAAGAGAGCCCCCGTCGTCCTTAGTGTGTGAGAGTGTTGATTGGAGCTTTTGTGCTTATGTGACTTTTTGAAGGAGAAGGAAAGGAGCTCTTGGAAGCTAAAGCTTGAGGTGCCATTTTGGATCTGAGATCTATAGGGAAAAGGGCTACACTTGGAGGTATAAAGTTCAAAACTTTCCTCATCTTTTGGTTGTTGTTGCATGTGCCATTTCTAGGGCTAAAAACCGCAAAGGTTTATGAGTGTAAAGTGCTCCATGGTCCGAGATCTGTCCCTTTCAGTGGTATTAGTGATTTAGAACCATAAAGTTTCCATCTTGGATGTTATTTTGAGGTCATGCTTGTGTAATAAGCCTTATAGAGTTAAAGGATGCAACATTGTGGGAGTTAGTGACTTGTCCAGCCATGCAAAGGCTTAAAGTCATCAACTTTATGGATTAAGAGGCTTAGATGTGGTCAGATCTAAAATTTGGACGTGGGTCTTAACTGTGTAAGACCTCATGAGCTAAGGGGCTGAAGCAGGGGAGTACGCCGGGCGTAATCCCAGTACGCGCCGCGTACTAGGTGGCGTTCCCCGATTCTGAGATGCGGCCGGGTACGCTCAGCGTACACATCTGGTACGCGCGTCATAACCCGGAAAGTTGAGTTTTGGTTGACTTTTAGGGTATGGTCTTTGTGGGGCCTTTTGAGTCATGAGAGGGGTAAAATGGTCTTTTACCCTTTTGAGGGTGTCATAAGAGAGCATAGTCTTGCTTTTGAGAGTTATATTAAATAGATTATTTATTTCATATGATTAGGCGGAGGCTAGGCCAGCGTTACCAAGTCAGAGATTTACCGAGATACCCGATGTGAGTCTTCTCACTATACTTTACCTAGTGTGGTAATAGGGTTACATGACAGAGTGCAATAGAGTTATATGCCAGTGTATTTGCATGTTATTTATGTGTTGTGATTTATTGTGATATGTGATATGCATGATTTAGAGTTACAGAGTTGGGACTTTCGGGTCCCTAGAGTTAGGGCCAGAGGGCCCACAGAGAGTTGGGGCTGGAGGGCCCCACTGAGACACATTGACCAGAGGGTCAACAGAGTTACAGCCTTGAGTGGCTATTATGTGTTAGAGTGGTATTTTGGGGAACTCACTAAGCTTATGTTTACAGTGTTACGTGTTATGTGTTTCAGGTACCAGTGATGATCGCGAGAAGGCGCCGGCTTGATTCGCACACATACATGGATTTTATTTATTTGATCTTGGGAGATATTTGTGAAACAAAAGACATGATACTTTGACATTTTATGAATGAATGAATATGTGAAAAATGTGTTTGAAAATGCGAAAAATTGTTTTAATTTTTACGGTGTTACAATTTGATATCAGAGCCTTCTTTTGAGGGATTCGGGTGCACCTTCGGGCATATCTGAACTCAAACCGACGATTTGAGGAAATTTTGATAATAAAACAAGTTTTCAAAAGAAGAACTTACGAGACAAACAGAGCAGAGTCGTGTGTACGAACAGCCAACGCCCGAACGGTGATTTCCCAAAATACCATTACTATAAGTGTTATAAGATATGATGTGATATGTTATATGATGAGCTATGCTATGCATGCTAGAGTAGACTAGGTATTCTTATTAGGACTAGAGTGGCCTGTTATGTGATGCCTGAGTCTAGGAGTCTTGCTGCTAGGAATACTTCAGAGTGTTTAGGTAGCAGTGAGGAGGTTGTGAGAGATCTTCTTGCTAGTATCATATGATTAGAGAGAGTAGAGTGGCCTGATATGTGATGTCTGAGTCTAGGAGTCTTTGAACATCCTTCTTGCATAAAAGTTTCTAATCTAGACATAGATTCTCAATATCCAACTCATAGTATTGAAACATTTCCATACTTGCCATATGACAACTCATTATTAATAGAATCTTATCTATTCATAATAATGTCGATATGTTCCATCAAATATCATACTTCCAACTACTCACAAGCGACCAATCCTTAGCGAGCTTTGGATCGTCCTTTGATAGTTGTTTAATTATCTTAGTCAAAAACCGATTCTTGTCCTTTTTCCCTCTTAATGCGCCAGACATTTGGAAAAATTTTAGAATGGTCAAATATTATAGCATGGTCAATTGATCCTTTACCCGAAGCGTATGGGACACGATGCATAAAGATCTGATACTTTATCAATCTTATGCAATAATATTTTATGTGCCACGTTCTCATAATTCGAACTATGCCATAATCATAATAGAAATTTGAAAGCACACTATGTATCCTTGACTAAATTGATTAACATTCCACAACCTAAGCCTTTAGATTTGAAATGAAGCATAATATTCTCTCCCTTAATTATAGCAAAACAACTATTCAACCCTTACGAATTTGCAAAGTATAACTCTTGTTTTCTATAATTAATATTGCTAATCTTGCAATACTTGTCTTAATAATCATACAAGCACAACTTTTATGCTACCACTATCATGATGATTATTATCATATAAACATAACACTTATGCTCCCACTAGCTTTGACATGTATTTAGAAAACAACTAAACTTCTAGAAAACAATACCTATTGAATTTCTTAAGTTCATATTTCTAATACCTAATGCTTTGATAATCTTTTATCTAAGCTTCTTAATCTTATACACATTTGCCTTAGCTAGCTCATATGTGTGTCTAAACAATTCAGACTAATTGCCAAATCTCACAATTCGGATTATGGAAAGGGATACCGTAACCATAATCGAATTTGAGAATACAATTTCACAACCACTATCTTCTTAAAATCTCTCTTAGTGAAAGCATTTCCTTACAGTAATCTTCATGAAGGAGGGAATCTTATGACACTTAGATTTTAGTGGTGTATGTGTTCCTATCCATACAAATTTGTCAAAACCAAAGTTTGCGACAAATCCAAACTCATATGGACCAAACATTCTCAATCTTGATCTCTTGCCTTATGGTTACACGGGTGCCCACCATGTTTTCCAAGTAGTTAAGCAGCTCACCCTTTTCTATCAATGTACTTTTCATTGATCAAAGTGCTTGCCTTTTATGCATTCAAATGAGAACTCATAGAACTCACATGCATAATTAACTTAATTGGAACCGCACAAAAACAAGATAGTGTCACCACGATAGGTTGTAAACCTCAAGTCGTGTGCTAGTGATGATCGATAAGGTTTATTCTTGATTAGTTCTTGAAACTTTTCAAGACCATTAGGACTCCCACTGACTCCTTGACATATAAGATTCTCTTGTCAATAAACATTTCTTGACAAAAAAATATTCAAGAGTTAGTGTAGCTTTTATCAAGACAAAACACTTCACAAAATTGGTCCTAGTCGGTATTTGTCTTATCTAAGACATCATAACTTTCCAATTTCAAATGTACAAGAATAAAAAAAACTTTTTCAAATTCCACATTTGATGAATGTTATAAACATTCTTAAAACTTGTCACTCAATGTCATAATCTTAACTCTAAGACTTGTTTTGGAACGAAGTATGATTGACTTCTTGATTTAACCATTTCTTCAATTCTTGATTCCTCTTCTCAAACATACAATTGTACAAAGACTCACTTAGAGGATCAAGAAGATAGAAAGATACATTTAGGGTCTGACTGCTCCGACCCAAGGAAATGTGATGTCTTCTAACCCAGCCACATTCGATAGTGCTAAACGCTTGGCTCAGCAACTCATCGATCATGGAGTCCGCCACAACATAAAAGTCCCTATTCCCGAGCCATCCAGGGAAGAGGACTATAATCAGAAGTTGGAGAACAAGAGGAAGAAGAAGAGAACAACACAACACACCCCACAAGAGCAACCAGCGAGTACTATGTACGCCGCTACGACGCCTACTGCTTCAGCACCTGCCAGTCGATATGTTGGAAACCTTCGGAAATGTGGAAAATGCAATTTCCACCACACCGGAGTATGCTGAGAAATGCAGTGTCTGAACTACCATAGAAAAGGACACACCGTCCGTTACTGCCGGGCACCAGCTCAACCGATCTCCCAAGTCCTCAGAACTGAAGAAAACCAAGCCTGCTATGGCTGTGGTGAGACTGGAAACCGTCAGAAGGACTGCCCAATAATAAGGAACTCAGGCGCGGATGGACACATTCTGATGATCACCACAAGAGAATATACCCCGGAGTCGTCGACGAGTAGTGGTACGTTTTCAAAATAATAATTACTTTTAAAATTAATTTATATTCATAGAAGATTAAAATTTGGGGATGACACTTAGAAGTAACTATAACAACTCACATGTTGAAATAGGTCATAGTATCCAAGAGAACTAAAAGATCCCTTAGAGAAGATATTATGGCTCACCATATACATCAGGGTTGTGCGCAACTAAGATGTTGCAAAATTAGAGTGAGTGACTCCGTTTAGGTCCCATTTCCTTAATGGGTTGAGGATTTGAGGCAGAGATACTCAGTCGACTGCCTGGCTCACCTTAAGTATTTACAACTTGTATATGATGGGCGATGGTAGTGGTACCATGGGGGATCATGGTATAAAAGTATCCCTTCAGTTAGTAAAGAACTTTTATTTATACGTATGCGCACTTAGTGGTACGATACATAGGAGTGTTAACATCAAATAGAAAATAGGAAACACGAGAACAAGTTACAAGGAGTACATTGTTGAACATACTAGGAGTACAGTACCAAGCATACCAGCGATACATCATCATTTATCAAACGTTTCTTTCATTTGACCAAAACTTTGTACAATATAGAGTCTGTTGTTCTCTTTCGTCATGAGTTGGCGTGGTCCTCACCATACTGAGTTCATATGTTTCTATCACCTTGATCGACAAGTTCTCGAAAGCTTTCATCATTCGTATCGAAAGTCCGACCTGAATCAAAAATTTTATCTTTCGCATTCTAAACCCCTGAAGTACTCGTGCAAAGAGTACTTTGTCCTCCGAAGCCTTATAGTTAGATGTTTGCAGACCGTCACGAAATACCACTCGTCCAGCAGACCATGTTTGAGCACAGAGACTATGGACGAATACAACCCGCCTATTATTATTTAGTGTATACGTTAGGGTGATATATGAGTATGATTACGCAGATCTAGTATGTGTGTTTCCGCCCTATCTCATGTACTCATTGGGTTGTGGACCTGGGTTAAGTTGCACATCCGACAGTCCTACTAATCCTAATTATATGCGGCTTGTATACACGAGGTAATTGTTAGATTAATGTCTAAATCCATAACTATAATTGGTAAGACTTGACCCGACCCGGCATGGTCCATTTGGGTTGCATACCATCATGCACTTGGATAGACTATAATGAGAGAAATAAGACACTTATGGTTATTAATATATTATAAGTTCTAGTATATTAATAATAAGAATAATAAGATTATTTAATTAGTATTGATCAAGAATTAATCTAGGATTAATTAAGTGATCAAAAGAAGACTAATTAAATATATGGGTTGATTGTGTAAATCATCCATACTTGTATAGTGGGCTAATGCTCCATGGATAATCAAGTTGGGCTAAAACCCATAGGATGGTCCATGGATTCTCCATGGTGTATTTGTACCCATGGATCATGGAAATGAAAGGCCATGTCAATTAGGGTTTACATGGTGTAAGCCTAACTATATAAGCATCTTATTCTTGACCAAATCGGCGACTAGTGTGAGAGCCTCAAAGGGCTAGCCGATTTCATGAGTTGTAGAATTCTCTCAAGTTATTCTAAGTGTTTTGGTGATTGTGATTCCATTTGAGGCTTCCACACTATTGGGGCTAGGCACTCAAGCTTCATGAAGACTTTCTACATCAAAGAGGTATGTATTCTATCTTGTTACACTCATTGCTTTGTATGGTAGATTAGGATAATACCTTAGATGTTCTTATTTGCATGTATAATAGAGAAAACATAGATCCAAGGTATTTAGGGTTGCATGTACACTTAGGAGTGTTAGAATGCTCAAAACCCAACAGTGGTATCAGAGCCTAGGCTTGTTTTCTAATATACTTGATGCAAATTGCTGAAAAATGCTGAAAAACTCGATTTTCTGGCTTTCTGGGCACTGGACTCACCGAGTCCACTGATGAACTCACCGAGTCCATGAGTAAAATCATCCTACTCGCCGAGTAGGTTCATGCACTCGCCGAGTAGGAGCCCCAGACAGCATATATTCGACTTTTTTGGCTAGAAATGGACTAGGAACATTACCCTAAGTTGTTTTTGGACTTATAAACTTCTTTTAGATGTGGTAATGTTCATGCTAATCCATTTTCAAAGATAATTGTCAATAGATTCATGTTTTGTATTAGTTTAAAGTGTTAGACTAATTACATGGAAAAGTTTGATTTGAATTATCTTGTTCTTATGAGTTGCTAAGATTAATGAAAAAGTTGAGTGAAATAGTTGTTTTCAATCCAAATTAATCTAAGAGTTGATTCTAAAATGTGTTTTTGTAACTTGTCCTCAAGTTATATGAAAAGTCACATTTAAGTTTCATAAAACTCATAAAAGTTGGCAATGGTTACAAAAGATGAAGAGTCTTGTCCTTAAGTTATGGAGGTTCAAGAGTCACTTCATTAATAAATAAATAAATAAATTGTAACCTTAATTAATTTCATAAGTTATAAAATAAAGAAAAGTAATTCTTTTATTAGTTTAAAGTCTTCCATAACTTGTCCTCAAGTTATGGAACTTGAAGAGTTTTTGGATTAAAACTACTTTAAACACATAAGTTATGGAATTAATTAGTTTTGAATAGTTTCAAAACTTGCCCTCAAGTTTTGGAATTTGTAAAGTTTTCTCTTATGAATACTTTAATTCCAAGTTAGCCCTTAAAATTTTAAAAGTTAAAATTCAACCCTTATACTTTATAATATTATAAGTTAATAATATATATATATATATATATATATATATATATATATATATATATATATATATATATATATATATATATATATATATATATATGTATAAGAGTAAAGTCAGTCTTACCGCTAGTACGCCTCATTCACGAAGCCGGTCTATAAGGTGGGTATAAGATTGTTGTCTATAAAATGGCAACTTAATGGGTGTCCACTCTCACCCACCGCTTGCTTGACCGGTGGAGGGTCGTTAGCCGAACGGGTTTGACAGGACTATAATTCTCCCTTCATTAAAAGTATTAATGATAAATGCTAAGTAACTAAACTCTGAATAATACCAAATCATAGTTACTTAGGAAAAATGTGAATAAGGTGCTAATCCATGAAATTACACTTTGCACTTTGTTTAAGTCGGTTAGTGGAGCGTGTGTGGTTAACCGGCACACTAACTATTGGATTAATGTCTAAGTCCATAACTATAATTGGTAAGACTTGACCCGACCCGGCATGGCCCATTTGGGTTGCATACCATCATGCACTTGGATAGACTATAATGAGAGAAATAAGACACTTATGGTTATTAATATATTATAAGTTCTAGTATATTAATAATAAGAATAATAAGATTATTTAATTAGTATTGATCAAGAATTAATCTAGGATTAATTAAGTGATCAAAAGAAGACTAATTAAATATATGGGTTGATTGTGTAAATCATCCATACTTGTATAGTGGGCTAATGCTCCATGGATAATCAAGTTGGGCTAAAACCCATAGGATGGTCCATGGATGCTCCATGGTGTATTTGTACCCATGGATCATGGAAATGAAAGGCCATGTCAATTAGGGCTTACATGGTGTAACCCTAACTATATAAGCATCTTATTCTTGATCAAATCGGTCACTAGAGTGTGAAGTAAAAGGGCTAGCCGATTTCATGAGTTGTAGAATTCTCTCAAGTTATTCTAAGTGTTTTGGTGATTGTGATTTCATTTGAGGCTTCCACACTATTGGGGCTAATCTCTTAAAGCTTGAAGACTTTCTACATCAATTAAGAGGTATGTATTCTATCTTGTTACATTTATTGTTTTGTATGCTAGATTAGGATAATACCTTGGAAGTTCTTATTTGCATGTATAATAGAGAAAACATAGATCCAAGGTATTTAGGGTTGCATGTACACTTAGGAGTGTTAGAATGCTCAAAACCCAACAGTGGTATCAGAGCCTAGGCTTGTTTTCTTGTTATACCTGCAATAGAAGCCGAAAAAACGAATTTGGTGCTGTCTGATCATCAGACTCGGCGAGTCCATCAGAGGACTCGGCGAGTCCATGCCTAAAATGTGATCAATTCGATCCAACTCGCCGAGTTGGTTCATGCACTCGACGATTTGGACCCCCAAACAGCATATTTTCGAGTTTTTTTGGCTAGAAATGGACTAGGAACATTACCCTAAGTTGTTTTTGAACTTATAAACTTGTTTTTGATGTGGTAATGTTCATGCTAATCCATTTTCAAAGATAATTGTCAATAGATTCATGTTTTGTATTAGTTTAAGGTTTAGACTAATTACATGAAAAAATTTGATTTGCATTATCTTGTACTTATGAGTTGCTTAGATTAATAGAAAAGTTAATTGAAATAGTTGTTTTCAATCCATTTTAATCTAAGAGTTGAGTATAAAATGTGTTTGTGTAACTTGTCCTCAAGTTACATGAAGAGTCACATTAAAGACTCATAAAACTCATAATAGTTGGCAATGGTTACAAAATGAAGAGTCTTGTGTCATTGAATAATTTTTATGACTCCATAACTTGTCCTCAAGTTATGGAAGTTCAAGAGTCACTTCATTAAAGAAAAATATGTAACCATAATTAAATCCATAAGTTATAAAATAAAGAAAAGGTTAGTTCTTTTATTAGTTTAAAGTCTTCCATAACTTGTCCTCAAGTTATGGAACTTGAAGAGTTTTTGGATTAAAACTACTTTAAACACATAAGTTATGGAATTAATTAGTTTTGAATAGTTTCAAAACTTGCCCTCAAGTTTTGGAATTTGTAAAGTTTTCTCTTATGAATACTTTAATTCCAAGTTAGCCCTTAAAATTTTAAAAGTTAAAATTCAACCCTTATACTTTATAATATTATATGTTAATAATATATATATATATATATATATATATATATATATATATATATATATATACATATATATATATATATATATATATATATATATATATATATATATGTATAAGAGAAAAGTCAGTCGTACCGCTAGTACGCCTCATTCACGAAGCCGGTCTATAAGGTGGGTATAAGGTTGTTGCCTATAAAATGGCAACTTAATGGGTGTCCACTCTCACCCACCGCTTGCTTGACCGGTGGAGGGTCGTTAGCCGAACGGGTTTGACAGGACTATAATTCTCCCTTCATTAAAAGTATTAATGATAAATGCTAAGTAACTAAACTCTTAATAATACCCAATCATAGTTACTTAGGAAAAATGTGAATAAGGTGCTAATCCATGAAATTACACTTTGCACTTTGTTTAAGTCGGTTAGTGGAGCGTGTGTGGTTAACCGGCACACTAACTGTTGGATTAATGTCTAAGTCCATAACTATAATTGGTAAGACTTGACCCGACCCGGCATGGCCCATTTGGGTTGCATACCATCATGCACTTGGACAGACTATAATGAGAGAAATACGACACTTATGGTTATTAATATATTATAAGTTCTAGTATATTAATAATAAGAATAATAAGATTATTTAATTAGTATTGATCAAGAATTAATCTAGGATTAATTAAGTGATCAAAAGAAGACTAATTAAATATATGGGTTGATTGTGTAAATCATCCATACTTGTATAGTGGGCTAATGCTCCATGGATAATCAAGTTGGGCTAAAACCCATAGGATGGTCCATGGATGCTCCATGGTGTATTTGTACCCATGGATCATGGAAATGAAAGGCCATGTCAATTAGGGCTTACATGGTGTAACCCTAACTATATAAGCATCTTATTCTTGATCAAATCGGTCACTAGAGTGTGAAGTAAAAGGGCTAGCCGATTTCATGAGTTGTAGAATTCTCTCAAGTTATTCTAAGTGTTTTGGTGATTGTGATTCCATTTGAGGCTTCCACACTATTAGGGCTAATCTCTTAAAGCTTGAAGACTTTCTACATCAATTAAGAGGTATGTATTCTATCTTGTTACATTTATTGTTTTGTATGCTAGATTAGGATAATACCTTGGAAGTTCTTATTTGCATGTATAATAGAGAAAACATAGATCCAAGGTATTTAGGGTTGCATGTACACTTAGGAGTGTTAGAATGCTCAAAACCCAACAGTGGTATCAGAGCCTAGGCTTGTTTTCTTGTTATACCTGCAATAGAAGCTGAAAAAACGAATTTGGTGCTGTCTGATCATCAGACTCGGCGAGTCCATCAGAGGACTCGGCGAGTCCATGCCTAAAATGTGATCAATTCGATCCAACTCGCCGAGTTGGTTCATGCACTCGACGATTTGGACCCCCAAACAGCATATTTTCGAGTTTTTTTGGCTAGAAATGGACTAGGAAGATTACCCTAAGTTGTTTTTGAACTTATAAACTTGTTTTTGATGTGGTAATGTTCATGCTAATCCATTTTCAAAGATAATTGTCAATAGATTCATGTTTTGTATTAGTTTAAGGTTTAGACTAATTACATGAAAAAATTTGATTTGAATTATCTTGTACTTATGAGTTGCTTAGATTAATAGAAAAGTTAATTGAAATAGTTGTTTTCAATCCATTTTAATCTAAGAGTTGAGTATAAAATGTGTTTGTGTAACTTGTCCTCAAGTTACATAGAAGAGTCACATTAAAGACTCATAAAACTCATAATAGTTGGCAATGGTTACAAAATGAAGAGTCTTGTGTCATTGAATAATTTTTATGACACCATAACTTGTCCTCAAGTTATGGAAGTTCAAGAGTCACTTCATTAAAGAAAAATATGTAACCATAATTAAATCCATAAGTTATAAAATAAAGAAAAGGTTAGTTCTTTTATTAGTTTAAAGTCTTCCATAACTTGTCCTCAAGTTATGGAACTTGAAGAGTTTTTGGATTAAAACTACTTTAAACACATAAGTTATGGAATTAATTAGTTTTGAATAGTTTCAAAACTTGCCCTCAAGTTTTGGAATTTGAAAAGTTTTCACTTATGAATACTTTAATTCCAAGTTAGCCCTTATAATTTTAAAAGTTAAAATTCAACCCTTATACTTTATAATATTATAAGTTAATAATATATATATATATATATATATATATATATATATATATATATATATATATATATGTATAAGAGTAAAGTCAGTCTTACCGCTAGTACGCCTCATTCACGAAGCCGGTCTATAAGGTGGGTATAAGATTGTTGTCTATAAAATGGCAACTTAATGGGTGTCCACTCTCACCCACCGCTTGCTTGACCGGTGGAGGGTCGTTAGCCGAACGGGTTTGACAGGACTAGAATTCTCCCTTCATTAAAACTATTAATGATAATACTAAGTAACTAAACTCTTAATAATACCCAATCTTAGTTACTTAGGAAAAATGTGAATAAGGTGCTAAGCCATGAAATTACACTTTACACTTTGTCTAAGTCGTTAGTGGAGCGTGTGAGGTTAACCGGCACACCAACTTGGACTTAACAAGGTAGGTAAAGGGTGACTTAATGTTTATCATAGTATCGATGGAGCGTGTGTGGTTAACCGGCACATCGATTGAGGGGTAAACACTTAAGGGTACCAAGTAATTTGCATGGTTACTTCACACCTTGTTTTGTGATCCTCGGCATCCCGGTCACAAAACCTGAAGGGCACACTCGAGATTGAAACATGCCTTTGAACAGTTCAATGAATCTCAAAGATCTAGGAGTTTCAAAACCAATTAAAACCTAATAATACATTTCGTTTATCTTGGTGGAAATTGGTGAATCGTCATTCACCTACCTTCAAATATTTTATAGCTTGGATTACGGCATACCTCTTCTAAGTTATAAAATAGTTTGTTGGGTCCTAGCCTTAATATTTCATATTGGGTGTCATATTAAGGACTTTAAATCAACTATCTTGAATATCTCCCAAAAGATGTCTGTAATAGACACCTATGATCTTCCCAAATCTCTTGACACAAGGTTTCCTAAACGAAGATGATGTCCTTTGGAAATCATACTTCTTTCACCTCCTCCAATTATTCTCCCCAACCCATAAGTTTTTGAAAAAGTTTAAGGTCACTCAAGCCCTATTGGCAAGGCAAGGTCTAGGTGTGGTCACATCTTGGAGATGTAGTCACATATTGACAAGCCGGGAGAGTTGGGTGTCAAAGTCTTGAGAAAGTTGGTGGTTCAATCACTTTCTAAGTCATATAGTGAGTTCCTTTGGGACACCTATGAAACAGACTATGACAAGACCCTTAATGATCTTATCTATTTGTTAAGATCAACTTCCTTAAAACTTGATGGACATTGACAATAGTGACACAGGAAATCCAGAAAAGCTCTCTCTTCCCAGTGGTAAGGGATCGGCCATAGTCAACTCGTTTGACCAAATGGTAAAGAGAAAAGCTAAGTCTGTGATAGTCTCGTGTACCATTATCAAAGGGTCCGTATGTTTATATTGCCAAAGAAAGGAGCATTGGTTGCGAAGCTGCCAAATTTACCTAAGGATGTTAAAGTAAATAAGTTTGACTCTACTTCAGGTAAAGTCCACTATCTGACTCTGTTAAGTTTCTATTCTGAGATTCCTAATACATGATGTGACTAGGTCACATGGTGATGTTTTAAGAATCAAAGAAAAGTGAAGAAACTTAAAGAAAGAATATGCTGAATCTGATCGCGTAGATGGTTTTCTATCGTGTAGTTTGAAGATCGGATTCTTGAGCTACTTCTTAGGAGTTATGAGTTATTGCGTAGGAATAGATAACAACAAGTTTTCATATGGATTGTAAGGATAAGTTTTTCCGCAAAAAGTTTTAAAATAAAAGGAAATTTTTGATTTTATTTATTTTAAAATATCCTTACAATGGCATTTGAGGAAAAATTGTTGCTTATATGATTCCATTAAGAGCAAGAATGGAAATATGAAATTGATTCTTTCATTTGTGGTAATGTCTAAATTTACCAAATAAGGAAAGATTCTCATCACCCATGTTTCAATTGGACCGGAACTTGGAATCATGCAAGTTGTATAGCATGATGAATGAGAACTTTCAAGTATTGGAAAATTAAGACTAATTACTTGTTCACATGGATGTGTGAGTCAAGTGAAAGACTAAGGGATCGAGTACACATTCTTGTGCACTGGTCAAGTCCACCATAAAAGATTGATTAAACTATTCGTCATAGTTTACAAAAGATCAGTAAATATGATTATACTTACAAGCTTAAGTGTAACTCTGATACATTGGAAAATGGTTTCAATGTATGACAGAGCGAATAAGAAGAATCAAATTAGGCAGAAGGATAAAAGTTTCTCAAATCTGAAAAGATGGGAGAGTACTTTAGTATCAGTTTTTTGTGATCATCTTAATGATTAAGAAACCATAGCACAATTAGTTCTCTAAGGAAGTCTTAGTGCATTCTTATGACTAAGAAGAGGAATCTTGAATTGTTGAAATGGTTAAATCAAGAAGATGAGTCATACTTCTTCCAATACAAGACTTAGAGTCATACTCCAAGATTGTATTTTGAGTGACATGTCTTAAAGAAGGTTTAAAACACTTTTCAAATGTAAGAGTAAAAGTTTTCTACTCTTGTACATTTGAAATTGGTAAGTTGTGATGTTTTGGATAAAACAAAGACCAACTTAGGCCAATTGTGTGAAGTGTTTATCTTGATTAGAATCCGCACTATCTCTTGGATGTTTAACAAGGGAGTCTTATATGTCAAGAGGACAGTGGGAGTCTTAAAGATCTTGAAAGTCTCAAGAAATAATCAAGAATAAAACCTGAAGTTCTTCACTAGCACACGACTTGAGGTTTATAACCTATCGTGTTGACATATCTGTGCCCATTCCAGTTAAAGTTGGCTTTGCATATGAGTTCTTAGAGTTCTCAGTTTGTTGCATAACAACATGGAAGCAATGGCAGGCCCTTGAGCTGCCAGGTGGCAAGAAGTTAAGATTGAGTTCAAACCATATGGTTTTGGATTTGTCATTATCTGTGTCTTGTGATTATGGTCTTGACAAATTCATATGGGTAGGAACTCATACACCAAATAAATCTAAGTGTCATAAGGTTTCTCTCCGATTCATGAAAATGATGGTGAGGAAACACTTTCACTAAGTAGATTTTATGTACATAGCAATTGTGATATTTGCATTCTCAAAGTCGTTAGTGGAGCGTGTGTGGTTTACCGGCACACTAACCTGGACTTGTGAGAAGTGGCAAAAAGGTCTAACCATTATGATTACGGCATACCTCTTCATAACTGTTTAGACACACAAGTGTGCTATCTAAGGGAAGGTGTATGATTTTTGATAAAGTTTTATCAAAACAATCTAGTATCAGAAATCTGAACTTTGGTAAGAAAGTCAATGAAGTATTGATTTCTAGAAGTCCAGCTGATTTCTGAGTACATGTCAAAGCTAGTGGGAGCATAAGTGTTATGCTAATAATCATCATGTTAGTGGGAGCATGATAATTATGATAAGTATTGCAAGTTAGCAATGTTAATTATAGAAAACAAAAAGTTTTCAATTCGTGAGGTTGCAGGGGTTGGAAAAGTTGTTTTGCTATAATTAAGGGAGAGGAAATTATACTTCATCTCAAATCTATAAGATTAGATCGTGAGGTTTTAATCATTTAGTCAAGGATATATATGAATTTCATGTTGGAATGGCTCAACATAAGGAAATTTTGTATATGAGTCCATTATTTGCGTTCTAAAATTCGATTATGATTACGGCATCCCTTTTCATAATCTGAATTATGAGAACTTGGCAAATTGAAATGGAAATATTATAGGAAAAGACTGGTTTAGTCTTTATGTAAGACATCATGAATCGTGTCCCATATGCTTCGGATATAGGATCGATTCATGTGCTATATTCATCCGTTCTAAAATTTTCCAAATGCCTAGGGCATTAAGAAGGGAAAAGATTTAAAACTGGATATGACTAAAAGGATTAAACAATTGTCGAGGACAATCTAAGGTTTACCAAAGATTGGTTACTCTAGGACAGTTGGAAGTATAGTGATAATTCTGGAAGGACCATATTGACATAATTTGTAAGGAGGCAACTCTTGTTCAGAAGTGATAGTCAAAATGGAATCTGGAAATGTTTCAAAGTTAGAATTTTCAATCTGTGTAAGATTAAGGAAACTTAATGCAAGAAGGATGTTTCCAAGGAGTTGATCTCCTTTGGAATGCTCTGTAATGTTTGTTGTCAAGTCTTTCTGACTTTGTGCATAATCATTACAAGAAGATCAATGCATATAAGTTTAGAATCTAACAGATTTCAGTAAATGGCATGAATTTGGAATTCTTGCATTTGCAGTAAGGATTTGGGAGTGTGAAAAGAGAATCATTGAAGTTATGTTCAATTGATCTAGTTCACAAAGTAAAGATCATAGACAAACATAGTATGCATACTTGGTGTGTGGCATGACTAGTGTTTAAGAAAACATAGTGTACATGCTTGGAGCATGGGACAACTATTGTTTTAAATTCAAGAATAAAGTTGATAGCTGAAACAGTATACAATGAATAATGTGTAATCATATGGTGATAAATAAAAGGTGTTTTATTTATGTTCAAAGAGTTGATACCATATTGGATACAATTATTATTGTGTTTCACTTTGCATGTTTTGACTTCCCGAATAAACTAGGTTATTCTTCCGGAATGACTAAGTTATTCAAACCATCCACAGCCGGTCATATGTTGGAAGTAGATATGAATTAAGACTGTCATGATGGGTTGTAGAGGTCTAAGGTGTTGGACAAGGCTACAACAATCATGAGTGCTCATAAGTTCTGAGTATTGGATTCAACCCGCGCTCATTGGAATCACTTCATGGATTTTATCAAGAGTGATCATGAGACGATAATATCTTATATTCTTCAAACCTAGAGATATGAGTTGTTACTATGAGTTGATAGTACATTGATTGCACGTAAACGCATACGGTAACTCGGTGTTATAAAACGTGCCTTTGTGTATGATTCAACAAGTAGTAGAACAAGCCATATGAGTCGAAGTTTATCCGTTCCTTTTACCTTCGGGATAAAAGCGATATCTGTGGGACCCTCGATGATTTGATGATGACAAATGGAAGTGCACGGCCGGGCCAGGACTGATTTGATTTGTTCAATTAGTCAGTCGTCATAAATCGCAAATCGGGAAACAACAAATGGACAAAGAGAATGATTATAATCCATGTCTCAGTCCATATGATATCTTGAATGGAGGAATATATGATCCCTTATCTAATGGACAAGTCATTGACAAAGGTCAGAGTTCATCTACAAGGTCAAAGTTCGACATAAGCTTTTGAGAGCTACGATTGCCAGTTAGGTTTGAAGTCATACGCAATAATAGTTTTAGACTTATCCAAGTGGGAGACTGTTGGATTAATGTCTAAGTCCATAACTATAATTGGTAAGACTTGACCCGACGCGGCATGGTCCATTTGGGTTGCATACCATCATGCACTTGGATAGACTATAATGAGAGAAATAAGACACTTATGGTTACTAATATATTATAAGTTCTAGTATATTAATAATAAGAATAATAAGATTATTTAATTAGTATTGATCAAGAATTAATCTAGGATTAATTAAGTGATCAAAAGAAGACTAATTAAATATATGGGTTGATTGTGTAAATCATCCATACTTGTATAGTGGGCTAATGCTCCATGGATAATCAAGTTGGGCTAAAACCCATAGGATGGTCCATGGATTCTCCATGGTGTATTTGTACCCATGGATCATGGAAATGAAAGGCCATGTCAAATAGGGTTTACATGGTCTAAGCCTAACTATATAAGCATCTTATTCTTGACCAAATCGGCGACTAGTGTGAGAGCCTCAAAGGGCTAGCCGATTTCATGAGTTATAGAATTCTCTCAAGTTATTCTAAGTGTTTTGGTGATTGTGATTCCATTTGAGGCTTCCACACTATTGGGGCTAGGCACTCAAGCTTCATGAAGACTTTCTACATCAAAGAGGTATGTATTCTATCTTGTTACACTCATTGCTTTGTATGCTAGATTAGGATAATACCTTGGATGTTCTTATTTGCATGTACAATAGAGACAACATAGATCCAAGGTATTTAGGGTTGCATGTACACTTAGCAGTGTTAGAATGCTCAAAACCCAATAGTGGTATCAGAGCCTAGGCTTGTTTTCTATTATACTTGATGCAAATTGCTGAAAAATGCTGAAAAACTCTATTTTCTGGCTTTCTGGGCACTGGACTCGCCGAGTCCACTTATGAACTCGCCGAGTCCATGAGTAAAATCATCCTACTCGCCGAGTAGGTTGATGCACTCTCCGAGTAGGAGCCCTAGACAGCATATATTCGACTTTTTTGGCTAGAAATGGACTAGGAACATTACCCTAAGTTGTTTTTGGACTTATAAACTTGTTTTAGATGTGGTAATGTTCATGCTAATCCATTTTCAAAGATAATTGTCAATAGATTCATGTTTTGTATTAGTTTAAAGTGTTAGACTAATTACATGGAAAAGTTTGATTTGAATTATCTTGTTCTTATGAGTTGCTACGATTAATGAAAAAGTTGACTGAAATAGTTGTTTTCAATCGAAATTAATCTAAGAGTTGATTCTAAAATGTGTTTTTGTAACTTGTCCTCAAGTTATATGAAAAGTCACATTTAAGTTTCATAAAACTCATAAAAGTTGGCAATGGTTACAAAAGATGAAGAGTCTTGTCCTTAAGTTATGGAGGTTCAAGAGTCACTTCATTAATAAATAAATAAATAAAGTGTAACCTTAATTAATTTCATAAGTTATAAAATAAAGAAAAGTAATTCTTTTATTAGTTTAAAGTCTTCCATAACTTGTCCTCAAGTTATGGAACTTGAAGAGTTTTTGGATTAAAACTACTTTAAACACATAAGTTATGGAATTAATTAGTTTTGAATAGTTTCAAAACTTGCCCTCAAGTTTTGGAATTTGTAAAGTTTTCTCTTATGAATACTTTAATTCCAAGTTAGTCCTTAAAATTTTAAAAGTTAAAATTCAACCCTTATACTTTATAATATTATAAGTTAATAATATATATATGTATAAGAGAAAAGTCAGTGTTACCGCTAGTACGCCTCATTCACGAAGCCGGTCTATAAGGTGGGTATAAGGTTGTTGCCTATAAAATGGCAACTTAATGGGTGTCCACTCTCACCCACCGCTTGCTTGACCGGTGGAGGGTCGTTAGCCGAACGGGTTTGACAGGACTATAATTCTCCCTTCATTAAAAGTATTAATGATAAATGCTAAGTAACTAAACCCTTAATAATACCCAATCTTAGTTACTTAGGAAAAATGTAAATAAGGTGTTAATCCATGAAATTACACTTTGCACTTTGTTTAAGTCGGTTAGTGGAGCGTGTGTGGTTAACCGGCACACTAACTGTTGGATTAATGTCTAAGTCCATAACTATAATTGGTAAGACTTGACCCGACCCGGCATGGCCCATTTGGGTTGCATACCATCATGCACTTGGATAGACTATAATGAGAGAAATAAGACACTTATGGTTATTAATATATTATAAGTTCTAGTATATTAATAATAAGAATAATAAGATTATTTAATTAGTATTGATCAAGAATTAATCTAGGATTAATTAAGTGATCAAAAGAAGACTAATTAAATATATGGGTTGATTGTGTAAATCATCCATACTTGTATAGTGGGCTAATGCTCCATGGATAATCAAGTTGGGCTAAAACCCATAGGATGGTCCATGGATGCTCCATGGTGTATTTGTACCTATGGATCATGGAAATGAAAGGCCATGTCAATTAGGGCTTACATGGTGTAACCCTAACTATATAAGCATCTTATTCTTGATCAAATCGGTCACTAGAGTGTGAAGTAAAAGGGCTAGCCGATTTCATGAGTTGTAGAATTCTCTCAATTTATTCTAAGTGTTTTGGTGATTTTGATTCCATTTGAGGCTTCCACACTATTGGGGCTAATCTCTTAAAGCTTGAAGACTTTCTACATCAATTAAGAGGTATGTATTCTATCTTGCTACATTTATTGTTTTGTATGCTAGATTAGGATAATACCTTGGAAGTTCTTATTTGCATGTATAATAGAGAAAACATAGATCCAAGGTATTTAGGGTTGCATGTACACTTAGGAGTGTTAGAATGCTCAAAACCCAACACTAACGTGTATTTAACAAGGTAGGCAAAGGGTAACTTAATGTTTATCATAGTATCGATGGAGCGTGTGTGGTTTACCGGCACATCGATTGAGGGGTAAACACTTAAGGGTACCAAGTAATTTGCATGGTTACTTCACACCTTGTTTTGTGATCCTCGGCATCCCAGTCACAAAACCTGAAGGGCACACTCGAGATTGAAACATGCCTTTGAACAGTTCAATGAATCTCAAAGATCTAGGAGTTTCAAAACCAATTAAAACCTAATAATACATTTCGTTTATCTTGGTGGAAATTGGTGAATCGTCATTCACCTACCTTCAAATATTTTATAGCTTGGATTACGACATACCTCTTCTAACTTATAAAATAGTTTGTTGGGTCCTAGCCTTAATATTTCATATTGGGTCTCATATTAAGGACTTAAGATCAACTATCTTGAATGTCTCCCAAAAGATGTCTGGTTTAGACATTTATGATCATCCCAAATCTCTTGAAACAAGCTTTCCTAAATGAAGATGATGTCCCATGGAAATCATACTTCGTTCATCTCCTCCAATTATTCTCCCTAACCCACAAGTTCTTGAAAAGTTTAAGGTTACTCAAGCCCAATTGGCAAGGCAAGGTCTAGGTGTGTTCACATCTTGGAGATGTAGTCACATATTAACAAGCCAGGAGAGTTGGGTGTCAAAGTCTTGAGAAAGTTGGTGGTTCAATCACTTTCTAAGTCACATAGTGAGTTCCTTTGGGACACCTATGAAACAGACTATGACAAGACCCTTAATGATCTTATATATTTGTTAAGATCAACTTCCTTAAAACTTGATGGACATTGACAATAGTGACACAGGAAATCCAGAAAAGCATTCTCTTCCCAATGGTAAAGGGATCGGCCATAGTCAACTCGGTTGACCAAATGGTAAAGAGAAAAGCTA
Organism: Lactuca sativa; assembly: GCF_002870075.4. Lineage (NCBI taxonomy): Eukaryota > Viridiplantae > Streptophyta > Magnoliopsida > Asterales > Asteraceae > Lactuca > Lactuca sativa. Next base: position 98,664,337 of record NC_056628.2, read on the forward strand.
AGTCTGTGATAGTCCCATGTACTATTATCAAAGGGTCCATATGTTTATATTGCCAAAGGAAGGGAAACTGGTTACGAATCTACCAAATTACCTAAGGATGTTAAAGTCAATAAGTTTGACTCTACTTCAGGTAAAGTCCACTATCTAACTCTACTAAGTTTCTATTCTGAGATTCTTACTACATGATGTGACTGGGTCACATGATGATGTTTTAAGAATCAAACAAAATTGAAGAAACTTAAAGAAAGAATATGCTGAATCTGATGGCGTAGATGGTTTTCTATCGCATAGTTTGAAGATCGGATTCTTGAGCTACTTCTTAGGAGTTATGAGATATTGCTTAGGAATAGATAACAACAAGTTTTCATATGGATTGTAAGGATAAGTTTTTCCGCAAAGTTTTAAAATAAAAGGAAAAATTTGATTTTATTTATTTTAAAATATCCTTACAATGGCATTTGAGGAAAAATTGTTGCTTATAAGATTCCATTAATAGCAAGAGTCGAAGTATGAAATTGATTCTTTCATTTGTGGTAATGTCTAAATTTACCAAATAAGGAAAGATTCTCATCACCCAAGTTTCAATTGGACCGGAACTTGGAATCATGCAAGTTGTATAGCATGATGAATGAGAACTTTCAAGTATTGGAAAAAATTAAGACTAATTACTTATTCACATGGATGTGTGAGTCAAGTAATGGACTAAGGGGTCGAGTACACATTCTTGTGCACTGATTAAGTCCACCACAAAAGATTGATAAGACTATTCGTCATGATTTACTTAAGTTCAGTAAATATGGTTATACTTACAAGTTTAAGTATAATTCTGAGACATTGGAAAAGGTTTCAATGTATGGCAGAGCGAATAAGAAGAATCAAATTAGGCAGAAGGATAAAAGTTTCTCAAATCTGAAAAGATGGGTGAGTACTTTAGTATCAGCTTTTATGATCATCTTAATGATTTAGAGACCTAATCACAATTCATCCTCTAAGTGCATTCTGATAGCTAAGAAGAGGAGCTATGAATTGGTGAAGTGGCTAAATCAACAAGATGAGTCATACTTCGTTCCAATACAAGTCTTAGAGTCATATTCCAAGATTGTAATTTGAGTGACATGTCTTAAAGAAGGTTTAAAACACTTGTCAAATGTAAGAGTAAAAGTTTTCTACTCTTGTCCATTTGAAATTGGTAAAACAAAGACCAACTTAGGCCAATTGTGTGAACTGTTTGTCTTGATTAGAATCCACACTATCTCTTGAATAACTGACAAGAAAGTCTTATATGTCAAGAGGACAGTGAGAGTCTTAAAGGTCTTGAAAGTCTCAAGAACTAATCAAGAATAAAACCTGAAGTTCTTCACTAGCACACGACTTGAGGTTTATAACCTATCGTGTTGACATAATCTGTGTCCATTCCAGTTAAAGTTGGCTTTGCATATGAGTTCTTAGAGTTCTCAATTGGTTGCATAACAACTTGGAAGCAATGGTAGGCCCTTGAGCTGCCAGGTGGCAAGAAATTAAGATTGAGTTCAATCCATATGAGTGTGGATTTGTCATTATCCTTGTCTTGTGTCTATGGTTTTGACAATTCACATGGATAAGAACACATACACCATTAAATCTAAGTGTCATAAGGTTTCTCTCCGATTCATGAAAATGATGGTGAGGAAACTCTTTCACTAAGAAGATTTTATCTAGATAGCAATTGTGATATTTGCATTCTCAAAGTCGTTAGTGGAGCGTGTGTGGTTTACCGGCACACTAACATGGACTTGTGAGTAGTGGCAAAAAGGTCTAACCATTATGATTACGGCATCCCTCTTCATAATTGTTTAGACACACAAGTGTGCTATCTAAGGGAAGGTGTATGATTTTGATAAAGTCTTATCAAAACAATCTAGTATCAGGAATCTGAACTTTAGTAAGAGGTCAGCTGATTTCTGAGTACATGTCAAAGCTAGTGGGAGCATAAGTGTTATGCTAATAATCATCATGTTAGTGGGAGTATGATAATTATGATAAGTATTGCAAGCTAGCAATGTTAATTATAGAAAACAAAAGTTTCAATTGGGAAAAAGTTGGTTTGCTATAATTAAGGGAGAGAAAATTATACTTCATCTCAAATCTATAAGCTTAGATCGTGAGGTTTTAATCATTTAGTCAAGGATATATATGAATTTCATGTTGGAATGGCTCAACATAAGGAAATTTTGTATATGAGTCCATTATTTGCGTTCTAAAATTCGATTATGATTACGGCATAAGCTTATATATCCTTGACTAAATGATTTGCGTTCTAAAATTCGATTATGATTACGACATTCCTTTTCATAATCTGAATTATGAGAACTTGGCAAATTGAAATGGAAATGTTATAGCAAAAGACTGGTTTAGTCTTTATGTGAGACATCATGAATCGATTCCCATATACTTCGGATATAGGATCGATTACATGTGCTATATTCATCCTTTCTAAAATTATCCAAATGCCTGGGGCATTAAGAAGGGAAAGGTTTAGAACTGGATATGACTAAAATGATTAAACAATTGTCGAGGACAATCTAAGGTTTACCAAAGATTGGTTGCTCAAGGACAGTTGGAAGTATAGGGATAATTCTGGAAGGACCATATTGACATAATCTGTAAGGAGGCAAATCTTGTTCAGAAGTGATAGTCAAAATGGAATCTGGAAATGTTTCAAAGTTAGAATTTTCAATCTGTGTAAGATTAAGGAAACTTAATGCAAGAAGGATGTTTCCAAGGAGTTGATCTCCTTTGGAATGCTCTGTAATGTTTGTTGTCAAGTCTTTCTGACTTTGTGCATAATCATTACAAGAAGATCAATGCATATAAGTTTAGAATCTAACAGATTTCAGTAAATGGCATGAATTTGGAATTCTTGCATTTGCAGTAAGGATTTGGGAGTGTGAAAAGAGAATCATTGAAGTTATGTTCAATTGATCTAGTTCACAAAGTAAAGATCATAGACAAACATAGTATGCATACTTGGTGTATGAACTAGTGTTTAGAAAAACATAGTGTACATGCTTGGAGCATGGGACAACTATTGTTTTAAATTCAAGAATAAAGTTGATAGCTGAAACAGTATACAATGAATAATGTGTAATCATATGGTGATAAATAAAAGGTGTTTTATTTATGTTCAAAGGGTTGATACCATATTGGATTCAATTATTATTGTGTTTCACTTTGCATGTTTTGACTTCCCAAATAAACTAGGTTATTCTTCTGGAATGACTAAGTTATTCAAACCATCCACAGTCAGTCATATGTTCGAAGTAGATATGAATTAAGACTGTCATGGGTTGGCTTGTAGAGGTCTAAGGTGTTGGACAAAGGGCTACAACACTCATGAGTGCTCATAAGTTCTGAGTATTGGATTCAACCCGCGCTCATTGGAATCACTTCATGGATTTTATCACGAGTGATCATGAGACGATAATATCTTATATTCTTCAAACTAGAGATATGAGTTGTTACTATGAGTTGGTTGTACATTGATTGCACGAAAACGCATTTGGTAACTCGGTGCTATAAAACGTGCCTTTGTGTATGATTCAACAAGTAGTAGAACAAGCCATATGAGTCGAAGTTTATCCAAGTCTCAGTCCATATGATATCTAGAATGGAGGAATATATGATCACTTATCTAATGGACAAGTCATTGACAGAGGTCAGAGTTCATCTACAAGGTCAGAGTTCGACAGAAGCTTTTGAGAGCTACGATTGCTAGTCGGGTTATGAAGTCATACTTGCAATAATAGTTTTAGACTTATCCAAGTGGGAGACTGTTGGATCAATGTCTAAGTCCATAACTATAATTGGTAAGACTTGACCCGACCCGGCATGGCCCATTTGGGTTGCATACCATCATGCACTTGGATAGACTATAATGAGAGAAATAAGACACTTATGGTTATTAATATATTATAAGTTCTAGTATATTAATAATAAGAATAATAAGATTATTTAATTAGTATTGATCAAGAATTAATCTAGGATTAATTAAGTGATTAAAAGAAGACTAAATAAATATATGGGTTGATTGTGTAAATCATCCATACTTGTATAGTGGGCAAATGCTCCATGGATAATCAAGTTGGGCTAAAACCCATAGGATGGTCCATGGATTCTCCATGGTGTATTTGTACCCATGGATCATGGAAATGAAAGGCCATGTCAATTAGGGTTTACATGGTGTAAGCCTAACTATATAAGCATCTTATTCTTGACCAAATCGGCGACTAGTGTGAGAGCCTCAAAGGGCTAGCCGATTTCATGAGTTGTAGAATTCTCTCAAGTTATTCTAAGTGTTTTGGTGATTGTGATTCCATTTGAGGCTTCCACACTATTGGGGCTAGGCACTCAAGCTTCATGAAGACTTTCTACATCAAAGAGGTATGTATTCTATCTTGTTACACTCATTGCTTTGTATGCTAGATTAGGATAATACCTTGGATGTTCTTATTTGCATGTATACTAGAGAAAACATAGATCCAAGGTATTTAGGGTTGCATGTACACTTAGGAGTGTTAGAATGCTCAAAACCCAATAGTAATGATAGATGGACCAAGTATGAATCCTATCAGGAACACCAGGGCAAAGTTGCCAGGTTTACGAGTGAGTATTCTACAAAGCAGAAGAGCTCAACCCCAATAGTAATGTCAAGAAAGCTAATTTCGGGACGAAATTCATTCTAACGGGGGGATGATGTGACAACCCAAAAATTTCTTTTCTGTACAACCACTCACTTCAACTAAAGTCAAAATTGTGCCTGCTAACTTTCAAGCTTTTTGGAATAAGTTTGAGTGTTTTGAAGTTAGTGCTTCAGAAGATATCAGGAGAGAGGATACCCTAGGGTTTATTATGTAGCAATAAGTGCCCAAAACCTCAAGAGTGTGGAGTTTACGTTCCAAAATGGTAATGGGATCGTAAACCCTAAAGACTATATAAGTAAGACTTAGCCATTTTGGGTCATTTCTTCCATTTCCAACTAGAGAAAACCTGATTTCTCTCCCAAGGATCTTAACCGTTCACCCCCAAATTGTAAGTACTTCAACCCTAGAGTGTATTAAAGTGTATTTCATGCCTTAATACTATGGAAGTCATCCAAATATCCCAAGGAAAAGGTGTTCACAACCCAAGATCCTCTTGGACCGTGAACACTAAAAATGAGGCCAAAAGTGTGCCCTATGTCCCTATAGACCTTGGAACCAAACATAGAAACTACCCTTGACATGTTAAGACCTTAGGAGCATCAAGAAAACACCCAAAAATCACAAAGAACAAGGTGTTTACGGCCCAAGAATCTTCTTGGACCGTAAACCCTAAAAAGGGTGAAAAATTGTCCCTATTCTCTTGCCAAACCTTGGAAACGAACCTAGAACCTTCCTTTGACGTGTTTAGCACATGAAAACCACCAAAATACCCCATGAATATGTGTTTACATTTTGGGAAGCCTCCCATAACCGTAAACACCTCAAATGCATGTTTTGATGCCCCAAACTCTTTCCTTAAGCCTAGAAACTAGCCTAGACCTTTACCTTGAAGTGTTTAAGACTTGAAAACATCATTTGACCATAAACCATTTGGGTTTACTACCGTAAACCCAAAGAAAAATGGTGCAAAAAAACCGTAAACCCCATAAAGGGGTGATATGTTGCCCTAATCACTTCCTAAGGCTAAGACTTAAAGTTAGGATGCTTCAAAATGACTTCTAGGACTTCAAATAACATGATGTCGGCGTGAAGAAGACTCAACCAATCCATGCCGACTATGACTTCGAAACTTTTAATTTGGACCGGCATGAGATTGATTGGGAAAGAATGGCCATCTAATGTTAACGTACAGCCCATGTATATGCAATTAGTGTTTTCGGTTATTCTATTGGCCATCTATACAGTGAATGATTTTTCTAACTTGCTAGGTTTAGGTTTAAGTAAATGAATAAAGTTTTGACTCACAAAGCTTCTCTCCGCTCCACTATCGAATAATATGCATGCATATGAATTATCGAGAAGGAACGTACCAGCAACTATATTTGGGTCAGCTACAGCTTCGTCGTGGCCTATTGCCAAAACTCGTCCCACACCTCCGGTGCCTGCTGCCTTAGGACAGTTCCTCTTATAGTGGCCCACCTCGCCACAACCGTAGCAAGTCTGCCCACACCCGCACCGGGAACTTGAGTGATCGGCTTTGCGGGTTCCTTGCAGAAACGGGTTGTGTGTCCTTTCCTGTTGCAGTTGGCGCACTGCATTTCTCGACAAGGTCCATGGTGGTGGTAATTGCATTTGGTGCACTTTGGGAGGTTACCTATATAAGGCTTTGTTGGGTAGGTATTTGTAGGAGCTGTAGTAGGTACAGTGGCAGCATTCACTAAAACCAGTTGTTTCTTTGCGGATTCTTGGGAAGACCCACCCTTCCCTCTATTACACACTCTCTTTCTGCCATTGTTGTTGTTGTTGTTGTTGTTGTTGTTGTTGTTTCCTTTCTGTGGTGCTGGTGCAAAAGTGGTTGAGTTCTGATGACCTCCGTAGTCAATCAGAGATTGTGCCAGTTCCTTAGCACTTTCAAAGGTGTCAGGTTTAGAAGCTAACACGCTTGATCGCATTTGGGGCGTCAGTCCCCAGATGTACCTTTCTATTTTCTTGCTCTCTGGAGCAATCGTATCTGGACAAAGGATTTCCAGCTCGCAGAATCTGTTGGTATAAGTAGCGATGTCGGTACCAACCATTCCGAGAGTCCATAGCTCGTGTTCAAGCTTTTGAATCTCTCCCCGTGGAGAGTATTCTCTCATCATCATGGCTTTCAGGCTCTCCCAGCTTATGGAGTTTGCCACGATTAGGGTAAGTACTTTAACGTGGCCATTCCACCAAGTTAAAGCTTTATCAAGAAGGGTGAAAGTTGCAAATTTGACCTCGCTGTGCTCCGGACAGGAGCAGATTTCAAAGACTGCCTCCGTCCTTTCAATCCACTGCCACAGGGCCATTACACCACCAGTTCCATAAAACATCCGGGGCTTGGCATTAGTGAAGTCCTTATAGGTGCATTCTCGAGGTGGTCCATGACTCTCTCCATGGTTGGATAGGTGTGTGCCAGATCCCGAGCCATTAGTATTCGAGTTATTGATCTGTGACATGGCAGCGGCCACCGCTGCGGTGACTGCTGCTTGAAACATAACAGCATCAAATTGAGGTGGTGGAGGTGGTGGTACAGGTGTTTCCTCACCGATGTTTCACCTTGGATTCCTACGTGGAGGCATCCTTCAACTATAGGTTGAAAAGACAAGGATAAGAATTTCATAGAATAGAAAATGTATGTGTCTCATGAACTAAATCGCCATAGTTCAACAACAGATGATAGTATGAGTCTTAAAATAGAAGAATGAAAGTTTATTTGTAAGACTAAAGGTATGAAACAAGTATTTGGCTTCTCAAAGACCATTCAAGGTTTGAACGAAATACTTAACATAGTAGTAATAGTGCCACTTATATTAATGTAAAAGTTGTTACAACGATCATGAAAATTTGACCCCTATAAGGGTCTCCGATTACAAAGTTCGAGAAATTTAAAGACTTTTAGCCGAGGTCCTAAGCTATAACAAAATTTGAGTCCTTGGCAAGCACTACTTGTGTCGAAGGTTGCGCTTGGAGCTTGACTCCGCATCTGATTGCTTTGACTCCATTAGACGCCTATCAAAAGCGGCTTGTTGTTCCCTCAGTTCAGCGAGGGCTGCAATCACTTGCGCTTGAAATGCTTCGGTTTGGAGTTGAGCATTGTCTTGTATCTTGTCCAGCCTACGGATGTCAGAAGTGTGAACCTGCACTTCCACGTTGACATCCCGGAATCGACTAGCTTGAACTCCAGACTGATAGGACTGATTGGCTAACTTACCCACCATTACCGGGAGTGCTCGATCAGCTGAACCTCCGCCGCGGACATCATAGAAGTCCCGGCACATGTCGTAGGGAGGGCGTAGGTTTTGCTGTTGGCTCCAATGGTGGAGGTGACTTCCCCAGACGGGAGTCGGTCCTTGAAAGTTCCTTACGAAGACGGGATGTTGAATGGGTGGTGGATCGATAACTTCCGGCTCTGAGTCGGTACCGGAGTCATGACCCACTTCTATGGGTTCCTCGTCCTCTTCAGGATCATCTTCGATCCATCCTCAGTTGCCTTGGTTGGGAAAGTAGGGGTCGCCAGGGTGGTGAAATCCAGCCATTTGACTGTACGAGAAATAGGGTTATAAGAATGGAATAAAGTTGAAACATGCAAAACATGTAAGTTAAACTAGTTTAGATCGCAAATACTCCTATAGTATTCTAATTCTTGTGTTTGATTCTTGTAATGGTTTGGTAAGGTTTGACTTGTTGCTTACTACGATCATTCCTCGATATACGTTGGTCCAATCTCGAGCAAATATAGTTGATCACGCTATATTTTTCCAAAATCTGATTACATATATCGAGTCTCAATCGTAGTGTCAACTTGTCTAAATACTTGTATAGTTTTATAAGATGAAAATAATTTGTGGTATGCATGTAATTGTACTTAAATGAACTATCAATTTAAGTTGAACGCAAAGCTGCTTCAGCGAAAAAAGAAAATTTGTTTTATCAGAGAGTATTAGTCCCTTAAGCATTTATAGTTTGTATATCTTATGTGGTTCGATATACTTAGTTCACTATAAACATTGCTCTGATACCAATCTATCACACCCCCAAACCTGAACGGCGGAAACGTTCGGGGGCGGATGACTTCATGTGGTAACGTAACAAATGAATACATAGTAAAGAAAGCAATACAACCATCATATATATATATATAATTGAAAGTTTACATTTGTCAAAAGTTACATGTTCAAAACCAATTACAATATGATGTCAAAATACGAGATTAAACTGGCGCCGCAGCATCCCTTCATCAACAGCAAAATGAATACCTGAAATTTACTGAATTCCTGGGACATACAAGTAAATGTTGAAAGAGTAGATCAGCATTTAAGCTGGTGAGTTTCATAAGAATTTAAATGACAATGTTTGAATGAAATGAAATGTTTTGTCTTTGTTTGTTTGTGTTTAGAAAATCCTATATTTTCTACTAGTATAATAGTAGCCTTCACTCAAGACCAATGTTTGTTTCTAAAATGTATGTAAGTGTAAAATAACCAATGAGTTTGAAAACCTTGTAAATCAATGCATTTTTAATACCCCTTGTGAGTTTTATAACCATACTATTGACTCGGAATGCCTATACGCAACGTTCTTCAGGCGTTGGAATGTTATGACGTTTGTCACCCCAAACGGTGGACTGCAGCTAACAGTCAGGGCGCGGGTTGTCAAGCCCTTATAGATCTATATACAAACACCACGCTCCCCCTCCAAGGGATTCTGGTATATAATACAGGACTTGAAATGTGTACTCGAACATACATGAAGTTAGTGTCTCACAAAACGGTGGTATAAAAACAGATCTACTTGTTAAAATGTTACGCTTGTTCTTGTATACGAAAGTAAACTTCTTGAAATTCGTGTTTCTAGTACATAAGAGTTAGAAATTTTGTTCGTAAAACTATACCTATTATAGTTTTCTAAAAGTGTGTCTTGTTTGTTTAGAAATACCTAGAAAAGAAATCACTTGTTTATGAAAGCATAGATTTTTGGTGTAGAGTCCAAGATAGACAAGAATAATCTAAGAAAAGTTTAGTTTATACATGCATTACAAAAATTTTATATTTCAAAAGATAGAATGCTATTTTAATATATGTTATATATATGAAAGTTCCTTATAAAATTTGTAAATCGCATGTGATTTGGATATATAAAAGCATATAAAAGAGTTTCTTTATGTAACACACGATAATACTCGTGTGTTTTACTTGTAATCCCCCCCTTGAAAGCATATAAAAGAATTTAAAGAATATTTAAAAGGTAGATTAAAGGGTATGAACTCACTTGAAAGTTTGAAGATAGCGAGATGGAAAACCGGGCAGAGTTTCGTCTCGGGAAACAGAATTTCCTCGGGATTCTCGGGAATCTCGGGAGTAAAATCGACCCTCGGGACTTGAGCAAAAAGACCAGAGCTTCGGGTTTGAACGGGCACGGAAAACGAGGCAAGATTGTGAGAGAGAGGAGAGAAATGAGCCCTTTTCTCGGAAGCCCTCGCATCCTATTTATAGGAAGGCTGGACCGCCTCGGTACGCGGGGCGTACGCTCGTACACAGCGCGTACGCGTACGTCATGCATGACCGAAGCCTCGACTGCCTCGGCTTCGGATGGGACGGGTTGCTGGGTACGCGGGTCGGATGGGACGGGTTGCTGGGGAGACGGGTCGGATGGGACGGCGGGTCGGACGGGACAGCGGGTCGGACGGGTCGGATGCTTCAGACGGGTCGGACGGGTCGGATGCCTCGGATAGGGCGACGTGGACGATCAGAGGCCAAGTCTCTCGGGTACGCAGGGCGTACAGGGGTATGCAGCGCATACCTGGATGAGGACGCTGACTCCTCTTCGGATAAGGTCCGAATTTTGAATTAAATAAATATATAATTTATTTAATAAACTTCAAAAATTCATATCTTCTTCATACGAACACTGTTTTCGATGGTCTTTATATCCACACGTAGGTGAGACTACGCTCTACAACTTTCGTTTAGACTCCGACGGCAAATTCCGAAATTATTTTTTTTTTTATTATTTATTTTAAACTCATCGTGTTTAAGGAATTTCTTTGAAAATTCATAACTTCTTTATCAGATGTCGGTTTTTGCCAGACTTTTTACCGCTGGAATACCATTATCGAGACCTTCGATTCTCGTTTAGGTCATTCCGGCCAAAAGTCGCTCGATTTCCGATTCGAGTTTTTAGCTGTCTGTTGCTAAACAGAACTTGGAAAAAATCATAACTTCGCTATATGAAGTTGGATTTGGGCGGTCTTTTCACGTACGATCATGGTTCAAAGACATTTAAACATAGAAGGAAATTAAATGGAACTTTTTGCACATTTTATTATGAAAGTAAATTTTATTACTCAAAAGTGGTTACAATACTTGACCCTTTTTGGTCATTACAAAGAGTTGAAATATCGGGTTGTCACATAGTGTATACATGAGGGTGATATATGAGTATGATTACGCAGATCTAGTATGTGTGTTTCTGTCCTATCTCCTGTCCTCGTTGGGTTGTGGACCTGGGGTAGAGTTGCACATCCAACAGTCCTACTTATCCTAATTATATACGGCTTGTATACACGAGGTAATGATAGATGGACCAAGTATGAATCCTATCAGGAACACCAGGGCAAAGTTGCCAGGTCTACGAGTAAGTATTCTACAAAGCAAAAGAGCTCAACCCCAGTAGTAATGTTAAGAAAGCTAATTTCGGGACGAAATCCATTCTAACGGGGGGATGATGTGACAACCCAAAAATTTCTTTTCTGTACAACCACTCACTTCAACTAAAGTCAAAACTGTGTCTGCTAACTTTCAATCTTTTTGGAATAAGTTTGAGTATTTTGAAGTTAGTGCTTCAGAAGATATCAGGAGAGAGGATACCCTAGGGTTTATTATGTAGCAATAAGTGCCCAAAACTTCAAGAGTGTGGAGTTTACGGTCCAAAATGGTAACGGGATCGTAAACCCTGAAGACTATATAAGTAAGACTTAGCCATTTTAGTTCATTTCTTCCATTTCCAACTAGAGAAAACCCGATTTCTCTCCCAAGGATCTTAACCGTTCACCCCCAAATTGTAAGTACTTCAACCCTAGAGTGTATTAAAGTGTATTTCATGCCTTAATACCATGGAAATCATCCAAATATCCCAAGGAAAAGGTGTTAATGGCCCAAGATCCTCTTGGACCATGAACACTAAAAATGAGGCCAAAACTATGCCCTATGTCCCTATAGACCTTGGAACCAAACATAGAAAATACCCTTGACATGTTTAGACCTTAGGAGGATCAAGAAAACACCCAAAAATCACAAAGAACAAGGTGTTTACGGCCCAAGAATCTTCTTGGACCGTAAACCCTAAAAAGGGTGAAAAATTGTCCCTATTCTCTTGCCAAACCTTGGAAACGAACCTAGAACCTTCCTTTGATGTGTTTAGCACATGAAACTCACCAAAACACCCCATGAATATGCGTTTACGGTTTGGGAAACCTCCCAAAACCGTAAACACTTCAAATGCATGTTTTGATGCCCCAAACTCTTTCCTTAAGATTAGAAACTAGCCTAGACCTTTACCTTGAAGTGTTTAAGACTTGAAAACATCATTTGACCATAAACCATTTTGGTTTACTACCGTAAACCCAAAGACAAATGGTCCAAAAAAACAGTAAACCCCATAAAGGGGTGATATGTTTCCCTAATCACTTCCTAAGGCTAAGACTTGAAGTTAGGATGCTTCAAAATGACTTTTAGGACTTCAAATCACAAGATGGTCAAAGTACCATGAGTTTACCGCCGTAAACTCATGGGTTTACAAACGTAAACTCAATTGGAGTTGGTCTCAAAACTATAAACACCATTAAGTTCCTTTTCACCTCCCTTTGTTGAATGACATGTGATTCCAACACTTAACCAAGGCGTTTCCTAGTCCCAGAAGGTGTTTCCTGTCATATAGTTGTTTATAAACACTATATTCATGTCAATATGTATCCTTATATGTCATTTAGGACTTGTTGTGTCTCGGGACTTCATTCGTGGAACTTCTCATCCGTACGTGCATACCCGTTTGAATCACCCACATCAAGTGAGTTCATACCCCGTAATGAATCTTTTAACTATTTTAACTGTTTTAAGGGGGGAATATAGGTTGAACACAATGGTAGTTGTGTAAATGTTTGTTGTTAAACATCTTTCAAAATGTTACTTATGTCATTTATAAGTTGTCAAAACATTTCAAAACTCTTTTAAAGGTTATGTTACTTTATAGTTATACAAAACTCTGTTTTTAAAGTACAAGCATAACTTAGTAGAGAAACGAGTCTTTTCAGTAACAGTCCAAGTAGAGCATTAGAAAACTATTATAGGTATAGTTTAGGAGAATGCTATTCATTACTTCTAGTACAATGAAGCACACAAAGAAACAATAACATAACAGAACAAACAGTGAAGAGAATCAAACATTACCAGAACAGAACATACACAAGCTAAGTTGCTATAGCATGAGAACACACAAACAGGATCTAATTATACCAATGAATCACTAACGCATTAGTGATAGTTATATTGGGTATACATGATCATATAACTTTAATGTAAATTACACAACATGAAAGAAATTGTTGGGGTCGCGTTTGGTTCCCTTAATCTCTTTACATTGAGAGCGTTTAGTAAGGGTTCTAGCTTTCACATTATGACCGTAATAAAACAAATATGTTTTTTGGTTATTAGTACATCCGCATGTCATTATAAACGACATCTGTGTACTTACTTTTCCCATTACTTTCATAAAGTGTCAGTATCACTTGAAAGTTGATCTATTTTCTAGTCAAGATAGTTATAAACTATGGAGAATATACTTTTACATTTGACAAAGGAACAGTCGGGTTTAACATAGAGCAGAAGATGCCTTAGTAGATGGCTACGATTAAAGGTTAGGATCATAATGCTAGCTTTATGATTCCTTAATGTATACACTATAGGATACATATATACTAATAGATTCCGACAGCTAATAGGATGTGTGCTCTTCGCGTCATTTCCTGTTCTCGTTGGATTGTGGGCTTGGAATGAGGTCACCCAATCTATTATGTACCCGAATCTATATATATCTATGCTTAGTATCCATTAAGTCATCATAAGGGTATCAGGTATGGATCAGGTTATAGGACACAGAGTCAACGCATAGTTTTTCTAGTACAAAACTTACTTTTCAAAGTCAGTACTTTTGGTATACAAAACTAGAGATTTCCCAGATAAGTGCTTAATCCATTTTATTAAGCCAGTACAGTTTTAGATACTTTAGGTGAGTAACTCTATAACACCTTAGTTTATACACCATGTTTATATATAAAACTAATATCCAATAGATAGTTAAATGTGTGTTTTCCGCCTTACTTCTTGTTCCCGTTGGATTATGGACTTAGGGTAGATTCACCCAATTAACTTTCTACCCGATATCAGATTATATATAGTAGTATAAACAAAGCTATTATAAAGGTAGTCACCGTAGTCATTATTTTACTATAAGGAATATAGGTTTTCTAAAAGAACTTTTCATTAGATATAAAGGAACCATTACAAATAACTCCATGAGTAACAAGTGAATACACCAGGGTTATATATGACAATGATCTAACAACCAATGGAATGTGTGTTATCCGCCTTACTTTCTGCTCCCCGTTGGGTTGTGAGCTTAGGGCAGATGCGCACGATCGATTGTTTGTTTGCTCTGAGTATATATAACTTGTACCCACTTAGTACCCGTAGAAAGGCTTGTAGTGTCATTTTACTTAACTTTCATTCAAGTAGGAAATATAGGATTTTCTAGAGGAACAGGCGAACTTTTCAAAATAGAACTTACAACTTACACCACTTCTACATATACATTTTCCACAACATTTTACAGCTTACTCACATCACTAAAATCTTATGATCTCACCAGCTTAATTGTTGATCAACTCTTTCAAATAACTTGTATTCTCAGGAGACTATTAGACATGTGCTCGTGCTGGGGATTCAGTAGATGGAGCATTATAGCTTCAAGTCTTGTTTTGTTATTTGTTATGACTTTTATGTTTTGTGAACACACACATTGTAAACACTTTCTTTCTAAATTAAATGGTTGTTCATTACTTGCTTACCATATACATATCTCGTGATACTAAACATGACGTCCTCCGCCCCTGAACGTTTCCTTCGTTTCGGTTTTGGGGTGTCACACTATTTGGTAAATTCTCGACATTTCTACAAATAACATAATTAAGAATCAAATCCATTATTTCTAATATTAGAGACCTTCAAACATCAATTTTCCATACACGACATTGCAAGGATAAATAAATAATATAAAATCGAAATTTATTTTACTGTAGAAAAATTTGTCCTTACAATGCAATTCATTGAAAAATTATGTCAATACATATTTCTTATCGAGCTATTCTAACTCCATGTACTACCTTAAACACATGAGTTTACTACCTTAAACTCCTAAGTTTGGTATTTGGCGGTTTTCAAGTCTTTAGCTCAAACATGGCACTAGTCTAGGTTAGATTCTAGCCATAAGGAACAACCATGGGCCATTTATGGGACATTTACACCACATCTGAGGTGTTTACGGTTTTGGGAGATTCCCAAACCGTAAACACATAAAAATATATGATTTTGGTGCTTTTTGTGTGATACACTCATCAAGGATGGATCTAGACAAGTCCCTAAGACATTGTGAAGCATCTAGACACCCTAAAGCACCCTAACACACTATATTTGGTGTTTACTGTTTTGGGAGCCTCCCAAAACCGTGAAAACCTTGTTCTTGGTGTTCTTTGGACTTTTCCTTGGTATAAACATGTATAGCTAGCTTAAAATGACTCTACGATAGAAGTACTTACATTGTGGAAGCTTGAAATGAACTTTAAGTCCAAAAACACTAGTGTGTGTTCTTGGTGTTCTTGGTGTTTTGGAAAAACTAGTCAAAACACATAAATGAATGGATTAAAGGATGTACAATCACTAGATTAAGTGATATACTAACTTGAAAGGGTTAGAACACTTACTAGTTTGAAGATCTAGAATAAAAACTTGGATGATACTTGAGAGGATATTTTGGAGTTTACTCTTTTGACATTTGGGGAGTAAACACAAATGACTAGCTTTTTGGGGAGTAAACTCATACATAGGTATGAGTTCACGATTTTTGGGTGATTTTTCAACCAAAACATAAAAGTTTGGTCGGGAATTTCTAAGACTCAAGGTGTTTGCGGTTTTTAAAATTCAAAACCCGAGACGGCACTTTCTTTCACCCGTTCGTTTAAAAATAATATTAAAATAATCAAACGAACCTTATATTTCTTGAAAATAAGAAATAATGACTTTAACTTATGATACAAAGTGGTTGACTTTTAGGGTTTGACCGAATCGAAATTTCGGGTTGTCACACCATAGTTGTCGTACTTCGACATCTACAAAACGGGAGAAAAATTCAAATTAGTTGATTGATTGAGTCCTTAATAAATCACCCAAATGAGATATTAAGGCTAGGACCCAATACAATACTCTACAACTTGGGAGAGAGATGTTGTAACCCAAATTTTAGAACATTTGAAGGTAAGTGAATGTGGATCCACTAATTTCCACAAAAAAAAAAGTTTTAAATCTATTGAAAGTTCCTAGATCTTTTGAGATTCATTGAACTTTTCAATGGAATGTTTAAATCTCGATATGCCCCACGATTTGTGACTGGGGTGCCGAGGATCACAAAACAGGGTGTGAATAACCATGTAAACTTACACGGTGCCCCCAAATGTTACAATCACCTATTCAATGTGTCGGTTAACCATACACGCTCCACCGAACTATGACAAACATTAAGTCTCCCTTTGCTACCTTTGCTTAGAACCATTTAGTGTGTCGGTTAACCACACACGCTCCACTAACGACTTTGCAAGGGCATAAAGTGTAATTTCATGGAATTGCATCAATTCACTTTTGCCTAAAGTAACTAGATTGGTAATTTTGTAAAAACATTTAGTTACTTTTGTACTTCATTATACTTATAATGGAAGGTTTCTGTCCTATCCTACCCGTTCGGCTAATGACCCTCCACTAGTCAAGAGTGCGGTGGGTAAGTGTGGATACCCATTCAATCCTCATTTTATAGGCAATTTCCTTAAACACCCCTTATAGACCAACTTCATGAATGAGGCCTACTAACGGTAAGACTGACTTTTACTCATACATATACATCATATTAGACTTTTAATGTTATATATAGTATAGGGTGTGTTTTACACTTTTAAAATACTAGGTGGTCAAATTTAATAATTATACTTTTAATTTAATTAAATTGTAAACAAAAACTTTATGGATTTATTAAATCTCTTTTAAGTATACACTTTAATTAATTAATAAAACCATAAGGGTGTGATTTGAACTTTTCAAAACAATACTAGGGTTTCAGAATTTAACATTTCTAAATTAAACTTTTAATCAACTTTTAAATTCTAAAACTTGAGGGCAAGTTTTGAAACATTTCAAAACATTAGGGTTTAACTTATTTAAATTTCAAAAACAAAACCTTTAAGTTCAAATTTAAACTATAAAACCTAAAGGGATTAATTTGAAACTTTTCCAAATTTATCAAGAATAGTCTAGATCACAAAATTCAAATAAGGCAATTAATAATTAATTGGTGGTTATCTAATTAGACCTAGTTCAAATTCTTGCAAGATAATGTTCAAATAATTCAAATAATTTAACATTTATCAAACAAGGTAACAATTATCTAATTAGATGACTAAAATCTTTTATTTTGACAAAGATAATCATAAGGAATCAATAAAATTCGTATTTTATTAATTATAAACAATTATGGCAATTATCCTAAGTCAAAATAAGCAAAAATCCCGAAATCTGCTCTAACTGACGCTCGAACTCGCCGAGTTCCTCTATGGACTCGCCGAGTCCACATTGGAACTCACCGAGTTCATCAGTCAGGGGGCCAAAAATCGATTTTAAAGCTTGAACAAATGACCAAGGCATCAATACAATAGAAACCAATCAAGGCTTTGATACCACTGTTGGGTTTTAGCCATAAGAACATCCTATGTGCTCATACAAACCCTAATGCTTGGATCTAGGTTTCTCTATTGTACATGCAATTCATCCAAGACTTTAAACCCTAGATCTAGCATACTACTAATCATATTAACATAAGAATAGGGTTTAGATCTTACCTTGATTGTTATGTAGCAATAACAATCTCAAATCCTCCTTGTAATGGCTTTAGAAAGCTTAGAGTCACAAGTGTCACTCCTCTAATGGCTCACAAACACCAAGAGCTAGAGGATGAACAATAAGGAGAGAGGAGGCTGCCAAAAAACGTCCAGAAACCCTAGTGGAACTCTTAGCCACGTTTTGGGGGTTTTAGGGTATTATATATACATGTAGGCTATTGGGTTTTTTAACTAGGAAACCCTAATTTGACTGGTTAAGCCGTAAGTAGCCCATGGACCCTTTTAGAATATCCCTTGGATGAATTCTAATGGGTTTCCCCATAGAATTCGTCCAACCTATTATTCCAAGGTGATCCATAGCCCAAATGCAATTATCTTATAATTATAGTTCCAGTCCCTTAAGTTTAGTTAATCTCTTTTAGCCACAAAATTAATTATCAATTAATTCTTGACTAATATTAATTAAACAATATGATTTCTCTTTTAATATATTATTCTCATAATATATTAATAAATCATAATTAATCCTTTCTCTCCATAATTCATCCTATCAAGTTGCTTTGGTGAAGGCAACCCAAAAGGACCATGCACCATTGGGTCAAGTACATACCAAAATAGTTATGGACTTAGACACTAATCTAACACATACTAGATACCATAAAAATAACATACTGTCAGGCATATGTGGGTGCCCAACCTAGCCCTTCGGTCTCTTTTAACCGGTAATCGCCTGCGTATCTGGGTGCTAGCCAACCCTTCGATCTCTTTCAACCAGTAACCAGGGACAATTTCACCCCTACCACTACCACATAATAATATAACATATACACATAATCACAAACTGCCTAGCAAATCTAGGTGCTGGCCTAACCTTTCGGTCTCTTTCAACCGGTAACCGGGAACTATTTCACCCCTACCAATACCACATAATAACATAACACATACGTATAATCACATACTGCCTAGCATAGTTGGGTGCTGGCCTACCCTTTTGGTCGCTTTCAACCGGTAACTGGGGACTATTTCACCCCTACCACTACCACATAATAGCATAGCATACTAGCACATAAAGCATAACAGATACTGGCAAACCAGACAATTATCACAAAGACAATCATCTCAAACATAATCACCTACTGGTGGGCTAACAGTGGTGCCTTATACCCACCTCTACTAGAAGGTAACTCACCTCGCATTGCTGAAGTCCCGCAAACAAAAATCCGGACTGCTGGATTACAGATTCCTAAACTGTCAACATAAAAACAATACCTAATTTATAATTGGGTTCCAACATATAACCATAAGTCCATGGTTGGGGGTAAAAGACTACTGTAACACCCCAATTATCAGGTATCATAATTGTTCAATTTAAATTTCATGTTTTAAGACTTATTTGACGAGTTGATATTATAACTCGTCGAATAGAAGCAGTTTGGGACTGATGGGTTTCGAGCAATACATCATTCCTATGGCGTACATGCAAAACCTAATAGCTTTTGGATCTAGTTTGACTAATGAACATGCAATTGAATATCCAAAGCTATAAACCCTAGATCTAGCATACAAGTAATCATATTAACATAGAATAGGGTTTAGATCTTACCTTTGATTCTTATATAGCGATAACAATCAATCCTTTGCTTCAGAAAGCTTAGTGCCTCAAGTGATGCACCTCTAATGGAGTCACAAACACCACTAAGCAACTTGGATGAAGAGGGAGGAGGGAGGAGGCACCAAAAACGGCTGGAAACCCTAAGGAACTCTGAGCCACGTTTTGGGGGCATAGGGGCCCTTTATATACATGTAGGCTATTAGGGTTTACAGCTAGGAAACTCTAATATGACTGCTTAAGCCCTAAGCAGCCCATGGACTCCTTTAACATATCCCTTGGACGAATTCCTTATGGGCTTACCATAGAATTCGTCCAACCTATATATTATTAGGTAATCCATAGCCCAATTGCAATTTTCTTATAATTAAAACTCCAGACCCCTAAGTTTAGTTAACCTCTTTTAACCACAAAATTAATTCTTAATTAATTCTTCACTAATATTAATTAAACATTATGATTTCTCCTTTAATATATTATTCTTATAATATATTAATAAATCATAATTAAACCTTTCTCTCCTTAATTCATCCTACATATTGCTATGGTGAAGGCAACCCAAAAAGACCAAGCTCATAATCGGGTCAAGTACATACCAAAATAGTTATGGACTTAGACACTAATCCAACAGTCTCCCACTTGGATAAGTATAATAACTATTTTCCGTATCACTTCAGAACCTGATCAACAATTGTAGCTTTCATAAGCCGCTGTCAACCCTGATCTTATAGATACCCATGTCCTTTAGATAAGGGATCATACATTCCTCCATTCTCAAGATATCGTATAGACACAAGACATAAATTTCAATCCTTCTCTCTATACTGTTTCCCGACTTCCGATTCATGACGACTGACAACAGACTACAATTGAACACATCAACTTTGTCCCAGACTGGCCAAGCACTTAGGTGTCATCAATAAATCATCGAGGGGCCCACATATATCGCTTTTATCCCACTTTGGCTAAAAGGAATGGATAAACTTCGAGTCATATGCTTGCTTGCGTTCACTCATCGAATCACACACAACAATAAGTTTTATAACACCAAGTTACTGGTGCGTTTACTTATTATCAATGTGTAACCGACCAGCAAATAACAACTCACACGTCTCGGTTTCAAAAATATACAATATTATCAACTCACAATCACTCATGATAAAATCCATGAACTGATTCTTGTGAGCGTGGGTTTAATCCAATACTCTAATCTTATCAAAGCCCTCATGAACCCTGTAGCAAACTTGTGCTATGTCTAAACTCTTCAGACAATCTACCGACTCTTCATGACAGTCTTCCTTCATACCTACTTCCAACGTATGACCGACTGTGGAGGTTCGAATAACCCAGTTATTCTGGAAGTCAAAACATGCAAACTGAAACACAATAATAATACTTAATCCTATATGGCCCGAAACTTGTGTGAGTAAATAAAACACTTTTGTTTAAACACCATATTGATTACTCATTATTCATTGTTTACTGTTTCAGAAATTCAACTTATTACTCAAATTACAAAAATAGTTGTCACATGCACACTATGTTTCCTATGGTCCTTATTTTATGAAATAGATCAATTAAAAAACTTTTCCAATGATACTCATTTCACAATTCCCAATCCTTATCACTAGTGTTAGAACACAAGGTTCTTGCCACTACTAGAATATGCTAGATTCTAACATTTTATGCAATGATCCTTGCGCAAAATCATAGCAAAAAAGTCACCAAGACTTGGCTAACGAAATTACAAAGTAATCTATTGGAAATTGTTACAAGACAATTCCATAGACGTGAAGTCTCACATTCAAAGTACATTCCTTTGAACATCCTTCTTGCATAAAATTTTCTAATCTATACATAGACTCTCAATATCCAACTCCCAATATGGAAACATTTCAATATTTGCCATATGACAACTCATTCTCAATAGAATCTTATCTATTCATAATAATGTTGATATGGTCCATCCAATACCATACTTCCAACTACTCACAAACGACTAAGCCTCAGTGAACTTTGGATCGTCCTTTGATAGTTATTTAATTATTTTAATCAAAACCGATTCTAGTCCCTTTTCCCTCTTAATGCGCTAGACATTTGGAAAATTTAAGAATGGACAACTATTATAGCATTTGCAATCGATCCTATACCCAAAGCGTATGGGACATGATGCATAAAGTCTTACATAAAGATATGATACTTTATCAATCTTCTGCCATAATATTTTATGTGTCACATTCTCATAATTCGAACTATGAAGAGGGATGACGTAATCATAATCGAAATTTAAGAACACACGATGTATCCTTTGACTAAATTTATTAAAATTTCTCAATCTAAGCTTTAGATTTTGAAACGAAGTATAATATTATTATAGCAAAACAACTTTTTAGCCCATGCAAGTTTGCAAATTGAATCTTTTTTTTTCTATAATTAATATTGATAACTCGTAATACTTGCCATAATAATCATACAAGCATAAAACTTATGCTCCCACTATCATGATGATTATTATCATATAACCATAACACTTATGCTCCAACTAGCTTTGACATGTATTCAGAAAACACCTAAACTTCCAGAAAACAATGCCTATTGAATTTCTGAAGTTCATATTTCTAATACCAGATACTTCGATAAGCCTTTATCTAAGCTTCTTAAACTTATACACCCTTGCCTTAGATAGCTCATATGTGTGTCTAAACAATTCAGAACTTATATCAATAAGTCCCAAATGCTAGACTAATTGCCAAATCTAAGAATTCGAACTATGGAAAGGGATGTCGTAACAATAATCAAATTTGAGAATACAATTCTCGCAATTGTTATCTTCTTAAAATCTCTCTTAGTGAAAGCATTTCCTCACAGTCATTTTCATGAAGAACGGAATCTTATGACACTTATTTTTATGGTGTATGTGTTCCAATCCATGTGAATTTTCCAAAACCAAGTTTCTGACAAATCCAAACTCATATGGACTGAACTTTCTTAATCTTGATTTCTTGCCTTATGGTAACACGAGTGCCCACCATGTCTTCCAAGTAGTATAGCAACTTATCCTTACATATCAATGTACTTTCCATCAATCAAGGTACTTTTTCTTTATGCATTCAAATGAGAACTCATAGAACTTTCATGCATAATTAACTCAATTGGACTGACACAGAAGCAAAATAATGTCAACACGATAGATTGCAAACCTCAAGTCGTGTGCTAGTGATGATCGATAAGGTTTATTCTTGATTTTTTCTTGAAACCTTTTTCAAGATCATTAAAACTCCCACTGACTCCTTGACATATAAGGTTCTCTTGTCAAGAAACATTTCTTGACAAAACAAATATTCAAGAGTTAGTGTAGCTTCTTTTCAAGTTCAACACTTCACTCAATCGGTCCTAGTTGGTCTTTGTCTTATCCAAGACATCACAACTTACCAATTTCAAATGTACATAAATAAGAAACTTTCCTATTCTACATTTGATGAGTGTTACAAACCTACTTAAGAGCTTTCACTCAAGTCACAATCTTGACTTTAAGACTTGATATTGGAACGAAGTATGATTGACTTCTTGATTTAACCATTACTACAATTCTCGATTCCTCTTCTTAGGCATGCAATTACACTAAGACTCGCTTAGAGGATCAATTGTGAAATGGTTCTTAATCATTAAGACTTATCATAAAAACACAATAAAAGTTACTCTCCCTTCTTCTTAGAATAGAGAAAGTCATATCTTTCTGCCTACTAGATTCTTCATATTCGTTCTGTTATTAATTGAAACTCTTTCAATCAACTTAGAATTATACCCAATCTTATAAGTATAACCATATTTACTAAACGTTAGTAAGTCATGACAAATATCGTTATCACCCTTGTGGTGGACTTGATCAACGCACAACCTAGTGTACTCGATCTCCTAGTCCTTCAATTGACACTTTGTCAAAGAATTAGTCTAAATTTCCCAAATGTGAAAGTTTTTGATTCATCACACAATACACGTTGCATGATTCCAAGTTTCTATCCACTTGAATCTTTGGTGATGAGAAACTCTCCCTATTTGGTAAATTCTCGACATTTCCACAAATAACCTAATTAAGAATCAAATCCATTTTGCTAATAATAGAAATATACAAACATCAATTTTTTCATACACACCATTGTAAGGATAAATAAATAAGATAAATATCAAAATTTATTTTATTGCGGAAAAACTTGTCCTTACAATACAATTCAACTGAAAAACTATGCTATTACATATTTTTAGCAATCTACCCTAACTCTAAAGTAGCAGCTCAAAAATCCGATCTTTGAATCCATGCGATCGAAATCCATTTCTTCATGATCAGATTCAGCACGCTTCTTCCTTAAGCTTCCTTTCTTTTCTTCGATCCTACAAAACATCAAAATGTAATCTTATCACATCATGTATTAAGGATCGAAAATAGGAACTTACAGAGTTAGTTAATGGATTTTACCTGAAGTAGAGCCATACATCTTGACTCTCCCATCTCTTACATCTCTCAGTTAAACATGGCAACTTCGTCTGCAATGCCCCTTCTCTTGGGAATAAAAGCAAATGGACTCCTTTTGCACATTACATGGGACAATCTCATGGTCAGTCCTTTCTGGACTTCCAGTGTTGCCGGTGTGCATTGAAGTATGGGAGTTTGATCGACCAATAAAGTTTGCTTGAGCATTAAGCCAAATCGTCGTTGATTCAGCAACAATAAGCAAATAGGTCAAATCAATGAGGGTCACGTCGTGAACCATCGTATAGTACTCTCTATCGAACTCATTATATGAATCAGGAAGTAACTGAAGAACCCAGTCAACAGCCAACATATCTAAGATATCGACACCCAACATCCTTAACCTATCAATGTGTGACTTCATCTCTAAGACGTGTGCACACACAGGTTTCCTGTCTTCGCATTTACCTGTCAAAAGAGCTTGAGTGAGCTTGAACTTTTCAAGCCTTTGAACTTGTGGATTAGGGAGTATAACTGGAGGAGGTGGAGGAAGTGAAGCATGACTCTCATTTCCTTGATCGTATCTCGAAACGTCATCTTCATTTGGAAAGCTTGTTCCAAAGGATTTGGGAAGACCATTATAAGATTCAGACATCTACAAAATGGGAGAAAATTCAATTCAGTTGATAACAATCCTTGATGTAACACCCAAAATGTAACATCCAGGCTAGGATCCAACACAATACTCTACAACCTAGAAGAGGGATGTCGTAATCTAGTTGCAGAATATTTGAAGGTAGGTAAATGACGTTTTACCAATTTCCACCATGAAAAATGAAAAGGAAATTTATGTTTTAAATGAATTGAAACTCCTAGATCTTTTGAGATTCATTAAACTTTTCAATGACATGTTTAATCTCGATTATGCCCTTCTATTTGTGACTGAGATGCTGAGGATCACAAATAAGGTGTCAATAATGATACGAAGCACGTGGTGCACCCAATGCTACTATCACGTAATCAATGTGCCGGTTAGCCACACACGCTCCATTGATCTATGAAAAACATCGAGCCACCCCTCGCCACCAATGTCAATCCCAAATTAGTGTATCGGTTAACCACACACACTCCACTAACGTTTGACAAGGGTACGAAGTGTAATTCCAGGGATTAGCATACAATTTCACATTTTTCCTAAAGTAACTATGATTTGGGAATTTGTAAAAGCATTTAGTTACTTTGTACTTCACCATACTTATAATGGAAGGTTTCTGTCCTATCCTACCCGTTCGGCTAACGACCCTCCACTAGTCAAGAGTGCGGTGGGTAAGAGTGGATTCCCATTTAATCGCCATTTTATAGGCAATTTCCTTAAACACCCCTTATAGACCAGCTTCGTGAATGAGGCCTACTAACGGTAAGACTGACTCTTTACTCATATATATATATATATATATATATATATATATATATATAATATTACTCTTTTAATGTTACATATATATATAGTCTGAGGTGTATTTTACACTTTCAAAATACTATGTGGTTTTATTAATATTCTCTTTTAATTAAACCTTTAATTAATTTAACAAAACCATGAGGGTGTAATTTGAACCTTTTCAAAATAATAGGGTTTTAAAATTTAACATCTCAAAATTAAACTTTTAATCAACTTCTAAATTCCAAAACTTGAGGGCAAGATTTGAAACTTTTCAAAACATTAGGGTTTAACTATTTAAATTTCAAAAAACAAAACTTTTAAGTTCAAATTTAAACTATAAAACCTAAAGGGGAAAATTGAAACTTTTTCACAAGATAATTTAAATCTAATTACAAATAATCAATCTTTATCTAATAAAATAAAAGATTATCTAAATTTTGACAATTATCTTCTATTTTGGTAAGGATATTCACCCAAAATCAATAAAAAATCGAATGTTATCAATTAAAACTGTTTTGGTAATTATCCCACAGCAAAATAGGCAAGAAAATCGCAAAAACAGGTTGCCAGATCCTAGGACTCGCCGAGTTAGGGACTGGACTTGCCGAGTCGACCTGACTCGCCGAGTTCATGCACTGACTTGTCGAGTCAGTAAGGCAGTGGACAAAAAACTTCATTTTTCATGCAAAAATTGATCAATCAAGCATCAAATTCACTAACAAACAGCCCTAGGCTCTGATACCACTGATGGGTTTCGAGCAATACATCATTCCTATGTTGTACATGAAAACCCTAATAACTTTTGGATCTAGTTTGTCTAATGAACATGCAATTGAATATCCAAAGCTATAAACCCTAGATCTAGCATACAAGTAATCATATTAACATAAAATAGGGTTTAGATCTGACCTTTGATTTTTATATAGCAATAACAATCAATCCTTTGCTTCAGAAACTTAGTGCCTCAAGTGTTGCACCTCTAATGGAGTCACAAACACCATTAAGCAACTTGGATGAAGAGGAAGGAGGGAGGAGGCACCAAAAACGGCTGGAAACCCTAAAGGAACTCTTAGCCACGTTTTTGGGGAATAGGGGCCCTTTATATACATGTAGGCTATTAGGGTTTATAGCTAGGAAACCCTAATCTGACTACTTAAGCCCTAAGCAGCCCATGGACTCCTTTAACATATCCCTTAGACGAATTCCATACGGGCTTACCATAGAATTCGTCCAACCTATATATTATTAGGTAATCCATAGCCCAATTGCAATTATCTTATAATTACAACTCTAGTCCCTATGTTTCGTAAACCTCTTCTAACAACAAAATTAATTCTTAATTAATTCTTGACTAATATTAATTAAACATTATGATTTCTCCTTTAATATATTATTCTTATAATATATTAATAAATCATAATTAAACCTTTCTCTCCTTAGTTCATCCTACATATTGCTATGGTGAAGGCAACCCAAAAGGACCATGCTCATAATGGAGTCAAGTACATACCAAAATAGTTATGGACATAGACACTAATCCAACAGGGAGACGTCATTTAATGGGTTGACTTGACGGGTTGGGAAGGGGACTCGATGAGTAGGAGTTGGAAGAGGAAACCCTAAATTTTAGGGTTTTTGCACCCTATATATTGGACCAATAGCGCCTCCCACTGTCCCTTATCACCCCTTGAGATCCAGAAACTCTAATTTCGTGTGTGTGATCTTTGTGAGTGTTTTGGAGCTTTGGGAAGTTATTTAGTGAAGGAAACTTGTAGATCAAGCAGCTAGAAACAAGGAAATTTGTGTAGATCTTGAATATATCTCAGTTTGGGCACGTTTTGGACGTAACCAGCTAATTTTTTGATCTCTTTCTTCTTAGAACCTTTCATGGATGGAGTTAGGCATTTCTTTAGCATATCCATGAAGGGAGTGTGGTGTATGAGCTAGATCTGAAGTTGAAACTTCAGATCTGAACTTCCCTTGTGTCCTAAGTTCATAACGTTCCTTGTATGGCCATTAAAGAACCCTCCCTTATGAGTAGAGCTTCATTTCAAGCTTGGATTAGGATTTTGAGGCATGTAAATACGTAAAGGTAGCAACTTTACGTTGTTAATACACTCTAGGGACCTAAATTAACTGGTTGGAATGAAAGAATGGTTATGTATTGCTTGATCATGGGAATAATCATATGGACTTGGCGAGTCTGGGTGATGACTCAGCAAGTCGAATAGAGTTTTCATCCGAATTGGTCCCATGTGGACTCGGTGGGTACGGGTGATGACTCGGTAAGTCGGTTTGCATTTCAAGCGCTGGGTCACGTATTGACTCGACGAGTCTGTTAGAGACTCGACGAGTCATGTTAGGTAATTCTTGATTCAGTAGGGAATCGATGAGGGGAAAGTTGCACTCAATAATAGGACAACATGGATTGTTGACCATTGACTAGTGACTTTGACTTTAATTGGGGATAGTCTTGTGCCTTCCAAGGGCATTTTTGTGATTTGAGTATTTACTTGGTGGGTCATTCATGAGTACAGGACAGGCTGTTGGAGCTATATTTGGAGGAGTGGATGGTATTATTCCAAGCAGTTAGCAAGGTGCGTTATCATCACTATATCACTAGGGTCTAAGGCACCAAGGCCGACCCTTTAGGTTGTTATTGTGATCATAGTATGTTGTATATGGTGATGATCTGTTAGATTGGTATCCGAATAGACATGATGTTGTTATGCATTGTGAATCATTAGGATCATTATGTTAGTGACCTGGATAGGTCAGTATTCTGTTTATAAGTGATTTCTATGATAAGATGATCTGTGAGATAGTCATATATGATATATATATATGCCAGTTTATGTCATTTATGTGCCCATGATTATTTGTTTGATGATTGGGTTGAGGCGGTCCTGCTTTGTGCTGAAGGCCAACACACCCAACGAGCGGTCCAGATAGAATGTGGGCCCTGCATGACGGTCCAACAATACCGAAGGCTCGGGATAGATCTAGTTAGACTGTAGGCCTTGCAAGATGGTCTAGTCACGCTAAAGGTCAAGTATGCATGTTGTTGTTATATGTTATTGATATGGTATTATGAGGCAGTATTGGTATTTTAGGGGTATCTCACTAAGCTCTCGAGCTTACAATTTTAGTTTATTGTTTCAGGTACACCAGGTTATCATGGCAAGGCAAAGGCATAATCGTACCACTCCACATCCTTATGATTTTAGTTTCTGGGACACTCTGATGAATAATATATAGAAATCAATTTGTATTACACTATTTGTGTTAATGGTTGGAAAAGTTTAAATTTGGCTTAAAATTTTGGATGTTACAAGTTGGTATCAGAGCCTTGGTTTGAGTGAATTGGAGGAACACTCGTGTGAATCTAGTCTCAAATCATGGAAATTTTCAAAAGATAAATTCTAAAATGGTTTTCAAAATACAAGATGGAGGATGCAAAGTGTACGATCAGCCAAAGCCAGTTAGTAGACCCCAAAATAGCATACAGTTATTTGATATTATTATATGTTCGAACAACATGCTAGTACTAGGCTAGGGATTTTCAGGGATCGCATGATAGAAATTGTCTGATACTTGACGCCTGCTACCCTAGGGTCTTCTTTGTAGGAGATTGACAACATTACTGTGGTTCCTTGTGTATGTATCATGGATGTATATAATTAAGATATTATAGTCTAATATTATATATGTATAACTAAAATGCTAGTCTTACCGTTAGTAGTCCTCATTCACGAAGCCGATCTAAAAAGGGGTATAAGGTTATGGCCTATAAAATGGCCGTTTAATGGGTATCCACTCTTACCCACCGCTTCCTTGATTGGTGGAGGGTCGTTAGCCGAATGGGTAGGATAGGGCAATCCTCTCTTCACTAATAAGTATAATGAATCTATGTAAAGTAACTAAGCGCTTTTGCAAATTCCTAATCCTAGTTACTTTAGTCAAAAGTGAAATTGATGCAATCCCATGAAATTACACTTTGTACCCTTGCTAAGACGTTAGTGGAGCGTGTGTGTTGTTAACCAGCACACTAATTGGGTTCTAAGCAAAGGTGGTAAAGGGTGACTCAATGTTTGTCATAGTTCGATGGAGCGTGTGTTGTTTCCCGTCACATCGAATATGTGACTGTAAGAATGAGGGCACCATGTACATTTGAATGGTTATTCACACCCACTTTATGATCCCCGGCATCCCAGTCACAACCGAGAGGGGCATATCGAGATTTAAACACGCCATTGAAAAGTTCAATGAATCTCAAAGGAAATCTAGGAATTCTTAATACGTTTAAAACTTAAGCCTTTATGTTTTTCATGGAGAAGAATTAGTGAATCGTCATTCACTTACCTCCAAATTATTTGCATGTTGGATTACGGCTTCCCTCTTCTAATGTGTAAATAATGTTGTTGGATCCTAGCCTTAATGTCTCATTTGGGTGTTTCATTAACGATTCAATCAACTAACTTGAAATTTCTCCCATTTTGTAGATGTCTGACTCTAACCGTGGTCTTCCCGAATCCCAAGGAAAAGGTATTCCTGTTGAAAGTAAAAGCTTGTTCCAAAGTGAAGGATCAATGTGGACTAGCTTGATCTCACTCCCTCCACCTCCTCCCATTGTTCTCCCCGACACACAAGATCGAAGATTTGAAAGGTTCAAGATCACCGAAACCCTATTGGTAATGCAACATGAAGATGGTAACCCCGCGTGTACTCACGTCCTAGCAATCAAATCACACATCGATAGGTTGATTATGTTGGGTGTGTCTTTCCCCAATAAGTTGGCTGTGGACTGGGTTCTTCAGTCACTCCCTGGATCATATGATAAGTTCATAAGAGAGTATTATATGATGGATCTTGACGCAACCCTCATTGACTTAGCATACATGCTTATTGCTGCTGAATCAGAAATGATTTGGCAAAGTAATGGAGCATATTTGTTTTCTAATTCAACCAACCATGCTTCCGTTGACACTCTAGAAGAACCCACATGTTTCTGCTGCCAAGAGAAGGGGCAATGGATTCAAAGCTGCCCAAAGGAACTGAAGAGTCTAAGAGATGAGAGAGTCAAGAAGTATGGCTCTACTTCATGTATAAAATCCACTATCTAACTCCATTAAATTCCTATTCTTTATACATAATTTGATAAAATTACATTTGCAGGATTAGAGAAAAGAGAGGAAGTTTGATGGAAGAGCAAGATGAGTCTGATCACGAAGAAATGGATTATGATCGCATGGATTCAAAGATCAGATTGAGCTTAGGAAGTTAAGATAGATTTGTTAGGAGTATTTGATTACATAGTTTTTCATTCGAATTTTGCATTGTAAGGACATGTTTTCCGCTACTTTTATAAATAAAATACATTTCGGTTATTTGTTAATCCTTACAATGGCGTATATGAAAAATTGATGTTTGTGTACTTCTATTATTAGCAAAATAGATTTGATTCTTAATTAGGTTATTTGTGGAAGTGTCAAGAGTTTACCAAATAGGGAGAGTTTCTCATCACCCAAGTTTCAAGTGGATAGGAACTTGTAATCATGAAACAAGTATTGCATGATGAATGAAAACTTTCACATTTGGGAAACTTAGACTAATTTATGACAAAGTGTAAATTTAAGGACTAAGAGATTGAGTACACTAGGTCGTACGTTGATCAAGTCTGCCATAAGAGTAACCAAGAGATTCGTCATGATTTACTAAAGTTTAGTGAATATGGTTACACTTACAAGATTGAGTATAATTATGGGTTGATTAAAAGAGTTTCAATCAATAGCAGAACGAATAAGAAGAATCAAGTAGGCAGAAAGATAAAAGTTTCTCTCTTCTAAGAAGAAGGGAGAGTACCTTTTATTGTGTTTTATGATAGGTCTTAATGATTAAGAACCATATCTCAAATGATCCTCTAAGTGAGTCTTAGTACAATTTGTATGTCTAAGAAGAGGAATCGGGAATTATGGAAATGGTTAAATCAAGAAGTCAATCATACTTCGTTCTAATATCAAGTCTTAGAGTTATACTCCAAGATTGTGAATTGAGTGACAAGTCTTAAGAAGGTCTATAACATTCATCAAATGTGGAATTTGGGAAACGGTTTTTCTTATTCTTGCATATTTGAAATTGGTAAGTTGTGATGTCTTGGATAAGACAAAGACCAACTCGAACCAATCATATGAAGTGTTTTTGTCTTGATGAAAGCTACACTAACTCTTGAATATTTCTTTGTCAAGAAATGGTTCTTGACAAGAGAATATTATATGTCAAGGAGTCAGTGGGAGTCTTAATGGTCTTGAAAAGTTTCAAGAACAAATCAAGAAAAGACCTTATCATTCATCACTAGCACACGACTTGAGGTCTACAACCTATCGTGTTGACACTATTTTTGTTTCTGTGCCATTCCACTTTACTTAATTATGCATGTGCGTTCTACGAGTTCTCAATGGATTGTATAGGGGCAAGTCACATTGTTCAATGGAAAGTACATTGAAATGAAGGGGTGGGCTGATCAATAACTTGGAAGTAATGGTAGGACCCTTGATGGCAAGAAATTAAGAAGAACAAGTTCTATCCATATGAGTTTGGATTTGTCACTAACATTATCTTGTGATTATGGTTATGACAAATTCACATGGATAGGAATGTATACACCACAAAATCTAAGTGTCATAAGGTTTCTTCTCATTCGTGAGAATGATTGTGAGGAAACACTTTCACTAAGAGAGATTTTGAAGATAGTATTTTTGGGTTTCTCAAATTCAACTATGATTACGGCATACCTCTTCATAGTTCGTATTGTGGGAAATGGAAAATGGGTCTGAACATTTTAGACTTATTGATATGATTCCTAGAATCATATACATATGAGCTGTCCAAGGAAAAGTGTATGAGTTTGAGAAGCTTAGATAGAGTCTTATCAAAGCATCTAGTATTAGAAATATGAACTTAAGAAATTATTTTCTAGAAGTTCAGCTGTTTTCTGAATACATGTCGAAGCTAGTGGGAGCATAAGTGTTATGCTGGTAATGAAATAATCATCATGTAAGTGGGAGCATGATTATTATGGTAAGTATTGCAAGTTAGCAATATTAATTATAGAAAACAAGAGTTATACTTTGCAAAGTTGTAAGAGTTGAAAAGTTGTTTTGCTATAATTAAGGGAGAGAATATTGTAGTTCGTTTCAAAAATCTAAGGCTTAGATTTAGAAATTTTAATAAATTTAGTCAAAGGATACATAGTGAGTTCTTAAATTTCAATTATGATTATGGCATCCCTCTTCATAGTTCGAATTGTAAGAACGTGACACATAAAATATTATGGCAGAAGATTGATAGAGTATCGTATCATTATGTAAAATATTATGCATCATGTCCCATACGCTTCGGGTATAGGAAAAATTGCATATGCTATAACATCTAACCATTATAAAATTTTCCAAATGCCAAGGGAATTAAGAGGGAAAAGGGACTAGAACTGGTTTTGACTGAAATAATTAAACAACTATCAAAGGACGATCCAAAGTTTGCTGAGGATTGGTCGCTTGTGAGTAGTTGGAAGTATGGTATTAAATGGACCATATCGACATTATTATGAATAGATAAGATTCTATGAGTTGTCAAATGGTAAATATGGAAATGTTTCCATAATTGGGAGTTGGAAATTAAGATTTTATGTCTAGATTAGAAAATTTTATGCAAAAGGATGTACTTTGAGTGAGAGATCACATCTATAGAATTGTTTTGTAACAATTTTTGATCAAGTACCTTGTGATTTCATTGGCCGAGTCTTTGTGAATTTTTGTGTCGTGACATCACAAGAGAATCAATGCATAGAATATTAGAATTTGACATATTCTAAAAGGTGGCAAGAATTTGGTATTCTTACACTAATTATAAAGATTGGGGATTGTGAAATGAGTTTCATTTGAAAAGTTTTAATTGATCTATTTCACAAATTATGGACCATAGGAAACCAAAGTGTACATGCTTGGAGCATGGGACAATTGTGGTTATGATTTGAGTTATAAAGTTGATTATCTGAAACGTTAAACAATGGATAATGAGTAATCAATATGGTGATTAAATAAAGGTGTTTTATTTATACTCAAAGGTTTGGGACCATATAGGATTAGTATTATTCTTGTGTTTCACTTTGCATGTTTTGACTTCCTGAATAATTAATTATTTCATAATAATCAAATTATTCGAATGGTCCACAGTCGTTCATATGTTGGAAGTACTTATGAATGAAGACTGTCATGAATTGGTTTGTAGACTGTCTAAAGTGTATTAGACATAGAAAAGGTTTGTTGCAACGTTCATGAGTGCTTATGAATATGATTTTGAGCATTGGATTAAACCCACGATCACTTGGATCGCTTCATGGGTTTTATCACGAGCGATTGGTGAGACAATAATATCTTGTATTCTTGAAACTGAGATGTGTAATTTGTAACTTGTGAATCGGTTACACATTGATAATATGTAAATGCACCAGTAACTTCGTGTTATAAAACTTATTGTTGTGTGTGATTCGGTGAGTGAGTGCAAGAAAAAGTTGAGTCGAAGTTTATCCGTTCGTTTTACCCAAAGTGGGATAAAAGCAATATATGTGGTCCCCTCGATGATTTAGTGATGACAAACGTAAATGCTCGGCCGTTCTAGGGCTAATTTGATTTGTTCAATTAGTCAGTCGTCGTAAATCGGAAATCAAGAAACAACACATAGACTGAGAGAATGATTTCAATCCATGTCTCACGTCTATACGATATCTAGAATGGAGGAATATATGATCCCTTATCTAAAGGACAGGTTACTGATAAGATCAGAGTTTGATAGCATCTTTGAGAGCTACGATTGCTAATCAAGTTGTACTTACATTTGTGGTTACTAGACTTATCCAATTGGGAGACTGTTGGATAAGTGTCTAAGCCCGTAACCATATTTGGTAAGTACTTGACCCGATTGTGCATGGTCCTTTTGGGTTGTCTTCACCAAAGCAACTTGACTAGAGAAATAATAGAGAAAGAGGTTATTATGATTTATTAATATGTTATAACAATAATATATTAAAGGAGAAGTCATATTTGTTTAATTAATATTGGTCAATAATTAATTAAGAATTAATTTTGTGATCAAGTGTAATTAATTAAATTAGAGGGGCTGAATTGTAATTATGTGATAATTACAAAGTAGGGTAAGGATTATCCTAGATATGGGTTGGACGAAATCAGAGGATAAGGATCCTTGAAATCGTCCAAAGATAAGGGCATTCAAGGCTTATCTTATTGTTACTTGGTGGGCAAGCAACTAGATAAGGATAAGGACTGAAACCCTAATCTCCACACCAATATAAACACCCCTTTGCCATAAGAATTCGTCCATGCTTCTAAAAGGGTTCTTAGGGCCGATTTCTACCTCCTTCCTTCTCTCTCTATATCCTCTCCAATTGCTTGTGGTGTTTGTGAGCCATTAGAGGCACTACACTTGTGGTGCTTGCTTTCAAGACTTAGGGTTTGAAGATTTAAGTTGTTGTTGCAATATAATAACAAGAGGTATGTGATCTATCCTTCTTGGTGAATTTCGAAAATAGTAGACCACATTAGGGTTTCATTATGTGTTCATAATTTTGTGCATCTAATAGTGAAAACATAGATCCAATATTAGGGTTGCATGCACACATAGAATTGTTTGTACAAAACCCATCAATAGGGAGTTGAACAAGTTAACGGTGAAAAACCGTTATCCACTCCCGAGGATAGATGACCTCTTCGATCAGTTGTATGGTGCATCTTAGTTTTCCAAGATTCACTTGAGGTCCGGATATCACAAGGTCAGGTTGAGAGAGGAAGACGTGGAGAAGACAGTGTTTCAAACTAGCTATGGTTTTTATGAGTTTGTGGTGATGCCGTTTAGGCTCACCAACACGCCAACAGTGTTTATGGATATGATGATCCGAGTCTACAAGCTGATGCTCGATCAATCGATTATTTTATTCATAGATGATATCTTGGTGTATTCCAAGACCAAGGATCAACACGAAGAACATCTGCGGGAGTTATTGGGAGTTTTGTGGTGAGAACGGCTTTATGCCAAGTTCTCGAAGTGTAAGATTTTGTTGCGAGAGGTCCAGTTCCTCGGACACCTCATTAACCAGATGGGATTTTGGTCGATCCAACCAAAATCGACGCTGTTATGCAGTGGGAGTTTTCGAAATCTCCCTCAGATATCAAAAGCTTCTTGGGATTGCCAGGGTACTAATGGAGGTTTATATAGGATTTTTCCAAGATTGTGGTACCTCTCACTCATTTGACGAGGAAGGGGGTGGATTTCCGGTGGGGCCCCGAGCAGCAGAGGGCGTTTGAGACCCTCAAGAAGCGGTTCTGTGAAGCTCCAGTGTTGACCCTCCCTGAAGGAGTTGAAGACTTTGTGGTATTCTGTGATACGTCCATCACAGGGTTGGAGCAGTCCTCACGCAGAGGGGACGGGTGATTGCATATGCATCATAGTAGTTGAATCCGCATGAGACTAGGTATCCTACCCATGATTTTGAGTTGGGGGCGGTGGTTTTTTCCCTCCAGTTATGGAGACATTACCTATGGGGTCCACTTTTATATATATACGGATCACAAGAGTTCGAGGCACATCATGGACCAGCCCAACCTGAACATGAGGCAGCGCAGGTGGCTGGATGTAGTCAAGGACTACAATTGTGAGATCCTTTACCACCCTAGTAAAGTGAATGTGGTAGCGGACACTTTGAGCCGCGAGGTAGTGGGGTCTTCCACCCCAGCGAGATGTATAAGGATAGCCATGGATCCTCCGATTATGAGTTTGATCACGGATCCGCAGGTTGAGGGTATGATACCAGAGAATTGGAAGAAGGAAAGAATTAAGGGTGACAGTAACCGGTTTGTGCAGGATGAACGGGGATTCATGACCCGTTATGGTCGTGTATGGGTCCCGATGTCTGGGCGAGTTAGACAGACCTTTTTGGAGGAGGCTCATAAGTCTCATTTCTCCATTTACCCAGGGGCCACCAAGATGTTGAGAGACCTGAGTTTGAGTTACTGGTGGTTGTGTATGAAGCAAGAAATCGTTAGGTATGTTGAGAGGTGCCTGACTTGTAGGAACGTCAAGGCCGAGCATCGAAGACTGCATGGTCTGTTACAGCCCTTGGAGATTCCCATGTTGAAATGGGAGAAAATATCGATGGATTTCAGGACTAAGTTGTCGAAGACTGCGAAGGTATTTGATGCTATATGGGTTATTGTTGATCGATTGACCAAGAGTGCTCACTTCTTGGCTATTCGGGAAAGCTCTTCGGCCGAGAAATTCGCAGATGTGTATGTCTGGGAGATCATTGCTCAACACGGGGTACCAGTTTCCATTGTTTCCGACCAGGATGTCAGGTTTACTACTCGTTTCAAATATTGAACAAAAGATATTTAATTGGTTTAAAATTTCTTTTTCAGCAACAAAGACATGCTTAGAAGGAAAAGGAAGTGGAATTGGCAATTGGAAGCTTGGATCTTGGATTTTGAAGAAAAATAAGAAATCGAAGAACACGTCATGCTATCTCTAAACATAGCGTATTGAGATGGAAAATCCCAATGGAATAGTGCCTTGTCGTACACGCGTTTTTAATGAAAAACATAGCGTGTTGGCTCCTAACGCACTCCGTGTTGCATCATTTTTCAGAATCTATTTGAGGATCATTTATTTTCGTAAACCTAACTGATGCTATGTTTTTTTTATCGATTTTTGGAGTCCAGAGACATCCCTAAGCAGTTGTGAATTGTAGAATTTGACTACAAGCTTGTTATTGAAGAGATCAAATGCAATTTGTCGTTAATTTACTTAATTCTCTTGTTTACATTATGATTGAAATGTAGAATTTTGTTTTATGATTACTTTAGCTGAAGTCATGGGCTAAAAGCCCTACTTTCATTAAGAGTAGAGGATCTTATGATTATAAAATGATTTTTTGGTTTTGGATTATGTTGAATTGATTATTTATCATGCTAAGCTTGTTAAAAGAACCTTATGTATTAATGATAATTTTTTTTTCTATTAATTACTAAGTTTATTGATATTGTATGAACATCTTCTTGATTGCTTGCTTCTAATGATTTTTTGACCATCAAGATTTAAAGCCTATTGTTGTGAACATAACCTAGGGTTAACTAGAAAATAAGTAAATTAATGTGTGAGCTATATACAATGACCAACCATATATGAGTCAATTTAACCAACCAAATTAATTAACCACCATTACAAGTCTTGCATGATTTGAACTTAATACTAGTAAACCTTTTAGTTTAATAAACTGATCACTGCTTGAACTGATTTGTTTGCTAAAGGATTAGTAATAGTGAACATGAACCTAATCACATTAGAAATTAGTAATTGATGATACATTAATCCATTGCACATGCCATGAAATCAACTATAAGAGTAGTTGAATCGAATCTAAATGGAAGTCTCTTTAATATTCATAAATTAAGTCGTCTTTTTACCTTCAATTAGTTATTAATTGTTTCTTTTATAAGTGTTTAATTGATTCTCTAAGTTTCTAGTCTTGCAAAACTAGAGAACACCCCCCTCTTTAATCATTGTTTAATTTAGTTAACATTATTAGTATTTTTAAATCCTTTTACCGTTACTTGTATTCAATACCTTACTTACCTACACTAGACTACTATTCGATTAGGTACACTGCCTATCATGTTCTAACATCCCAAAATTCAAGACCAAAAATTTCGTTTTTAAATCAGTTGTTATGAAAACCAACATTATAAAAACAATAATAAAACATCCCATGTCAAAACCAAAGTGTCAATAACCAAAACATATTATCATAAAACAATATTAGAGTGTTATCCTAAAGATCTCATGTGCAAAAAGCATAGTGTGATGTGTTGCAATCGAGCCGACACCTTTCCTTTGAAAACGAAGTACCTGAAACCAAAACTGAAAACCATAAGCACGAAGCTTAGTGAGTTCTCCCATCATACCACATACCATATAAATAACATACTGTCAGGCATATCTGGGTGCCCAACCTACCCCTCCGGTCTCTTTCAACCGGTAACCGCCTAGCATATCTGGGTGTTGACCTACCCCTTTGATCTCTTTCAACCATTAATCAGGGACTATTTCACCCCTACCACTATCACATAATAATATAACATATACACATAATCACATGCTACCTAGCATATCTAGGTGCTGGCCTACCCCTTCGGTCTCTTTCAACCGGTAACCAGGAACTATTTCACCCCTACCACTACCACATAATTGTTGGGTTTTGAGCATTCTAACACTCCTAAGTGTACATGCAACCCTAACTACCTTGGATCTATGTTTTCTCTATTATACATGCAAATATGAACATCCAAGGTATTATCCTAATCTAGCATACAAAACAATGAATATAACAAGATAGAATACATACCTCTTTGATGTAGAATGTCTTCATGAAGCTTGGGTGCCTAGTGCCTCAAGTGTGACACATCAAATGGTTCACACAACACCAAATACACTTGGAATAACTTGAGAGAAATCCACAACTCATGAAATCGGCTAGCCCTTCTTTTACACACACTAGTGGCCTATTTTGGTGAATAATATAATGCTTATATAGTGTGTTACAATTAGGGTTACACCATGTAAACCCTAATTGTCATGACCTTTCATTTCTATGAACCATGGGTTATGTAACCACCATGGAGCATCCATGGAGTATCCTATGGGTTTAACCCAACTTGACAATCCATGAAGCATTAGCCCGCTATACAAATATGGATGATTTACACAATCAACCCATATATTTAATTAGACTTCTTTTCATCACATAATTAATTCTAAATTAATTCTTGATCAATACTAATTTAATATTATTATTCTTATTATTAATATACTAGAACTTATAATATATTAATAACCATAAGTGTCTTATTTCTCTCATTTAGTCTATCCAAGTGCATGATGCCATGCAACCCAAATGGACCAAGCCGGGTCGGGTCAAGTCTTACCAATTATAGTTATGGACTTAGACATTAATCCAACAGTCTCCCACTTGGATAAGTCTAAAACTATTATTGTGTATGACTTCAAGAACCGACTGGAAGTCGTAGCTCTCAAAAGCTTCCGTCGAACTCTGACCTTGTAGATGAACTCTAACCTTTGTCAATGACATATCCATTAGATAAGGGATCATATATTCCTCCATTCTATATATCATATGGACTGAGACATGGATTGTAAATCATTCTCTCTGTCCATCTGTTGTTTCCCGATTTCCGATTTATGACGAGTGACCAGTTAAACATATCAAATCAGTCCCGGCCCGACCGAGCACTTCCATTTGTCATCATCAAATCATCGAGGGGCCCATAGATATCGCTTTTACCCCGAAGGTAAAAGGAATGGATAAACTTCGACTCATATGGATTGTTCTACTACTTGTTGAATCATACACAAAGGCACATTTTATAACATCGAGTTACCAATACATTTTCGTGCAATCAATGTACAACCAACTCATAGTAACAACTCATATCTCTAGGTTTGAAGAATATAAGATATTATCGTCTCATGATGACTCGTGATAAAATCCATGAAGTGATTCCAATGAGTGTGGGTTGAATCCATTACTCAGAACTTATGAGAGCTCATGAGTGTTGTAACCCTTTGTCCAACATCTTAGACCTCTACAAGCCAACCCATGACAGTCTTGATTCATATCTACTTCCAACATATGACCGACTGTGGATAGTTTGAATAACTTAATCAGCCAAAACAATGACTTAGTTTATTCTGGAAGCAAAACATGTAAAATGAAACACAATAATAATGGAATCTAATATGGTCTCAGAACTTATGAATATAAATAAAACACCTTTTATTTATCCCCATATGATTACACATTATTCATTGTATACTATTTCAGCTATCAACTTTATTCTTGAATT
This sequence comes from Lactuca sativa, assembly GCF_002870075.4. NCBI lineage: Eukaryota > Viridiplantae > Streptophyta > Magnoliopsida > Asterales > Asteraceae > Lactuca > Lactuca sativa. Next base: position 98,704,755 of record NC_056628.2, read on the forward strand.
AAAACAATAGTTGTCCCATGCTCCAAGCATGTATACTATGTTTTTCTAAACACTAGTCATGCCACACACCAAGTATGCATACTATGTTTGTATATGATCTTTGCTTTGTGAAATAGATCGATTGAACATAACTCCAATGATTCTCATTTCACAGTTCAAAATCCCTACCACAAATGCAAGAATTCCAAATTCATGCCATCTACTGAAATCTGTTAGATTCTAAACTTATATGCATTGGTCCTCTTGTAATGATTATGCACAAAGTCAGAAATACATGACAACAACCATTACAGAGCATTCCAAAGGAGATCAGCTCCTTGGAAACATCCTTCTTGCATTAAGTTTCCTAATCTTACATAGATTGAATAATTTCTAACTTTGAAACATTTCCAGATTCCATTTTGACTATCACTTCTGAACAAGAGTTGCCTCCTTACAGATTATGTCAATATGGTCCTTCCAGAATTATCACTATACTTCCAACTGTCCTTGAGCAACCAATCTTTGGTAAACCTTAGATTGTTCTTGACAATTGTTTAATCCTTTTAGTCATATCCAATTCTAGACCTTTTCCCTTCTTAATGCTTCAAGCATTTGTAAAATTTAAAAAGGATGAATATAGCACATGTAATCGAACCTATATCCAAAGCATATGGGACACGATTCATGATGTCTCACATAAAGACTAAACCAGTCTTTTGCTATAACATTTCCATTTCTATTTTCCAAGTTCTCATAATTCAGATTATGAAAAGGGATGCCGTAATCATCATCGAATTTTAGAACGCAAATAATGGACCCAGATACAGAATTTCCTTATGTTGAGCCATTCCAACATGAAATTCATATATATATATATATATATATATATATATATATATATATATATATATATCCTTGACTAAATGATTAAAACCTTACGGTCTAAGCTTATAGATTTGATATGAAATATAATTTCCTCTCCCTTAATTATAGCAAAACAACTTTTTCCCAATTGAAATCTTTTGTTTTCTATAATTAACATTGCTAATTTGCAATACTTATCATAATTATCATGCTCCCACTAACATGATGATTATTAGCATAACACTTATGCTCCCACTAGCTTTGACATGTATTCAGAAATTATCTGACTGTCTTACCAAAGTTCAGATTTCTGATTCTAGATTGTTTTGATACAACTTTATCATAATCATACACGTTCTCTTAGATAGCTCACAGGTGTGTCTAAGCAATTTTAGAACTATGAAAAGGGATGCCGTAATCATAGTCTCAAATGTTTAGACCTTTGCCACTTCTCACAAGTCCATGTTAGTGTGCCGGTTAACCACACAGCTCCATTAACGACTTTGAGAATGCAAATATCGCAATTGCTAAAAATCTACTTAGTGAAAGTGTTTCCTCACCATCATTTTCATGAATCGAAGAGAAACCTTATGACACTTAGAATTTTATGGTGTATGAGTTCCTACCCATATGAATTTGTCAAAACCATAATCACAAGTCAAGGATAATGACAAATCCAAAATCATATGGACTGAACTCAATCTTCATTTCTTGCCACCTAGCAGCTCAAGGGCCTACAATTGCTTCCAAGTTGTTGTGCAACCAATTGAGAACTCTAAGAACTCATATGCAAAGCCAACTTTACTAGAATGGGTACAGAATATGTCAACACGATAGGTTATAAACCTCAAGTCGTGTGCTAGTGACAAACTTCAGGTTTTATTCTTGATTAGTTTTTAACACTTTCAAGACTTTTAAGACTCCCACTGTCCTCTTGACATATAAGACTTTCTTGTCAGTTATTCAAGAGATAGTGTAGATTCTAATCAAAACAAACACGTCACAAAAATTAGCCTTAGTTGGTCTTTGTTTTATCCAAAACATCACAACTTACCAATTTCAAATGTACAAGAGTAGAAAACTTTTACTCTTACATTTGATAAGTGTATTAAACCTTCTTTAAGACATGTCACTCAAGTTACAATTTTAGAGTATGACTCTAAGAATTGTTTTTGGAACGAAGTATGAATCATCTTCTTCATATAACCACTTCAACAATTCATAACTCCTCTTCTTAACTATCAGAATCCACTTAGAGGATGAATTGTGATAAGGTCTCTTAATCATTAAGATGATCATATAACATGATACTAAATTAATCTCCCATCTTTTCAGATTTGAGAAACTTATATCCTTCTGCCTAATTTGATTCTTCTTATTCGCTCTGTCTCACATTGAAACTTCTCCAATGCTACAAACTTATACTTAAACTTATAAGTATAACCATATTTACTAAACTTAAGTAAATCATGACGAATAGTCTTCTTGATCTTTTGTGGTGGACTTGACCAGTGCACAAGAATGTGTACTCGATCCCTTAGTCCGTTACTTGACTCACACATCCATGTGAACAAGTAGTTAGTCTTAATTTTTCCAATGCTTGAAAGTTCTCATTCATCATGCTATACACCTTGCATGATTCCAAGTTTCTATCCGACTGAAACTTGGGTGATGAGAATCTTTCCTTATTTGGTAAATTTAGACACTACCACAAATGAAAGAATCAAATTCATATTTCCACTCTTGCTCTTAATGGAATTTTATAAGCAACAAAAATTTCCACAGAAGCCATTGTAAGGATATTTTAATAAAAAAAAACATTGCGGAAAAACTATCCTGACGGTGCAAAAGCACATGAAAACTTCATTGTTATCTATTCCTAAGCAATATATCATAACTCCTACAAAGTAGCTCAAGAATCTGATATTCAAACTATGCGATAGAAATCCATCTACGGGATCAGATTCAGCATATTCTTTCTTTAAGTTTCTTTACTTTTCTTTGATTCTTAAAACATCACCATGTGACCCAGTCACATCATGTATCAGGAATCTCAGAGTAGAAACTTAGCAGAGTTAGATAGTGGACTTTACCTGAAGTAGAGTCAAACTTATTGACTTTAACATCCTTAGGTAAAATTAGCAACTTCGCAACCAATGCCCCTTCCTTTGGCAATTTAACATATGGACACTTTGGTAATGGTACTATCTCAGACTTAGCTTTTCTCTTTACCATTTGGTCAACCGAGTTGACTATGGCCGATCCCTTTCCACTGGGAAGAGAGAGCTTTTCTAGATATCCAATGTCATCATTGTCAATGTCCATAAGGTTTTAAGAATTTGATCTTAGCATATAGATAAGACCATTAAGGGTCTTGTCATAGTTTGTGACAACCCGATATTTCAACTCTATTTAACGACCTAAAAAGTCAAGTATTGTAACCACTTTTGTTATAATGAAATTAACTTCAAAAAAATAAAATGTACAAAAGTCTCTAATTAATTTCCTACTATGTTAGATGTCATTAAACCGTGATCGTACGTAAAAAGAACGCCTAAATCTGACTTCGTATAAGCATGTTATGATTTTTCCAAGTTCGGCTTAGCAACAGACAGCTAAAAACTTGAAACGGAGATCGAGCGACTTTTGGCCGGAATGACCTAACTGAGAATCGAAGGTCTCGACAATGGGTTTTCAACGGTAAAAAGTCTGGGAAAAACAGATGTCAGATAATGAAGTTATGAATTTTTAACGAAATTTTCTTACCGCGACCTTTTAAAAATAAATAATAAAAATAATTTCAAAATTTGCCGACGGAATCTAAACGAAAGTTGTAGAGCGTAGTCTCACCTACGCATGGATATAAAGAACGTCGAAAACGGAGTTCGTATGAAGAAGATATGAATTTTTGAAGTTTATTAAATAATAAAAATATGAATTTTATATTTAATTTCGGTATTATTCGAAGGATGAGTCACCAGGCCGATCCGAGTTACGCCCAGCGTACACTCGTACGCCTAGTGTACTCGAGGCCTAGGCCTCGGATTGTCCACGTCGCCCCTATGCGAGGCTATGTCCCGTCCCATCCGAAGCTCCGAGGCAGTCGAGGAAGCAGTCACGCATGACGCACGCGTACGCCCAGCGTACCGAGGCGGTTCCCACCCCCTATAAAAGGGATGTGAGGGTTCCGAAGAAATGGCCCAATTCCTCAAATCTTTCTTGTGATTTTGCCTCGTTTTCCGTGCACATGCTATCACGAAGCCCCGGTTTCCTTGCTCAAGTCCCGAAGGTCGTTTGTGCTCTCGAGATTCCCGAGAATCCCGAGAAAATCCGCTTTCTCGAGTCGAAATTCTTCTCGACTTTCATCTCGCCTTCTTCGATCTTTCAAGTGAGTTGATACCCCTATACTCGACACTTTTAAAAGTTTTATAAATGCTTTTATATGCTTTTAAGGGGGAAATACAAGTAAAACACACGATTACTACCGTGTGTTATATAAAGTTTCAATATACACTTTTTATCAATAGAATCATATGTGATTTATAAGTATTCTAGGGAAACTTTCGTATGCAAAATATACCACGATAACATCTTATCTTTGAAATAAGAAATGATTTATGTATATATGTAAATCAAACACTCTGCTTATACTGTATGTATATGTGTCCATCTTTGGCACTACAAAAATTATACTTTTCATAACAAGTGAGCCTTTCACTAGGGATTACTATAAACGAAACACACATTTAGAAAACTATAATAGGTATAGTTTTACGAGAACACTACGAACTTTTACATACTAGAAATACTATTTCAAGAAGTTACTTTCATATACAAGAACAAACGAACATTTTCACACGTAAATCTGTTTTATACTATGTTTTGTGAGACATTAAACTTCACGTATGCTTGAGTAGACATTTCAAGTCCTGTATTGTATACCAGAATCCCTTGGAGGGGGAGCATGGTGTTTGTGTATAGATCTATACGGGATTGACAACCCCGCGCCCTGACTGTTAACTACAATACACCATTTCGTGTGACAAACATCAGAACATTCCAACGCTTGAAGAACATTGAATATAGGCATTTCTAGTCAAATAGCTGTTGGAATAGTGTCTAAGCCCATAACTATATTTGGTATGTACTTGACCCGGTTGTGCATGGTCCTTTTGGGTTTCCTTCTCCAAAGCAACTTGACAAGGTAATTTAAGGAGAAAGAGAGAGTATTATGATTTATTAATATATTATAAGAATAATATATTAAAGGAGAAATCATATTTATTTAATTAGTATTGGTCATAAATTAATTAGGAATTAATTTGGTGATCAAAAGGGATTAATTGAATAAAGGGGTATAAACTGTCAAATGTATGATAGTTGAGTTTTAGGTTAAGGAAACCTAATGGGCTTAAGGGGGAACGAAATTATGATGGGTAACCATAATATTTTCGTCCAAGGGCCTTATTCCAGAAGGTTCCATGGGCTGCTTGGTGGCTAAGCTATCCATTAGGGTTTAGACTGAAACCCTAGTAACCTGTAAGTATAAATATGACCCCTAGGGCTTGAATTCGGCTACCACTTGATTCTAAGAGACCCTTAGGCCGATTTCTAGCCTCTCTCTCCCTCTCTCATATTGCCTTCTTGCTTGTGGGGTTTGTGAACCATTAGAGGAGTTGCATTTGTGACTCTAGGCTCAAGAGAAGAAGAAATAGAAGATCTAAGCCAACAATTGAAGAGGTAAACATTTAGATCTGATTCTATATGTTAATTTTGTTGTTAATATGCTATATTAGGGTTTGTAAGTCTTGGAATCAAAGCATGTTCAATAGTGAAACCTAGATCCAAGCATTAGGGTTTGTATGAGCACATAGGAATGTTTCTTATGTATAAAACCCATCAGTGGTATCAGAGCCTTGATTGGTTTCAGTTGTATGTGATGCTTAACTACTTTAATTGCTAAAAAATGAATTTTTGGTCCTTGCCCGACTCAACTCGGCGAGTCAGTGTCTGGACTCGGCGAGTTGGTCCCTACTCGGCGAGTCCAGGCCTGACTCGGCGAGTCTTTTCGTCAGAAAGAGGGTTTTTCAGGTTTTGGCTGCTGTTTTGACTTGGACTTGATGCTTAATTTGTTTTATGAAGTTAAAATCCGAATTTTATCTATATTAAGTGTTTATCCTTGCCAAAAGAATAGATAATTTCAAATCTTTTTAAATATTTGTTGTTTATGTGATAAATATGGATTATTTAAAAATTATTTGGTAATTATCTAATGACTAAAATTAAGATTAGGTCAAATATAGATAATTATGAAATTAATTGGTTAATTTGAATTATTTGTTATTTGATTCCTTATGTTTCGAAAAGTTCAAAACTTGCCCTCAAGTTTTGAAATTTGAATTTTGTAATTAAAAGTTTAATTTTGAATAATTTAAATTTCAAACCCTTAGAATTTTCCAAGTTTAAAATTCAACCATATACTATTATATATTATTACAAGCTTAATATATATATATATATATATATATATATATATATATATATATATATATATATATATATATATATATATATATGTATAACTTTAAAATGCTAGTCTTACCGTTAGTAGGCCTCATTCACGAAGTCGGTCTATAAGATGGGTATAAGGTTGCTACCTATAAAATGGCGCTTAATGGGTGTACACTCACACCTACCGCTTGCTTGACTGGTGGATGGTCGTTAGCCGAACGGGTAGGATAGGGCAACCCTCTCCTCATTAAAAGTATAATGTTGAATATAAAGTAACTACATTTTTTTTACAAATTCCCATTCTAGTTACTTTAGGGTAAAATGTGAAAACGATGCTAATCCATGGAATCACACTTCGTACCCTTGTCAAACGTTGATGGAGCGCGTGTGGTTAACCGGCACATCAATTTGGGGATGACATTGGTAGCGAAGGGTGACTCGATGTTTGTCATAGATCAATGGAGCGTGTGTGGTTTACCGGCACATTGATTAGGTGATAAAGACATTGAGTGCACCACGTTGATTCGCATGGTTATTCACAAATTTGTTTGCGATCCTCGGCATCCCAGTCGCAAATTTGAAATGCATATCGAGATTTAAACATGCCATTGAAAAGTTCAATGAATCTCAAAGATGTAGGAGTTTTCAATACATTTAAAACCTAAATTGCTTTTTCGTTTTTCATGGTGAGAATTAGTGAATCGTCATTAACTTACCTTCAAATTATTTACTTTTAAAGTATGGCATCCCTTTCTAAGTTGTAAATAATGTTGTTGGATCCTAACCCTAATTTCTCATTTGGGTGTTTAATTGGGGATTCATTTCTAATCAAACTTTGTTCCCTTCTTTTTCAGATGTCTACAAACAACAACAACAACAACAACGCTTCTGGGTCATTCTCGTTGATGAACTTGTGTCAGAAAGTGACATTTGATGGTTCAAACTTCAACGAGTGGATGAGGTATATCCGCATGATCACACGCTACGAGGACAAAGAATATGTCCTCGATGAAAAACTTGAAAATATCATCCCAGATGTTGCTACTCCTGAGGAATTAGCCGCCTTTGAGGCCCACGAGCGTGATGCCATGAAATTTCACTGCATCATGTTGGCCACCATGAACCTCGAACTCCAAAAGTCCTATGAGGACATGTACCCATATGAAATGCATCAGGATTTGTTGCACAGGTATCACCAGAGCGCGAGGCAAGAGCGCTATGAGATCATTACTAACATGATCACCGCTAAGATGGGGAGTGGAGAATCCCTAACCTCTCATTTGTAGAAAATGCAAAGGTACGTTGATCGTCTTCTCAAACTTAATGTTAAGTTTGATGAGAATTTGGCTATCGACATAATCCTCCACTCCTTGCCCTCCTGCTATAATCAGTTTAGGATGACCTACCATATGAACAAAGAGGAGGTCTCCTTGAGCAAGCTCCAAGGACTCTTGAGGACTGCTGAGAGCAACCTCAAAGACAAATCCGTTACACCGTCCCCTGCTATGGCCGCTCCTGTGATGGCGATAGGTCAAGGAAAGGGTAAAAAGAGGAAGGCTCCATGTAAGAGCCACCATAAGGGGAAACCCCGAGATGGTTCTTCCTCAAGTGGGACCAAAGCAGGCCCCGTTAAACCCTCTTCCGATCCTAAAGAAGCAGAGTGCTTCTATTGCCACCAAAAGGGCCACTGGAAGCGAAGCTGCCCACAATATCTGCAGGACATTAGAGATGGGAAGATCAAGCCCACCTTTGCAGGTATGTATTCTATTAAATCTAATAACTCATCATTTGCTACTTCATGGGTTCTTGATACAGGATGTGGTTACCACATTTGTTCTGATTTGCAGGGCCTAAAAAGAAGTAGGGAGATGGAGCATGGGAAGATGAACCTGATTTTGGGAAACAGAAGATCGTCACCTGTGACCAAAGTCGGTGTTTATTCTTTAGTGTTGAGTAATAGGTTAGGGATAGATTTAGAAAATTGCTGTTATTCGCCAGATATGGAAAGAAACATTATTTCTTTTTACGGGTTGTTTAGACAAGGTTTCAGATATTCTTTTGATAATAGTAATGGTTCTATTAACGTTTATTTGAATGGTGTCTTTTAATTCAATGCATTACCTTGTAATGGGATTTATGAATCTGTGATGATTGTTGATAATTTTGGAAATAATGTTTTGAATATTGATTCGTCTACTCGTCTAGACAAAGCATGCTTGTGGCATTGTCACCTTGGCCATGTCAACAAGAAACGCATAGCCCAACTCCAAAAGGATGGAGTGTTGGAGTCATTTGACCTTAGGGACGATGACACGTGTGAGTCTTGTTTACTTGGGAAGATGACCAAGTCACCCTTCACTAGCACTTGTGAAAGGGGTGAGGGTTTATTGGATCTCATACACACCGATGTGTGTGGGCCCTTTAGATCCACCACAAGGGATGCTTGCCGCTTCTACGTGACTTTTACAGATGATTATAGCAGATATGGATATATCTACTTAATCAAGCAGAAGTCGGAAACCTTTGAAAAGTTCAAAGAGTTTAAGAATGAAGTGGAGAATCAGCTGGGCAGGAAAATCAAGATGCTTCGGTCAGACCGAGGAGGAGAGTACCTAAGTCTTGAGTTTCACGACTATCTAAAAGAATGCGGAATCGTTTCGCAATTGACGCCTCCGAGGACGCCACAATTGAGTGGTGTGGCTGAGAGACATAATCGGACCTTGTTGGACATGGTTCATTCTATGATGAGCCAGACTTCGTTACCAATAGCCTTCTGGGGGTATGCCTTAGAGACTGCCGCCCACATACTTAACTTAGTTCCCACCAAGAAGGTTTCCAAGACTCCTCACGAGATGTGGACAGGGAAGGCTCCCTCGTTGGCACATATCAAGGTTTGGGGTTGCGAGGCTTTCGTAAGATGAGAGACTCACGACAAACTAGAACCTCGTAGTGAGAAGTGTTATTTCATCGGCTATCCACAGAAGTCTTTTGGCTACCTTTTCTATAGACCGAGTGACAATGTTGTCTTCGTTGCTAGAAGAGGAGTTTTTCGAGAAAGGGAATTGATAGGCCAAGTAGACAGTGGGAGGCAAATTGAACTTGAAGAAATTCAAGATCAAAGCGATGAAGGAACCTCTGACACTGGCACTCAACTTGAGGAGGAAACTCTTGTTGAACCTATTGACGTGTCCTTACCTCTTCGACGTTCCACTAGGGCTAGTGTTCCACCCCAATTATATGGTTTTCATATCACTATTGAAGGGGATACATTTATTAGTGACAGTACACTAGTAAATTTGGATGAACCTAGCCGCTACAAGGAAGCCATGGCAGGCCCGGAGTCTGCTAAATGGAAAGAGTCGAGGGACAGCGAGATTCAGTCCATGTATGACAACCAAGTTTGGAATTTGGTTGATAATATACCGGGTCGTAAGATAGTCGGGTGCAAGTGGATCTTCAAAAAGAAGACGGACATGGATGGGAAGGTGCATACTTATAAAGCGCGATTGGTTGCGAAGGGCTTTACTCAAACTCCCGAAGTTGACTATGATGAGTCCTTCTCACCAGTTGCGAAGATAAAGTCTATTAGGGTGATGCTTGCCATAGCTGCGTTTCATGATTATGAAATATGGCAGTTGGACGTGAAAACCGCTTTCCATAATGGAAAGTTGGCTGAGGATGTCTACATGAATCAGCCAGAGGGTTTTGTCGATGTGAAGTATCCAAATAGAGTGTGCAAGCTTGAGAAATCCATTTATGGATTGAAACAAGCGTCTCGTAGATGGTATCTTTGTTTTGACGAGAAAGTTAAAGAGTTTGGCTTTCTGCGAAGCGAAGATGAATCTTGTGTGTATGTCAAAGCCAGTGGGAGTATAGTAAGCTTCCTCGGATTGTATGTCGACGACATACTACTCATAGGAAATGATATCCCAACCTTGCAGGAGGTCAAGTCCTGGCTTGGGAAATGTTTCGCTATGAAGGACCTCGGAGAGGCTGCTTATATTCTGGGAATAAGAATAGTAAGAAATAGAGAAAAGAGACTGATAGGACTCAGTCAGAATACATACTTGGAAAAGGTACAAAAGCGTTTTAGTATGGAAAATTCCAAGAAAGGGAGTTACCAATCCAAAGCAATACCAAGCTGAGTAAGACTCAGAGCCCGAGTACAGAGACAGAGATAGCTGATATGAGCCGAGTACCTTACGCTTCCGCAGTAGGATCTATCATGTACGCTATGACTTGTACTCGCCCTGATGTGGCCTTCGCTTTGAGCATGGTCAGCAGATATCAAGGGAACCCTGGTAGAGCACATTGGATTGCAATTAAGAATATTCTTAAGTACCTTCGGAGGGCCAAGGAATGGTTTCCAGTCCTCGGTGGGAGTGATGACTTAAGGGTACGAGGGTACAGCGATGCTAGTTTTCAGACGGATCGGGATAACTTCCGATCACAGTCGGGCTGGGTCTTTACCCTAAATGGAGGAGCAGTGACTTGGAAAAGTTCCAAGCAAGAGACCATAGCTGATTCAACGTGTGAATCAGAGTATATTGCGGCGAGCGAAGCGTCAAAGGAGGCTATATGGTTGAAGAACTTCATTGGAGACCTTGGAGTTGTGCCATCCATAAAAGAGTCAATGGAAATTTTCTGTGATAATGAAGGAGCAGTTGCCTTGACCAAGGAACCGAGAGATCATGGCAGATCTCGACATATTGACAGAAAATACCATTTCATCAGACATCGGGTAGAAGAGGGACTCCCCGTTGTGAAGAGGGTATCATCAGAAGAGAACCCAACGGATCCCCTTACGAAGGGACTGAGTAGGGTCAAACACTTGCAGCACGCTAGGAGCATTGGGCTGAAGGATGATACAAGTTTGGATTAGATAGGAAAGATGTAATAGATAGTTTGTACTTAACATTCGATGAATAAATAAAATTGTGTTATTTATGAGTAAAGCTACTATCTTATGTTGGTTATTTATCTATTGTTTCCATTTTGCATGTTTTGACTTCCTGAATGATATGATTATTCAAAAGGTCCACAGTCGGTCATATTTTGGAAGTAGGTATGAATCAAGACTGTCATGAATTGTTTGTAGATTGTCTAAAAGGTTTTGGACATAGCAAAAGTTTGCTGCAAAGTTCATGAGTGCTTGTGAATATGAGTTGAACATTGGAATAAACCCGAGTTTATTGTATCACTTAGTGGTGTTTTATCTTAAGTGATCGCAAAGCGATAACATCATATAGTCTTAACACTTAGAGATATGGTTGTTGTTTGCTGGTTGGTTGTACATTGATAATGTGTAAACGCATCAGTAACTTGATGTCATAAAACATATTATTGTGTGTGATCCATTAGTAAATAATAGATGCATATGAGTCGAAGTTGATCTGTTCCTTTTATTCTATGAGATTAAAAGTGATATATTGGCCACTTGATGATTTAGTTCGACTTATGTGCCGGGCCCGGTCAGAATGAAGTTGATGTGTTCAAATAAATTCTATATCGAACAAATCAGAGATCAAGAAACAAATGCTGGACAATAAGCATTGTCAACATGATATCCAGAACAGAGGATTATACGATCCCTTATCTAAAGGACAAGTTGATCAGAGTTGACAGCAAAGTATAAGAGTTACGATTGCAAATCGGATTCTAAAGTCATATGTGAGATATAGTTACTAGACGTATCCAAGTGGGAGACTGTTGGAATAGTGTCTAAGCCCGTAACTATATTTGGTATGTACTTGACCCGGTTGTGCATGGTCCTTTTGGGTTACCTTCTCCAAAGCAACTTGACAAGGTAATTTAAGGAGAAAGAGAGAGTATTATGATTTATTAATATATTATAAGAATAATATATTAAAGGAGAAATCATATTTATTTAATTAGTATTGGTCATAAATTAATTAGGAATTAATTTGGTGATCAAATGGGATTAATTGAATAAAGGGGTATAAACTGTCAAATGTATGATAGTTGAGTTTTAGGTTATGGAAACCTAATGGGCTTAAGGGGGAACGAAATTATGATGGGTAACCATAATATTTTCGTCCAAGGGCCTTATTCCAGAAGGTTCCATGGGCTGCTTGGTGGCTAAGCTATCCATTAGGGTTTAGACTGAAAACCTAGTAACCTGTAAGTATAAATATGACCCCTAGGGCATGAATTTGGCTACCACTTGATTCTAAGAGACCCTTAGGCCGATTTCTAGCCTCTCTCTCCCTCTATCATATTGCCTTCTTGCTTGTGGGGTTTGTGAACCATTAGAGGAGTTGCATTTGTGACTATAGGCTCAAGAGAAGAAGAAATAGAAGATCTAAGCCAACAATTGAAGAGGTAAACATTTAGATCTGATTCTATATGTTAATTTTGTTGTTAATATGCTAGATTAGGGTTTGTAAGTCTTGGAATCAAAGCATGTTCAATAGTGAAACCTAGATCCAAGCATTAGGGTTTGTATGAGCACATAGGAATGTTTGTTATGTATAAAACCCATCAATAGCATGGTTATAAAACTCACATGGAGTATCAAAAACACATTGATTTATGGGGTTTTTCAGACGTATTGGCAATTTTATATGTACATTAATTAACTACTTAAGGCATGAAAAACCTTATCGTGATACTATTTTGGAACTTTTAAACCACTACCCACATACGGAAAAACATAAATTTTCTAGAAACAAACATTGGTCTTGATAGAAGGCTACATTTATACTAGTAGAGGATATGGGATTTTCTAGGAACCAACAAACAAAAACAAACCATTTCGTTTTAGTTCATGCAAATATTGTCATTTAATAATTATGAAACTCACCAGCTTATATGCTGATCAACTCTTTCAAAACTACTTGTATGTCCCAGGAATTCAGTAATTGCAGGTAACAAACAGCTTTTGAAGAATGGATGCTGCGGCGCTTTTTTAAATTCATATTTTGGCATCATATTGTAATTGGTTTTGAATGTGTACCTTTTAAACAATGTAAACTTCCAATTATATATATGATGGTTATGTTGCTTTCTTTACTATGTATTTAATTGTTACGTACCACATGAAGTCATCCGCCCTCGAACGTTTCCACCGTTCCGGTTTGGGGGTGTGACAGATTGGTATCAGAGCACTGTTTATAGTGAACTAAGTATATCGAACCACATAAGATATACAAACTATAAATTCTTAGGGATTCAAAGTCTCTAACAAAACGTTTTTTTTTACACCTAAAACCTTGTTTCATTTAAATAGATTATTTTGGGTCATAAAAGTACAAAATACATGCATACAACGATATATTTTTATGGTTAGAACTATACAAAAAGTATTAAGACGAGTTGGACACTACAATTAGTTCATGATATATGTAATCAAATTTGGGATGAATATAGCCTGATCAACTATATTTATCCGAGATTGGACTAACATATGTCGAGGAATGATCGTAGTGAGTAACAAGTCAAAACTTACCAAAATAGACACTAGTATCAAACATACAAATTTAAATACTATAGGAGTATTTGGTGCATACAATAGTTTAATCGACATGTTTATTGTTACATGTTTTCAAATTTTGTTCAAATCTTATAACCCTATTCTCGTATAGTCAAATGGCTGGCTTCCACCCACCAGGGGACCCCTACTACCCGAACCAGGGCAATGGAGGATGGGTAGAGGAGGATCATGAAGAGGATGAAGAACCTATCGAGTTGGAAGAAGGGGATGACTCTGGTACAGACTCAGAACTAGAAATAGTCGACCCTCCAACCATTAGGAGGAACTTCCAGGGACCGACTCCCATTTGGGGAAGTCACCTCCACCATTGGAGCCAACAACAAGGGATACGCTCTCCCTAGGGTATGTGTCGGAACTTCTACGACATCAGGGACGGAGGTTCAGCCGACCGAGCACTCTCGATCATGGTAGGTAAACTGGCCAACCAGTCCTATGAATCGGGGGTCCAAGCAAATCGAATTCGCGAAGTCAACGTGGAAGTACAAGTTCACACTTCCGACATCCGTCGACTGGATATGTTGCAGGATGACACCCATCTCCGTGCCGACGCATTCCAAACACAAATGATTGCAGTCCTCGCAGAGCTGAGGGAATAGTAAGCCGCCTTCCATAGGCGTCTTATGGAATCAATGCAATCGGATGCAGAGTCAAGCTCCAAGCGCAACCCACGTTGCAAGTAGTGCTTGCCAAAATCCCAAATTTTGTTATAAGTTAGGACCTCAGCTAAAAGTTTTATTTTCTTAAACCTTGTAACCGGAGACCCTTTGAGGGGTCAAATTTTCGTAATCGTTGTATCATCTATTATATTAATATAATTGGCACGCTATTATTACTACGTTGAGTATTTCGTTAAATCTATAAAATACTATGGACAAACCATACACTTGTTTCATATATTCGGATTTACGAATAACTTTCATTCTTCTATCTTTGAGACTCATACTATCATCTGTTGTTGAACTATAGCGATTTAGTTCATGAGACACATTCATTTTCTATACTATGGAATTCTTACCTTTGTCTTTTCAATCTATAGTTGAAGGATGCCTCCGCGTAGAAATCCGAGACGAAACAACGGTAGGGAAGCACCGATACCACCACCGCCTCCACCTCCTCAATTTGATGCTGTCATGTTCCAAGCAGCAGTCACCGCAGTTGTGGCGGTTGCCATGTCACAGATCAATACCCCTGTTACTACTGATTCAGGAATTGGCACACTTCCTTCCAACCATGGAGAGAGTCATGGGCAACCCCAAGCGTGCACCTATAAAGACTTTACGAATGCTAAACCACAGATGTTTAATGGAACTAGTGGTGTGATGATTTTGAGGCAGTGGATTGAAAGGACATAATCAGTCTTTGAAATCTGCTCCTGTCCCGAGCACAGCAAAGTCAAGTTTGCAACTTACACACTTACTGATAGAGCTTTAACTTGGTGGAATGGCCACGTTAAGGTGCTTACTCTGATAGTGGCAAATTCTACGATCTGGCAATCCTTTGCCCAGATATGATTGCTCCTGAGAGCAAGAAAATAGAGAGATACATTTGGGGAATGTCGCCCCAAATTCAGTCAAGCGTGTTAGCTTCAAAACCTAACACTTTTGAAAGTGCCAAAGAGCTGGCACAATCTCTTATTGATCACGGAAGTCAACAGAACTCAACAATTTTTGCACCAGAACCACAAAAGGGAAACAACAACAACAATAATAAGAAGAGAAGATGGAATAAGGGGGAAGGTGGGTCTTCCCAGGAATCCTCGAAGAAACAACAACTAGTTACAGTGAATGCTGCTACTGTACCTACTACCATTCCTACAAATCTCTACCCAACAAAGCCTTATGTGGGTAACCTTCCAAAGTGCACCAAATGCAATTACCACCACAATGGACCTTGTCGGGAAATGCAGTGCTCCAACTGCAACAGAAAGGGACACACTGTCCGTTTCTGCAAAGCCCCCGTAAAGCCGATCACTCAAGTTTCCAATGCTGGTGTAGGCCAAGCTTGCTACGGTTGTGGCGAGGTGGGCCACTACAAAAGAAACTGCCCGAAGGTAGCGAATACCGGCGTAGTGGGACGAGTTTTGGCTATAGGTCACGAAGAATCCGTAGCTGATCCTATAGTAGTTGCTGGTACGTTCCTTCTCAATAATTCATATGCATGCATACTATTCAATAGTGGAGCAAAGAGAAGCTTCGTGAGCCAAAACTTTATTCACTTACTTAAACATAAACCTAGCATGTTAGAAAAATCATTCACTGTAGAAATGGCAAATGGAAAAACGGAAAACACAAACTGCATATACATGAGTTGTACATTAACTTTAGACGGTCACTCTTTCCCAAGCAACCTCATGTCGGTCCAAATTAAAAGTTTCGAAGTCATAGTTGGCATGGATTTTTTAAGTCTTCTTCGCGCCGACATCATGTGCTTTGAAAAAGTAGTTCGTCTTAATCTCCCTAACGATGAAACATTAGTGATTTATGGCAACAAATCAAGTACAAACCTTCGCATCATTTCTGCATCCAAGCTCAAAAGTGTTTGCGGAAGGATTATCATGCATTTCTTGCACACATCGTCGATACGAGTCGGGAAGTAAAGGATATTAAGAGCATTCTAGAAGTACACGACTTCCCCGATATCTTTCCAGAAGAACTACCAGGATTACCACCACAACGCCAAGTCGAGTTCAGAATCGACTTAGTTCCAGGGGCTATCCCAGTAGTAAAATCGCCTTATCGTCTGGCACCAACAGAGATGCAAGAACTTTCCAGTCAGCTTAACGAACTCCACCAAAAAGGATTCATTAGACCAAGCTTCTCACCTTGGGGAGCACCGGTCTTGTTTGTAAAGAAAAAAGACGGATTGTTCCGTATGTGCAACGACTACAGATAGATGAACAAACTTACTGTCAAAAACCGTTACCCTCTGCCACGCATTGATGACCTATTTGATCAACTTCAAGGAGCGAACTACATCTCGAAGATAGATATACAATCAGGATATCAACAATTACGAGTGCTAGAGGAAGATATTCCCAAGACAGCCTTCCGAACGCGTTATGGACATTACGAATTTGTAGTGATGCCGTTCGGATTAACCAACGCATCAGCGGTATTCATGGACCTAATGAATAGAGTGTGTCGTCCTTACTGTTGGGTTTTGAGCAATCTAACACTTCCTAAGTGTGCATGCAACCCTAATAAACCTTGGATCTATGTTTTTCTAAATACATGCAAAATAATAATTTTCCAAGGTTCATAACCTATCTAACATGGCATGGGGTACTTTTAAACATAAAAGAATTAGATGAGATTACATACCTTTTGATGATGAGTTCAATTCCTAAGGAGTTTGAGGGCCAAGCACCAATAGTGTGAATGCCTCAAATGGAATCACAAATCACCACAAACTCTTGGAAAACTTTGAGAGAGTGTACACACACTTGTAACTTTCGGCCACACACAAAGCACACACACTAGTGTCACTAGTGGCTATTTCATGCAACATAAGCATGCTTATATAGTGTACATGATTAGGGTGAAACCCAAATAACCCATGACCTTTCCTTTTCCAAGGATCCATGGGTTAAAAGCTCCATGGATCATCCATGGACTTCCATACAAGCCTAGCCCATTAACAAATGAGTGTTAGCCCAGACTATATAAAACCAATAGACTACAATCTAATTAGTCTTCCTTTTAATCTCTAAATTAATTCATAATTAATTTAAGACTAAGACTAATTAAATAACATGTCACACCCCAAAACCGATAACGTCGGAATACGTTTCGGGGTGGAGGACGTCATGTACAGTATCATCACAATTGCATAATAGTAAAAGCAAGAAACATACAACCATTGCATTACATAGTGAGTTTAATTACAAGTGTGTTTTGTAATGTTTTACAATCACCAAAAGTATTACAAAAATAATAGATGGATCTTGTATGCTCCACCTTCTCCAAAATGCCGCGCCTGTACCTGTCTATCTTTGACCTGAGGATACAAGTTGTTTTGAAAATGAATATCAGCATAAAGCTGGTGAGTTCATAAGAGTTTAGTGTGAGTTTTTGTATAAAAAGCTTTAGTACCGATAGTATAAAAAGCTGTAATTTACATTCATAAGTAGTAGAAAAACCTAGAAAATCCTATTTTTTCCAGATATACTTTGTAAGTGAAAACCTTTCGGAAACATGTAATTTTCATCATTGGAGAAAACATTCATTGTAACAGTATAATAGTGGGTTTCCCATAAGTAATGCAATATGGTAGGTTATGCCTGAAGTCCATAATAGTAGTGCAGACTTTCTTTAGTGTTAGATACTTGTTTACTTCGGGATATTAACTTTAACTGTTGTCTAGTATTTTAGTGTGGTTATAGTGTATTTCTTGTATGTTACCGGTAGTGTGAGTAATAGAGGATCCCATGACCTTCCCGGTCATGCACAGTGTAGAGAAGTAGCGGCATCCCTGGGCCTGTACGGCTCGGACTGAAGTTATCAGTCGGGATGTAATAGCGTCTGCCCCGTATAGATCTATACATCTCGCGTCGTCTTCCTGCAAGAAGACTCTGGGCGTAGTGCGTAGCGAATAGAGTATCTCGTAGTGGGTTAGTGTGTTATCTCTTGATTAGTGTTTTCTCTTGTATTATAGCATAGTAGTCTTTTGTACACTCTTAGCATGTTCTCGTATTAGCATATAGTATCATTATAGAGTGTATTATAGTGTGTAGAGTAGTAGCTATAGCGAGTAATAGTGGCCTTAACTATACCTATTATAGTTAACTTAGTGCGTATGATTCTTGTCTATCTAGTGGTTTATACATTTAATGAAATGAAAATACTCGTATCCAACACAAATATATATGATATATAAGTAAGAAATCAACGACAGTCGGACGGATATCAACTACCCTAAGCCCACAATCAAACAAGAACAGGAATTAAGGCGAGGTATCGGTCCTAAGTACTTCAAGCCTTATTTATACAAATATATTGGTGTGGTTACATTTTATAAGGAATTTATTTAATAAAATCTTGTCAAAAGGGAATATTTAGAAAATTGATCTTTTATCCGAAATGGTTTTGAAGACGAAAATCCTTTTTATAAAGCATAGTGGTAAATCACATGTGATTTGAACTACGGATAGTGAATCACATGTGATTAATTTCCGTAACATGAATAAATGACTTGTATGAATTTCCATAAACATGTATAATTGACTTGTATCCCCCCTAACACTATAAAACATTTGAAAGGTTCATTAAAGGGGTATGAACTCACCTGAAATCGCGTAAATCGGGTGAATCGGGTAAATGTGTCGGTTGAGCGTTTGGTACCAAATAATGACTTGAGCACCTTTTTAGGACCCTAGATTCATATGAAATATAAATTTTACAATAAATTAGACATTTTATGCCTTTCGTTAACGTACTTGGGTATTCTAGCATCGTTTCGGGGTTTTAAGGCCTAGAAGGGGTTCCTGGGAGTGGTACAAGGCCAAGAAGGATTTACGGGAGGGTCCATGAGCTCACTCCCTTAGAGTTTACTGCCCAAAGGCCACTCATTGGGAGTTTATGGCCGTAAGCCCCCTACGCTTGGCCGTAAACTCATGTGGTCCTCCAAAATGCAAGTTTAAGGCCTTATTTCACTTCCCTAATTTACTAGCAAGTGTCTTGAACTAAAATGGAGGGTTTAAACCCTCATTTTGTGACATTTTGGGGAGTTTACGGCCAAGACTTGTGCTTGGGCCGTAAACTCCATTTAATCCCTCAAAATGGATGTTTAAATGGTACAACACACTTCCCTTCACCTTAGATAAATTCTAGAAGGCCTTAGATGGAGTTTTGGGACATTTTGGCATAAAAATTAGGGAGTTTACGGCCCAAGTATAGCCTTGGCCGTAAACTCTTCTTTTGGCTTCAAAATGATGTGTTTAAATGGTCCAAACACCCTCCTACATCTTAGATAAATTTATGAAGGCCTTATATGGAGTTTTAGGGGCATTTCGGAATATTTCTTAGGTGTTTACGGCCCAAGACTAGTCTTGGCCGTAAACTCCCCTTCTTGACTCCAAATGGTGTGTTTTAATGGCTTTAAACATGTCTAAAGGTCATAGCAAATTTACCCCATCCCCTAGATGAGTTTTTGGGACTTAAATCCAAGGTTTTTGGGTGTTTACGGCCTAAGCATAAGCTTGGGCCGTAAACTCCTTTTTAGGCCTCAATTTGTTATGTTTTAATGTCCAAACTCCCCTAGGTAAATCCCTTAATTAGTATATGAGCTTAGAGGAAGGAAAAACGGGGTATTTGGCCAAGTTTTAGGTGTTTACGGCCTAAGGGGCTTCTTAGGCCGTAAACTCCCTTTTGTTCCTTATATTCTATGATTTCTGGCCTCTAATTACAATGAAGTATGTTTAGAATAAGATAGGGAATAAATCCTTACGTTTGGAAGCCGGAATCCGCGGTTTTGGAGTCGGGTTCGGGTCTAGAGAGAGAAAGTAGTGAGAGAGAGTGAATGTGTGCTAAAAGAGTGTTCAAATGTTGTTTACACTCATTTCATATGCCTCGGGTATTGCTCCCGATACACGGCTACCCGATGCTAAAGTTTAACGGGGTTAAAACTTTTTACGCGGGTGAAGTGGTTGAAAAGTAATACAACTCTATTTAGTTAAACAGGGTTAACATTTACGAGTTATAATTACTTATAATAATATCATGACATATAACTATCTAGATATTTGTTTATTGACGACTCCAAACATTATGGAAAATAGTATATAATGACGAATTCCATTAGTGCAGACGGAATTTGTAATGGCAGTGAATTTGGGTTGTCACATAACATAACTTCATATTAATATATTATAACTTATAATATATTAATAAATATATGTGTATAACTCTCATAAAATTATCCATAAATAGTTCAGGTGAAATGCAACCCAAATGGACCATGTCGGGTCGGGTCAAGTATATACCAAATAAGTTATGGACTTAGACACCTTATCCAACACTTACTTGGATCAGTTCGTCATCGTCTTCATCGATGATATACTTATCTACTCCCAAAGTAAGGAAGAACATAGTCAGCAACTAAAAAGTGTCTTAGAAACAGTACGATCGGAGAAGCTCTATGCGAAGTTCTCTAAATGCGAATTTTGGATTCGAACAGTCAAACTTTTGGGCCACATTGTTAGCGAAAAGGGGATACATGTGGACCCCTCCAAAATTAAGGCCATTGTGAACTGGTCAGCACCGAAGACACCTACAAAGATTCGTCAATTTCTAGGTCTAGCTGGCTACTATCGTAGTTTCATAAAGAACTTCTCTAGCATTGCGAAACCTTACTACATTAACCCAGAAAGGTGTGGCCTTTGACTGGGAAGCAAAACAAGAGAAGGCATTCCAAACACTGAAACAGGCCTTGTGCACTGCACCGATACTATCCCTCCCCGAAGGGATAGAAGATTTCGTAGTGTATTACAATGCATCAAATCAAGGACTTGGTTGTGTTATTATGCAAAGAGGGAAGGTTATTGCCTATGCCTCCCGTCAGTTTAAGATACACGAAGTAAACTATACAACACACGATATTGAGTTAGGAGTAGTGGTATTTTCTCTGAAGATCTGGAGGCACTACCTATGTGGAACGAAGAGTACTATTTACACCGACCACAAGAGCCTTCAACACATTTTCGATCAAAAGGAACTCAACATGCGACAACGACGATGGGTCGAGCTACTCAATGACTACGAATGCGAAATTCGTTATCATCCTGGCAAGGCCAATGTAGTAGCTGATGCCCTCGGTCGAAAAGAATACACTGGTCGGAGAGTCAAATCTATGACTATGACTATCCATTCCCACTTATCCACACAAATTAAGGAGGCTCAACTGGAAGCTTTGCAACCTGAACATGTGACGGGTGAATCCATGAGAGGAATGGAAAAGAATATAGAAATCAAGGGTGGCAGAGCATATTATCTCATGGACCGTATCTGGACACCGAGACATCGTGGCTTCAGAGATGTGGTCATGACTGAAGCACACAACACGAGATCTTCCGTTCACCCAGGTTCAGATAAAATGTATCTGGATCTTAAGAAACTGTACTGGTGGCCTAACATGAAAGCAAAAATTGCTACCTTAGTAGGTAAATGTCTTACTTGCGCTAAGGTTAAGGTCGAGTATCAGAAACCTTTAGGATTACTACAACAACTGGAGATACCGGAATGGAAATGGGAACGGATTACTATGGAATCATAACCATGTTTCCCAAGACAACGGGTGGACTTGATACCATATGGGTCATCGTCGACAGATTGACCAAATCCACGCATTTTCTACCAATCAAGGAGACTGACAAGATGGAAAGGCTTACAAGAACTTACATAAGGGAAATAGTGCGACTACATGGTTTTCCGATGTCCATTATCTCCGATATAGATAGTAGATTTACTTCAAGGTTCTGGCAGTCGCTACAAAGTTCCCTGGGGACTAGGATAGACATGAGTATAGCCTACCATCCACAAACAGACGGGCAAAGTGAGAGAACGATACAAACTTTGGAAGATATGCTGAGAGCCTATGTGATTGACTTTGGAAAGGCATGGGATATCCATTTACCCCTTGTTGAATTTTCATACAACAATAGTTATCATACGAGCATAAAGGCTGCTCCATTTGAAGCCCTCTATGGCCGTAAGTACAGGTCCCCTCTGTGCTAGACTGAAGTTGGCGACACACAGTTAGCTAAAGGACGAGATCCTGAAAGCACTGTCACCGGTCCGAAAATCATACGAGAAACGACAGAGAAGATCGTTTAGATTCGTGAACGGTTGAAAGCCTCTAGAGACCGACAGAAAAGCTACGCTGACCAAAGGAGGAAACCTTTGGAATTCCATGTAGGAGACTGCGTTCTATTGAAGGTTTCACCGTGGAAAGGCTTAATACGCTTTGGAAAGCGTAGAAAGCTAAATCCAAGATATGTAGGGCCTTTAAAGACTCTCGCCAGAATCGGCCCTGTAGTTTACAAACTTAATCTACCACATGAACTTAGTAACATACATCCAACCTTCCATGTCTCGAACCTAAAAAAGTATCTGTCCGATGAGACTCTTGTTATCCCACTCGACGAGATCAAGATCAACGAGAGCCTCAACTTCGTGGAAGAATAGGTAGAAATCATGGACCGAGAGGTCAAACAAACGAAACAAAGTCGCATACCCATCGTGAAAGTTCATTGGAACGCCAAGCGAGGACCTAAATTCACATGGGAACGCGAAGAGTAGATGAAACAAAAGTACCCACATCTTTTTCTCTGATTCACAAGTACCATTCTTACTTTAAATTTCGGGACGAAATTCCCTCTAACGGGGGGATGATATGACAACCCGATATTTCAACTCTATATAACAACCAAAAAAGTCAAGTATTGTAACCACTTTTCTTATAATGAAATTAACTTCAAAAAAATAAAATGTCCAAAAGTCTCTAATTAATTTCCTACTATGTTAGATGTCATTAAACCGTGATCGTACGTAAAAAGAACGCCCAAATCTGACTTTGTATAAGGAAGTTACGATTTTTCCAAGTTCGGCTTAGCAACAGATAGCTAAAAACTCGAAACGGAGATCGAGCGACTTTCAGCCGGAATGACCTAAATGAGAATCGAAGGTCTCGACAATGGTTTTTCAACGGTAAAAAGTCTGGCAAACACAAACGTCAGATAATGAAGTTATGAATTTCTAACGAAATTTTCTTACCGCGACCTTTTAAAACTAAATAATAAAAATAATTTCAAAATTTGCCGACGAAATCTAAACGAAAGTTGTAGAGCGTAGTCTCACCTACGCGTGGATATAAAGAACGTCGAAAACGGAGTTCGTAGGAAGAAGATATGAATTTTTGAAGTTTATTAAATAATAAAAATACAAATTTTATATTTAATTTCGGTATTATCCGAAGGATATGTCACCAGGTCGATCCGAGTTACGCCCAGCATACACTCGTACGCCAAGCGTACTCAAGGCCTAGGTCTCGGATCGTCCACGTCGCCCCTATGCGAGGCTATTCCCCATCCCATCCGAGGCTCCGAGGCAGTCGAGGAGGCGGTCACGTATGACGCACGCATACGCCCAGCCTACCCGCGTACGCCGATCGTACCGAGGCGGTTCCCACCCCTTATAAAAGGGATGTGAGGGTTCCGAAGAAAAGGCCCAATTCCTCTCATCTTTCTTGCGTTTTTGCCTCGTTTTCCGTGCACATGCTATCCCGAAGCCCCGGTTTCCTTGCTCAAGTCCCGAAGGTCGTTTGTGCTCCCGAGATTCCCGAGAATCCCAAGAAAATCCGCTTTCTCGAGTCGAAATTCTGCTCGGTTTTCATCTCGCCTTCTTCGATCTTTCAAGTGAGTTCATACCCCTTTAATCCACACTTTTAAATGTTTTATAAATGCTTTTATATGCTTTTAAGGGGGGAAATACAAGTAAAACACACGATTACTACCGTGTGTTATATAAAGTTTCATTATACACTTTTTATCAATAGAATCATATGTGATTTATAACTATTATAGGGAAACTTTCGTATGCAAAATATACCACGATAACATCTTATCTTTGAAATAAGAAATGATTTATGTATATATGTAAATCAAACACTCTGCTTATACTGTATGTATATGTGTCCATCTTTGGCACTACAAAAATTATACTTTTCATAACAAGTGAGCATTTCACTAGGGATTACTATAAACGAAACACACATTTAGAAAACTATAATAGGTATAGTTTTACGAGAACACTACGAACTTTTACATACTAGAAATACTATTTCAAGAAGTTACTTTCATATACAAGAACAAACGAACATTTTCACACGTAAATCTGTTTTATACTATGTTTTGTGAGACATTAAACTTCACGTACGCTCGAGTAGACATTTCAAGTCCTGTATTGTATACCAGAATCCCTTGGAGGGGGAGCATGGTGTTTGTGTATAGATCTATACGGGATTGACAACCCCGCGCCCTGACTGTTAGCTACAATACACCATTTGGGGTGACAAACGTCAGAACATTCCAACGCTTGAAGAACATTGAATATAGGCATTTCTAGTCAAATAGCATGGTTATAAAACTCACATGGAGTATCAAAAACACATTGATTTACAGGGTTTTTCAAACGTATTGGCAATTTTATACTTACATTAATTAACTACTTCATGCATGAAAAACCTTATCGTGATACAATTTTGGTACTTCTGAACCACTACCCACATACGGAAAAACATAAATTTTCTAGAAACAAAATTTGGTCTTGATAGAAGGCTACATTTATACTAGTAGAGGATATGGGATTTTCTAGGAACCAACAAACAAAAACAAACCATTTCGTTTTAGTTCATGCAAATATTGTCATTTAATACTTATGAAACTCACCAGCTTATATGCGGATCTACTCTTTCAAAACTACTTGTATGTCCCAAGAATTCAGTAATTGTAGGTAACAAAGAGCTTTTAAAGAAGTGACGCTGCGGCGCTCGTTTAAATTCATATTTTGGCATCATACTGTAATTGGTTTTGAACGTGTACCTTTTAAACAATGTAAACTTTCAATTATATATATGATGGTTATGTTGCTTTCTTTACTATGTATTCAATTGTTACGTTACCACATGAAGTCATCCGCCCCCAAACGTTTGCGCCATTTCGGTTTAGGGGTGTGATATAGTCTGTTTCATAGGTGTCCGAAAGGAACTCACTATGTGACTTAGAAAGTGATTGAGCCACCAACTTTCTCAAGACATTGACACCGAACTCTCCCGGCTTGTCAATATGTGACTACATCTCCAAGATGTGACCAGACATAGACCTTTACTTGCCAATAGGTCTTGAGTGACCTTAAACTTTTCAAGAACTTGTGGGTTAGGGAGAATAATTGGAGGAGGTGAAAGAAGTATGATTTCCATGGGACATCATCTTCATTTAGGAAAGCTTGTTTCAAGAGATTTGGGTAGATCATAGATGTCTAAACCAGACATCTTTTAGGAGATATTCAAGATAGTTGATCTAAAGTCCTTAATATGACACCCAATATGAAATATTAAGGCTAGGACCCTACAAACTATTTTATAACTTAGAAGAGGGATGCAGTAATCCAAGCTATAAAATTTTTGAAGGTAAGTGAATGACGATTCACCAATTTCCACCAAGATAAACGAAATGTATTATTAGGTTTTAATTGGATTTGAAACTCCTAGATCTTTGAGATTCATTGAACTTTTCAATGGCATGTTTCAATCTCGAGTGTGCCCTTCAGGTTTTGTGACTGGGATGCTGAGGATCACAAAAAAAGGTGTGAAGTAACCATGCAAATTACTTGGTACCCTTAAGTGTTTACCCCTCAATCGATGTGCCGGTTAACCACACACGCTCCATCAATACTATGATAAATATTAAGTTACCCTTTGCCTACCTTTTTAAATACGAGTTAGTGTGCCGGTTAACCACACACGCTCCACTAACTGACTTAAACAAAGTGCAAAGTGTAATTTCATGGATTAACACCTTATTCACATTTTCCTAAGTAACTAAGATTGGGTATTATTAAGAGTTTAGTTACTTAGTATTTATCATTATTACCTTTAATGAAGGGAGAATTATAGTCTTGTCAAACCCGTTTGGTTAACGACCCTCCATCGGTCAAGGAAGCGGTGGGTGAGAGTGGAAACCCATTAAACTGCCATTTTATAGGCAGTAACCTTATACCCCCCATATAGACCAGCTTCGTGAATGAGGCCTACTAACGGTAAGACTGACTTTACTCTTATACATATATATACTATTAACTTATAATATTATAAAGTATAAAGGTTGAATTTTAACTTTTAAAATTCTAAGGTCTAACCTGGAATTAAAGTATTCATAAGTGAAAACTTTTCAAATTCCAAAACTTGAGGGCAAGTTTTGAAACTATTCAAAACTAATTAATTCCATAACTTATGTGTTTAAAGTAGTTTTAATCCAAAAAATCTTCAAGTTCCATAACTTGAGGACAAGCTATGGAAGACTTTAAATTATTAAAAAATGTAACTTTTTCTTTATTTTGTAACTTCTGAAATTAATTAAGGTTACATATTATATTACTTAATGAAGTGACTCTTGAACCTCCATAACTTAAGGACAAGACTCTTCATTTTTTTGTAACCATTGCCAACTTTTATGAGTTTTATGAAACTTAAATGTGACTTTTCATATAACTTGAGGACAAGTTATAAAAACACACTTTAGAATCAACTCTTAGATTAATTTGGATTGAAAACAACAATTTCACATAACTTCCTATTAATCTAAGCAACTCATAAGAACAAGATAATTCAAATCAAACTCTTCCATGTAGTTAGCCTAATCACTAAACTAATTCAAAACATGAATCTATTGATAATTATCTTTGAAATTGAATTAGGATGAACATTAACACATCAAAAAGAAGTTTATAAGTTCAAAAACAGCTAATGGTAATGTTCCTAGTCCAATTCCAGCCAAAAACCATGAAGATATGTTGTTTGGAGGCCAAACTCGTCGAGTTCATGCTCTAATACATGAACTCGTCGAGTTTTCTACTAGAACTCGTCGAGTATTAGGCTCTGACAGTTTCTTGGCTTCGAAAAATCTGTTTGCATCAAGTTTAAGAGAAAGCAAGCCTAGGCTCTGATACCACTGTTGGGTTTTGAGCATTCTAACACTCCTAAGTGTACATGCAACCCTAAATACCTTGGATCTATGTTTTCTATATTATACATGCAAATATGAACATCCAAGGTATTATCCTAATCTAGCATACAAAACAATGAATATAACAAAGATAGAATACATACCTCTTTGATGTAGAATGTCTTCATGAAGCTTGAGTGCCTAGTGCCTCAAGTGTGACACCTCAAATGGTTCATACAACACCAAATACACTTGGAATAACTTGAGATAAATCCACAACTCATGAAATCGGCTAGCCCTTCTTTTACACACACTAGTGGCCGATTTTGGTGAATAATATGATGCTTATATAGTGTGTTACAATTAGGGTTACACCATGTAAACCCTAATTGTCATGACCTTTCATTTCTATGACCCATGGGTTATGTAACCTCCATGGAGCATCCATGGAGTATCCTATGGGTTTAACCGAACTTGACAATCCATGAAGCATTAGCCCACTATACAAGTATGGATGATTTTCGCAATCAACCCATATATTTAATTTGTCTTCTTTTGATCGCATAATTAATTCTAAATTAATTCTTAATCAATACTAATTAAATATTATTATTTTTATTACTAATATACTAGAACTTATAATATATTAATAACCATAAGTGTCTTATTTCTCTCATTTAGTCTATCCAAGTGCATGATGCCATGCAACCCAAATGGACCATGTCGGGTCGGGTCAAGTCTTACCAATTATAGTTATGGACTTAAACATTAATCCAACAATAATAACATAACATATGCATGTAATCACATACTGCCTTGCATATTTGGGTGTTGGCCTACCCTTTCAGTCTCTTTCAACCGGTAACCGAGGACTGTTGCACCCCTACCACTGCCACATTATAGCATAGCATACTAGCACATAAAGCATAACAGATAGTGGCAAACAAGACAACTATCACAAAGACAATCATCTTAAACATAATCACCTACTGGTGGGCCGACACTGGTGGCTTAGACTCACCACTACTGGAAGGTAACTCACCTCGCATAGCTGAAGTCCTGCAGACAAAAATTTGGACTGCTGGATGATAGATTCCCAAACTGTCAACATCAAAACAATACCCAATTAATAATTGGGTTCCAACATAGAACCTTGTCCATTCTTAGGGGTAAAAGACTACTGTAACGCCCCAATAGTCAGGTATCATAATAGTTCAATTTAAATTTCATGCTTTAAGACTTACTTGACGAGTTGATGCTATGATTCGTCGGGTAGAATCGGGTTGGGACGCGTCATTTAATGGGTTGACTCAACGATTCGGGAAGGGAACTCGACGAGTAGGAGCTGGCAGAGGAAACCCTAAATTTCAGGGTATTTGGATCCAATATATTGGACCATTAGCACCTCCCACTGTCCCTTATCACCCCTTGAGATCCAGAAAGCCTAATTTCGTGTGTGTGAGCTTTGTGTGTGTGTTGGAGCTTTAGGAATTGATTTAGTAGAGGAAACTTGTAGATCAAGCAGCTAGCATCAAGGAAATTCGTGTAGATCTTGAATACATCTCAGTTTGGTCACTTTTGGAGGTAACCATCTGATATTTTGATCTCTTTCTTCTTAGAACCTTTCATGGATGGATTTAGGGTTTTCTTTAGCATATTCATGAAGGGAGTGTGGTGTATGAGCTAGATCTGAAGTTGAAACTTCAAATCTGAACCTCCCTTGGGTCCTAAGTTCATAAAGATCCTTGTATTGCCATTAAAGAACCCTCCCTTATGAGTAGAGTTTCATTTCAAGCTTGAATTCGGATTTTGAAGCATGCAAATACGTAAAGTTAGCAACTTTACAATGTTAATACACTCTAGGGACCTAGATCTAATGGTTGGAACGAAATAATGGTTCTGTATCGCTTGATCATAAGAATAATCATATGGACTCGGCGAGTCTAGAAGATGACTCGGCGGGTCAAATAGAGATTTCATCTAAATTGGTACCGTGTGGACTCGGCGTGTCTGGGAGATGACTAGGTGAGTCGGTTTGGGTTTCAAGCACTGGGCCGCATGTTGAGTCGACGAGTCTGTTAGAGAGTCGACGAGTCGAGTCAGGTAATTCTTGAATTAGTAGGAACTCGATGAGGGGAAAGTTTCATTCAGCAATAGGACAACATGGACTGTTGACAATTGACCAGTAACTTTGACTGTGACTGGGATTGTCTTGTGCCTTCCAAGGTCATTTTGGTAATTTGAGTATTTATTCGGTGGGTCACTCATGAGTACAGGTGAGGCTATTAGAGTTATATCTGGAGGAGTGGACGGTATTATTCCGTGCAGCTAGCAAGGTAAGTTATCCTCACTATATCACTAGGGTCTAAGGCACCAAGGCTGGCCCTTTAGGTTGTTATTCTGATTATAGTATGTTGTATATGCTGATGATCTGTTAGATCGGTATCCGAATAGACAGGATGTTGTTATGCATTGTGAATCGTTAGGATCAATATGTTACTGACCTAGTTAGGTCAGTATTATGTTTATAAGTGATTGCTATGATAAGATGATCTGTGAGATAGTCATATCTGATATATGTATGCCATTTTATGTCATTTATGTGCCCATATTTATTTGTTTGATGATTGGGTTGAGGCGGTCCTGCTTTGTGCTGAAGGCCAACACACCCAACGAGCGGTCGGGATAGACTGTGGGCCCTGCACGATGGTCCATTCATACCGAAGGCTCGGAATAGTTCTAGTTAGACTGTAGTCCTTGCAAGGCGGTCCAGTCAGGCTAAAGGTCAAGTATGTATGTTGTTGTTATCTGTTATTGATATGGTAGTATTGGTATTTTGGGGGTATCTCACTAAGCTCTCGAGCTTACAGTTTTAGTTTATTGTTTCAGGTACATCAGGAGATCGTTGCAAGGCGAAGGCGTGACCGTACCGCTCCTCGTCCTTATGATTTTAGTTTCTAGGACACTTTGATGAATAATATTTTGAAAACAATTTGTATTACACTATTTGGTTATAGTGGTTGGAAAAGTTTAAATCTGGCTTAAAATTTTGGATGTTACAACTACTTTACCCTCATCTTAGCTTGATTCAAGCTCAAGGCCCAATCCAAAGGTCCAAAAGTCAAACTTATGAATCAAAGCCAACATAGAGCCCAATTTTCAAAATTGGACCCAAACCTTTACATGGTTTATTCTAAGGCCCACCCATTTAGTCCGATACAAAAATTTGGTATTTTTAATGACCCAATATCTGATAATCACGAAGGCCCAGTTATGGCCCATCTATGGACTAATTTTGCAAATTGGTCCCAAACCCTCACATAGGCCTTACCCTAAAGCCCATCAATTTATTATAGTCCATATGCTTGTTCTTGGTTGGCCCATCACTACCCCAATCACTAAAACCCAATAGGAAGGCCCAACTTAAGGCCCAAGCAAGATTAGGGTTTTCACATAAAATGACGATTAGGGTTAAGTGTTCCTTACTTAACCCATTAAGGACTTAATCCATTAAGTCCATCAATCTACCAGGTCAATCGTATAGTCTGGCTGGGCTTAATACATAATCCCAATCCGGTCATCCAAAATGCGGGTCCCGACAACCCATCATTCATACATCCAAAATTAGGGATTTCTAAACACTTATTAGGGTTTCCAACCCAATTAGAACCCACTATGCCCAAAAGCTAAGTCCTTAGATCCATTAGGGTTTCATTAGGCCTACTAGGGTTTCATTAGTCGGGCACCACCGACTACCACCTCAGGTAGTGGTAGTCAATGGCGGCTCACAGTGGTGGTCATGGTTCTAGTCCATTTTTGTCCAAGAATCCCAAAAGCAACTAACGCAAGCAAAAACACACTGCCACCCAACATGGCGGTTGGTGGCAGCAGGAGGCGACAGCCACCACCTCATGGTAGTGGTTATAAGTTTCTTTTCATTATTCCAATAAAATACAATGTTACAACGGAAAATCCAAATAAATGCACACATACAAATCACACTAAGATAAATACACACACAACCACCCTTAATGTGGCCAGTGGTGGCACATGGTGGTGGTCGCTTTTCCGGTCAAATAAACATCCACATACAATACCCATTCACAACATAAATAAACACAAATGCACCAAAGCACACACACAGCCACCTTTCATGATGGCTAGTGGCGGTAGATTAGTGTAACATGGCGGCATCGGCATTAATGGTGGCTAAAGACAGTAATTGCGGTGCCATCGAAAAAAGAATCAGCCACTGAGGCAGCAGTGCCGACGTAATAGCTCAAAGAACGGCAGCGGCGAAACAATAGCGCTACTACGAAGCTTACGGTGTATGAGTCTTCATTGGTTGTGGCACAGTGGTGGTAGCAACCCCATCGTTCACAGTCCATGTATCAGCGGCTGGGTTGCGGCGTTTCACGGTAGCAATCTTCGTCGGCAGGCATAATCCATTGTGGTCTTGGTTGGTCGGAAGAGCAAAGGGGTCAAATGGTGGATGACGCTTCAAAGGGCGGTGATTGAAGAAAGAAATGGAGGAGAATTGTGGAAGTCTAGTGGTTGATGTGGTCGTTGGCTGATCAGAAACGGGGTGGTGGTGGTACCGGTGGGGGAGGCATATGGGTGGGTAGTGGCTGAAGTGATAGCTAGGTTAAGGGTTACATATTGCATATATCTGAAGGGGTGATGGGTTCATTGATGGGTTTGAGCCATAAGAACTTTCCTATGTGCACATGCAAACCCTAATGCTTGGATCTAGGTTTCTCTAATTGAACATGCAATGTATCCAAGACTTCTATTGATAGATCTAGTGTAAACATTCAATTCAAAACATATGAAATCAGATCTAAAGGAATACCTTGAGTTGCTTGCTTGAATCTTCTTGTCTTTGGAGCTTAGAGTCATAATTGTCACTCCTCTAATGGCTTACAAACACCAACTAGCAAGAGGATGATAATAGAGAGAGAGGAGGGTGAGAAAAATCGGCTCTAGGGTTTCTTGGGATACAAGAGTGCCGATTTCCTCCACCCAAAGGGTCTATATATACTATTGGCTACTAGGGTTACACCTTAAACCCTAATTGAATAACTTAGGCCCTAAGCAATCCAATCATCCCTATAGACTAGGCCTTGGACGATTTTTAGGCTTCTCCAAACCCTAAAATCGTCCACCTCCTTATCCATAAATATTCATAGCCCAAAATACAACTATCACACATTTGATAGTTTATGCCCCTTTATTCAATTAACCTCTTTAAGTCACCAAATTAATTCCTAATTAATTTATGACTTATATTAATCAAATAACAATATTATTATTCCTTATATTATTCTCATAATATATTAATAATATTTCTTCTCTCATTATAAATCATCCTGTCAAATTGCTATGGTGAAGGCAACCCAAAAGGACCATGCTCAACCGGGTCAAGTACTTACCAAATATAGTTATAGCCTTAGACACTAATCCAACAATCTCCCACTTGGATAAGTCTAGTAACTATATATGCAAATACAAACCGATTAGCAGTCGTAGCTCTCAAAGATGCTGTCAACTCTGATCTTAGCAATCTTTTGTCCTTTAGATAAGGAATCGTATAGTCCTCTGTTCAGATATCATGCGAACATAATCATAGTCCAGCATTTAGTTTCTCGATCTCATATTTATTCGACATAGAGCTTAATCGAACACATCAATTCAGTTCTGACCGGGCCTGGCACATAAGTCAAATCAAATCATCGAGTGGTTGAGATATCGCTTTTACCCTCTTAGGATAAAAGTAACTAATAAACTTCGACTTATATGCATTTACTTATTCAGTAATCAATCATACACAAAAATGTGTTTTATAACATCAATTTGCTGATGCGGTTTCGCATCATCAATGTACAACCAATTAACAAATAACAAACCATATATCTGTTGGATAAGGTGTCTAAGTCCATAACATATTTGGTATATACTTGACCCGACCGGCATGGTCCATTTGGGTTGCATCTCATCCAAACTATTATGGATAATTTTATGAGAGTTATACACATATGTTTATTAATATATTATGAGTTATAATATATTAATATGAAGTTACGTTATTTAATTAGTTTTAGTCTTAAATTAATTATGGATTAATTTAGAGATTAAAAGGAATACTAATTAAATTATGGGCTATTTGTTTTATATAGTGTGGGCTAATACTCATTTGTTAATGGGCTAGGCTTATGTGGAAGTCCATGGATGATCCATGGAGCTTTTAACCCATGGATCCTTGGAATAGGAAAAGACATGGGTTATTAGGGTTTCACCCTAACCATGCATACTATATAAGCATGCTTATGGAGCATGAAAATGAGCCTAAGATAGCCTAAGAGAAAGCTAGTGTTCTAGTGTGTGTGTGCATGTGTGTGGCCGAAAATACAAGAGTGTGTATACTCTCTTAAAGTTTTGCAAGAGTTTGTGGTGTTTGTGATTCCATTTGAGGCATTCACACTATTGGTGCTTGGCCCTCAAACTCCTAAGAACCCAACACAACAAAGGTATGTAATCTCTTCTAACTCTTTTATGTTGAAATGTTCCCCATGCCATGTTAGATAGGTTATAAACCTTGGAAAATTATTATTTTGCATGTATTTAGACAAACATAGATCCAAGGTTTATTAGGGTTGCATGCGCACTTAGGAAGTGTTAGATTGCTCAAAACCCAACAGTGGTATCAGAGCCTAGGCTTGCTTGTTTGATACTTGATGCAAAATAGTGAAAAAAGTCGAAATCGTTGCTGTCTGCATGCTAGACTCGCCGAGTCCATTGGGGGGACTCGCCGAGTCCAAGGCAAACTTCAACCTACTCGACGAGTCCGTTCGTGCACTCGGCGAGTAGGATCGAAAGAATGCAGAATCTCGACTTTTGCTGCTGGAAATGGACTGGAAACATTACCCTAAATTGTTTTGGTGTTGTAAAACTTATTTTAGTTGGTGTAATGGTTGTTCTAATCCATTTACAATAGCATATATCAAAAATCCATGATTTTATGTGTTCATATAATTCTTGAATTTTTGATGATCATGTTCATGTTCTTATGAATTTAGAAAATGATAGGAATTATTTGCTGAATTGTTTAGAATTAATTCTTAATCATTTATGTGTTTTAATGGAGTCCATAATTTGTCCTCAAGTTATGGATTACCAAAGGTCACTTTCATTTAACACACACTTAAAACACATAAGTTACATGAAAATGAAGAGTCTTCATTTTTATGAACCTTTAATTCATAAGTTATGAAATGAAGAGTTTTGCAAAGTTACAAAACTTGTCCTCAAGTTTTGGAATTTGTAAAGTTTCACACACTTTAATAAACTTTAATTCCAAACCTTAGAGTTTTAATAGTTAAAATTCAACCCTTATACTATTTATAACATTAATGGTTAATTATTATATATATGTATAAGAATAAGTCATTTTACCGTTAGTAGGCCTCATTCACGAAGCCGGTCTATAAGGTGGGTATAAGGTTGTTGCCTATAAAATGGCGACTTAATGGGTGTATACTCTCACCCACCGCTTGCTTGATCGGTGGAGGGTCGTTAGCCGAACGGGTAGAACAACGACTTTAAATCTTCATTAAAAGTATAATGAATATTATAAAATAACTAAACTCTTTTAATTCCCAATCTTAGTTATTTTAGGAAAATGTGAACATGGTGCTAATCCATGGAATTCACACTTTGTACCTTACCAAGTCGTTAGTGGAGCGTGTGTGGTTAACCGGCACACTAATTAGACTAATAAGGATCACGAAGGGTAACTTAATGTTGTCATAGATCAATGGAGCGTGTGTGGTTAACCGGCACATTGATTAGGTGATAATATTAGGAGTACCAAGTGAGTTAGCATGGTTATTCACACCTTGTTTTGTGATCCTCGGCATCCCAGTCACAAAACTTGAAGGGCACAATCGAGATTGAAACATGCCATTGAAAAGTTCAATGAATCTCAAAAGAATCTAGGAATTTCAAATCCAATTAAACCTAATTAATCATTTCGTTTTCATGGTGGAAATTGGTGAATCGTCATTCGCCTACCTTTCAAATATATTATTACTTAGATTACGGCATCCCTCTTCTAAGTGTAATATATTGTGATTGGATCCTAGCCTTAATATTACATTTGGGTGTCTTATTAAGGAGCCTAAATATCTAATCTAAACTTACTTTCTTCTTTCAGATGTCTTCCAACACTAATGCTTCAGGCTCTAACCCAACTGGTTCTTTCTCTCTCATGAATCTTTGTGGGAGGGTCATCTTTGATGGTTCAAACTTCATGGATTGGATTAGGAACATCAGGATGGTTACTCGTTACGAGGACAAGGAATATGTCCTCGATAAGGAGTTAAAAGAACTTGATGAGTCTACTGCTACTCCTGAGGAGATCGCTGAATTCAGGACTCATGAGAGAGATGCTACTAAGGTGGCATGTATCATGATGGCCACGATGACAGCCGAGCTCCAAAAGTCATATGAAGATTTCTACCCTTTTGAGATGCACCAAGACTTGATGGAAAGGTACCATCAGAGTGCTCGTCAGGAGCGGTATGAAATAATCTCCTCCATAATAACTACTCGCATGAAGGACGGTGAATCCGTCACGGGCCACATGCAAAAGATGCAAAGGTATGTGGACCGTTTGCTGAAGCTGAATGTTAACATCCCCGAGGAGTTAGCAATTGACATCATTTTGCACTCCTTGCCTTCTTGTTATGATCATTTTCGAATGACATATCATATGAACAAGGAGGAAGTTACCCTCAGCAAGCTTCAAGGACTCTTGAAGACCGCTGAAACCGGTCTTAAGGGTAAAGCGGTTGTTACCTCTACTACTCCTACTCCAACTTCTACCCCTGTTTTAGCTATTGGGCAAGGCAAAGGGAAAAAGAGGAAGCACCCTTCGAAGGGTACCAAGGGAAAGTCTCTTGAAGGCTCCTCATCCAAGACTAAGAACGGTTCTGTCACTCCTTCTGCCATTCCAAAGGATGCTGAATGCTTTTATTGCCATGAAAAGGCACACTGGAAGCGAAACTGCCCTAAATACTTGCAGGATCTAAAGGATGGGAAAGTGAAACCCACCTATGCAGGTATTTACACTATATTGTCTAATTACTCAACATATTCTAACTCTTGGGTGCTTGATACAGGATGTGGTATTCACATATGTTCTGATTTGCAGGGCCTAAGAAGAAGTGAGGATGTGGAGCACGGGAAGATAAACTTAATCATGGGGAATAGGAAGGCTTCACCTGTTTCCAAGATTGGAGTTTATACTTTGTTGCTTAATAATGGGTTAAAATTAGATTTGAATAAATGTGTATACTCGTCTGAAATGGCGAGGAATATTATTTCTTTTCATGCTTTGTACAAACAAGGTTTTACCTTTTCGTTTGATAATGAATGTGGTGGTATTAATGCTTTCTTTAATAATGTGTTTTATTTTAAAGCATTACCTTGTGATGGCGTGTATGAAACTGTGTCGATTGTAGACAACTTAGGAAATAATGTGTTGTATATTGATTCTTCTACTAGCCTAGATAAAGCATCATTGTGGCATTGTCGTCTTGGACATGTAAACAAGAAACGCATAGACCAACTCCAAAAGAGTGGAGTCTTGGAATCATTTGACCTCAAATCAGATGATAGTTGTGAATCTTGTCTACTTGGAAAAATGACAAAATCACCCTTCACTGGAACTTGTGAGAGGGGTGAAGGTTTGTTGGACCTAATACATACTGATGTATGTGGGCCATTCAAAACCGCCACAAGGGACGCTAATCGGTATTATGTGACTTTTATTGATGATTATAGTAGATATGGGTATGTCTACTTGATCAAACACAAGTCCGAAACCTTTGAAAGGTTTAAGGAATTCAAACAGGAAGTAGAAAATCAATTGGGCAGGAACATTAAGATGCTTCGATCCGATCGAGGTGGTGAGTATCTTAGTACCGAGTTCCTTGACTATCTTAAGGAGTGTGGGATTGTCTCACAATTGACTCCTCCCAGGACACCACAGCTGAATGGTGTAGCTGAGAGGCGTAATCGTACCTTGTTGGACATGGTTCGCTCTATGATGAGTCGAGTTTCGTTACCAATCTCTTTTTGGGGGTATGCCTTAAAGACTGCCGCCCATATCCTCAATCTAGTCCCTACAAAGAAGGTTACCAAAACACCTCATTAAATGTGGACTGGGAAGGTTCCCAATTTGGACCACATCAAAATTTGGGGTTGCGAAGCCTTCGTGAGGCGTGAAACTCATGATAAGCTTGAACCCCGAAGTGAAAGGTGTATTTTCATCGCCTACCCACAGAAATCCTTCGGTTACCTTTTCTACAGACCCAGTGAGAATGTGGTCTTTGTAGCACGAAGAGGGATCTTTCGCGAGAAAGAATTTATAAGCCAAGGAGACAGTGGGAGGCAGATTGATCTTGAAGAAATTCAAGAATCAATTGGTGAAGGAACCTCAGACACTAGCAATCAACCTGAGGTAGAAACTCCTGTTGATCCAGCTGACGAGTCTGTACCTCCGAGACGTTCCACACGGGTTAGGAACACACCTTCGTTTTATTATGGTTTTCATATTACTACGGAAGGTGATACGTTTATTAGTGATAGTACACTAGTAAATTTGGATGAACCTAGCAGTGTTAAGGAAGCCATGGCAGGCCCGGAGTCTGCTAAATGGAAGGAGGCTATGGACAGCGAGATACAGTCCATGTATGACAATCAAGTTTGGAACTTGGTTGACAGTGTACCAGGCCGTAAAACAGTCGGGTGCAAATGGATCTTCAAAAAGAAGACCGACATGGAAGGAAAAGTGCATACTTATAAGGCTCGACTGGTTGCGAAGGGTTTTACTCAAACTCAAGGTATTGATTATGATGAAACCTTCTCGCCGGTGGCCAAGATTAAGTCTATTAGGGTTATGTTAGCCATTGCAGCATTTCATGATTATGAAATATGGCAAATGGATGTCAAAACCGCTTTCCTTAATGGAAAGTTGGCTGAGGATGTGTACATGAATCAGCCAGAGGGTTTTGTCAATGCAGAGCACCCTAATAGAGTATGCAAGCTTAAGAAATCCATTTATGGATTAAAACAAGCATCTCGTAGCTGGAATCTTTGTTTTGATGAGAAGGTAAAAGAGTTTGGCTTCTTGAGAAGCGAAGATGAGTCTTGCGTGTATGTCAGAGCTAGTGGGAGTATAGTTAGCTTCTTGGTACTGTATGTGGATGACATACTACTCATAGGAAATGACATCCCAACCTTGCAGGAGGTTAAGTCCTGGCTTGGGAAGTGCTTTGCTATGAAGGACCTAGGGGAGGCTACCTATATCCTAGGGATAAGGATATTAAGAGAAAGAAGTAGAAGACTAATTGGACTTAGTCAGAGTATCTACTTGGATAAGGTGTTGAAAAGGTTCAACATGGAGAATTCCAAGAAAGGAGATTTACCGATCCAAAGCAATACCAAACTGAGTAAGACTCAAAGTCCGAGTACAGAGGCTGAGATAGCTGAGATGAGCCAATTACCATATGCTTCCGCAGTTGGCTCGATCATGTATGCTATGACTTGTACCCGTCCTGATGTGGCATTTGCTTTGAGCATGGTCAGCAGGTATCAGGGGAACCCTGGCAAGGCTCATTGGACCGCGGTAAAGAACATTCTCAAGTACCTGCGGAGGACTAAGGATTGGGTCCTTACCCTTGGTGGCAGTGATGACTTGAGAATATTAGGGTATAGTGATGCTGGTTTTCAGACTGATAGGGATAATTTCCGCTCTCAGTCGGGCTGGATCTTTACCTTAAATGGAGGGGCAATTTCTTGGAAGAGTTCCAAGCAGGAGACGGTGGCTGATTCGACTTGTGAATCAGAGTATATAGCAGCGAGTGAAGCAGCGAAGGAGGCGATATGGCTAAAGAACTTCATCGGAGACCTTGGAGTTGTACCAGCTATTAAGGAACCTATAGAGATTTTCTGTGACAACAATAGTGCGGTTACCTTAGCCAGGGAACCAAGAGATCATGGCAGATCCCGACACATTGACAGAAAATATCACTTCATAAGACACAAGATTGAAGAAGGACTCCTTGTGACAAGGAGGATATCGTCAGATGAGAATCCTGCAGATCCCCTTACGAAGGGACTGACGAGGGTTAAGCATTTTCAGCATGCGAGACGCATCGGGCTGAGGGACGATATTAGTTTTACAGATTAGATAGTTTTCCTGAAACTTGTAAAATGTAATCGACGTTTGATGATGAATAAAATTTGTGATTTATTTATGAGTAAAGTGTTACTATCATTGTCAATTATTTACTATTGTTTCAGTTTTGCATGTTTTGACTTCCAGAATAATTAATTTGTTCAAACCTCCACAATCGATCATACGTCGGAAGTAGGTATGAATCAAGATTGTCATGAATTGGGTTTGTAGATGCCTTAAAGGTGTTTAGGCATGGCAATGGTTGCTGCAACATTCATGAGTACTCATAAGTTATGAGTATTGGTATAAACCCACGCTCACTTGTATCACTTCATGGAATTTATCTCGAGTGATCGTGAGACGATAACATCATATAAATCTTTAAACCTAGAGATATGAGTTGTTACCTATGAGTTGGTTGTGCATTGATTGCACGTAAACGCATCAGTAACTTGATGTTATAAAACGTGCCTTTGTGTACAATTCAATAAGTAGTAGAACAAGCATATCAGTCGAAGTTTATCTGTTCCTTCTAGAAATAGAAGCGATATCCGGGCCCCTCGATGATTTTGTGTTGACCCATATACCAGGCCTGGTCAGAACTAAACCGATGTGTTCAGTGAAGTTCTTCGTCAAACAAATCGGATAATTGAGAAACAACTGCTAGACAATAAGCAAGACATAGTTCCATGTGTTTGTCCGGCTGATATCATGAGAACAGAGGATTATGTGATCACTTATCTAAAATGGCGCTTCATAGTTCGACAGAGTCTTCATTGTTCGAGGGAGTTTTCGAGAGCTACGATTGTTGGTTGGTTCCTGAAGTTATAGGCAAATATAGTTATTAGACT
The DNA here is from genome assembly GCF_002870075.4 of Lactuca sativa. Taxonomy (NCBI): domain Eukaryota; kingdom Viridiplantae; phylum Streptophyta; class Magnoliopsida; order Asterales; family Asteraceae; genus Lactuca; species Lactuca sativa. The sequence continues at coordinate 98,745,431 of NC_056628.2, forward strand.
TATCCAAGTGGGAGTCTGTTGGATAAGGTGTCTAAGTCCATAACTTATTTGGTATATACTTGACCCGACCGGCATGGTCCATTTGGGTTGCATCTCATCCAAACTATTATGGATAATTTTATGAGAGTTATACACATATGTTTATTAATATATTATGAGTTATAATATATTAATATGAAGTTACGTTATTTAATTAGTTTTAGTCTTAAATTAATTATGGATTAATTTAGAGATTAAAAGGAATACTAATTAAATTATGGGCTATTTGTTTTATATAGTGTGGGCTAATACTCATTTGTTAATGGGCTAGGCTTATGTGGAAGTCCATGGATGATCCATGGAGCTTTTAACCCATGGATCCTTGGAATAGGAAAAGACATGGGTTATTAGGGTTTCACCCTAACCATGCATACTATATAAGCATGCTTATGGAGCATGAAAATGAGCCTAAGATAGCCTAAGAGAAAGCTAGTGTTCTAGTGTGTGTGTGCATGTGTGTGGCCGAAAATACAAGAGTGTGTATACTCTCTTAAAGTTTTCCAAGAGTTTATGGTGTTTGTGATTCCATTTGAGGCATTCACACTATTGGTGCTTGGCCCTCAAACTCCTAAGAACCCAACACAACAAAGGTATGTAATCTCTTCTAACTCTTTTATGTTGAAATGTTCCCCATGCCATGTTAGATAGGTTATAAACCTTGGAAAATTATTATTTTGCATGTATTTAGACAAACATAGATCCAAGGTTTATTAGGGTTGCATGCGCACTTAGGAAGTGTTAGATTGCTCAAAACCCAACAATATCTAGGTTTTAAGACCATATGATATTATCATCTTGCAATCACTTATATAAACCTTAATGTGATTCTAGCAAATGCGGGTTTGTTCCAATGCTCAAAACCAGTTCATAAGCACTCATGAACGTTGCAGCAAACTTTTGCTATGTCTAATACCATTTAGACAATCTACATACCAATTCATGACAATCTTCTTTCATATCTATTTCCAACATATGAACGATTGTGGACATTTGAACAATTCAATTATTCTTAATAACTCAATTATTCAGGAAGTCAAAACATGCAAAGGAAACAACAGATAAACAACTGACATAAGACAGTAACTTTACTCATAAATAATACTCTTTTATTTAATCATCAAATGTCGATTACATTTGTCTATTACAAGTTTCTAAAACAATCTAATCTAAACTAATATCATCTTTCAGCCCAATACTCCTAGCATGCTGCAAGTGCTTAACCCTACTCAGTCCCTTCGTAAGCGGATCTGCTGAGTTGTCTTCTGATAATATCCTCTTAACCATGAGATGTCCTTCTTCTACTCGATTTCTAATAAAGTGATATTTTCTGTCGATATGACGAGATCTACCATGATCCCTTGGTTCCTTGGTCAAGGCAATCGCTCCTTCATTATCACAGAAAATTTCCATAGGCTCTTTTATAGTAGGTACAACTCCAAGATCTCCAATGAAGTTCTTCAACCATATTGCCTCCTTCGATGCTTCGCTTGCTGCAATGTACTCTGATTCGCACATTGAATCAGCTACGGTTTCCTGCTTGGAACTTTTCCAAGTTACTGCTCCTCCATTCAGGGTAAAGACCCAGCCCGACTGCGAACGGTAGTTGTCCCTATCGGTTTGGAAGCTGGCGTCACTATACCCTCGCACCTTCAAGTCATCACTCCCTCCGAGGATTAAAAACTATTCCTTGGTCCTCCGAAGGTACTTAAGGATATTCTTGACCGCAATCCAATGGGCTCTGCCAGGGTTCCCTTGATATCTACTAACCATGCTCAAAGGAAAGGCTACATCAGGGCGAGTACAAGTCATAGCATACATAATTGAGCCAACTGTGGAAGCGTAAGGTACTCGGCTCATCTCTGCTATTTCGACTTCGGTACTCGGACTTTGAGTCTTACTCAACTTGGCATTACTTTGTATCGGTAATTCTCCCTTCTTCGAATTCTCCATACTAAAACGTTTCAGTACTTTATCTAAGTAAGTGTTCTGACTAAGTCCTATTAGTCTCTTACTTCGTTCTCTCACTATCCTTATTCCTAAGATATAGGAAGCTTCTCCGAGGTCCTTCATAGCAAAGCACTTCCCAAGCCAGGACTTAACCTCCTGCAGAGTCGGGATGTTGTTTCCTATGAGTAGTATGTCATCGACATACAAAAAAGAAAGCTAACTATGCTCCCACTGGCTTTGACATACACACAAGACTCATCTTCACTTCGTACAAATCCAAACTCTTTTACTTTCTCATCAAAGCAAAGATTCCATCTGTGAGACGCTTGCTTAAGTCCATAAATGGACTTCTCAAGATTACACACTCTATTTGGATGCTTTGGATTGACAAAACCCTCTGGCTGAGCCATGTAAACATCCTCAGCCAATTTTCCGTTAAGGAAAGCTGTCTTGACATCCATTTGCCAAATCTCATAATCATGAAATGCGGCAATAGCTAGCATCACCCTAATAGATTTTATCTTCGCAACTGGTGAGAAGGTCTCATCATAGTCAACTCCGGGAGTTTGAGTAAAGCCCTTCGCAACCAATCGCGCCTTATATGTGTGTACATTTCCATCCACGTCGGTCTTCTTCTTGAAGATCCATTTTCACCCAATGGTCTTACGTCCAGGCACATTATTAACCAAATTCCAAACTTGGTTGTCATACATGGATTGAATCTCACTATCCATTGCCTCCTTCCATTTTGCAGACTCCGGGCCTGCCATGGCTTCCTTATAGCTATTAGGTTCATCTAGATTTATTAGTGTACCATCACTAATATACGTGTCCCCTTTGGTAGTAATATGAAAACCATAAAACTGGGGTTGAACTCTAACTCTTTCGGAACCTCTAAGAGGTAAGGACTGGTCAATAGGTTCAACTGGAGTTTCCTCCTCGGGTTGAATGCCAGCGGTAGAGGTTCCTTCATCACTCGATTCTTGAATCTCTTCAAGCTCGATCTGCCTCCCACTGTCTCCTTGGCTTATGAGTTCTCGCTCTCAGAAAACCCCTCTCCTCGCAACGAAGACAACATTGTCATTCGATATATAGATGAGATATCCAAAGGATTTCTGCAGGTAGCCGATGAAAATACATCGCACACTATGAGGTTTGAGCTTGTCGTGAGTATCTCGTCTTACGAAAGCCTCGCAACCCCAAACCTTGATATGTGCCAATGAGGGAGCTTTCCCTGTCCACATTTCGTGAGTTGTTTTGGCAACCTTCTTAGTAGGGACTCGGTTCAGGATATGGGTGGCAGTATCTAAGGCATACCCCCAGAATGAGATAGGTAGTGAAGCACGACTCATCATAGAACGAACCATGTCTAACAAGGTTCGATTACGCCTTTCTGCCACACCATTCAACTGTGGTGTCCTATGTGGTGTCAATTGCGATACTATTCTGCATTCTTTGAGATGGTCGTGGAATTCAAGACTTAGGTACTCTCCTCCTCGATCGGATCGAAGCATATTGATTTTCCTGTCCAATTGATTCTCCACTTCATGTTTGAATTCTTTGAACTTTTCAAACGTTTCTGACTTGTGCTTGATTAAGTAAATATACCCATATCTACTATAATCATCGGTAAAAGTCACATAGAAGCGGTTCCCATCCTTTGTGGTAGATCTAAAGGGTCCACATACATCGGTATGTATGAGATCCAATAAACCCTCACCCCTCTCACAAGCACCGGTGAAGGGTGACTTGGTCATCTTTCCAAGTAAACAAGATTCGCATGTGTCATCTTCCCAAAGTTCGAATGACTCCAACACTCCATCCTTTTGGAGTTGGGCTATGCGCTTCTTGTTGACATGTCCAAGACGACAATGCCACAAAGATTCTCTATCCATACTATTGGAAGAACATATCATTTCCTAGGTTATCTACAACCATGACAGTTTCATAAATTCAATTACAAGGCATTGCTTCAAAGTATAAACCACCATTTAGATAAGCATAAATAGAACCATTCATATTATTAAATGAATATCTAAATTCTTGTTTAAACAACCCATGAAAAAGAAATGATGTTTCTTGCCATATCTGGCGAGTAGCAACAATTATTTAAATCTAAATTCAATCCATTATTAAGCACTAAAGAATACACTCCAATCTTTGATAACAGGCGACAATCTTCTGTTCCCCATGATTAGATTTATTCTTCCGAGCTCCACTTCTCTACTTTTTCTTAGTCCCCGCAAATCAGATCAAATGTGGTAACCACATCCTGTGTCAAGAACCCAAGAAATAGTGTGGGATGAATTACTAGATTTAATTGTGTATATACCTGCAAAAGATGGCTTGATCTTTCCATCCTTGATGGCCTGCAGATATTCTGGGCAGCTTCTCTTCCAATGCCCTATTTGTGGCAATGATGGCACTCTGCCTCCTTCGGGTTAGGGTTGGGTTTAGCAGGATCAACCTTGGTCCCACTAGAAGAGGAACCATCTCGGGACTTTCCCTTGCGGTGGATCTTTGACGGAGCCTTCCTCTTTTTGCCCCTTCCCTACCCTATAGCCAAAACAAGAGCAGCGGGTGGATTGGGAGTTTATGCAACAGACTTGTCCTTAAGGTTGCTCTCAGCAACCCTTAGGAGCCCTTGGAGCTTGCTTAGGGTGACCTCTTCCTTCTTCATGTGGTAGGTCATCCTAAATTGGTTCTAACACGGAGGCAAGGAGTGAAGGACCATGTCGATAGCCAAGTCTTGCCCAAAGTCGACATTCAACTTGCGAAGATGATCAACATACCTTTGCATCTTTTGCAAGTGTACGGTTAGAGATTCTCCACTTCCCATTTTGGTAGTGATCATGTTAGTGAAGATCTCGTAACGCTCTTGCCTCGCGTTTTGTTGGTATCTCTCCAATAAGTCTTGATGCAACTCGTACGAATACATGTCCTCATAGGACTTTTGGAATTTAGCGTTCATTGTGGCTATCATGATGCAATGAACCTTCGTTGCATCACGCTCATGAGTCTCAAAAGCAGTCATTTCAGCCGGAGTAGCGATTTCTGGATTGATCTTTTCGAGCTTCTCGTCAAGGACATACTCCTTGTCCTCGTAGCGAGCAATCGTGCGAATGTATCTTATCCATTCGCTAAAGTTCGTTCCATCGAAAGTCACCTTTTGGCAAAGGCTCATTAACGTGAACGAGCTAGCAGCAGCGTTGTTTGCGTTCAACATCTACAAGTAGAAAAGACAAAATTTGATTAGAACTGAATCCCTAATTATCACCCAATATGAAGAATTAGGTCTAGGATCCAACAACATTATTTACACATTAGAAAAGGGATGCCATAATCCAACGTGCAAACAACTTGAAGGTAAGTGAATGACGATTCACTAATTCTTCCACCATGAAAACATAACCTTAAGTTTTAAGTGCATTTAGAATTCCTAGATTTCGATGAGATTCATTGAACTTTTCAATGGCATGTTTAAATCTCGATATGCCCCTCTCATTTGTGACTGGGATACCAAGGATCACAAAGTGGGTGTGAATAACCATGCAAATCTACACGGTGCCTTCATTGTCACTATCACCTATTCGATGTGCCGGTAAACCACACACGCTCCACCGAACTATGATAAACAATGAATCACCCTTTGCCACCTTTTCTTAGAACCAATTAGTGTGCCGGTAAACCACACACGCTCCACTAACTTCTTAGTAATGGTGCAAAGTGTAATTTCATGGGTTTACATCAATTCACTTTTCCTAAAGTAACTAGGATTGGGAATTTGAAAAACATGTAGTTACTTTGTATTTTAATATTATACTTTTAATGAGGAGAAAGGGTTGCCCTATCCTACCCATTCGGCTAACGACCCTCCACCGATCAAGCAAGCGGTGGGTGTGAGTGTACACCCATTAAGCGCCATTTTATAGGCAACAACCTTATACCCACCTTATAGACCGGCTTCGTGAATGAGGCCTACTAACGGTAAGACTAGCATTTTAATTATATATATATATATATATATATATATATATATATATATATATATATATATATATATATATATATATATTAGTCTTGTAATATTATATTAGTATAGGGTTGAATTTTGAACTTGTAAAATTCTAGGGTTTGAAATTTAAGTTGTCCAAATTAAACTTTTAATCACAAAACTAAATTTCAAAACTTGAGGACAAGTTTTAAACTTTTCAAAACATAAGGGATCAAATAAAAAATAATTTAAATTAACCATTTAATCTCATAATTATCCATATTTGATTTATTTAAATGTTTCTTGCAAAACAATTCACCAATTTAATTAAAATAATCAGTTATTATCACACAAGGAAATTATTATTCAATTAATTGGTAAATATCTTTAGTTAGGTCAAGAATATACTCACATATATGTTAAAATCCGGTTTTTATTGACCCATAAAGATTAAGGCAAGTTTCCATAAGAAAAATAGCAAGAAATCCCAAAACTAGCTCCATCTAACGCTCGAACTCGCCGAGTACCACAATGGACTTGCCGAGTTGAGGCCTACTCGCCGAGTCCACGCTGGAACTCGCCGAGTTCATCAGGCAGATGGAAAAAATCGAATTTTGCAATCAACAAGCAATCAATCAATGCATCAATTTAATAGGAACCAATCAAGGCTTTGATACCACTGATGGGTTTGAGCCATAAGAACTTTCCTATGTGCACATGCAAACCCTAATGCTTGGATCTAGGTTTCTCTAATTGAACATGCAATGTATCCAAGACTTCTATTGATAGAGCTAGTGTAAACATTCAATTCAAAACATATGAAATTAGATCTAAAGGAATATCTTGAGTTGCTTGCTTGAATCTTCTTGTCTTTGGAGCTTAGAGTCACAATTGTCACTCCTCTAATGGCTTACAAACACCAACTAGCAAGAGGATGATAATAGAGAGAGAGGAGGGTGAGAAAAATTGGCTCTAGGGTTTCTTGGGATACAAGAGTGCCGATTTCCTCCACCCAAAGGGTCTATATATACTATTGGCTACTAGGGTTACACCTTAAACCCTAATTGAATAACTTAGGCCCTAAGCAATCCAATAATCCCTATAGACTAGGCCTTGGACGATTTTTAGGCTTCTCCAAACCCTAAAATCGTCCACCCCCTTATCCATAAAGATTCATAGCCCAAAATACAACTATCACACATTTGACAGTTGATGCCCCTTTATTCAATTAACCTCTTTAAGTCACCAAATTATTTCCTAATTAATTTATGACTTATATTAATCAAATAACAATATTATTATTCCTTATATTATTCTCATAATATATTAATAATATTTCTTCTCTCATTATAAATCATCTTGTCAAATTGCTATGGTGAAGGCAACCCAAAAGGACCATGCTGAACCGGGTCAAGTACTTACCAAATATAGTTATAGCCTTAGACATTAATCCAACATTCATGCCCCTCAATTTTAAGACTTAGTCCATAATTTCACTTCAAGCCCTTCCTTTCGAATTCTGTTCAACTTAAATCCGTTATTTACCATATATCCCCCTTACTTAATAATTCATTTCAATCCATTTTAACCCCCAACATTCCAAAATCCTTTCAATTTAAGTCTAATAATTACTAAATACCCCCTGATTTCTAAAAATCTTTACAAAATACATCCGAGAATCACACTTTCACCCCTAAAAACCCAAATTATATCATTTGGCACCCGAAAACCAACACCTCACAAAATATTATGGCTTTTAGGGTTACTATTCATATTAACTTTATCTATTTTTTTTTATTTAAGTTTAAGTTACTTAGGATTAAAACTAGTATATTTCACATGTATCTGTCTTTCCTTGCGATGTCGAGGGCCAAATCCCGATCTTACACACAAGTTTCATGGGCTACCCTCATGGTCTCCCATACAATTATCACACAAATAACAATATTTCACATAACAAGAAATGGGCTGGCATTGATTCCTTCGACCGATAATCATGGTGAGAAAACTCACCGTAACAGTTGAAATCCCAGACAAATGCTTGGGCTGCTAGGCTGGATAAACTTTTGTGCTAACTAAACAATATGTTCCCAAAAACAATTGGTTCAAAATCTAGACTAAGACTCACAACATAAGACTAATGTCCAAAATGAGATGGGCCAAACTAGACCTAAACCCCAATAAAATACTACGCCCCATCCAAGGATCGGGTAAGGACCACAAGGAGTCCAACAAGTAGACTGACTCATCGGAAAAATATCGAAGGCCCAATCCCAACAAACAAGCCCATCGATTTGGGACCAAAACACATATCCACTTAATCTGGTCAGTACGCCCGACATACACAATAGTACGTGCAGTGAAAAAGGCTGAAGCAAGAAATCACGACTAAGGAGGTAGTATGCACGGTGTACAGGAAGTACGCACTATGTACGCACCCCCAGGCAAGCCATGCAAAGACGTCTTAATCACTTAAGACCAAACGACTAAAACTCATATATGGACCCTTTAAGACCATTAAGGCCATAAAGTTGCAAACTTTATGCCTTTTGTAACATGCCAAAATTCAAGGCCAAAAAAATTCATTTTTAAATAGATTATAACATAAAAACCATTGATATAAGAACGTTCATAATGATATCTCATGTCCCAACGAATATGTCAATAATCCAAAACATGTCATCATAATAGCCATTTTCTCCAAAGGTAAAATAATTCAGAGTAGACTCCCAGGAACTCCATGCCGAAAACATGTGTGTGTGATGCACTGCTATACCGCCGACTCCTTCCCCTTAGACGAAGAGGTACCTGAAACCAAAACTGAAACTGTAAGCACGGAGCTTAGTGAGTTCCCCCACCATACCCATAGCAAATAGTCATCGGTATCTTTCAACCGGTAACCGGGAGCTACACTCCCATTCGGTATCTTTCGACTGGTAACTGGTAGCTACCCTCCCCTTCGGTATCTTTCAGTTGGTAGCCAGGAATTATCTTCCCCTTCGGTATCTTACAACCGGTAATCGGGAGCTACTCTCCCCTCCGGTATCTTTCAACAGGTAACTGGGCACAATTTCACCCCTGCCCCTATCACATATTACATGTCATAACATAATGGTTTCATGGTAACATACATAGGCATATTGAGTCACATAATGGCATATCATAAGCATACAATTATACATGCATGGGTTTGTCCACCCCTTCAGTATCTTTCAACCGGTAACCATCTTCGGTGTCTTTCAACCGGTAACTATGTGCTAGCGCACCCTACTACTACTAACATATACTTAGGAAAGATATAGCAACCAGACAATTATCAAAAAGATAACCATCTCACCCATAATCTCCTACTGGTGGGCCGACATTGGTGCCGTAGACCCACACCTACTAGAAGGTAACTCACCTCGTAAGGCTGACTACTGAAAAGCTGATCGACAGATGTCCGAGTTGACTTTAACATTGACTTTGACTTGGTCATGGGTAAAATAGTCATTTTACCCTAAGAACTATTATCAGTGTCTGACTAAGTGTTTTATAGGAATTATAGCTGGAGGATCACCAGAGCAGACACTGATAATAGTTCTTAGGGTAAAATGACTATTTTACCCATGACCAAGTCAAAGTCAATGTTAAAGTCAACTTCCAGCTATAATTCCTATAAAACACTTAGTCAGACACTAATAATAGTTCTTAGGGTAAAATGACTATTTTACCCATGACCAAGTCAAAGTCAATGTTAAAGTCAACTTCCAGTTGACCTGACTCGCCGAGTTGGGCCTCCAACTCGACGAGTCCCTACCCTTCATCTGTCCTTCTTCATGCTTCTACTCATCGAGTTTAGCAATGACTCGACGAGTTATCCTTCTAGAACAACCTCGAAGGAACCTACATCCGACTCGCAGACTTTTATGAACAACTCGTCGAGTTCATCCTCATCCTTCAGACAGTCCTGACCTTGACTCGCCGAGTTCGATGAACAACTCGTCGAGTTCATCTACAAAAGTTGGGAGGTTGCCTTGGACTCACCGAGTCTACTCTTGCACTCATCAAGTCCTATGAACTCCAGGTCTATGGTTAAGTCAAATACGTTGGGTCACTCCCTTGGACCCTCTAAAACCCTTCTAACACTCAATTGAGTTCCTTTGAACCCTAACAGAAAAGGGGATTCAAGCCTCGGACTGCCGAGTCCCAAGAACAACTCGCCGAGTCGACATTGTTCAAGTCTCATTTCTCGATTCCTAATGTACAACACTTGTCCAAAATATAGATCTAGGGTCCTAAAATCGATCTAGCACGTAAAGTTACAAACTTTACATGCATGTATGGGAGAATAAGCACAAAGGCTCTAAAAGAAACTCTTAAAATTCATGGGGCTTTCGAAGGCCCTAATTTCATGGGGATTCATAGCCTCAACCATGCTTGCACTCATAGTTGGTCACCAAGAATGGCTCTTGAAATCTCTAATTTACTCCAAAAAGGGATCAAGAAATGAATGAGCAAGGTATAAACTTTATACCTCCAAAGAACTATAGATGCAACACAAACTCGAGATCTTCTGATTTCCTCTTGGCTCTTCAAGCTTTTCCTTCCTTCTTGTGATCACAAACAACCAAAATGCACCAAAGAGGCCTTAGGTGTTCATCAAAGACGATTAGGGTTTAATATGAGGTGTTCTGAGACCATAGGTGACGAGGGAGGCTGAATAAGATGTTTAAAATAGCGTGCAAACCCTTGGATTAGGGTTTTGTCCAGACAGGGTCTACTCGTCGACTCTTGCTACCGACTCGACGAGTCCGCCACTTATCCCCCTAGTCCAAGTCGCTTCTACTCGATGAGTTGGCCCTTCAACTCGCCGAGTCCATTCCAAAATGCGAGAAATACTTGAATGAGATACATACCAGGAACCTAGTGCTACAAATCTCCCCCACTTATTTTAGACTTCGTCCTCAAAGTCTGCTACTCGATCCTGGAAAAGCTCTTGATAATGCTCTATCATCTCTTCCATCGGCTCCGAAGTCCACTCCGTGCCCTTTCGGTGCTGCCATTGCACATTCAGCAGTTCGACCTTCTTGTTCCTCAGATCCTTCGACTTCTGGTCGAGGATCGCCATAGGCCGCTCAATGTAGTTCAGAATGTAATCAACCTGAATTTCCATTAGGGGCACCACCGCCGAGTCATCCACCAGACATTTCCACAGCTGGGAGATGTGGAGAGTGCTTTGGATTTGACTTAGTTCGGCAGGCAGATCCAGCATGTACGCCACCTTGCCCACCTGAGCTATAACCCTGAAAGGTCCGATGTACCTAGGGCCCAACATGCCCCACTTCCTGAACCAAATGATGCCTTTCGAAGGTGATACCTTCAGGAGAACCATATCCCCGACTTGGAACTCCAGGTCTGAACGGCACTTGTCGGTATTGTTTTTCTACCGACTTTGTGCAGTCTGGAGCCTGCTCCTCACCTGCTGAATCCTCTCTGTCATCTTGAGCACCACTTCGGTGCTCCCCATGACTCTCTGGCCCACCTCACCCCAACAGATCGGGGTCCTGCACTTTCTCCCTTATAACATCTCAAAGGGAGGACGATCGATACTCGTGTGGTAGCTGTTGTTGTAGGAGAATTCAACCAATGGGAGGTAAGTATCCAAGCTACCACAGAAGTTTAGCACATATGGCCGCAGCATATCCTCCAGAGTCTGGATGGTCCGATCGCTCTGACCATCTGTATGCGGGTGAAATGCGGTGCTAAAATGGAGACAAGTACCCAACTAGTCGTGGAATTTCTTCCCGAACCTGGAAGTAAACTGCATATCCATGTCCGAAATCACTGACACTGGCACCCCGTGCCTTGTCACCACCTCATGAATGTAGATCTCGGCCAGCTTCTCGGCCAATATACTCTCCTGATTCAGTATAAAATGAGTGCTCTTGGTTAATCGATCCACAATGACCCATATGGAATCCACTCCCCGCGCGGTCCTGAGAAGTTTGGTGATGAAGTCCACGGTGATATCTTCCCTTTTCCACATGGGAATATCCAGAGGCTGCATCTTTTTGTGTGGCCACTGATGTTCAGCTTTGACCTTCCTGCAGGACAAGCACCACTCCACATACCATGCTACATCCCACTTCATGTAGGGCTACCAATAGTTAAGACGAAGATCCCTATACATCTTCGTCGCCCCGAAATGCATAGAAAACCTGGATTTGTGCACCTCCTCCATCAATGTCTGACACACGCCTCCATGATAGGGGACCCACACCCTACGGTGGAGGGTCAACAACCCTCGGCTATCATAGTCGAAGGAGGAAACCTGACCCACAATATGCTCGCTCTTCCGATGCTCCTCTTTCATAGCCTCCTATTGGGCCTCTCGGATCTGCTCCAGCAGCAGAGTCACCACGGTCATCTACATGCAGATATCCCTGATCGGCAATGCCTTCCGGCTAAGCACATCATCCACCACATTGGCCTTCCCCGGGTGGTAAAGGATTTCACAATCATAATCCTTCACCACATCTAACCACTGACACTCCTCATGTTCAGATTCGGCTGGTACATGAGATACCTCAGGCTCTTGTGGTCTGTTTAAATGGTACAACGAACCCTATAGAGGTAATGACACCAAATCTTGAGGGCAAAAACAACCGCCCCAACTCCAAATCATGTGCCGGGTAGTTCGTCTCGTGAGGTTTTAGCTGCCTCAAAGTGTAAACAATAACATGCCCTCTCTGCATCAATACCGTGCCCAAACCCGAGATGGACGCATCATAGTACACCACAAAATCCCCAATGTCCTCTGGCAGGGCTAAGATTGGCGCCTCACACAATCTCTGTCTCAACGTGTCAAACGCAGCCTGCTGCTCATGCCCCTAGCAAAAGACCATGGCTTTACTTGTCAGCCTAGTCAGGGGTACGACTATCTTGGAGAAGTCCTGAATGAATCTCCGATAGTAGCCTGCCAGCCCCAGGAAGTTCCAAATCTCAGATGGAGACTTCAAAACCTCCCACCTCATCACTGCCTCCACCTTGGCCGGATCAACTGATATCTTGTTCTGGTTGACAAGGTGCCCAAGAAACTGCACCTCGCGTAACCAGAACTCACACTTGTAGAACTTAGCATACAAGCTCTCCCTCCTCAAAGTATCCAAAACCTCTCAGAAGTTCTCCTCATGCAGCCCTCGAGTCTAGGAATAAACCAAGATTTCATCGATGAAAACTATCACAGACCAATCCAACATCGGTCTACACACGCGGTTCATGGGATCCATGAATGTGGCAGGAGCATTGGTGAGCCCGAAGGGCATCACCATGAACTCATAGTGGCCATAACGCGTCCGAAAAGCAGTTTTCTTAACATCTTCCTCTCTGACCCTCATCTGATGATACACCGAACGCAAATCAATCTTGGAGAACCAAGATGCTCCCTATAACTAGTCAAAGAGATCATCAATCCTCAGGAGTAGGTAACAGTTCTTCACCGTTACCTTATTCAGCTCCCGATAATCTATACACATCAGATGCGACCCGTCCTTCTTCTTCACAAACATAATCGGGGCTCCCCAGGGTGAACTGCTCGGTCTAATGAATCCCTTGTCTAACAGCTCCTGCGGCTGTGTAGACAACTCCTACATCTCAAGAGGCGCCAACTAATACGGTGCCTTGGCTATCTGAGCCGCACTAGGGACTAGGTCGATCCTGAACTCCACCTGCCTCTCCGGAGTTATCATGAGAAACTCCTCGGGGAAAACATCTAAAAACTCTTGCACTACTAGCACATCACTCACTGTCTCCCCTCCCGCCTCCCGGGTGTCCATAACATAGACAATGTATTCTACGCAACCCTGCTGAAGGCAGCGCCTAGTGATGAGAAGTATTATCGAGATTTGAGAAAACAAAGTTAGATTTGAGTGATTGAAGATTAAGAACATGAAGTGTAAATATTAATCATATCTCATATTGATAAATACTAATTACAAAATAAGCAGAAAAGAGATATCTGTTACGAAAAGTCTCTCTCTACTTCTAACCTCAGTCCCTATTTATAGGGAACATGAGTGTACAAAAAATATACTAAGTGTAGACATTTTCACTTCGCAAAACAGATGACTTAGTAAAATAACATAAAATGTGAAACTATACAATACACTATATTTGACTTTTACAATTTTACATCTACATTCTCCCCCTTTGTAAACAGTCGACGCTATTCATCCCATAAGCTTTTGAACAGCAGAGTGGATTGTTCTTCGCACTTCTCCATACCAGGAGATCACCTTCTTGAGATCTTTCTTGTCTCCTTCATTATTCTTCTTGCAATTATTCATACGGACAATAAAGTGCGTATATTGCGAAGAATTATATCTTTCAATCTCTGAGACTTTGAACAAGAAAACACCATGCCGAACGGTTTTAGGCATATTTCTCCAACTATATATTTCGACAAAGCTGATTGGGATAAAGTTTCTTCCCAAGGAACTTTTACTTCTCTTCCCAGCACATTAGCCAGTTCATCATCTGTAAGGGCAAAACAATCGAAGTAGTTGTCGATGAATATCTTCACATGTACGAAGCCTACCTTGAACACTTCAGTCTCAGAGCGTTTGAGATTATTTTCTTCCATATGCTTCAAGATCAGAGCCACTTGAATTAAATCATTGCAGTTCATCAATGGAAAATCAGCTACCATGAAGTCATACTGCTTGTTGTCTGCTCTGATACCAATTGATGAGAATTGTTATCCAGATTTGAGAAAACAAAGTTAGATTTGAGTGATTGAAGATTAAGAACACAAGTGTAAATATTAATCAGATCTCATATTGATAAAGACTGATTACAAAATAAGCAGAAAAGAGATATCTGTTACAAAAAGTCTCTCTCTACTTCTAACCTCAGTCCCTATTTATAGGGAACATGAGTGTACAAAAAATATACTAAGTCTAGACATTTTCACTTCACAAAACAGATGACTTAGTAAAATAACATAAAATGTGAAACTATACAATACACTATATTCGACTTTTACAATTTTACATCTACACCTAGCCCTCGCTTCCGAACATAAAGTTGGTCCTCGTTGTGGCCTCTCTCCCTGAATCACCAGCTCTCCCCCACCTAGGGTTCTGATCTGAACCAAATGGTGTGCAAAATCAATCACTGCCCCATTGGGGCTTAGCCAATCCATGCCAATAATAACCTTGTTCCCCCTCAATGGTATGGGAACCAAATCCACTAGATAACGCTC
This sequence comes from Lactuca sativa, assembly GCF_002870075.4. Classification (NCBI taxonomy): domain Eukaryota; kingdom Viridiplantae; phylum Streptophyta; class Magnoliopsida; order Asterales; family Asteraceae; genus Lactuca; species Lactuca sativa. The sequence goes on from NC_056628.2 coordinate 98,760,655, forward strand.
TTCGAACAACCTCAAAACATAATCCTGGAAGACCTCTGATGCTCATACAGACTGGTCGTCGCAATCTCGACCTCTAGAGGACAATCCAACATGCCCGAAGACTCAGGAAACTTCTTGCTATGTGCAAGAGAAACAAACGATTGGGTAGAACCCGAGTCGAACAACACCTGAACCAGGATACCGTTCACATGGAACGATCATAAACAGATCATGCACATAACATATCAAAATCACAGCGACATAACATAAAGAGATAAGAGAAGAGACCGTTCATGTCACCATATCAGGTGCAGCGCGTGCCTGCTTGGTTGTCAACTAAAAAACTCGGCTTCGCACCACTGGAGCCTCTACCTTGGCCTTTTGGTCATCCGTAATCTTTGCTGCTGTTGGGTTCGGCGCCGTTGCTGGCGCTGCTGCTGTGGATGTTTATACCTTCTAGTGGTGCAAAATAAAGAGTAGATGTTGGATCCAAAGCCTTGAGGGCAAAGCTTCCATCTTGAACAACCTTCTTCACAACCAAAAGCACCCACTATTACTTCAAAATATCCAAAAAGATCAAGATGCACTAGGGTTTACTAAGAGGGTCAAGAAAGGGGATGGACGTTGAAGTAGGGAAGGGTCTTGGGCCATAATGAGGTTTAAAAAGTGTACAAACACTAATTCTTAGGCTTTTAGTCTGAGCAATGTACACCCTGCGTACTAGAATATGTGTAGCATACTCACATGGAAGCCATTACGCTAAGCATACAAGGATCTACGCCCCGCGTACATCAACAGAGACAATTTCCAATATTTTTTTTTGGGGACCTAATATGCATCAAAACCAAAACTCAAGGGTTCTAAAGCAAACTTGATAGATGTTCAAACTCTCTCCCACTTGAACTAGACTTCGACCTCGAAGTCGGCTACGTCAAACAATTCAGGGTAGTGCTTCATCGTCTTGCTTTCTGGCTCCCACGACCATTTAGATCTCTATTGGTTTGCCATTGGACCATAAGCAGATTCAACACCTTATTATGCAGAGACTTCGTCTTCCTGTAGAGAATCGTAATCGGATTCTACACATAATTCAGGCGCTCATCCACCTATATATCATCCAACAAAATCACTATCGAGTTATCAGCTACACATTTTCGTAACTGAGATACCTGGAAAGTATTATGGTCCTGGCTGGGCTCATCAAGAAGATCCGAATGGTATGCAACCATGCCCACGCAGGCAATAATCCTAAAAGGGCTAATAAACCGAGGACCCAACTTTCCCCACTTCTGAAACCGGATGACACCTTTCCAAGTTGAGACCTTCAGCAGCACCAATTTCCTTACCTGAAACTTTAGGCCTGAACGACGTCAATCAACAAAAATCTTCTGTCGGCTCTGCACGACCCACAACTTATCATGCACCTACTAAATCAACTTTGTGGTCTTAAGCACCACCTCGGTGCTTCCCATGACCCGATGACCAACCTCACCCTAACGAACCGGGGTCATACACCTCCTTCCATACAACAACCCAAAAGGTGGCCGGTCAATACTAGCATGTTAATAGTTGTTGTAGGAGAACTCTGTCAGATGAAGGTATGTATCCCAACTTCCTCAAAAACCCAACACCCACGCCCAAAGCATATCATCGAGTGTATGAATCATCCTCTCACTCTGACCGTCGGTTTGCGGGTCGTATGTTGTACTGAAATGAAACTGAGTTCCCAACTCCTCATGAAACTTCCTCCAATGTTTGGAGGTGAAATGAACATCGCAGTCTGAAACCACTGATACGGGGACTCTGTGCCTGACTACCACCCCCCAAACATAAATATCTGCTAGCTTCTCCGTGGATATGCTCTCGGCAATCGGGATAAAACGCGTACTCTTGGTTAATCTTTCCATGATGACCCAAATAGAATCAGCACCCCGCACCATTTTGGGCAACTTTGTGATGAAATCCATAGTGATCTCAACTGATTTCCACATAGGTATGGGTAATGGCTTCACCTTGTTGTGGGGTCTCTAACCTTTCTACAAGTCAAGCACCGCTCAACAAACCAAGCAACTTCTCTCTTCATACTTGGCCACCAATAACTCAATCTCAAATTTTGGTACATCTTCGTAGCCCCCGGATAGATAGAAAATTTAGATTTATGTAACTCCTTTAAAATCGTCTGTCTCAACCCACCTGAAGCCGGAACACATACTCTACCAGCGTTAACAACCCCCAGCTATCTCTAACAAAAAAGGGATATTCCATATAATCTGTTCAATCTTCCAATTTTCCTTTTTTAGTCCCTCCACCTGAGCCTCCTTGATCAAATACATCAGAGGCAAAGTCACAGTTATCCTCAAACAAATGTCTCGGATCAATAAGGATACCTCCTTATGAATCAAAGCATCGACCACCACATTGGCATACCCGGGGTTGTACAAAATCTCACAATCATAGCCTTTCACCACATCTAACCACCTCTGTTGCCGCATTTTCAAATTTGGCTGATCCATCAAATACTTTAAACTCTTGTGATTAGTGTAGATAGTACATCAGACCCCGTACGAATAGTGCCTCTAGATTATGAGGGCAAATACCACAACCACTAATTCTGAATCATGTGTGGGGTAATTTGCCTCATGAGGCTTCAGCTGCCTCGAGGCATAAGCAATCATGTGACCTCTCTGCATGAGAATAGCTCCCAAACCCAAAATAGAAGTGTCGCAGTAAACCACAAAATCATCCAAACCCTTGGGTAGCGTGAGAATTGGGGCCTCGTACAAACACTACCTCTCTGTCTCGAAGCCCAACTATTGATCAGGTCCCCACCAGAAGGTCACATTCTTCTTGATCGGGCGGGTCAGTGGCATTGCGATCTTGGAGAAATCCCGAATAAATATCTGATAATACCCCGCAAGACCTAAGAAACTTTGAATCTTTAATTTGTTTCTCGGGACCATCACAGTCTCGATCTTGGCCAGATCCACCAAGACTCCCTCCTGGTTGATAATGTGCCCACAAACTACACCTCACACAACCAAAACTCACATATGTAGAATTTGGCATAAAGCCTCTCCCTCCTCAAGGTCTGCAACACCTCTCACAAATGTTGCACGTGCTACTCCTTGGTCTTGGAATAGACAAGAATATCATCAATGAAAACAATCACTAACCGATCCAACATCGGCTTGCAAACTTGGTTCATGAGATCCGTGAACGCAACTATGGCATTGTTGAGCCCGAAAGGTATTACCACAAACTCATAATGACCATAACCAGTTCTAAAGGTTGTCTTCCGTATATCCTCATCCCTAACTCTCAGCTAATGGCAACCTGACCAGAGATAATATAGGAAAACCAAGATGTATCCTGAAGCTGGTCAAATAGACCATCGATCCTTGGAAGTGGGTAACGGTTCTTCACCGTTAGCTTGTGCAACTCCCTATAGTCAATACACATCCTGTGTGACCCGTCCTTCTTTTTCACAAACAGGATCGATGCTCCCCAGGGAGAACTGCTCGGATGGAGATAACCCTTACCTAGCAGCTCCTGCAGCGACGTTGACAACTCCTGCATCTCAAGCGATGCTAGGCGATACGACACCTTGGTTATTGGAGCTGAACCAGGCATCAAATCAATCTGAAACTCAACCTGCCTCTCGAGCGGAACTCCCGGTAACTAGGGAAAACATCAGTAATGTCCCTTACAATGGGTACCCTACTCAACTCTAACGTGGCCTCAAACCGCATATCTGAAACAGAAGCCAGAAACCCAAAACATCCTTGCTATACAAATTTCCTGGGCCTTGCAGCTGAATAAAGAGTTGATCCATGCGATGCTTTCTCACCATAAATAACCATTTCTCCACCACTTGGGGTTTGAACTCTCACCAACTGCCACTCACAATCAATCACAGCCCCATTGGGCCCAAACCAATCCATCACGATGATCACCTTCAACCCCCTCGAGGGAATCGATAACAAGTCAATAGGAAACCTCTCACTGAACATGTTCAGGACACGCCCTCGGAAGACTCTCATACCACTCACGGTACGGTCATATACAATATCCACCTCTAGATGGGGAACTCAGAGTTCCCGAAGCGTCTCGAAATTTCTTATTAAGCACAAAAGACAAGAAGGATCACGTAGCCCCCGAATCAAACAAGACATGAGCAGACAAACCATTGACCAAAAAGGTCCATATACAAGAGCATAAGTATAAATAAAGAAAATCATAAAAGATAAGGCTCGAACATATACTAGTCACAACATCTGGAGCTGCACGGGCCTCATTGGTAGCTAACTGGAAAGCCCTATTCTTCCCCACATGGGCCACTGCATTGCCCTGGCGGCCATTGATAATCCTCTAAGTGGCTGGAGCAGGCGTCACCACTGCTCCTCCAGACAATCTTAGACAATCGGCTTGAGCTAGGGTCCTTAACCCCAAAGAACTCAGGCGCTCCACACGCCATGAACTCCCAGAAAGAGGGAGCTCGAGCCCCAAACTGACCCGCAACAATCTCGGCTCGAAATAACATGAGCCACTCCTCCATGATCTCCAAAATCCCCTCCTTGACGGTACCGCAACTCATTAGGGTAGCGTCAAGGATGTCGTGAGTAACATCGGTTGTGATGAGCTCACGCAACCTCTCATCAATCGTTTCAGCGCCTGAACCTGAACATGAACCCGAACCTAAACCTAAACCTAGACCTCTCTGAGTAGTCATCACCATCCTAAAACTGAAAATACAACATAAAAGCAATCAATCAAAAAGATTTGAGGAGAATCCTCGACACCAGCCTCCTTAGACTCTCCATATCTGTACTCATCTCAAGTACAGATCCTTTGTTTCCAGTAGTACGGGCCCAATACTAACTTCCACACATACATGTACCATCCCCAAGGCCAATCTGATTCCTCTAAGTTACCACTCTACAACCATAACAACATATGCTACACAGCATACACATCATAGACTCTTCTAGCAACCCTCAACCTCTATCACTAGCAGTACCAAGAACCTCAATCAACACCATTGGTTGCCCTATGCATGCAAGTTTTACACAAAATAGGATCGCATAGACTGTCGAATGAAGATTCTACCCTAAATTCACAACCAAACAAGGAAAAGGAAATTAGGCCAAACCAATCATTCTGGTGCTATATAGTCCTAAGCATATACAAGTTTGAAAGCATACACATAGCAAATAACTGAGCCGATATCAATTCTAAGTAGTACATAGAATCAATTCTATTGTACTATAAGGCATCACACAACTTAGGCAATTCAATCATCAGATTCTGAAGGTATCATTAACCCTAGTCTAGCATGCAGTTCACATATCAGGCATACTAATCATAATACATAAGTATGGTAATTTTCGGAAACACTTACTTGAGCTCGACTGATTAAACACATTGCACTCCCCTCTATCTTTAAAGAATATTTTTCAAAAATTTTAGTTCTTTTTGTTATGAAAAGATTATCATTTCTTCAGTTTGAGTTCTGACAACCTGGAAGTATGCTCGAATCCCTCAAACCAGGGCTTTGATACCAACTTGTAACAGCCTAAAAACCAAGATTAAATTATCCGTATTAAATAAACACAAAATTTACAATCATCACATTAATCCAAATCCATCCAATAATAATGATGTCAAATCATAAGAGTATAATATCAAAATGCGGAAAATAGTGAGGAGTGAACGTTGCACCATCAAGATGGGCACTTCCCTTTAGTACTAGAATTACCTGAAACCACAAAGTATAAATTGTAAGCAAAAGCTTAGTGAGTTTCCCAATTATACCACATATATATATATATATATATATATATATATATATATATATATATATATATATATATATATATATATAACATATAAGTACCATAGAGTACCCCCATGGTCTTTTCTCACAATTTCAATGGCTAAATCCTGGTCTTACATATGAGTGACATGAGCTAACCCCATGGTCTTTCCTTCTGATGTCGAGGGCAAAATCATGGTCTTACACAAAAGTGACATGGGTTACCCCCATGGTATTCCATAAAATGATCACACAGTTAACAATATTTCACATCCCAAGAAATGGGTTGGCATTGGTGTCTTCAACCCATGATCATGGTGAGAAACTCACCTCAACAGCTGAAATCCCAGATAAATGCTCAGGCTGCTAGGCTACATAACCTCCCATGCTAACTAAACAATAAGGTCCCAAAACAATTGGTTCAAAATCCATACTAAAACTCACAACATAAGACTAATGTCCAAAGTGAGATGGGCAAAAATAGACCTAAAACTCAATAAAATCCTAGGCCCCATTCTAGGACCAACTAAGGCCCACAAGGAGTCCAACACCTGGAGTGACCCGTCAGAAACACATCCAATGCCCAATCCCAACAAACAAACCTAGCGATTTGGCCCCAAAACACAAATCCATCTGATCTGATTCATACGTTTGACGTACCTGATGATGCGTGCAGTGTACAAGGCTGAAGCGGGAAATCATGACTAAGGAGACAGTATGCGCAGCGTACAGGAAGTATGAACGGCGTACGTGGCCCCTGTTTAAGAAATGCAAAGATGTCTTAATCACATAATACCAAATGAGTAAAACTCAGATCTAAACCCCTTAAGACCTTTATGGACACAAAGTTGCAAACTTTATGCCTTTGGGTGGATACAAAGAGCCTAAACTCTAAAATGTAGCTTATCTGTAACGCCCCAATTTTTACGTCCAAAAATTTCGTTTATAAAACATTACTTAGGAAACATTAATAATTAAAACATTGTTTAATTAAACCATTTCACATCGAAAACCAAATTGAAATCCACAACATTTGATCAACCAAAATATCAAAGTGTCAATCCCAGAAAAAACTCGTAACTACGGAACAAGAGTGTGTGTGACATGCTGCTACCGCGCCGGCTCCTTTCCCTTAGCTGAAGAGGTACCTGAAACCAAAACTGAAAAACGTAAGCACAAAGCTTAGTGAGTTCCCCCACTGTACCACATACTATAAATCACATAACATACATAAATTGTCAGGCATATCTGGGTGCCCGACCTACCCATTCGGTCCTCTCGACCGGACGTTGCCTAGCATACCTGGGTGCTGGCCTCCCTTTCGGTCCTCTCGACCAGATACTGCCTAGCATATCTGGGTGCTAGCCTCCCCTTCGGTCCTCTCGACCGGATACTAGGGAACTATTTCTCCCCTCTACTACTACCACATAACATGTATCATCATATCAGAATCTGTCTAGCATGACTGGGTATGACTACCCCTTCGGCCCTATTGACCAGATATATTGGGGACTATCTCCCCCTACTGTCACTGGCACATATCATCATCTCATACTAGCACATAAACATAACACAGGTAGTAGAAATCCCTAGATGAATATCACAAAGACAATCATCTACATACAACTCCTACTGGTGGGCCGGCATTGTGGCTGTAGACCCACCGCTACTGGATGGTAACTCACCTCGAAGTAGCTGCTGATCAGATCGGGAACTGACTATCTACAATTGCTGCTGCTGCTCCGGAAATCCTCCAGCTGTAATTCCCACAACATACTCAATCAATCACTGCTAACTGTCTTTTGGGTAAAATGACAATTTTACCCCTGATCATGCCATAAGTCAAAGTCAGAGTCAACTTTCAGTTAACCCGACTCGCCGAGTTGGCTCGCCAACTCGCTGAGTCCCTATCCAATCGACTGCCCTGGATCCCGTCCCTACTCGTCGAGTTAGGCGTTGACTCGACAAGTTCTCCTTCTAAACTGAGGTTCAAGTCCTTCATCCTACTCGCCGAGTTGTATGAACAACTCGCCAAGTTCATCTTCATCCGTTGAACACTTATGCTGCGACTCACCGAGTTGTATGAACAAAACGCCGAGTCTGTTCTTGATCTAAGGAGATTGCCTTGAACTCGCCGAGTCATGGCAATGACTCGTCGAGTTCCTTCATGGGTGAGTTTGGCTTCCAACTCAATGAGTCACACCCCGTGACTCACTACTCTCACTCGACACAACGAAAAGGGGACAACTCGGAGACTCGCGAGCAGATTCGTCGAGTCAGATGAACGACTCGCCGAGTCGTTACCATGCAATCACTATATACGCGATGCTGCTCGATTCCAGTCCATGCCATTCACAGATCTGGGTTCCTAGAGCATGAATAACACGTAAAGTTTCCAACTTTACATGTAAATATTCCTCAATGAGAGTTTTAGGGTTAAAAATGCACCAAAAGGGTAGATCTAGGGTGTGCAAGCAACATGGGTCCATAAAGGTAGTGGATCCAAGCTCCTGGAGCTCGATTCCACCTAGATCTAGAGGCTAATCAGCCTAAAACGAATCCTCCACATACACAAGCTTGGAAATGGGTCAAGAAGGACTTTAATGGGGCCATAAGCATGAAAACATAGGGGGAAAACGAGCCATACCTTAGTGAACACTCTGAGATAGCTCAAGGATGCTTGACCTCCTCTTCTTCTTCTTGATCTCCTCTCCTTCTCACTCCAAAGCTTCAAGAGGACACACCAATGGCTTCAAATCCACAAAAAAACGAGGCTTAGAACGAGGTATAGGGCTCTGAGGGTGAATGGGGGATGGCTTGGGGCGGAAATGAGAGATTAAATAGGGTGCAAACCCCTAAAACTTAGGGTTTCGTCCAACAGTGGTGACTTGTCGAGTCTCCAACTTAAACGTGTCTCGGGTCCCGTCTCTACTCGGCGAGTCGGACCTATGACTCGCCGAGTCCAAGGCTAAAAAAATGGAAAATACTCAGATAAGATTTACGTACCAGAAACCAGGTGCTACAAATCTCCCCCACTTATTTTAGAATTCGTCCTCGAAGTCTGCTACTCGATCCTGAAGCAGCTCGGGGTAATGCTCCATCATCTCTTCCACCGACTCCCAAGTCCATTCTGAACCCTTGCAGTGCTGCCATTGCAGCTTCACTAGCTCCACCCTCTTGTTCCTCAAGTCCTTCGACTTCCTGTCGAGGATTGCGACTGGGCGCTTGATGTAATTTAGACTGTCATCAACCTGAATATCCTCTAACGGCACTACTGCTCACTCGTCCACTAGGCACTTCCGCAGCTGGGAAACATGGAAAGTGATGTGGATCTAGCTGAGCTCGACTGGCAGATCCAGCCTATACGCCACCTTGCCCACCCGGGCTACAACCCTGAACGGCCCAATAAACCTCGGGCCCAACTTGCCCCGCTTCCTGAATCGAATGATGCCCTTCCAAGGCGATACCTTCAGGAGAACCATATCCCCAACCTGGAACTCCAGGTCGGATCGACGCTTGTCGGCGTAACTTTTTTTGCCGAATCTGAGCAGTCTGAAGCCTACTTCGAGCCTGCTGGATCCTCTCGGTCGTCTTGAGCACCACCTCGGTGCTCCCCATGACTCTCTGGCCAACCTCTCCCCAGCATATCGTGGTCCTGCACCTCCGACCGTATAACATCTCAAATGGGGGACGGTCAATACTCGCGTGGTAGCTGCTGTTGTATGAGAACTCGGCAAGGGAAGATAGGTATCCCAGCTACCACCGAAATCTAAAATGCATGCCCGCAACATATCCTCCAAAGTCTGGATGGTCCGCTCGCTCTGACCATCCGTCTGCGGGTGAAAGGCAGTGCTAAAATGCAAACGAGTGCCCAACTCGTCATGAAATCTCTTCCAAAACCTGGAAGTAAAACGCACATCCCTGTCCGAGATAACCGATACTGGCACCCCATGCCGCGCCACGATCTCCCTGATATAGATGTCGGCCAATTTCTCGGCCGATATGCTCTCCTGAATCGGGATAAAGTGAGCACTCTTGGTCAATTGATCCACGATGACCCAAATCGAATCTACTCCACGCACCGTCCTGGGAAGCTTCGTGATAAAATCCATCGTGATATCTTCCCATTTCCACAGTGGAATATCCAACGGCTGCATCTTGTCGTGCGGTCTCTGATGTTCGGCCTTGACCTTCCTGCAGGTCAAGAACCGCTCGACGTACCATGCGACATCCCGCTTCATGCAGGGCCACCAATAATCTGGACGAAGATCCCTATACATCTTCGTCGCCCCGGGATGAATAGAGAATCGGGACTTGTGCGCCTCCTCCATCAAGATCTGGCGCACGCCTCCATGATACGGCACCCACACCCTACGGTGTAGTGTCAATAGTCCTCAGCTATCATAATCAAAGGAGGAAACCTGACCCACCACACGCTCGCTCTTCCGATGTTCCTCCTTGATAGCCTCCTGTTGAGCCTCCCGAATTCGCTCCAACAGGGGAGTCACTACGGTCATCCTCATGCAAATGTCCCGGGTGGTAGAGGATCTCGCAATCATAATCCTTTACCACGTCCAACCACTGACGCTGGCTCATGTTCAGATTTGGCTGATCCATGAGCTACCTCAAACTTTTGTGGTCCGTGTAGATGGTACACCGAACCCCGTAGAGGTAATGTCGACAAATCTTGAGGGAAAAAACCACTTCCCCCAACTCCAAATCATGCGTCGGGTAGTTCGCCTCGTGAGGCTTGAGCTACCTCGAAGCGTAGGCAATGACATGCCCCCTCTACATCAGTACCGCGCCCAACCCTGAAATGGACGCGTCGCAATAAACCACAAAATCCTCTACGCCCTTTGGCAGGGCTAAGATTGGCGCCTTGCACAATCTATGTCTCAGTGTCTCAAATGCAGCCTGCTGCTCGGGTCCCCACCGAAAGACCACGGCTTTCTTCGTCAGCCGCGTCAGGGGTACGACTATCTTGGAGAAGTCCTGAATGAATCTCCGATAATAGCCTGCCAATCCTAGGAAACTCCGAAGCTCAGATGGAGACTTCGGAACCTCCCATCTCTTCACGGCCTCGACCTTGGCTGGGTCGACCAGAATCCGGTTCTGGTTGACAAGGTGTCTTGGAATAAACCAAGATGTCATCGATAAAGACTATCACAAACCGATCCAGCATCGGTCTGCATACGCGGTTCATGAGATCCATGAATGCGGCAGGAGCATTGGTGAGCCCAAACGACATCACAACGAACTCATAATGCCCATAGCGCGTCCGAAACGCGGTCTTCTACGTATCCTCCTCCCTGACCCTCATTTGATGACAACCCGAATGCAAATCAATCTTGGAGAACCAAGATGCTCCCTGAAGCTGGTCAAAGAGATCATCAATCCTCGGGAGTGGGTAACGATTCTTCACCATTACCTTGTTCAGCTCCTGGTAATCTATACACATCCGATGCGACCCGTCCTTCTTTTTCACGAACAGAAACGGGGCTCCCCAGGGTGAACTACTCGGTCGAATGAATCCCTTGTCTAACAGCTCCTGCAGTTATGTAGACAACTCCTGCATCTCAGGAGGAGCCAACCGATACGGTGCCTTGGCTATCGGAGCCGCACCAGGAACGAGGTCAATCCTGAACTCCACCTGACGCTCCGGAGGTATCCCAGGAAGCTCCTCTGGAAAAACATCTGCGAAATCTCGCACCACCGGAACCTCGCTCACCGTCGCCTTACCCGCCTCCCGGGTATCCATCACGTACACGACATAACCTGCACATCCCTGCTAAAGGTAGCGTCTAGCCCTCGCTGCTGAACATACTGCGGGTCCACACTGCGGCCTCTCGCCATGAATCACTAACTCTCCCCCACCGGGGGTCCTGACTCGCACTAGCTGCTGCGCGCAATCTATCACCACCCCATTAGGGCTCAACCAATCCATGCCTATAATCACCTTGTTCCCACGCAGCGGAATGGGAACCAGGTCTACCAAGTAGCGCTCCTCAAACAAACGCAATACGCAATCCCGAAACACCATCAACTCGCACTGATCGATCATCAGCAATCTCTACCTCCAAAGGGCAATCCAACATGTCCGAAGACTCAGTGAACTTCTTGCTAAGCGCAAGAGAAACAAACGATCGGGTAGCACCCGAGTCGAACAGCACCTGAACTGGGATACCGTTCACATGGAACGATCCTAACATATATATATATATATATATATATATATATATATATATATATATATATATATATATATATATATATATACCGAGCACGTATCAATATCATAACATCATAAAATAAAAATAGAAGGAAAGAATCATACCCGTCACCACATCGGGTGCGGCGCGTGCCTCCTCGGTAGTCAGCTGAAATGCCCGGCTCCTCACCACTGGAGCCTCTGCCTTGCCCTGCCGGCCATCCGTGATCCGGAGGGTCGCTGGAGCTGGTGCCTTCACTGGCGTTGAAACTGTCAACTGGGGGCAATTGGCCTTCTTGTGGCCCCTCTGGTTGCAGTGGAAACACAGCAACTCAGACGTCTGAATAACTGCTGCCGGAGCAGTGCAATCCCTGCTATAGTGCCCAGACTTTCCACACTTGTAGCAGCCTGATGATCCCAACCTGCACGCCCCCTCGTGCGCCTTGCCGCATTTCCTGCAGCGTCCCCGTCCCTGTTGGCCTTTCGGCCCCATATCTGATCCCTTGGGCTTCTTCCCCGAAGTCCCTCCTGTCTGTCCCTCCTCTGACTTCCATTTCCGGATATGCTCCAAATCTATCTCCCTCTCCCTCGCCCTGGCAATCATGGAGTCCAAGGTGGGGCAAGCTGAAAAACTAATGTGCTCCCGGATATCAACCCGGAGCATGTCATGATAGCGGGTCCTCCTCATGTCCTCATCGCCCGCATACTGGGGCACCAATAGTGCCCTCTCTCGGAACTTGGCGGTGATTTCCGCCATGGTCTCCGTCGTCTGTCTCATGTCTAAAAACTCCCTGGCCAGCTGCTGAAGCTTGACAGCCGGCGCAAACTCCGCCTTGAACCTGGTCACAAAATCCGACCAGGTCATAGCCTCGATAGCTGAGGCTCCCAACGAATCACCCACTGACTCCCACCAATCTCGAGCTCGGTCTCGTAAACACCCTGCTGCATATCTCACCTTCGACCCCTCGGGGCAGAAGTTAGTCAACTGTGCAGACTCGATGTCTGCAATCCATCGCCTGGCAGCAATGGGGTCCTTCACCTCGTGGAAATCCGGCGCACCACTGCCCCTGAAGTCCTTAAAGGACGGCGTGCGAGATCCCGAATGGCCAGATGCCATGCCGCTCCTGAACGCCCTGAGGCGATCCTCCATCAACTCGATGATCCCTTCCTTGATCGACCCAAAGATGATGGTGGTCAACTCAAGGATGCCTCTGGTAATCTCTGACGTGATGAGCTCACATAGCCCCTCGTCTACCGGCTCGGAACCTGATCCCGAACCCGATCCCTCCCCTGAACTGCCCACTGCTGGCCTCAGTCGTAGTACCACCATTCTGCAATACGGAAATAATAACTGTTAGTGATACTAATACTTCTTGAGGGATCATATCTACTACAAGTTCCCTGGTCTCATCTTGGCCTCCCTTGGTACGGGTACGGATCCTCTGCTTTCAGTAGTATGGGCCCATACTACCTTCCGCATCTATCCGTACCTTCTTCAAGGAATGCCTCGACTTCACCAGATCCCTTTCACTATTGCTGATCACTGCTATACTCATCCTAGGCTTTCCCTAGGGAAATCTCCGACTCTACTCTATCCAGTCCTCAGCTGCTGCAGGCCACCTTGTAATGCCAATTAGCCACTACCCGAATACCATTACATGTGATGAGGCTCAGATAATCCTTCGAGTACCCGACTCGTCCCTACAACGGTTGGACTCAAATAAGAGCTACGCAGTGGGATCAAATCCGGCACTCTAAGATTATTCAACCCTGATCACATGTGACGTGACGTATTCGCCTAGTGGCTAACTCCCATTATTCAGAGTCCCACAAAGCACGAAGCAAGCAACATTTAGACAACGGTAACAATCTCAATCAACTTTATCTGCTTATAGGAACTGCACTAGCATACAATGCTAAGCTTATATTACCAGGCATAACCTAATCAGGCTATCCTACTCGTTGTCTATTTAATACTAGCATGCAATTCTCATACAACTGAAACACATATAGCAGGCACATAAGGCATCACTCCTAGATCCTTAGTCCTATTCTAGCATGTTATTCTACAAAAGCTGATAAACATAACATAAACTTGTATGGGTACTTTGGGGAATACTTACTTGAGCTCGGCCGATCGCGCACATCACACACTTCGTTCTTCCTTAAAACTCTTTCCTCAATTTTAGAAAACATTTTCTTTTAGAAAATCTTTTAATCCCTCAATTTGAGTTCAGACACCCCCGAAGGTGTGTCCGAATCCCTCAAACCAGGGCTCTGATACCAACTTGTAACGCCCCAATTTTTACGTCTAAAATTTTCGTTTATAAAACATTACTTAGGAAACATTAATAATTAAAACATTGTTTAATTAAACCATTTCACATAGAAAACCAAATTGAAATCCACAACATTTGATCAACCAAAATATCAGAGTGTCAATCCCAGAATAAACTCGTAACTGCAGAACAAGAGTGTGTGTGACATGCTGCTACCGCGCCGACTCCTTTCCCCTAGCTGAAGAGGTACCTAAACCAAAACTGAAAAACGTAACCACAAAGCTTAGTGAGTTCCCCCACTGTACCACATACCATAAATCACCTAACATACATAAATTGTCAGGCATATCTGGGTGCCCGACCTACCCCTTCGATCCTCTCGACCGGACGTTGCCTAGCATACCTGGGTGCTGGCCTCCCCTTCGGTCCTCTCGACCGGATACTGCCTAGCATATCTGGGTGCTGGCCTCCCCTTCGGTCCTCTCGACCGGATACTGCCTAGCATATCTGGGTGTTGGCCTCCCTTTCGGTCCTCTCGACCGGATACTGGGGAACTATTTCTCCCCTCTACTACTACCACATAACATGTATCATAATATCAGAATCTATCTAGCATGATTGGGTATGACTACCCCTTTGGCCCTATTGACCGGATATATTTGGGGACTATCTCCCCTACTGTCACTGGCACATATCATCATCTCATACTAGCACATAAACATAACACATGTAGTAGAAATCCTTAGATGAATATCACAAAGACAATCATCTAAATACAACTCCTACTGGTGGGCCGACATTATGGCCGTAGACCCACCGCTACTAGATGGTAACTCACCTTGAAGTAGCTGCTGATCAGATCGGGTACTGACTCTCTACTATTGTTGTTGCTGCTCCGGAAATCCTCTGGCTGTAATTCCCACAACATACTCAATCAATCACTGCTAACTGTCCTTTGGGTAAAATGACAATTTTACCCCTGATCATGCCATAAGTCAAAGTCAGAGTCAACTTTCAGTTGACCCGACTCGCCGAGTTGGCTCGCTAACTCGCCGAGTTGGCTCGCCAACTCACCGAGTCCCTATCTGTAACATACACGTTCTGAAATTGTGTATTGTTATTATTAAAAGTGAATAAAATTGAGTGTTGAGTTCTAACATCTAGTTTTTACTAGAAATGAAGTAAAACTATGTTTAAAATCACTCATAAAATGTTGGAAGTCTTATGAGATTCCAATTAATAGCCAAATATGGAAAATTTAGCGAAAATATAAAATTTGAAATAAGTAAAATTTTATTATTGAAAGTTGTAGATAATCTCGTTAGAAACACATAGGCGAAAACCTCGTAAAAATCCGAGTTATAACGAAGAAGTTATGACCAATCGAAGATTCGCGACAAAACCTGCACGGTGCCGAATGACGTAAAAAGTGAGCTTTTGATAAACTACTTTTTAGCCTTAGTAATCTAAATGAGAGTTGTAGTATTCGTTAAACCGAGAAGTTCGATAAAAAGAACGCCAAAATCTGACTTCGTATGAGGAAGTTATGATTTTTCGAAGTTTCAGTTTAGCAGTACACAGCTAAAAACTCGAATTTTAGATCGATTGATTTTTAGCCGACACAACCTAAACGAGAATTGAAGGTCTCGTCAATTGTAGTACAACGGTAAAAAGTCTGACGAAAACGGATATCGGATGAAGAAGTTATGAATTTTTAACGGATTATCCTGTCCTGATCTGTTAAAAATAATAATATAAAAAGTCAAAGTTAGCCGACGAAGTGTAAACAAAAGATGTAGAGCATAATTTTAGCTATGCGTGCATATAAAGAACGTCAAAAACGGAGTTCGTATGCGAAAGTTATGAATTTCGGAATTTTTTGGCTTAAAAACCAAGAAATTATGGATAAGACCCGGGGAATCTCGCATGAACAGTAGCCGCTCTACCCGGGTCCGACACGTGCAGCCTAATGATTGAACCGAACCGAGCACCAGTGTGCGTCCGATGCGCCTCGCATAGGTGTTCAATCTCGCTGAGTCATCCGAATCGTGGCAAGTCCGAAGTCCGACGCGTGTTTGGTCCGGAGTCCGAAACCGCCAGCTGCCCCCTTCGCGTGTCCGAGCTTCGCTTGAGTCGCGTGTCTTCCTCCCTCGCTGCCACCTAGCTGCTGCTGCTGACGCGCCCTTCTGATCCAGCCTCGCATCTCACCCTATAAATACATGGGTTGCGAGACTTGCCGAGTAAAAATGGATTTTTGCCATTTTTCACCCCTCTTACCATATTTTTATTATTTTGACTTTCCCCGAAGCCCCGGTATTATTTTTAATGCCCGGAATACGCCCCGAAGTGCCCGGAGAGCCCGAGAAATTATTCTTTTCAGTTTGAAGTTCTACTCTCGCAAGGCCTATTTTTCAATATATTTCCCGGTTTTCAACAACGAAAGCTATTTATCGAGCTGAAGTGCTTCTCAAATTACTATTTTAACCCCCGGTTATTTTAAGGTGAGTTCAATATATAGGAACAATTGTATGTTATGTGTTATACGTGCTATGTGCTTTTCAGTGTTATTATTCCGGGTTATTTTCCGGTGTTATTTTTATTCGCTATTTTTAATAAGCAAAGATATACCTTTGACCTTGTGATCAGTGAAAGGACTTAGATTCACGGTGGTACTGGTATGTAGCCTCTGGCCATGTAGAACATGTCTCGTAAGAGAATGTCTTCTATTCTATGGCATTGGCAGAAGGTTAGATAGGACTGGTATGTAGCCTCTGACCATGTAGAGCATGAATCCGTAAGAGAATGAACTCTATTCTATGGTATTGGCAGATGGTTAGACAGGGCTTTAAGCCTGAAATCTACCAAAATGTTAATCCGAAGTTGTATATCTTTTGTGCCGTTTGGGCCAAAAGCTTTATTGATGTATATCAAGTATTGAAATTGTTATGTCTCATTGATCGTAAATCTTTGAATCAAATCTTGAGTTGATATTGAAAGCGTGACATATGATACGCATATGCTATTGTTGTTCTTGTTCCCTTTTGCTTCTGTCATATTGGTATATATAAGGCATAAGATTATATTGTATCCATTTATTGAATTCACTAAGCGTTATCGCTTATCCCTCTCAATATTTATCAATTGCAGGTGATGAGTATCCAATATAGTTTTATACCGCTGAAAGATTTAGAATAGTTAATACCATTTCTCTGTATTTTAATGTTCATGTATGTATATGAATAGTAGATTCCTGGGTAGATATGAAATGTAATAAAACTTAGTCGGTTTGTATCCAATCCATTGTAATCACTTTATCAATATAAAATATTGTTTTATAAATATACATGTAGCATGTTTTGAGGAAGTAACTTAAGAATAATGTTGGGTTAGTATGAAAGTTTGGGTCTTTCATAAATACGAAAGTTAGGGTCTTTCAATCATGGTATCAGAGCAATGGTTTAAGTGAACTAAATATCACGGATTGGTATTTAGACTAAAACTGTTGGAAGCTCAATATATGAGCTGATTCATAATAAGTATATGGATACAAACCATAGGAAATATTTAAGTGGGGGATTGGGCAATAATAAACCCTAGTATTCTGAGATATTAAGTTACTTCAGCATTTTAAGAAAAATAGTTTAAGTGAACTAGAAATTTTGAGAATTTCTAAACTTAAACAAGAATTGTTAAGTGAAGATGATACGATATGTATCTGGTATATTTTAGGTTGAATACCTAATGGAATCAAGCACTAGAATATTAAGAAGAGATATGCCTTATATTCCAATATGTGCTAAATGATAAATGAATATAGCATGCCTTAAGGTGCTTATCTATAATTGCTATTATTTGAGAAAGCTTAAGGTCTGTTGCCGACCTTGGTTTAGAAAATTTTATGTTCAGAATTCTAAGAATTTTCGTAATAGAATTTTTCGAAGTGATAAAGAGACTTATGATAGTTGACATCGATAAGTTTATAAATAAACGATCGCGAGATATCGTAAAATAATAAATATGAATTATTATCGTAATAAGTGTATTAATGCCAATAGAGTGGTAATATACATTTAAAGTATGTTTGATATATAATAACATCTTTGGAAGAAAGATGTGCTTTTGAAAAATGTTTGGGCGAGACAAATGTGTTGGTGCAAATCCACGAAGTTGTTTCCACTGCTGTTTAGATTGAAGCAGTGATTGTTTAGAGAGTCAGAAGAACCGAAGATGGCGGTCAATACTTCAATAGTATCTTAATTGATGTGGTACAAGATTAGAAGAATTAAATGAAGATCAAAGGAATGGCTAATGAAGGTTTTCAGACTCAATAGGCCAAGACTTTGTGATGTAGTATGTAATTCGAGTAGTAACCCTATAAAAGATGTTCAGACTTAGTATTTAATAATACTAACTGATGATTGACTTCTATCCCATCCTTATAGAAGTTACATTATGTGTTAAGCCGACTTTAACATACAAGATTAGGATGGTGAATCGAGTCATTTAATGGTAAATGGTTAAGCAACTTACTTGTTTAAGTAAGGTAGAATGCTTAGTTGAAGAAGAAATACACCCTTAGTATCGTATGAGAAGAGATGTTGTAGTCAGGAATGACAGAGAACCAAGTTGAAGCTAGTAGAGCTTGCTGAGATGCAGCTAAGATGCAGACTTCTTAGGATAGACTCCTATGAAGTAGACTTAGGCTTACTCAGATATAAGAATCACGATTTCAAGGAAGAATAATGAAATGAACAAATGTGCATGATGGATTGCATGAGTTAAAAGATGATGCAGGTAGTAGAAGACCGTTTGTCTCCATGCTGGTAGAGTAAATTTTGGAATAATGTGTCTTGTAGAGTAGACACTACTCGAGAAAGAATTTATATGAAGAAATGGAAGTAAAATTTCTATCGACCTATGGAAAAGTATTAGGATATATTAAAAAGAGCATATGCATGAGAAGAATCCTAGAAGGCGAGTATAGGTAATCCAATATATGTTTGATAGAAACGTGAAAATCCTAGTTGAGTCTAGGAGAAAGTGTTGTATGTATTTGTTTAAACACATTCATGTGTGATAAGTTGCTTTGTGAAAACTTTTGAATGGTGACTTAGGAACTGCGAGACCATACTTTGGACGAGTATGAGTAGGTGTGAATAGTAGTAGAGGCCTATACTACTGGAAGCACAAGACTCACACTTGGATCAGGAAAAAGTTACAAGGTTACCAAGAAGCTAGTAAATGATTTCGTTTTATTCGGGAGTGTCGTTACCTTCGTTTCGGTAATAACTAAGAAAATAATTATCGTTCAAATCTTAATGTCATAAAAAATCGAGTCCGATTAGTATAAACCCGCGAAAGGAGTTGATTGGTTCAGAGAACCATGTCTTATATAGTAATAAAACTTCAGTAGGAATACTGAAGAAGTAAAAGATCGAGGTAGTCGATAGAAATATAACGATCTTCATTAAAGAATTGAGAAATCATTAGCTATAAATATGACTTGCTATGTGGTGTTACTGGCCACAAGAAATGTTTCTGCTCTACTCTTACTAGTCAAATGGCGGGGAGTCAAGTTTCCGTTCAACAATCAAAGAGTACTCCAACTAAAAAGGAGGAGGTGCCAAAAGCTAAAAGATATGTAGGTCCGAAAGCATGAATTAGAGATACGTGGTGCTATTCTTTCTGTTCCAAAGCATCTACGTGTTGATCAAACTCTTTTTGTTTTCGCTATTCTATCAGCTTGATTTATTTGATCTGATTCTAATACAAGAGTTTGGTTCATTGTGTGTCTTGTGTGTTATAAATACAAATGTCATTAGAATAAAACCATTCGAGTTGCTGTTATAGCAAAAGTAAAGACCTTATCATGGGTTTAGTCTATAAACCAAGAAGGAGCAGGAGTCTGCAATGAGAATTGAGTTTTAACTCAAAGATTAGGATCAAAAGCCCAATAGAGAATGATAAGCGGGTGCAGGTTTGAGCACCGCTAGTAATTAATAAGTTTGAAGAGTTTGACAATCGTTTGGCAAACTAAAAGTTAAATATCGTACATTTTAGATTACTACAAAGGAAGTAAGTTAAAACTCGAATGTTGTGACTAGTAATTTTCTCGTAAACTCTAGATTTACTCAATTCTTATTTGATTTCAATGCCTCGGATTCTTTCGTGCCTTACAAATTCGCATATTCTTTTCAAATTGCTTATTACGCAATTGTCCAATCATTTCATATAGATAACATAGGAAATATATCGTTACTTGCTGATAAAGCCTATAAAGTTAGTATTATAGGAATTGAAAGTTATAATCTTCCTGCTAACCTAATTCCTATCTTTGATATTATTCTCGACATGGATCGATTGTTAAAGAATCACGCAGAACTCTTGTGCTACGAAGAGATGATGAGCATCCCTATCGAAAAGGGGGATTCTATTTATGTCTATGGTGAAAATAATAAATTTCTTTCTTAATACTCATATATTATATCGAGGAGATATTCTAATTATCCGGCTTATATAGTTAATACGTTGAAAGAGGAGAAGAAAACTGTGAATGATAACATTTGGATAATTATCGACTGGCTGATTAAGAATGCCTATTTTCTCTTCATGTGTGAAACAGCTTCAATGGAGAAATACGCACAAATTTATTTAGGCGAAATTGTAACGAGACATGGTGTGTCACTAATGACTAGTTCCAATTATGATACTCGCTTCACTTCTCACTTTTGGGCAAGTATGAAGAGTGAATTGGGATCTCGAATTACTCCCAACACAACCTATCATCCTCAGACAAATGATCAGAAGAAGAGAGCAATCCAAATAGTAGAAAGTATACTGAAGGTATATAAAGTACTGTATGAGCGTAAATGTCATATTCAAATATGTTGGCGTGACGTAAGACAGAAGATCTTTGGAGGATCTGAAATGATTCAATACATCACTGACAAGATACAAATTTTGCCGAGAAAGAATGAAAGCAGCCCAGGATCGACAAATGTCCTATGCAGAAAAAAAAGGAGACGACCCATAGAATTCCGGGTGGATGATTTAGTAATACTGAAGGTATTTCATGAAAAGGCGTTATTCTACTTTGGAAGAAAGAACGATTGGTAAGCAATCATACTACTTGGAATTGCCTGATGATTTGACAGATATTCATGAAGTGTTTCATGAGAGTTATCTGTGCAAATGCTTAAGCGTATATGATGAAATGATTCTGTTATCCTAAGAGATATTGGATAATAAGTTAAGATATGTAGAAAACCCTGAATAGACTGTAAACGAATGAACGATTAATCTACATAATAAAGAAGTAGAGTTGGTGATTTTCAAGTAGAAACACCAACGAGGCCCAAATTATACTTGGGGAAAATAAGAATGAGATAAGAGTGCAGTATCCTCATTTATTTTAATCGTTATGATTTCGGGGACGAAATCCTCAAAAGGAGGAGGTATTTGTAAGATACACGTTCTGAAATTGTGTATTGTTATTATTAAAAGTGAATAAAATTGAGTGTTGAGTTCTAACATCTAGTTTTTACTAGAAATGAATTAAAACTATGTTTAGAATCACTCATAAAATGTTGGAAGTCTTATGAAATTCCAATTAATAGCCAAATAATGAAAATTTAGTGTAATGACCGAAAAATACAACCCATTTTAAATTTTTCAAAATAGCTCGATTACATTTAATATCTTTACAAAAGGTTTCCAACACAAATCATTTAACGTGTTCCCAGAATCACATCACTATAAAATCATGAGGAGCGGTACGATCACGCCTTCGCCTTGCCACAGTCTCCTGAAGAACCTGAAAAACATGAAACCACAACTGTAAGCCCGAAAGCTTAGTGAGATATCCCCAAAATACCAACCATAAATACCATACACGCATAACATGCCATAACATATCCGATCACAGAACAGCCATGCACTTCGGGTCTAATGTGTGACTGGTCTGCCGCACCGGCCTACAGTCCACCTGGTCCACCCTCCGAGTCCATCCATATACATCGAGTCTGCAGTGTGATTGGTCTGCCCGTTCCCGAGCCTTCAATCCACCTGGTCCACTCTCTGTGTCTACAGTATGACTGGTCCGCCCGCACCGGGCCTTCAGTCTCTCTGGTCCACTCCGAGCCTTCGGCACGTCTGGTCCGCCCTTTCGGGGCCTACAGCCTATCCGGGCCACTCGCTGGGCCTTCGGGACAATCGGTCCGCCCTGGGTATCTTGGCCTACCGCACACAGCAGGACCCGCCTCAACCCAACTCCGGTCCAAACAACCATGTGCACATATACATACAATCATATAGCAATTCACAGGCAACAAGCAGATCAAACAGATCACATAGCATATCATCCCCCTAACCAGGGTACCGACGTAACAGGTCACTAGCATAGCATCACCCTATCTCTCAGGATACCGATCTCAAACAGGTCTCTATATACCATCCTAACTCTCAGGATGCAAACATAACATAACAACAACATAACAACAACTATCTGGATCTCAATCCGATAAGGGCCGGCCTTGGTGCCTTAGACCCTGTTGATATAGTGAGGATAACTCACCTCGAAACTGCCGACTGAACAGATAACCCGAACTGCTCCGATCACTGATACGATCTCCACCACTGGACAACCGCCAATACACTGAACTCAAAACAACAATCAAAAATTACCAAAATACCCCTGGAAACCACTGGTCAACCCTTGGTCAAAAACAAGGTCAAAGTCAACCCCTGACTGACCCTACTCGCCGAGTCAACCCGATGACTCGCCGAGTCCCCGTACTCAGAACTTCCTTTCAACCGCGACCTAACTCGCCGAGTCACCCCGAGACTCGTCGAGTTCAACAACTCTGAGTCCACTCGCACATAACTCACCGAGTCATCCCTTGACTCACCGATTCTCGACTCGACCAGAAAAATATTGGGACTCTTCGACAAGACTCGCCGAGCCCAAGAACAGACTCGCCGAGTCTAAGACTATCTTCAACCTACTCGCCAAGTTGTTCATACAACTCGCCGATTTACAGGCAATCTTCATCCTACTCGCCGAGTTGTTCATACAACTCGCCGAGTTCCAGGCCATCTTCAAGCAACTCGTCGAGTACACCCATGTGACTCGCCGAGTACCACCGGTCTGAATCCATACATAAGCACTCCAGGCCATGCAATTGCTCCAAAACATAGATCTAGCCTCCTACAACTCATCCATCACGTAAAGTGGCAAACTTTACATGAATCCAAAGAGATCTATGCATTTTGCACATTAGGGCTAAGGTTTGGGACAAGATAGCTTCATCCAACACTCAACACAGGGACTTTCATGCCTTCTAACTCTTCTCCATACCAGATCTGAGGTAGCAACCTCAGATCTAGCCTCTAAACTCCAATACATCCAAAGGATATGGTCTCAACACCCCCAAAATGAAGAATCTAGACAATAGCAGCTCAAACAATGGAAAGATACCTCAAAAGGAATCTCCAGAAGAAGAGTATCCCGAATCCTTGCAAAGCCCTTTGATCCAAGCCTCTTCTTCTTTGGAATCTCTTCAACAACCACCTCTTCAAGCTCCAATTTGCTCAACAATGGTGCTTCTCCACGATTTTAGGGTTTCTGGGACTCAAGGGGGAACAAAGAGGCTGGGAGGAAAACATAATGATGTTTATATAGGGCTCAACCCCGGGAATTAGGGTTTTCTCCACTCAGCGCCTACTCGCCGAGTCCATCTTACTGACTCGCCGAGTCGGCTACTTCACACGCGACCCAGTCGCGACTCTACTCGCCGAGTCCACCCATGGACTCGCCGAGTCACTCTTTCCCAATTTACTCTTTTAGCCCTTCCACTCTACTCTTGATATTTCAGGATGATACAATTCTCCCCCACTTAAATTAGGCTTTGTCCTTGAAGCCTACAGCAATTCAATCCCAATGATACTTCCACAACGTGCCGCCTGGCCTTAACCGGGCCAAGTCCCTCAGGGCATACTCATCGAAACTCAAACACACTTTCTCTTTCCTTACGGTGTCCTGACCACCGTCTCGAGCCGGGCACCGGCTGTACCCTCTGATAATCACACTCAACAATCGAGAACTACCCGAGATGCGTTACTGCTCCAAATCTCAAAAATCGCTCGACCCATAAGGGCTAGAAAGCCATGAACCATCGGATCCCCGATCCGAATCCCACTCTATCCATTCCGCGACGACGGAAAGACCCATTCTCAATCTCAGAGCAACTCCCACGAGTTCTCCTCTTGCAATCACATACACATACTGAACTTTCCCCAGCACCCTCAGGTTGGGAAAAACCTGATACACTGATGATATCCTCCAACATCCCCCAGGATGAACCACTAATACATATCCAATACCCTGATCAGAATCACACTGAGAGCCCAAGACTCCCGCCGTATCCCTTCCGAGCCTCTTAGCTCTACACCTGCGGAATTCCCTCCGCGACCTCAGCAGACATCCCAAACCGGATGTGCTTCAATTCCACTGCCGCAAACACGCTGCTTAGAAACTATACTCGAGTTACTCTAATCATAACTCTGCTCTACTGCTTTCACTTCCGTGAACTTGCACTCCCTTTCGGAGTTACACACCTCTCTCACTTCCTTTTCCAAGGAATCCACTTGGCCATATTGCCACTCCAACAAGTGCCACGGTGCTCGCCCAACGCTACACCACCCTTTCAACGTATCCGCTATCCATCCAACACATATACTCTGACTCTCATCGCAGGGACTCTCAAGCCCATGCACTCCAGACCTTCTAATGCAAACGCACTGCAATGAACACAATCCATATCCTCAAACTGATCCAACGATACCTGCAGAGTCTTCAGCATGACTGGACCGCCTCACCAGGCCTTCAGCCCATCTGGACCACTCTCTCAGAACCTTCAGCCAAATCTGGACCGCTCTCAGTGCCTTCAGTTTGACTGGACCGTTCTCCGAGCCTTCGGCCAGACTGGTACGCCTATCGGCCTTCAGTCTATCTGGACCGCTCAACAAGCATTCAACATTCTGGGCTATCCTCCCGGAAAATCTCCCATGCATACCGTTCTAGCCCTCGAGGGGTTCCGATCTTTAACTCCATCATACATACTTGATCCCGGCCTGCTCCCAGGCCCTCCAAAATCAATGCTCTAGGTCTGTATCCCGCCCCGCCTGCTCGATACTCACTCCTATCAACCTATACTCTGGGCTGACAGAACACTTGCTGAATCCCTACAGCTAAGCACTTTCGATTACTCATCGATCTCCCGGAGAATTCTCCAATTCTCCCCCACTTGGGCACTAACTATCAACCACCGGTCGCCATCACCGACCTCCAAGAACAACTCTTCCACAAAGAAAACACTTACACGCGGACTGCTTCCCACAAGCATAAACAACCTCAACGAGATCTCACATCAACACTGATCAACCTGCTCGAAAGAACTCAATCTGCATCTAACCGCTCCTCAGAATGTAGATGCTACCCGGCCTGCAACCTCATGTCGGGTTTCCACTGATAATCTTCATGAATGATAACCGACAGAATTCCCAAAACAATAACCCATAACCAAAACCACAACCCGCAAAAAGGCGAATACCACATCGAAAACCAAACAAAATACCAGCTCATAAACATTACACCACAATATTCACAAGATAACAAAATATATCAAGAAAGAAACATACCGGCAGCTGCATCCGGCACTGATCTGACCTCCTCTGCCGTAAGCTGATAAGCACGACCCTGAGCCCTTGGGGGCTTTGCTCCACCCTGACCTCCACCTGTGATCCTAAAAGTGGCCGGTACTGGAGCCTGCACCGGTCCTGCAACAAGCTGTGGACAGTTGACCCTCAAATGCCCAACCTGATGACACTGATAGAAAATCCTCAAATCCCGAACTGGCGCTGCCTGCCGACAATCCCTCGCATAGTGCCCCTGCTTTCCGCACTTGCGGCATGCACCACCGGACCTACAAACCCCGGTGTGACCCCTCCCACACTTCCCACAAGTATGACTGCTCAGATCCCCTACTCTAACATCAACGGTCTTGGACCGTTTCGGTGCCGGCTGTGCCTGCACCGGAGCCTGCCTCAGCTCACGCAACTGCAACTCAATCTCTAACTCACGCCGCCTAGCGGCCTCCTGCAACTCCAACAATGTCCCGCACCTCTGCGCAGACACAAACTGCCTGATGTCCCTGTTGAGCATGCTCAGATATTGAGACATCTGAGCTTGCTCCGAAGCGAACTCTGGGAAAAACATCGCCCTCTCAATGAACATCCTGGTGATCTTAGTCACCGACTCCGAATCCTGCTTCAGCTCAAGGAACTCCTGAGCCAATCTCTCCCTCTCAACTTGCGGAACATAACGAGTGATGAACATCTCTCGGAACTGATCCCATGATACCGCAACCCTCTGCGCATCCGAATATGACCCCGTGGTCAATCTCCACCAATCCTTCGCCCCGAGCCTCAACAGGTTCAGAGCACACCTCACCCTCTGATCAGTAGGGCATGAACACGTGAAGAAACACCCATCCACGTCTAATAACCACCTCATAGCAACAATCGGGTCCTGAACTCCATCGAATGTGGGAGGCTTCGTATTAGCGAAGTCCCGATACTGAAATCCCTGACTAGATCCTCCCCCTGGCGCTGCTACAGCCGCTGTAGCCGCCGCGGCAGCCGTCTCAGTGAGAGCTGCATAGCGCTCATCAAAATACTCAACCATGGTGGTCTTAATCGACCCAAACAGCTCTGGCAACTCAGCCCGGAACAACTCAGCAATCTCATCACGCAGGATCTCACGAATCCTCGCATCCAACTTGCTCGTGCTCATCTGAACGATAACCTCGGGCGGCACCGATCTGCCTGGAACTCTCTCTCCAGCTCCCGATCCTGACCCGGATCCACTCTCATCATGCCTCGGAATCTCCATACTGAAAAACACCACACAAAATCTCAGACTCTTCCCACAACCTGGGATCCAACTCTCTCTCAACCCAACCCTAGAGATCATGGTTTCCCTGATACTTGTATGGGTTCTGTGCTTTCAGTAGTACGGGCCCATACTACCTTCCACACCTACCCATATTTGTATGAAGTACTACCACAATGCCCTAGAGAAACATGCATAACAACGCTCAACCCTCACCACTAGAGGAACACTGAAATTATCCCATAAGGAACCCTAGGCTACAGGCATCACAAATCAGGCAACATATCATGAAATCCTGAAGATCCTTAGCCTATCACTAGCATGCTGTTCTATCAAAGCTCAAAAACACATAACATGCATGGTATTTTGGGGTTACTTACTGGCTCCGGCTGATCGTACCTCCGCGTCCTCCCTTACTCATTTTGAAAACCATTTTAAATACTCTTTTGAAAACCCTCCTCGATTTGAGACTGGAGTCACACGAATGTTCCTCCAATTCACTCAAACCAAGGCTCTGATACCAACTTGTAACGACCGAAAAATACAACTAATTTTAAATTTTTCAAAACAGCTCGATTACATTTAAAATCTTTACAAAAGGTTTCCCACACAAATCATTTAACGTGTTCCCAGAATCACATCACTATAAAATCATGAGGAGCGGTACGATCACGCCTTCGCCTTGCCACAGTCCCCTGAAGAACCTGAAAAACATGAAACCACAACTGTAAGCCCGAAAGCTTAGTGAGATATCCCCAAAATACCAACCATAAATACCATACACGCATAACATGCCATAACATATCCGATCACAGAACATCCATGCACTTCGTGTCTACTGTGTGACTGGTCTGCCGCACCGGCCTACAGTCCACCTGGTCCACCCTCCGAGTCCATCCACATACATCGAGTCTGCAGTGTGCTTGGTCCGCCCGTTCCCGGGCCTTCAATCCACCTGGTCCACTCTCTGAGTCTACAGTATGACTGGTCCGCCCGCACCGGGCCTTCAGTCTCTCTGGTCCACTCTCCGAGCCTTCGGCACGTCTGGTCCGCCCTTTCGGGGCCTACAGCCTATCCGGGCCGCTCGCTGGGCCTTCGGGACAATCGATCCGCTCTGGGTATCTTAGCCTACCGCACACAGCAGGACCCGCCTCAACCCAACTCCGGTCCAAACAACCATGTGCACATATACATACAATCATATAGGAATTCACAGTCAACAAGCAGATCAAACAGCTCACATAGCATATCATCCCCCTAACCAGGGTACCGACCTAACAGGTCACTAGCATAGCATCACCCTATCTTTCAGGATACCGATCTCAAACAGGTCTCTATATACCATCCTAGCTCTCAGGATGCAAACATAACATAGCAACAACATAACAACAACTATCCGGATCTCAATCCGATAAGGGCCGGCCTTGGTGCCTTAGACCCTGTTGATATAGTGAGGATAACTCACCTCGAAAATGCCGACTGAACAGATAACCCGAACTGCTCCGATCACTGAATCCATACAGAAGCACTCCAGGCCATGCAATTGCTCCAAAACATAGATCTAGCCTCCTATAATTCATCCATGACGTAAAGTGGCAAACTTTACGTGAATCCAAAGAGATCTATGCATTTTGCACATTAGGGCTAAGGTTTGGGACAAGATAGCTTCATCCAACACTCAACACAGGGACTTTCATGCCTTCTAACTCTTCTCCATCCCAGATCTGAGGTAGCAACCTTAGATCTAGCCTCTAAACTCCAATACATCCAAAGGATATGGTCTCAACACCCCCAAAATGAAGAATCTAGACAATAGCAGCTCAAACAATGGAAAGATACCTCAAAAGGAAGCTCCAGAAGAAGATTATCCCGAATCCTTGCAAAGCCCTTTGATCCAAGCCTCTTCTTCTTTGGAATCTCTTCAACAACCACCTCTTCAAGCTCCAATTCGCTCAACAATGGTGCTTCTCCATGATTTTAGGGTTTCTGGGACTCAAGGGGGAACAAAGAGGCTGGGAGGAAAACATAATGATGTTTATATAGGGCTCAACCCCAGGAATTAGGGTTTTCTCCACTCAGCGCCTACTCGCCGAGTCCATCTTACTGACTCGCCGAGTCGGCTACTTAACACGCGACCCAGTCGCGACTCTACTCGCCGAGTCCACCCATGGACTCGCCGAGTCACTCTTTCCCAATTTACTCTTTTAGCCCTTCCACTATACTCTTGATATTTCGGGATGTTACATTTAGCGAAAATATAAAATTTGAAATAAGTAAAGTTTTATAATTGAAAGTTGTAGATAATCTCGTTAGAAACACGTAGGCGAAAACCTCGTCAAAATCCAAGTTATAACAAAGAAGTTATGACCAATCGAAGATTCGCGACAAAACCGACCCGGTGCCGAATGACGTAAAAAGTGAGTTTTTGATAAACTACTTTTTAGCCTTAGTAATCTAAATGAAAGTTGTAGTATTCGTTAAACCGAGAAGTTCGATAAAAAGAACGCCAAAATCTGACTTCGAATGAGGAAGTTATGATTTTTCGAAGTTTCAGCTTAGCAGTAGACAGCTCAAAACTCGAATTTTAGATCGAGTGATTTTTAGCCAACACAACCTAAACGAGAATTGAAGGTCTCGTCAATTGTAGTACAACGGTAAAAAGTCTGACGACAACGGATATCGGATGAAGAAGTTATGAATTTTTAACGGATTATCCTGTCCCGGTCTGTTAAAAATAATAATATAAAAATTAAATTCAAAATTAGCCGACAAAGTCTAAACGAAAGATGTAGAGCATAATTTTAGCTACGCATGCATATAAAGAACGTCAAAAACGGAGTTCGTATGCGAAAGTTATGAATTTCCGAAAATTTTGGCTCAAAAACCGAGAAATTATGGATAAGACCTGGGGAATCTCGCATGAACAGTAGCCGCTCTACCCGGGTCCGACACATGCAGCCTTCTGATTGAACCGAACTGCGGACCAGTGTGCGTCCGACGCACCTCGCATAGGTGTTCGATCTCGCTGAGTCATCCGAATCGTGGCAAGTCCGAAGTCCGACGCGTGTTTGGTCCGAAGTCCAAAGCGCCAACTGCCCCCTTCGCGTGTCCGAACTTCGCTTGAGTCGCGTGTCTTCCTCCCTCGCTGCCACCTAGCTGCTGCTGCTGACGCGCCCTTCTGATCCAGCCTCGCATCTCAGCCTATAAATACATGGGTTGCGAGACTTGTTGAGTAAAAATGGATTTTTGCCATTTTTCACCCCTCTTACCATATTTTTATTATTTTGACTTTCCCCGAAGCCCCGGTATTATTTTTAATGCCCGGAATACGTCCCAAAGTGCCCGGAGAGCCCGAGAAATTATTCTTTTCAGTTTGAAGTTCTACTCTCGCAAGGCCTATTTTTCAATATATTTCCCGGTTTTCAACAACGAAAGCAATTTATCGAGCTGAAGTGCTGCTCAAATTACTATTTTAACCCCCGGTTATTTTAAGGTGAGTTCAATATATATTAACAATTGTATGTTATGTGTTATACATGCTATGTGCTTTTCAGTGTTATTATTCCAGGTTATTTTCCTGTGTTATTTTTATTCGCTATTTTTAATAAGCAAAGATATACCTTTGACCTTGTGATCAGTGAAAGGACTTAGATTCACGGTGGTACTGGTATGTAGGCCATGTAGAACATGTCTCGTAAGAGAATGACTTCTATTCTATGGCATTGGCAGAAGGTTAGATAGGACTGGTATGTAGCCTCTGACCATGTAGAGCATGACTCCGTAAGAGTATGAACTTTATTCTATGGTATTGGCAGATGGTTAGACAGGGCTTTAAGCCTGAAATCTACCAAAATGTTAATCCGAAGTTGTATATCTTTTGTGCCATTTGGGCCAAAAGTTTTATTGATGTATATCAAGTATTGAAATTGTTATGTCTCATTGATCGTAAATCTTTGAATCAAATCTTGAGTTGATATTGAAAGCGTGACATATGATACGCATATGCTATTGTTGTTCTTGTTCCCTTTTGCTTCTGTCATATTGGTATATATAAGGCATAAGATTATATTGTATCTATTTATTGAATTCACTAAGCGTTATCACTTATCCCTCTCAATATTTATCAATTGCAGGTGATGAGTATCCAATATAGTTTTATACTGCTGAAAGATTTAGAATAGTTAATACTATTTCTCTGTATTTTAATGTTCATGTATGTATATGAATAGTAGATTCCTGGGTAGATATGAAATGTAATAAAACTTAGTCGGTTTGTATCCAATCCTTTGTAATCACTATATCAATATAAAATATTTTTTTATAAATATACATGTAGCATGTTTTGAGGAAGTCACTTAAGAATAATGTTGGGTTAGTATGAAAGTTTGGGTCTTTCATAAATACGAAAGTTGGGGTCTTTCACTATCCAATCGACTGCCCTGGATCCCGTCCCTACTCGTCGAGTTAGGCGTTGACTCGACGAGTTCTCCTTCTAAACTGAGGTTTAAGTCCTTCATCCTACTCGCCGAGTTGTATGAACAACTTGCCGAGTTCATCTTCATCCGTTGAACACTTATGCTACGACTCGCCGAGTTGTATGAACAAATCGCCGAGTCTGTTCTTGATCTAAGGAGACTGCCTTGAACTCGCCGAGTCATGGCAATGACTCGCCGAGTTCCTTCATGGGTGAGTTCGGCTTCCAACTCACTGAGTCACACCCCATGACTCACTACTCTCACTCGACACAACGAAAAGGGGACAACTTGGAGACTCGTGAGCAGACTCGTCGAGTCAGATGAACGACTCACTGAGTCGTTACCATGCAATCACTATATACGCGATGCTGCTCGATTCCAGTCCATGCCATTCACAGATCTGGGTTCCTAGAGCATGAATAACACGTAAAGTTTCCAACTTTACGTGTAAATATTCCTCAATAAGAGTTTTAGGGTTCAAAATGCACCAAAAGGGTAGATCTAGGGTGTACAAGCAACATGGGTCCATAAAGGTAGTGGATCCAAGCTCCTGGAGCTCGATTCCACCTAGATCTAGAGGCTAATCAGCCTAAAACGAACCCTCCATATACACATGCTTGGAAAATGGGTCAAGAAGGACTTTAATGGGGCCATAGGCATGAAAACATGGGGGAAAACGAGCCATACCTTAGTGAACACTCTGAGATAGCTCAAGGATGCTTGACCTCCTCTTCTTCTTCTTGATCTCCTCTCCTTCTCACTCCAAAGCTTCAAGAGGACACACCAATGGCTTCAAATCCACAAAAAACGAGGCTTAGAATGAGGTATAGGGCTCTGAGGGTGAATGGGGGCTGGCTTGGGGCGGAAATGAGAGATTAAATAGGGTGCAAACCCCTGAAACTTAGGTTTCGTCCAATAGTGGTGACTCGCCGAGTCTCCAACTTAAACGTGTCTCGGGTCCCGTCTCTACTCGGCGAGTCGGACCTATGACTCGCCGAGTCCAAGGCTAAAAAAATGGAAAATACTCAAATAAGATTTACGTACCAGAAACCAGGTGCTACATTATCTCAGCCCAAACTACACTCTAACACATGAATGGGGACTTAATAAGGTTCAAGCTTGTACATTTATGATATAAAATGATAAGAAACATCTGAAAATACAACTTGGAGGCTTAGGAGTAGCTCATACTCACTAAGATTTAAACTTTTGGGATAAAAGGAAGAAACTAGCCTCATAATAGAACTTAATGATGCACAACCCAAGTTTGGAGCTTTATACCTTCTAGTGGTGCAAAATGAAGAGGAAATGTTGGATCCAAAGTCTTAAGGGAAAAGCTTCCTTCTTGAACAATCTGCTTCACAACCAAAAGCACCCATTATTGCTCCAAAAGCTCCAAAAAGATCAAGATGCACTAGGGTTTACAAAGAGGGCCGATAAAGGGGGTGGAGGCTGAGGTAGAGGAGAGTCTTGGGCTATAATGAGGTTTAATTAGTGCACAAAGCCTAATTCTTAGGGTTTTGGTCTGAGGCACGTACGCCCTACATACTGGAGTATGTGCAGCATACTTCCACGGAAGCCATTACGCTAAGCATACAAGGATGTACTCCCGGCATACACAAACAAGGCCAATTTCAGAGATTTTTTACTTAGGGGGCTTAATATGCAACAAAACCAAAACTCAAGGGTTCAAAAGCAAACCTGACAATTTTTAGATGTTACATCGACCCGCAAGTATGGTGATAGCTATCATACTATAACACGTTCATCAGGCCTTACCTGGCATCGGGCCCTGCCCGGTATATATATAACACATGCAAGGTCATATGGACAACTAGCAAACCAATAACCACAAATCATGGGCCAACATTGGTGCCTTCAACCTGCTAAACACTAGGAGGAAAATCACCTCAATCCGAGATAAACCAAACATACGCGTTGTTGCTACTGGAATCCTCACACTGATGATGATATATGGTCCATTAGCATGGCCTACATCACTCTAGAGCGCCAACCTGGCCTGGCGCGCTGCTGCCAGCCTTGCATGGCGTTCCCTTGTCAGCCTTGCCTGGTGCTCTCTTGCCAGCCATGTTGGGGACTTTCCTGTCGGCCTGGCCCGACGCTCCCTCACCTGGCTCTCCCTTGTCATCCCTTCCTGGTGCACGCCCGCCAGACCCGCCCGGCGCCTCCGGGCGGCCTCGCCCAACTACTTGCTAGTTCCCCGTGACCTAATTGTCCCCTATATAATGAATAGTACCTCTTCCATGGAGGGGGATCATCCCTTTGGCTCAGCCGCCGCCTTATACTCCGGCCGAGTGGCCCAGCCGCTACCCGCCGCCGTCAGCCACCACAAACCACCACCAACACCAAGACGGTTCTCGCTCAGATCTTCAGATCTGTCTCATTTTTGCTCAGATATCTAAATATTTTTTGTTTTAGTTCATCGGAGCATCTCTTAAGTTTTAAAAAACTTCATAAGATATAACTTTCATCCATATTTTGCAAGATTATTTAGAAATTTGGGGAGAAAGGAGATTTTTATGAGTTTTCCCCATCTTTGTTCATATTTTCGAGTTTTATTCAGCAAGTGGAAAAACAAACAATGTTTTAAAAGCCTTTACCTCCTTTGCTTGCTCATTTTTGAAGAAAATCAGTTTTGGTTCCTGATTTTTCATGTACAAGTTCATTCAAGTTGTTTATTTGGTGCTTCCTCTAGAAGCCCAGAGATGGAAAACAGAAGATTTTCAGATCTATTGAGCAAGATGAAGAGTAAAGAAGGTTTAGTGAGAAAAAACCTTGTTAGATCTGTTTTTTGTTTATATGTGGGGTTTTATTGAGCAAGTTCAGAAGAAAAAGAAGTTTTATGAGTTTTAAACCCACATTCATCATCTCATAAGATTAGAGAATCATTTGTTAGTTGGCTTTTTCAGCATATAACTCCATTTTACAACTTCAACTCTTGTACTCATTTGCATTTTGGTGATTTCTTGAGAACATTGAAAAGGAAAGAGGTTTCTACAGTTCATAAACCATCCTTTTTTGTTCAAATTGAGAAGAAAATCACATCAGACCCGCTTTTGTTTGTATGTTGATGTTCTTCAGTAAACTTGGAAAAGAAGTTTATACCTCATTTTTAGTTTATATGTTATAGAAAAACGTTTTTTATCTAGATTTTATGTGTAAAAGTTCAATCACTGCAACATTTATTTGTGCACACAACTATGTTGCTTGTACATTTTACAAAACCTCAAAAAAAGAAGGAGAAGTTTTGATATGTCTTAACCCATTTTCAGTCCATGTACTTTTCTGAAAACATCATGTTTATGATTAATAAATTCTTGTAAATATTTTATCTTCTCAAACTTTCAAAAAACACATTTTCACCCAGATTAGTTTTCCCATTCATTTTTAATGGTTTACTAAGAAAGTTGAGAAAGCAAAGAAACTTTTTTAAATTTTACCATATTCCGGTTCATATATAATTAAAAATTCATTTTAGCAATGAGTTTATGTATAAATTTGTGTTGTAATCCTTATATATTTGAAGACACTGGTAAAAATTATTTTTACCTTATAGTTTTACCATCAATAAATGTTTTTTTAAAAAAAAATAAAAAAAAGGGTGTAGAGATAAAGTGTTGAAAGAAAGTGAACACTAAAAAAGAAGGAAAGGATACGAATACACAAAGTTGAGTGGTGTTTCCTTTTCACTGTGTCGTTTCATGGCCGACCAAAACAAGATAATAATAAAAAAAGGGGGAAAGGGGCATGGTGTACAAACAAATGACAGAGCTGTCAACAAAAGTCAAAAGAAAAACCGGGCCCCACTTGGCCTTCTCTCTTTCCAATGGAGTAATTGCCTCTTCGTTTCCGATGAATCACCAGCGACAACAACTGGAACGTCGCCATCGCCAGTCACCGTTGTTCCACCTCCTGCCACCGGTCATCTCGAGACAGCGGCGTCCAGTGAAGCAGCCTTGGCAGCAACCTTCAAGCTAGTGCCCAAGCGTCTCTAATGGACCTAGCAAACCAGCGTCGAATGCTAATCAGGTTGTCCTGTTGCGAGCAATCCCTAGACTAATCGCCCACCTCCTCCGATCGATGCATTTGCTAGCCAACAGCAACAACCATCGGGGACTACGCAATCATCGGGAACTACTAAACACCATCGCTATCATCACAGCTGTACAACCTCAACTCGTCAATCCGACCACCTCTAACCCAAGCAAAATAGTCCAGAAACTATCATTAATTCCCTGTGCTCAATTAATTGTCACCGACTGAAGCCAGAGCACCGCCAGAACCAACATCACCGGTTGCTCCAACTAATCGAGGTCGTCTTCGACAGCGACCTTCACCCCGGCCGTCGGTTGCTTTCCTACTTTCTCAACCCATCGCCATCCTTTTCCACCTTCAACCAAATCACCAACAGCACGCAACCCAGCTAAACAACGTCACAGGAAAACATATCTCTAATTTCCTCTACATACAACGACTGTATCATAGTTCTGTTATCCTCCTAGTTGCCATTGATCACCGAAGAACTTACAACTCCGATTTCATCGTCATCCAGCTGCATCCAGCCAACGATGCCAAGCCCGCTCAACCCTTCGTCGAACAATACCGTGACCCAAGGCAATGACAGCTAGAACATCACTAATATCGGCAACCAATGACTAGCATACCGTCGCCGGAAGCCGCATCACTGCTCTGATTCTCTTCAATAGCGACCGAACTCCTCTTTGGGCACTTTCTTGAACAAAGGCATGAAAGTGAAGAACTGTCGGATGTTCTTACTAGGGATGAAAGTGGGTCCAAACCCGGACCGGATGGACCCGGAACCGGAAAACCCGGAACCGGTTAACGGGATTTTATAGAACCGGAAACCGGACCGGTATATAGGAACCGGTTCCGGTTCGGTTCCGAGTATGGTTCCGGGTAAAGTGGGTCTAGAACCGGAAAACCTGGAAACATCAAAGTGGGTAGGTTGGAACCGGATAAAGTGGGTTTAGACCCGGAAAACCCAAAAAAACCGGAATTTTTTGGTAATTACTTACTACTTAGTGGGTTGAACTTTGAAAATTTTCATATTGATATCCCGACTTTGGGGGCTGTAACTTATTGAATACGAAACCACAATTAACAAAATTAGAGTCTAAAATCATGTACAAACTCTAAACTACACTCTGGAAAAACCCACATGTCAATCCGAATTTAAACGAATGAGATATACTTGTGTTAATATTTTCACATAATACAAAGTACAAAGACAAATAACTGAAAAGTTGAAAATTTTCAGTTTTGATATCCCGACTTCGGAGGACTGTAAATCATTGAATGTTAAACCAAAAATGACAAAATTATAGTCTAAACTCATGTACAAACTGTAAACTAGAAGTTGGAAAAAACCACATGTCAATCCGACTTCAAACGAATTAGATATGCATGTTGTAAAACTTTCACCGAATACAAAAAAACTAAAAAATTAAAAACTTTCAGCTTTGGTATCTCAACTTTTGAGGACTGTAAGTCAATGAATATAAAACTAAAAATGACAAATTTATAGTCTAGAATCATGTACAAACTCTAAACTACATGTTGGAAAAAACCGTATGTCAATTGGAGTTGAAACGAATAAGATATGCCTCTTGTAAACGTTTCACAAAAAGTGGTTCCGGCCCTAAAAGTGGTTCCGGTTCCAAAAACCGGTTCCGGATTTTAGACCCGGTTTACCCGGACCAAATGGACCCAAACCCGGATTACCCGGAACCCGGATAAAGCCAATTTGTAAACCCGGAACCGGACCCAGTTCTATACATTCCGGTTCTAACGGGTCCGGTTCCGGTTCGGTTCCGGTTCCGGTGCGGTTTTCCGGTTCTAAATCTCATCCCTAGTTCTTACTGGATGCTTTTCAAGCACAAAGATAGACTTTGGGCCTACATCCTCTAAACCCTAACAGGCTAGATTGCTATGTTTGGGCTAACAGTCAATCTGGGTATTCTCAAGCATTTTGGTATCTAGGCTGCCTAAAAAAAAGAAAAAAAAAGATATGACTTGGGCTGTCAAATTGGTATTTGGGGCTTATTCGCAAATAGGCTAAACAATTTAGTCTCATAAAAGGGATTATCTCTTGCAAATATATTGGATCATCTATTCAACATCCATTTACGACAACTCCGTGTTTCTAGAAGCTGTTTTGCGGTAAAACCAACCCGTGCTTTCAAAAAAAAAAAAGAGTAAATATGGCTGATCATTAGCAAGCTCCAACAATAATAGTGATTTTGGGCTTTAGCAAATTTGAACTTCATAAATTGGTATTTAATGGACTACATCCACAATACAAAGATGACCCAATTTTGCAAGACAAAAGTCTACAATCCACCGCACGCTCCGGTTAACAAAATACGCTTTTGGAATGCGTATTGTCGTCCGGAACTCTCACGACATTTTCAAAAAAAAAAAAGAAGAGAAGAAGAAGAAGAAGAATATTAGGCTACCATATCCAAAAGGGTTTTGACAATATGTTGTCTTGGGCTTATACTCTTCAAATGGGTCAATTATTTTTAAATGGGCTATTACCATTATAGGGCTACAACCAACAATGAAAACAAGACTAGTTTATTTTGGGCCTTTTCAAGTGGGTACATTCATTTTGTTGGGCTGCGTCGACAACAATAAAACGGTATAATCTTGTAAGATAAATTTAGCAGTCAATCTCCCAGCTCTCGCATACTGCAACCCTATCAAATAAATTTCATGATTCGCTCCTGCAGTCCTATCCGCACACTATTTTCAAAAAAAAAGAAAAAAAAAGTGGGGGAAGGGAGAAGAGTAGTATGTTATTACTCGTGAAGCATTTCGAGATAACCCTTGGCAACCACATTGCTCGACTATCAGCAGCCGTGTTGACCAACTGCAGGCAGTCTCGCTACTCGCCCCTCACCATTCATGTTGACAAGCCCTTGCTAGTCTCTCGGCTCAACCCTCAGCAGTCATGTAGCCGCCACGCGACCCAGTTCAGCAGCTGCAAAGCCTAGTCATCAACACTTACGTTGTATGACTCCCAGCAGTGGTGCTAGTCGCGCTGCCCAGTTTTGTTAGTACTTGGGTCGCTTAACTTTTCACAGTAGCCGCCTCGCCCAATTTCTTGCAACTATGCATCCATTGTTTTCATTCCTTGCCTCCTCTAAGAAAGAAAAGAAGGGGGGAGTAGGGTTAGTATGATACTATGAAGAAGTAATTTTTATTCCCAAGGGGAAGAGTGAAAGTACATGAAGAACCGACACTATGCATGATGGTGCATCCCCGAGGTGACATTGGTATTGCGAGCTGAAAGAGCAGCATTGTGGCCTAACACTCGGTAGTCTTCTTGCCCAATTCTCAGTAGTCTTGTTGCCCAACTTCATTATAGCGGCACTGTGACAACCCAAAATTTCCATTATGTACAACATATCAAGTCAATAGAAGTCAGAACAGTTACTGTTAATCTTCAGACTATTTGGGATAAGTTTGAGTATTTTATAATTAACACTTTAGGATATGCCAGGAGAGGGGATGCTCTAGGGTTTATTGTGCAACAATAACATTTCATACTACAAGAAATTGGAAATTTACAACCCAAACATGGATTTTCCGGTCCTAAACCCCAAGGGGTATATATATGGTCGTTAGCCATATTTATTCATTTGTTCCATATCCAACTAGAGAAAAACTCGATTCTCTCTCAAGGATCTTCAGACTTTCATCCCAAATCATAAGTGCTTCCATCTTAGAGTATAATAGGGCTTGTTATATGTCTAAACAACAAGAAATCATGAGTAAACAACAAGATCAAAGAGTTTACGGCACAAGACCATCTTGGACCGTAAACCCTTCTTTAAGGGCCAAAAGTGTGCCCTAGTCCCTTCCTTTCTTTGTGAAACTAGCCTAGACTCATAACTTAATGTGTATAGGACTTCAAAGCACAAAAATACCATGTCCATGAGAGATTACGGTCGCATACCCTAAGGGAATTGGTCTTAGGGCCGTGAACTCGTCAAAGGAGGTAAAGGGTGCCCTAATCTCTTCTAAGGACTAAATTATCAAGTAGAAATACTTCTAACGGACATGTAAGGCTTTAAACAATCAAATGGTCAAGAGTGTATGAGCTTACAGCTGTAAACTCAATAGTTTACGACCGTAAACTCTTTTGTTGGTGACCACAAAACCATAAACTCCATAAAGGAGTTTTCCTTAAACCCCAAGCACACTAGCCTTTCCCTACAACACTTAGATACAATCCTTGGGGCTTATAACACTTGTATAAGGTGTTTAGCATGTCCTAGGGTGTCTTATCTTTGTTTATTAGTTCTTGAAAGACTAATTGGATACATATATGTGATATTATATGTTAACTAGTATCATAGAGTGTGTTCAAGTCTTCACTTGACACCTAGCAATCCTACATGTTTAGTTCATCCGTACCACTCACTACAGGTGAGTTCATACCCTTTAATCAATGATTTAAATGTTTTTAAATGCTTTTATGGGGGGAATACAACTTGAATACTTATAGTTATTATATCAATCACATGTGATTAATAACTACCAAACCAGTAGTTTGCTTACTGTTCAAACTATTTACCAAACTGTTTTGCTTCAAACTGTTTTACAAACTCTTTTACTTATCAAATACTTTTACTTAAACTCTTTTATACTTATTATCAAATGCATGCCTATGTATGTATAGTTATACAATCAATTTTTAAAGGGCTTAGGAAGGCTAGCTCGCTTTATCTCCTTTTCCTCGTTGGGATGTGGCTTTAGGGCATCGGTTATCCGTCCGAAGGTCATCTAAATATTAGTTATATATTATGTATACATATATAGACATAAAAGTTCTTTCAACCAGTTCCATACCTTTGGGTAGCAAGGGTTTCACAAACATGATCATACATTACTAGTAAGCTACCATAGGGGTAGTACAAGAAGATACTAATACTATTACTAGCACAATGCAACATACAATGAGTCAGTTCATTCATGAGTCAATACGAGTAGTACACACAGTACATTACTATACATGCTAGATATACAGAGAACACACATTACAGCTAGCACACGCAGAACATTATAGTACATACAGGCTAGATAGAGAAAAAATATACTTTACAGTTAGCACATTTATTACATGTACATTCATGTAGTTATGTGAACCATTAAACGGGGCGTGGAACTACCTACCATGACCGTTTTAGTATCCAAAATCTCCTTAATTGGGGAGCGTATGAGTTTGCGTATAGATCTATACTGGATTGACTATCCTACACCTTGCTGCTCGCTACAGTGGGACTTGCAAGTCTACGGGTGCCAAATGTCATTTTCTTACGGCGTCTTACATCGTCGTTTTACTAGAGTTGGTAACAGGATACAGGTCGATCACATGTTACTTTAAACACCTTTTTTTAAGGTAGTTAGTACAACATTAGTCACTTATTACAAATGCTACAGTACTATGATATTTTCCCATTACATTCACTTCGTAAATATTCACACGATGCACGGTAATGTAAAAACTATATTTTTGGTTAATGATAGTCAGAATTGGGAAAACACACACTCTTACATGAGACACACACACGAACACTAGATGCCTTGGTAGAAAGCTAGAATTAGTAGAAAACATAGGGTTTTCTAGGAGATTACAAAACATCTTACAAACATTTTACAAATGCTTTCATACAAACACAGACACTAATATACTTATGATCTCACCAGCTTTAAAGTTGATACTCGCTTTCAAAATAACTTGTATTCTCAGGTCACCAGTAGACAGGTACATGTGCCAGGTTTTGAGAAGATGGAGTTCGTTCAAGACTCGTTTTTTATTTTGATATGTATATTTTGGTGTCTATATAACTTGACAAAACACACTTGTATGAAATTATATTATTAATGCAATGGATGATGTTGTTGCTTGTTTACTACTATTCATTGTTGTGATACTATACATGACGTCCTCCGCCCCAGAACGTTTCCGCCGTTCATGGTTTTTGGGTGTGACAGATTGGTATCAGAGCATTGTTTATAGTGAATTGAGTATATCAACCCATAAAAGATATACTAACTATAAATACAATGGGATTAAAATACTATGACCAAGTGTTTATACTTTAAATATTAAAATATTTAACTAAGTATACATACCTGCATTCATACTAAAATCAGTGTCACTAGGACAGAACAAAAGTATTACGATTGTTGGACAACACAAGTACACTTAGAGACATATGCTCAACCCTGGGAAGATGTAGCCTGATCAACTACATTATCCGAGGAGTGACTAGCATGTGCCTAAGGATGGTTGTGAGGTTGCAACAAGTCTAAAAACTTACCAACACTACCACAATAAGAACAGTAGAACATAACATTAAACTTAAAATACTATAGGAGTATTTTGTGTTACTATAATTACTTATTTGAGAACTAAAGGTCTTTATCAGTATGTCAATGGTTGTCCAATGGATACACTAAGGTTATATGTACCTAGGGTGTCATAAACTAAGAATATGTGAATCTTTGTTTTATTTCCTATCCTCGTTTGGTTGTGGGCTTAGAGTTAGGATCACTTATTCGAAGGTCTATCATGTTCCGGAATATGTATAACTGGTATCCCTAGACAAGTATTGGAGTAACTACTAAAGATCACCTTATAATTATCTAGTTAGTTCGTCTATTAATTATTTCGTTACCCCTTTTCTCGCATAGATATCATGGCTGTATTCCATCATCATGACGACCCGTACTTTCCACCCAACGGCAATGTTGGATGGCTTGAAGCAGAGTCCGATGATGAGCATCAAATTCCTTTGGATGATCATCAAGCAGAAGGATTCTCGGATGGATCTGACTCTGAGCCCGAAGTCAACAACCTACCTCAAGTAGGTCAAGCCCCGAATAACAACCCCCGACCTGCATTTCAAGGACCCACACCTCTGTAGGCCACAAAATCGAATACATGGAGCCAGGAACAAGGTCAACCCATTCCCTACAATGGAAACAAAAGTTTCTACAACCTCACTGAGGGAGGTTCTGCTGACAGGGTCCTACCCGTCATGGTTTGTAGGATTTCTAGGAACACGATACTGGGTCAATCAACTATCAATCGAGTCTTGGAGATTGACTTCAACTCTAGCGTTAACACTATCCGCATTCGCCAACTAGAGTCTGCTCACGAAAGGGCTCTGGTTCACAATACAGCTCTTAGGAGGGAACTCGCTGAAACCCGAGCTGAAGTCAGAGAACTTCGAGCTCAGCAAGCAAGAGTTGATAGGCGCATGAGGGACATAGAACGTCTCCTGTCGGGATCAAGAACTCACTCTGGTAGTTCTCGTCTCTGATAGATTCTCATCAACTTCTCTCTTTTGGATATAACCTAGTTATGTAAAACTCTGGTCTAATTCCCTATCTTTGTAAATCATAGGCCTGTTAGGTCTTGGTTAGATTGTAATTCTGTCAAAATTTTCCTATTTTGGTTGATGTAAGGCCTCCTACTGTTGGCCGTTTTTCCCGAACTTGTTACATCTGTAATTCCAGTAATATTGACAGGTACCTAATCTTATGGGAATTATTATCCAAATGTGACCATCTATTAGTTGTAGATCTACATTTAATCGTATTGTTGGGCTATGATGAGTTAGTCTACGAGCCATTCTCATCAATTCTCCCATTAAATTCTTATCAACGTTTTCATATTCATAAATTTTTAGATCAAAGATGCCGCCTCGCAGAAATCAAAGGAGAAACCTTAATAACGAAACACCGACACCACCTCCTCCACCACCTCAACCATCTACTCCTCAGTTCGACACTACAACCCTAAATGCTGTTGTAGTTGTAGTTGTGGCTACAGCCAGGGCTCAATATCATTCATCTGGTTCCACTGGAGGAGGAACCCCTGTCCTGTCTACTCATGGTGAAATCCCGGTGCACTTGAAAGAGTGCTCCTACAAGGACTTCACCAACTGCAAGCCATTGTCCTTCAAGGGGACTGGCGGAGTCATTTCCCTCTCGCAATGGTTCGATAAAACCGAATCAGTTTTCGAAATATCATCTTGTCCCGAGGAGAGCAAGGTGAAGTTCGTTGCTTGCACCTTTGAAACGAAAGCCCTAACGTGGTGGAACAACCATGTTAAGTTGCTATCTCTTATAGTGGCTAATGCTATGGGCTAGGAAACTTTGAAAGACCTCATGATTGATGAGTACTGCTCGAGGGGCGAGATTCAGAAACTAGAGGAAGAGCTATGGAGCCTAACCATGAAGGGCTCCAACGTAGTTGCCTACACCGCCAGATTCTGCGAGCCGGTGGCCCTCTGTCCCAATATGATTCCTTCAGAGGGAAAGAAAATCGA
This sequence comes from Lactuca sativa, assembly GCF_002870075.4. Lineage (NCBI taxonomy): Eukaryota > Viridiplantae > Streptophyta > Magnoliopsida > Asterales > Asteraceae > Lactuca > Lactuca sativa. The sequence goes on from NC_056628.2 coordinate 98,804,746, forward strand.
TAGGTACATATGGGGACTGGTGCCACCATACCAAGGAAATGTATTGGCATCACACCCCACTACATTTGATAGTGCCAAACGATTAGCACAGCGGCTCATAGACCATAGGGTACGTACCCCAGCCGCAACAACTACCCTGTCCATCTCAGAACCCGCAAGAACCGCTGATTCCAAGCGGAAGTTTTGGGATGACAAGAAGAAGGCTAAGGCTACCAAAAAGCAGCAGGTCGTGGCAGTACATGCTGCGATAGCACCTGCCGCTGCTTGTCCGGTAAAACAGTATGCTGGAAGTTTGCCCAAATGCAACAAATGCAACTTCCATCACGTCGGCGTCTGCCAGGAGACACAGTGCCTGAACTGCCACGGGAAGGGGCACACTATGCGTTTCTGTAAAGCTCCAGCGAAGCCAATCAACCAAATCCCCGATGTTGGGGTGGGCCAAACTTGCTACGGATGTGGCGAGGTAGGCCACTTCGAAAGAAACTGCCCGAAGGCAGGGTTTGCCGAAGGAGCGGCAAGAGTTCTGGCCATAGGCCATGAGGAAGCGGTAGTCAACCCCACAGTGGTCACTGGTACGTTTCTCCTCGATAACGCTAATGCATGCATTCTATTTGATAGTGGAGTGGAGAGAAGTTTTGTGAACCAAAAATTTGCTCATTTACTTAGGCAAAAATCACAAGCACTTAATGAACCGTTCACTCTAGAAATGGCTAATGGAAAGACAGAGGGCACTAGCAGTATATTCTTAGAGTGTACCCTAACTTTGGATAGCAATTCATTTTCGATCGATCTCATGCCGGTCTCAATTAAAAGTTTCGACGTCATTATCGGCATGGATTGGTTGAGTCTTCATCGTGCCGACATCATGTGTTTCGAAAAGGTTGTTCGCCTTAATCTACTATCCGGCGAAACCTTAGTAGTTTATGGCGACAAACTCGGCACAAACCTTCGTATCATTTCGAGCATTCAAGCTCAGAAATTCTTGTGAAAGGAATGTCGTGCATTCCTTGCTCATGTGGTCGATGTCAGCTAAGAAACGAAGGACATTCAGAACATTCTGGTAGTACGTGACTTTCCCAACATTTTTCCAGAAGAACTCCCAGGATTACCTCCGTAACATCAAGTCGAGTTCCGAATCGACTTAGTTCCAGGGGCTACCGCGGTAGCCAAATCGCCCTATCCTCTAGCACCTGCAGAGATGCAAGAACTGTCTGGTCAACTTAACGAACTGCTCAGCAAGGGCTTTATAAGACCAAGCTTCTCACCCTGGGGAGCTCCAATCTTGTTCGTCAAGAAGAAAGACGGATCGTTTCGTATGTTCATCGACTACATGGAGCTCAACAAGCTGACCGTCAAAAATCGTTATTCGTTGCCTCGTATTAACGATTTATTTGACCAACTTCAAGGGGAGAATTTCTTTTCAAAAATCGACTTGAGATCCGGATATCACCAACTATGAGTGCTAGGGGAGGATGTTCCAAAGACAACCTTTCGGACTCGTTATGGGCACTACGAATTCGTAGTGATGCCGTTCGGATTAACAAACGCGCCCGCTGTATTCATGGACTTAATGAATAGAGTGTGTCGTCCTTAGCTGGATCAGTTCGTCATCGTCTTCATCGATGACATAGTTATCTACTGTCAAAGTAAGGAGGAGCATAGTCAACAACTGCGTCAAGTCCTCGAGACATTACGTTCGGAGAAGCTCTACACGAGGTTCTTGAAATGCGAATTTTGGATTCGACGAGTCGAATTCCTAGGGCACGTGGTTAGCGAAGAGAGAATACACGTGGACCCTTCCAAAATCAAAGTCATTGAGAACTGATCAGCACCGAAGATGCCTATAGAAATTCGTCAATTTCTAGGCCTCGCTGGCTACTATCGTAGGTTCATTTAGAAGTTCTCCTGCATTGCGAAACCTAATACAACACTGACCCAGAAGGGCGTGGGCTTTGATTGAGAAGAGAAGCAGGAAAGAGCGTTTCAAACGCTCAAACGAGCCTTGTGCACTGCACCAATACTATCCCTTCCCGAAGGAATAGAAGACTTCATTGTCTATTGCGATGCGTCGAATCAAGGACTCGGATGTGTTCTGATGCAACGAGGTAAGGTCATCGCTTATGCCTCGAGATAGCTGAAGACACATGAGGTCAATTACACGACCCACAATCTTGAACTGGGAGGAGTTGTGTTTGCTCTGAAGATCTGGATACATTACTTGTACGGTACGAAAAGCACTATCTTTACAGACCACAAAAGCTTACAACACATATTCGACCAGAAGGAGCTCAACATGAGACAACGACGGTGGGTCGAGCTACTCAGTGATTATGAATGCGAAATTCGTTATCATCCGGGTAAAGCCAATGTAGTAGTTGACGCCCTAAGTCGGAAAGAATATTCTAGTCGTAGAGTCAAATCATTGACTATGACTATCCATTCACACTTATCCACACAAATTAAGGCGGTTCAGCTTGACGCTTTGAAGCCTGAAAACGTGGCAGATGAATCCCTCAGAGGAATGGATAAGAACTTTGAGGTTAAGGGTGGCGGAGCTTATTATTTCATGGACCGGATTTGGACCCCGAAACTCGGTGGTTTCAAAGACTTGGTCATGAACAAGGCGCACAACACTCGTTATTCCGTGCACCCGGGATCAGATAAGATGTATCTGGATCTTAAAAAGTTATACTGGTGGCTTAACATGAAAGCAGAGATTGCTACCTTCGTGAGTAAATGCCTTGCTTGTGCAAAGGTCAAGGTCGAATACCAGAAATCATCCGGTCTATTACAACAGCTTGAGATACCAGAATGGAAGTGGGAGCGGATAACTATGAATTTCATAACCAAGTTGCCCGAGACAACGGGTGGACTTGATACCATATGGGTCATCGTCGATAGACTGACCTAGTCTGCACACTTCCTGCCGATCAAATAAACAGACAAGATGGAGAAACTTACAAGAACTTACATTAAGGAGATTGTACGACTGCACGGTGTTCCCTTATCCATTATCTCAGAGAGAGATAGTAGATTCACTTCGAGGTTCTGACAATCGTTACAAAGTTCCCTAGGAACTAGGCTGGACATGAGTACAGCCTACCATCCACAGACCAACGGACAAAGTGAGAGAACTATCCAAACCTTAGAAGACATGTTGCGAGCCTGTGTGATTGACTTTGGGATAGCTTGGGATACTCATTTACCGTTTTTCGAATTTTCCTACAACAACAGTTATCACACAAGCATAAACGCAGCTCCTTTCGAAGCCCTCTATGGCCAAAAGTGCAGATCCCCTCTATGCTGGGCTGAGGTGGGTGATACCCAGTTAGCTAAGGGACGAGTTCCCGAAAGCACTCTCACGGGTCCGGAGATCATTCGGGAAACGAAAGAGAAAATCGTTCAAATTCGTGAACGATTGAAAGCCTTTAGAGACCGACAGAAAAGCTATGCTGACAAGCGAAGGAAACCATTGGAGTTCCAGGTGGGCGACCGCGTTCTACTGAAGGTCTCACCCTTGAAGGGCTTGATACGCTTCGGAAAGTGTGGAAAGGTAAATCCAAGATACATAGGGCCTTTTGAGATTCTTTCCCGAATCGGCCCCGTAGCTTACAAACTCAATCTATCACGTGAACTCAGTAACGTACATTCTACCTTCCACGTCTCGAACTTGAAAAAGTGTCTATCCGAAGAGACTCTTGTTATCCCACTCGACGAGATCGAGATCAACGAGAGCCTCAACTTCATGGAAGAACCAGTAGAGATCATGAACCAAGAGGTCAAGAAAACAAAGCAGAGCCGTATCCCGATAGTGAAGGTTCACTGGAACGCCAAGCGAGGAACGGAATTCACTTGGGAGCGAGAGGATCAGATGACATTGAAATATCCTCATCTTTTTGCTTAGTTACTTGTAACTACTTATTTGCTTAAATTCTAATTTCAAAACGAAATTCCTTCTAACGAGGGGATGATGTGAGAACCCGAAATTTCCATTATGTACAACATATCAAGTCAATAGAAGTCAGAACAGTTACTGTTAATTTTCAGACTATTTGGGATAAGTTTGAGTATTTTATAATTAACACTTCAGGAGATGCCAGGAGAGGGGATGCTCTAGGGTTTATTGTGCAACAATAACATTTCATACTACAAGAAATTGGAAATTTACGACCCAAACAAGGAGTTTGCAGTCCTAAACCCCAAGGGGTATATATATGGTCCTTAGCCATATTTATTCATTTGTTCCATTTCCAACTAGAGAAAAACTCGATTCTCTGTCAAGGATCTTCAGACTTTCGTCCCTAATCGTAAGTTCTTCCATCTTAGAGTATAATAGGGCTTGTTATATGTCTAAACAACAAGAAATCACGAGGAAACAACAAGATCAAAGAGTTTACGGCACAAGAACATGTTGAAACGTAAACCCTTCTTTAAGGGCCAAAAGTGTGCCCTAGTCCCTTCCTTTCCTTGTGAAACTAGCTTACACTCATACCTTAATGTGTATAGGACTTAAAATCACAAAAATACCATGTCCATGAGAGATTACGGCCACAAACCCTAAGGTAATTTGTCTTAGGGCCGTGAACTCCTCAAAGGAGGTAAAGGGTGCCCTAATCTTTTCCAAGGACTAAACCATCAAGTAGAAATACTTCTAAGGGACATGTAAGGCTTCAAACAATCAAATGGTCAAGAGCTTTTGTCGGTGACCACAAAACCGTAAACTCAATAAAGGAGTTTTCCTTGAACCCCAAACACACTTGCCTTTCCCTACAACACTTAGATACAATCCTTGGGGCTTATAACACTTGTATAATGTGTTTATCATGTCCTAGGGTGTCTTATCTTTGTTTATTAGTTGTTTAAAGACTAATTGGATACATATATGTGATATTATATGTTAACTAGGATCATAGAGTATGTTCAAGTCTTCACTTGACACCTACCAATCCTACATCTTCAGTTCATCTGTACCACTCACTACAAGTGAGGTCATACCCCTTAATCAATGATTTAAATGTTTTTAAATGGTTTTATGGGGGGAACACAAATTGAATACTTATAGTTATTATATCAATCACATGTGATTAATAACTACCAAACCAGTAGTTTGCTTACTGTTCAAACTGTTTATCAAACTGTTTTGCTTCAAACTATTTTACAAACTCTTTTACTTGTCAAATAATTTTACTTAAACTCTTTTATACTTATTATCAAATGCATGCCTATGTATGTATAGTTATACAATCAATTTTTAAAGGGCTTAGGAAGGCTAGCTCGCTTTATCTCCTTTTCCTCATTGGGATGTGGCTTTAGGGCATCGGTTATCCGTCCGAAGGTCGTCTAAATATTAGATATATATTATTTATACATATATAGACATAAAAGTTCTTTCAACCAGTTCTATACCTTTGGGTAGCAAGGGTTTCACAAACATGATAATACATTACTAGTAAGCTACCATAGGGGTAGTAAGGAAGATACTAATACTATTACTACCACAATGCAACATACAATGAGTCAGTTCATTCATGAGTCAATACGAGTAGTACACACAGTACATTACTATATATGCTAGATATAGAGAAAACACACATTATAGCTAGCGTACGCAGAACATTACAGTAGATACTGGCTATACAGAGAAACAATATACTTTACAGTTAGCACATTTATTACAAGTACATTCATACCGTTATGTGAACCATTAAACGGGGCATGGCACTACCTACCATGACCGTTTTTGTATCCAAAATCTCCTTATTTGGGGAGCGTATGAGTTTGCGTATAGATCTATACTGGATTGACTATCCTAAACTTTGATGCTCGCTACAGTGGGACTTGCCAGTCTACGGGTGCCAAATGTCATTTTCTTACGACGTCTTACATCGTCGTTTTACTAGAGTTGGTAGTAGGATACAGGTCGATCACATGTTACTTTAATCACCTTTTGTTTTTAAGGTAGTTCGTACAACAGTAGTCACTTATTACAAATACTATAGTACTATGATATTTTCCCATTACATTCGCTTCGTAAATATTCACACGACGCACGGTAATGTAAAAACTATATTTTTGGTTAATGATAGTCAGAATTGGGAAAGCACACACTCTTACATGAGACACACGCACAAACAATAGATGCCTTGGTAGAAAGCTACAATTAGTAGAAAACATAGGGTTTTCTAGGAGAGTACAAAACATCTTACAAACATTTTACAAATGCTTTCATACAAACACAGACACTAATATACTTATGATCTCACCAGCATTAAAGCTGATACTCACTTTCAAAATAACTTGTATTCTCTGGTCACCAGTAGACAAGTACAGGTGCCAGGTTTTGAGAAGATGGAGTTCGTTCAAGACTCGTCTTTTATTTTGATATGTATATTTTGGTGTCTATATAACTTCACAGAACACACTTGTATGAAATTATATTATTAATGTAATGGATGATGTTGTTGCTTGTTTACTACTATTCATTGTTGTGATACTGTACATCATGTCCTCCGCCCTTGAACTTTCCGCCGTTCATGGTTTTGGGGTGTGACAGGCACGCTCCGCATACAAGGTTCAGTACCCTCGCCTCGAGTCGCCTAGCTTCCCATCCTGGCTCCATTATAGCGGCATGATCCGCATGCGAGGTTCAGTACCCTCGCCTCGAGTCGCTTGGCTTCTCAGTCCGACTTCATTATGGTGGCACGCTCCGCATGCAAGGTTCAACACCCTTGCCTAGAGTCGCCTGGCTTCCCAGCCTGACTCCATTATAGCGGCATGCTCCGCATGCGAGGTTCAGTACTCTCGCCTAGAGTCGCGTGGCTTCTCAACCCGACTCCATTCTACCGACAAGCTGCGCCTGCAAGGTTCAGCATCCTTGCCTCGAGTAGTTTGGCTTCTCATCCTGACTCCATTAGCGGCATACTCCGCCGATGAGGCTCAAAGGCTTGCAACCTTTGCCTATATGATTCCACGATGCTCTCCGACGTGACATATCCTCGATCGCTGGCAGCCAAGCCAGATCTGTTCCATGCAATGCTTTCCCGCGTAACATCTCCATGACCACCGGCTGCTAAGCCCAAACATGGTTTTCCTATGCTTGGATGATCAATAAGTTGTTTCCTACATCCGGTTGTCTATTATGATAGAAAACAACCTCGTTGGGTATTCTTACAACAACCTGGCCTATGCACCATAGTCTGATATGGCTACCTGCGCTACCCACATCAGACTGGGGGAATCCAACTAGGAATAGCTCGAGTAAGAAAAGCCTTCAGAATGGTTATTAATTATCATGAAGATAATTATTGGTGACATTCCCCCAAGACGATAGAAACGCCACAACAGAGATGTCATACACCAGCCCCGTTGCGCATAACATTGTCAGCAATAGTTATGCCGCATCTCTCCAACGGATCACACTCCTCTCAGTGAAGGAGTATCAAGTTAGCTCGAACTACATAAGCAATGTTTGGCTCATCGCACAACCCCACAGATTTCATGGGCGAGGTTCGATTGTTCTCTCTATTATTTAATGTATTGGTGCTTTGTCTTGTCAGATCCGATTGTCAGTAACCCAATCACATCATACTAGGGGGAGTTGACGACACACAGTTTATATGACTAGTTCCAGTCCGATGTCATTGGCCGCGTAACAATAACACCATACTGGGGGGACTTGATGATATATGGTCCATTAGCATGGCCCAGACTGCTTTAGCGCGCTATTCTGGCCTGGCGCACTCCTGCCAGCCTTGCCTAGCGTTCCTTTGCCAGCCTCGTTGGGGACTCTCCTATTGGTTTATATGACTTAGTCCAGTTCAATGTCATTGGCCGCGTACCAATAACAATAGACTGAGGGGACTTGATGACATATGGTCCATTAGTATGGCCTAGACCACTCTAGAGCGCCAGCCTGGCCTGACGCGCTCCTGTCAGCATTGCCTGGCGTTCCCTTGTCATCCTTGCCTGGTGCTCCCTTGCCAGCCATGTTGGGGACTCTTCTGCCGGCCTGGCCCGACGCTCCCTCACCTGGCTCTCCCATGTTATCCCTTCCTGGTGCGTGCCCGCCAGACTCGCCCGACGCCTCCGGGCAGCACCGCCAGACCCGCCCGACGCCTCCGGGCGGCCTTGCCCAACTCCTTGCTAGTTGGGCCTGAATTGGGCTCGCATAAGGCTTGACCTAATTCCCCTTGACCTAATTTTCCCCTATATAATGAATAGTACCTCCTCCATGGAGGGGGATCATCCCTTTGGCTCAGCTGTCGCCTTATACTCCATCTGGGTGGCTCAACTGTCACCCGCCGCCATCACCCACCACACACCACCACCAGCACCAAGACGGTTCTCTCCGGCTATGTAGGACCGTCTCAGTTCTATCAATTGATCTAACTTGATCGTCGGAGTCTGCTCCCGGGGAACAGTCCCTGGGACGGCTCTAACGCATCTCTCTGATTGTGACTAGCAGATCTCCGTTGTAGCAGAAGACCATGAGAGCCGCCGGAGGTCTATGTTGCATCACTAAACATAACCAAAATATCCCTAATCAATAATTTAATACAATTTCCCAAAATCCATTGTCTCAAACCATATTCTATACTTCTAATGGGTAAAATACCATTTTACACTTCTCATATTTGATCCAATAACCCATGGCCCAAACTCCAAAAGACCCATGGGCCAAAAGGCCCAAAAGAAAACCTCGTGAGTATACTCTGCATACCCAACTCGTATGCCCCCGCGTAAGGCCCACTGAACTATAAGGTACAACTCGCTAAAGATCAAGGACGAGGACTTTAAAGATTACATTGAGCATATGCATACGTACGCTCCACGTACTCATCAGATGGCCAAAACTTCATATTAAGCACTTAATGCTTAAGACCAAAATTTCCAAACTTAGATCTAACCTCTAAACAAGGTGTTAATCCATAAAGTTGCTCACTTTACTCCTTTGCATGAGTTAATGTGCCCCAACACCTTTTTTTATCCATCTAAACCCATAATATGAACATTAACTTAAGCATCATTCATTAAAACCCATCAAGATGATATTTTTATAGTTCCTGATAACTCCATAATGGATAAATTTTCCAACTTTATCCATTAAAATGGTCAAACCAACCAAGATCTAGTCTTTAAGTCTCAAATGGACCAAAAGTGCATCTTTTCGAACTTAATCCATTAAGTCTAAGTCTCAAGCTTCTAGATCTGAATCAATATGATTTTTAGATGGATAGAGTTTCCAACTTTATCAAAAAAAAACAACACAAACTTTCAAGATCTAAACTTTATGCACTAAAGTGACCAAAAGCTCATAACACCCAAAACTGGCTAGATCTATCAAATGCATCATCAAGATTCAAACTTTATACCTCTACAAGATCCAATGCAACTAACACTTCACCAATGAGCTCCTTCTTCCCCAAGATGCTCTAGGAACACTCCAAAGCACTTAAAACACATTCTTTTTGCTCACAATGATGAAATTATATTTAGAATTTCAATTGAGGGTCATGGAAAGGTGGAGGTTGAGAATGAATGGCTTTGGGGAAGTTAATGAGCTTAAATAGAGCTTAAACCACGAAAATAGGGTTTGGGCACTGGTCGCGTATGCCCAACATACTCTAGGTACACCCAGGGTAATCCAGGTATGCCTGGTATGCCCAGCATACTCTAGGTACACCCAGTATACTCCACGTGTGCCTAGTACGCCCATTGTACAAGACTAAGCCCCAAAATAGTCCTAACTTCAAACGATCATAACCTCTTCGTTTCAACTCCGATTTCGAAGATCCTTATATCTACAGAAAGGTAATAAGAAACTCTACAACCCTATCAACTCTCAATTTTCCTTAAACCATTCCAATCTTAAATCCAAAATTCATATAAGGGTCGCTATCATTTCACGCTTATACGATTGGGCTCAAAAGCACCAAACGAACTCTCGAATCACCTAATCTGTAACACCCGATTCCTGGTATACATTTAATTCAAGCACTCTTGTGTTTTTCTCTAGGACTCGATGAGTTGGATGCCCAACTCGTCGAGTAGAGTCAAGATTCGCAGACAGTTTAAGTGACCTACTCGACGAGTCGGGAAACTAACTCGGCGAGTAGGTGTTGTTTGAGTGAAACCCTAAATTTGAGGGTTTGCACCCTATTTAAACACCTTATCTTATCCTCCATCATCCCTATCACTCCCAGAAAGTTGTATATCGAAACCCTAGCCGTTTTTGTGTGGCCATTTTGGTACATTTGGTGTATTGTGAAGCTTGAGAAGAAGAAAGAAGCTTGAAAGTTCGAGTTCGGGCTTGGAGATCCAGAGATTTTGGTCCATTTCCAGCTCAATCAAGGTAAAATGCCCATGTCTTGGTCTTCCATGCATTTATTCATCCTTAGGGCTTGAATTATGGGTACCTTTAGGGCCTTCCAAGCCATTTTCAGATTTGTGAAGTGTTATGTGGAGTCTTGACTTCAGATCTGAGTCATTAGAGGAGTCTCATGGCATAATGGTGCCAAATCTATGGCCATGAGAACCCCATGCATCTTGTAGAGCACCTTTTATGGCTTTTTGAGCCAAAGACCCCATGCATGTGCACCAAGTTTAGAACTTTATGTGTAAAATGGGCATTAGGAGGCCAGATCTATGTTTTTGATGTGTTAAGACCCATTTAAATCGAATGTATAGTAATGGTAAAGGATGGACTCGACGAGCCATTCTTGGGACTCGACGAGTCAGGGTGTATTGACCATCAAATACTTTCTGTGGATGGACAAGTTGTTAGGGTGGAAAGTCCCTTGGTTGTTCAGATGTGTAAAAGGACCTAGGAATCATGGAACTTTCTGCCCTAACAACTTGTCCATCATGGTTGTTTAGATGTTTAGATGTTTAGATGTTTAGATGTTTAGATGTTTAGATGTTTAGATGTTTAGATGTGTATGGTTGTTTAGATGTTTAGATGTGTATGGACACATTTTTATGAGGGAGATGAACTCAACGAGTTCAAGGATGAACTTGGCATGTCGAATGAAGAGGGTCCTGATGGTTTGTATGAAGGAGAACCCATCATGTCCTTGTTAGACTTGATGAGTAGATTCGAGGTTGGATTAGGTTAGTGCAGTAAGGACTCGGCGATTCAGGTCAACTAGGTATTGCCTTTGACCAATGTTGACTTTACCTGCTTTTGTGTTGACCCTGGTTAGGGTTGCATGTTCTGTTTGATGACTTGAGGGTTGTCGTGTAGAGATTGAGGAGTCGAGGAGAGTCGATCATCACGCCGAGGACAGTTCAGACACTGCACGACATCGAGGTGAGTTACCTTCCAGTAGGGGTGGGTCTAAGGCCATAATGTCGGCCCACCAACAAGAGTAATTGGTAGATAATTGTCGTCGTGATAATTATCTTGGTATGCTTATGAGATATGCTTATGAGATATGTTTATGTGATATACTATGTGAGTTAGGGGTAGTAGTAGGGATATGCTTATGTGTTATGCTTATGAGATATGTTACTGAACCGCTATTTTGAAATAACGTTTATGAATAGCGGTGGCTGATGGAACAAAGAATCGAGTATGAAATGAATCAGAGTAAATGTTTATGAATCAATTAGTAATTAAACACACGATTTAAATAAGATATTCACTTCAGCTCAATTACACTTTAAGAGTTTTTACAGAGAGAATAGAAAATTTTGTTCAAGTTATATAACTCTAGTAAACGATCCTATTTATAGGATACGTAAAGTGTACATAAAATATACTAAGGCTAAAACAATTAAGCTTCGAATCAAACGTGCCCTAGTAAAATATATATTGCAGACAATACGAAGAGTACACAAAAGGCTTCGACTCATTACAACCAAACTACCCTTACATTCTCCCCCTTTGTAAACAGAGTTGAAGACTTCAGTTTGTAAGCAGTTGAATGGAGTACAACATTACTCTTTGTATCTCAGTGTACCATGAGATAATCTTCTTCAGTTCCTTCTTGTCTCCTTCGTTATTCTTCTTGCAATGATTCATATGAACAATCAAGTTCGTAAATTGTGAAGTTGAATACCTTTCGACCTCACTCGCCTGGAACAAAAACTGTTTTGATTTTACTGACTTGTCCTTCCCAGAGAAGACTAAACCAAAAGGATTCAAGTAGATTTCACCATCACCATATTTCTTTAAGTGTACTTGTGTCTTCGAAGGAGCCATGGGTGCTGTAATTTCTAGACCTTTAGTTGTAGACAACTCCACATCCGTTAATGCTAAGCATTCATAATAATTTTCAATAAAAATATTGATGTGAGTAACTCCCAGCTTGTACTCATCAGGATCTGTGTTCTGAAGATATGAAAAAGACATTTCCTTCAGCAGTAATGCAACTTGTATAACATCATACAAGTTCATCAAAGGAAAGTCAGAAATTGTAAACTCGCATACATTCCCATTTTCCTGGTCACAGTATACTTCATGTTTTGGACTGTGTTTTAGAAAACCACATCCTTCTTTATGCTTATGACCTTCTTTATCTTTGTCAAAGAACATACTTCTTCAGTGGGCTTCGCAAGAACCGCATGAAACCTGATTTTCATTTGCGTTCCTTCATCCTTCTCCTTGAACTTGGTTTTCGCTTTAAACTGAGGCATGATGAGCATCATTTCGTTAATTGGAAAGTCCAACTGGCTTGCATCCATATTCATGACAATGTAACTCTGTTTTGGCTTCTTTTTAAACAAATACATGTGATTGAATGCAACCTTGGCTTCAATTGTTTCGTAATTGTAGTACTTTGATGGATCACCCTTGTTCATGCCAGGAGGATCACTAGCCCTTTAAGTCATTATACTTTGAATCATCCTCATCTTTTCCACTTCCACTTCCGCCTCAGCCTCTGCCTTCTTCTCTTCTTTAGATTTTTCTATAAGAATTGACTTCCCCCTTGCCTTCGAAGCTGATTCTTCAATCACTTCTTTTGTCTTCAAATAACTCCCACCAGTTTCAACAGATTTACCATCACAATTCCTTTCGAAATTGGTCTTGTGATTGGAATAGTTGTTAATATTGTTGAAGAGATAGGACCAACAGTTGCTATTACTGGCTTTGTTGTTGGAATCATCAAAGGAAACACCTTTCCCACCACTTTCGCATCTTCACCTCTAGCCTTCGAACCTTCGCTTTTCATTTCTCCCCCTTGCACCCTTGTACTAGCACGTGGGGCATTCATTGTGGGAAGAAGGTTGGATATACGTGAAAAAGGAGCCAATTGTTAAAGAAGTAAGGCTTTGAATTTAGAAAATTTTTGGATAAGATCTTTAGAGGATAGCAGAGAAGACGAAGCAGATGTTGAAGATAAGGTTTTAAGCTCCTTTAACATTGTGAAAACCTCCATAAAATTCTTGTTTTCTGTTGTAGAAAGTTGAGCAATTTGAAGACTCAGACTTTCATACAACTTGGCAAATTTGGTAACTACATCACATATTATATCCACCTTTTGATTGAGAGATGCAAATTCAGTACGAACATTTGCAATCTCTTTCTCCATGTCTTGTCTAAGCTCTTGGAGTTTAACATTCACATTTTCTCACACTTTCTTCACATCTTGAACAAATAAAACATGTCGTTCCTTTGCCACCAGTTTTAATTCTTTCAAGTCACCTTCAAAAGTAGATTTCTGAGAATTGACCCTCATCTCATTGCTATGACCACTAAGATCAATTTTCTCTAGGAGACGAGACTCATAATCTTTTATCATTCCTAAAACCTTTGAGGTAATCCTCCCTTCAACTAACTTTAACAGACCATCCACTACTAGACTGATCACTGAGTTTCCTCCCCCAAGATCATCCTGTGATTGAATAATTGAATTGAGCTTTTTATTCAATATCTTGAACTGATTCATGGTCATCAACATGTGATCTGGGAAGTCAGTTTCTTCTTCATCAAACTCCAAATTTTCAAATGTCCCTCCAAAACCTTCGGACTCATGTTCAGTTTCAGTAAAAGAAGAATCTTGAAATGGTGAAGTTGTGATAGGTGGATCAGTGGATTGTGAAAAAAAAGAGATGTAATTGGTTGTTTGATAATGTTTTCAAAGGTAGGAGAATCAGTGGTGGAAGTAGTAGGAATGATAGGTGTGAGTTGTGGAGGTAAAGAAACAATAATGGCTGGGGTGTTAAGAGAAACTTTGAGACACACTTGAACAAAATGTTAGAGCAAGTACATAGCGGAATAGTTAATCTCTAAGGATCTGTTAACTCAACAATAATATTAAGAATTATAAGTTAGTGAGTTAGATACAGAAATGTAAAGAAACGTAAATGACAACAATTGTTATATCAAGTATATACAAAAGCAGATTCATAACATGGAATGCATTCAAACCAAGTTAGTAAGTGAGATCTAGCTAAGTGATTAAGTCACAAGTGACTTGCTCTACGAGGAGAGATGATAATAGAAGAAGCTTTGATAAGTAAGATAGAATGAGAACAAGAAGATGTATATTAGAAATTGATAAGAGATTCACACATCGATACTGAATACATTAGAAAAGATCTCTATTTATAGAGAAGTTTACAACTCTAAGAGTAGCCATGCAAGGTATACAGGACAATAGAGTGTATTATAGAAAAGACAAAATAAACTAAGTAAAGATATAGACTGCGGTGCTTGAAGACTTCGGATATCATTGATTGAAGAGGTTGTTTGACTGCGGTGGCTTGGGCGCTGCGGTAGCAAAAGTTCAAGAGGGTCACTTTTTTTATTCAACTATTTCCCCCTAAGTGACCTCTTTAACTTGGATCAACTATCAAGTTCAAGGAACTTGATCAGTATCCACCAAAACTTCCTGACGTTCTCTAACCAGTTGATTATTCTCAGTATTTCAAACTTGACCTCTGTGGTTGTATGCTTGGATTTTTCAACTGCGTTGCGGCAGATCTCAAGTTGTTTTCTGGTGAGACGATGCATGGCAGTCATAGGATTGAAATATTTGACGTTGGAGATGATAGGGTGAATCTCTGCATCTATTTTTGCGAAGTCAGAAACTGTTTCCTTAAGATAGGTACTGGCCCTTTCAAGAGCGATCTTAATCCTTGGATATTTTTCAGACTTGCGATGAAAGACTCTGGCGATGAGAAACACTTCTTCCGAGTTCATACACGGAAAATCAGCCTGGGTGCGGATGTAGTCATGCTCCCTTATGGTCAGGGTGTACTGGATGAACTTAGCCTTCATGAATTTCCTAATCTTGTATTTCTTCATTGCGGATGGTCTATCGTTAGACCATATGTGTTCAACTAGAGAGGCATGCTTAGCATAGAATTGGCTAAGTCTCTTGAACTCCATAGGAAGTCTTTTTTCATCTGGAAGGCTGCGGTCGAACTGCTCAATTTCAGTGAAGTATCTGGCATTCTGTGAGATTGGGACATCCCAGTATCCGTGTGGAGGGGGTTTCGCATATGTAAGATGATGGACATTGTCATCATCAAGAAGTCTTCGGTGAGGATTGATCCAAGAATTTATCAAGTATTCATCCATAATTGTGTCGAAACCGCAGAGTCTCCATACTTCTTCGGCCAGCTTGGCTGCCCTCCAGTCTCTTTTTCTCTGAGTAGAGGCAGGAGAATCGTTTAAGCTCGGAGACGACATATACTCCTCCAGATTTTTGAAATGTGGGGGAGTTTCTGTTTTTTTAGGAGTAATATGGAGAGGGGAGTTGTGAAGAGATGGTTGTGGTGAGAGTTGTGTTTTGTGTTGTGGTGATAGTTGCGGTGATGGTTGCGGTGTGGGAATTTTTTCAGTGCAGATTGGGGGAGTTTGATGATGTTGATGAGATTGGTCGGAGTGATGTATTTCGTGGACTTCTTCACTTCCCCTCTTTAGGGGTCCAGACCCGGAGCCTCCTCAAGCCATTGACGAAGGCCATCAACCTTGTCAAATACGGTTTTAAAATTGAGCTTTAAGCTCTTCTACCAGTTGTAGGTTATTGGGGATGGAGGGATTGAAAAGTAGTTTGTGAATCTCCTTCGTGAGCTGAAGAATCACCAGACCATGGAAGTTGGTGGAGAGAGAGCATTGCAGTCAGTTGATGGTAGTTTGGAGAATGGAGATTACTGACTCATAAGCAGTATGAGTTTCAGCAATCAACTTCTCAGATTGTGAAGCCTGATTCGCAACCGCTGCTTGGAGATCTGTTTTGATTGCAATAACCTCAGAGATGAGGCGTTCCGCAGTAGCCATGAATTCCTTATGATCAGCTTGACGATTGTTGTCAAGTGATCTGATCCCCATTTCAACTTTTAGAGAGCTCACTTCGATTTCAGGTTCTTCATCCTGAGAACCTACAGCAGTTTGAGAAGGGGGAGCTTGATGAACATGCTGATCAGCAGCAGTTTGTTGAGCTTTTTGAACTTTGGTTGCCATTGCAGACATCCATTCTTGAACCTTCAGGATAGTGGCTACGGTATTGGCATTGTTGATGGCATCTGCCCAATACTTTGCCACAGCTTGAATTTCTTGATCTTTGAGCTTTTTTTTGCTTGATCTGCTGATCCCTACAAGCTTGAAATGCCCTACGAAAAGCGGAATATTTATTGGCTTCAGACTCGTTAGAGGGTTGATATCGGCTCCAAGAATCATTAGAGTCTCCTCCGTCAATTCCTGAAAAATGCACCAAGGTGTCCGTTGGGTTCACGGATCCTTGCACATTTTTGCTCACCGTGCCTAAACCACCTGAATGTGATGTAAGCAGAGTAGGATTTCCTGAGCTTCCTTGGTCTCCTTGACCCGGGGTCAAGTTTGGCCTCGGCTCATTTATGGCAAAGGCGGAAGAAGTGCCTTGCGGATGGGATTGTGTTTGGAGTGTATGGGTGACATTCAAGAGGATGGAGTTCAACTCCTCGGATGAAAAAATATGCAGTCGGGAAGCCCTGGAGACTTTAGGGCGAGAGCCAGTATTATCCCTTTGGGAATGTACTGGAGGGGAGTCTCCTCTCTGTTGAGATTCAGACTCACTTTCTGAGTCTAAGAAGAAAAAGATAGTGTCGTCAAGTGGATGTGCAGGCACCCCAAGGACTACCGGAGCCTGTTGAGAGGTTGAGGTATCGGTCCGGTCATGCATTTAGCTAGTGGGATCAGTTTTCCTTTTCTTAAGGATAGAGATAGGTTAGTCATCTTCGACAGAATCACTACCGGAGTCATGGTGACTCAGTTCAGTTGTTATGATAACTGGTGGTGATTTTCTCTTCTTCGATGGTTTGGATGATTTGGGGGCATCCTTTTTGGGAGTGCTAGAATTCTTTGTGGTGTAGGGACCATGAAGAGAAGAAACCTCATGTTTACGTCTCTGAGAGATGTTATGAAGGAACTGCGGTACCTTCAGGGTTTAAGGCTACGGATGGAAGAAGCGGGGTAGGAAGGTATGGGTCAATACCTTCCGTAGCCTCTATGTGATCTGAGACATCAGCAGTCTCGAGACCAAGAGAAGTGGGGATGTGGGTGGGGAGTCTGCGGATGGGACCAAAAATATTTTGATCTGAGGAAGGGTTGTACCTTTTTAAGTCTTTGGTGACAAAGAAATTGATATCGTCACCCATGTCAATCTTGGCATCCGTATGCAAGTCTAATATGCACAAGCACCAGAATCGAGCAAATGTAAGCTCGGATGGGTTCTACCTCGGGTTCTCCTTGGGAATGTACTGGAGAAAATCGTCACATAGAATCTGACCATAGTTCACGTCGCGGCTAGTGAAGCTGCTCCAAACCAGTTCTAGAAGCTCTAATCCCATGTTGTCCGTGCCTCCGGTTCTGCCGGACAGACTGCAGTTGATAAAGTGACAGACAAACTGCCATACCGCAGGCAACTGGTTCTTCTTGAACTCACCAATACCTTTGATCTTCTTCTAATAGCCCATTTGGTACAGTGCAATAGTGACATCCACCATTGAAGGAGTAAAGAACTTCACAGATGGATGAATCAAAAGATTAATTGCTGAGAGGAACTTCTCTTTGGTCAAGATGACCAAAGCATCATTAACAAGCTTGAGATGAACTTCTTGAGGATTATCGACTGGGAGATATGTAGAAAAAGCACACTTGTAGAGAGTGGATAGTGGAACAACGTCGATAAATGCATCAAAATGTCCAAAAAGTGGATGATTCTTCAAGAACTTGATCATCAATTTGGTTGGTGCATTGTAAGTGGGTTGATCGTCGAACACAACTCTGAAATCGCTTGAAGCAATCGTGGGAGATTCTAAACCAGGAGGGTTCGCTGATCCAAAAGCTTTTGATTGTTTCTTTGAAGCGCCGGATTTCACCATTGTTGAGCTTGAAAGAGCTTGAAGAATGCAAAGAGGAATTTGTTAAATTACAGAGAAAGATTGAGGGTTTTGAGAGCGTAAAGGTTTCTTTGTGGAGAAGAAGGGGATTTTATAGTGATTTGTAGAAGCGGGAAATGTTAAGGTTTTTGATGTAGGTAAAATTGGGTAAAAAATAATCTTAACCACATATTAATAAAAAGGGATAAAGATTGAGAATTGGGAACCAAAAAGAACACTACATTTAATGAAATGTCAGATCATGTCTTGAGTACGTGCGGTGTGGGAGTGAAAAATCCGTTGGATAAAGTAGAAGTTGTAACGGATGGGATGGTTTGGGTAATAGGAAGAGACATTTTAGAAGATTTGATTTGGAAAATCTTTCATTTTGTCATCATACCTAAGATAGGTCTGACACCAGGTTTTGGGGAGAAGAATGTGACAGTTTCTCCAAGGAATGTTTTTATTTAATGTAGTATTTAATGAAGGATCATTAAATAGCACACTATTTGTTTTTTTTATTAAATTTTTTAAATTTTTAAATTTTTTTTTTTAAAATGAGCTGTCTGTAAAGTAATTAATGTGACTGCGGATGAACACATCATTGCGGATGGCTTCTTTGATATTGCGGATGACTGTGGTGAGAAAACAGAGAAGAGCACTTGTACAAAAGTTAGTAATAACAAACAAGAAGGACCCATGAAAGATAGATATAATATATGGTTGCGGTACATTGACTGCGGTACACAGAATGTTCCAAAACCATCTATTATCAATGACTTTCAGTTAGAACCGCAATGGTGACCAGGAGGGTCTGTGGTGCCTGTTAATTCAAGAAGAATTTAGGGTCCGGATTCATCATTCCCAACATTTGTAGGAACACATTGAGTTTTGTAGAGTCAAGTGCTTTTGTAAAAACATCAGCAATCTCTTCATCAGTAGGGATAAAGATGAGTTCAATATTACCTTTCAGAAAGTGGTCTTTGATGAAGTGATACCGTAGTTAAATATGTTTAGTCTTGGAGTGCTGAATAGGATTATGAGAAATCGCTATGGCACTTTTAGAGTCACAATAGATTGGTATCCGCAGCATTTTGTATCCGTAGTCTAACATTTGTGTCTTCATCCAAAGGACTTGGGAACAGCAGCTGGCTGCGGCCACGTATTCTGCTTTTGTGGTAGATAATGAAACACAACTTTGTTTTCTTGAGGACCAACTTACCTCCTAAAAATTGGCATCCACCAAAAGTACTTTTTCGATCTAATTTGCATCCATCATGATCCGCATCAGTAAATGCTTGAAGACTGAAGTCATTGCCTGCGGGGTACCATTGACCAAGATATTTGATTCCTTTTAAGTATCGAAGAATTTGTTTTTGATGCGGTCATGTGTGACACTTTTGGGTCAGCCTGATACCTTGCACATACACCAGTTGCAAAGACAATGTCCGGTCGGCTTGCGGTGAGATACATTAAAGAGCCAATGATACCTCTATAAGTCGTGTGATCCACTGATTCTCCAGATGGATTAGCAGAGATCTTATATCCGAAGGCCATAGGAACCTTAGCCGAGGAACAATTGTCCATAGAGTATTTCTTCAGAAGTTCGGTGGTGTATATCTCTTGATGAATGAATATCCCTTGCTGAATTTGTTTGACTTGAAGACCTAAAAAGAAGTTAATCTCTCTATTTATGCTCATTTGAAATTTGTTTGTCATGAGCTTAGCAAATTCATCCACCATTTCTTGATCCGATGATCCGAAGATGATATCATCCACATATATTTGTACAAGCATAAGGTGAGAACCGTTTGCTTTTCTAAATAGTGTGGGATCAATCACTCCTCTTTTGTAACCTGAAGAGACTAGGAATTCAGAAAGAGTCTCATACCAAGCTCTAGGGGCTTGCTTCAGACCGTAGACTGCCTTTTGAAGCTTGTAGCAGTGATCAGGGAACTCGATATTTTCAAAGCCGGGAGGTTGTTGAACGTAAACCACTTCATTCAATTCCCCATTGAGAAAATCGCTCTTAACATCCATTTGGTGTACTTTGATGTTTTTGTGGGAAGCATATGCTAAGAAGCTTCAGATTGCTTCCATTCTAGCCACCAGAGCATATGTTTCATCGTATTCAACGTCTTCCAGTTGAGTAAAGCCTTTAGCAACTAGTCTTGCCTTATTTCTGATGACCGCACTAGATTCATCTAGTTTTTTCTTGAACACCCATCTTGTACCAACAATAGTATGGCCTTGTGGAATGGGAACAAGTTGCCACACTTTGTTTCTTTCAAATTCTTCCAGTTCTTCTTGCATCGCAGAGATCCAATCTGGTTCTAATAATGCTTCATTGATAGATCGAGGGTCGACTGCAGACATAAATGCTGCATAGTGACAATGATCAGATAAATCTTTGGCAGATCGAGTTTCGATGACTGCGGATGGGTTTCCAATAATTTGACCTAGTGGGTGATCCTTCGTCCATACATGTAGATGAGGTAACAAATGATCAATAGTTGCGGTTGAAGGAATGTTTTCAATATCAGAGGTTGCTTCAGATGGAGAAAGAAGTTCCCCCTGGATTTGTGAACAGCCTGTGGAATCATCTTGACTTGTTGGAGCGAGAATGACATTTTCTAGAGTAGTTTGGAGAGGTTCCTCCTGGATTGCTAAAAGGAGTTCTTCTGCAACCTGAGAAGGTTCCCCCTGGACTGTTGATGGAAGTGATTTTCTGAGAATGGGAGCTTGAGCATCATCAATTACTGGAACCTCGATGGTTGCGGTATGAACCGGAGTAGAGCTTTCCCCCTCAACTGGAGAGGTGAAAGTATTGAGAGATGCTACTTCAGATAGAGATGGACCAGAAACATCAGCATGTTGTTGTTGAGCAGTTGCTGATACAAGAACTTCGGATGGTTTTGTTGTTTCAACAGGGTCAAAAAGATCATCATAATTTACTTCAACCAGGTTTATAGGACATGCGGAAGCAGGAATGTCGCTTTCCATGATGGCAGTGGTTTCAGTAGATGGAGGGGAGTTGTGGACGTAAGAGTCATCGAAACCTTCAATGATTAACCTTGTACGTCTGATGAGAACCCGATATGCAACCTTATTTGTGGAGTAACCTAGAAAGATGCCTTCATCAGACTTTGGTGCAAACTTACTTTGGTGCAAACTTGTTAAGTTGATCTCTGTTGTTGATCACAAAACATCTACACCCAATGATGTGAAAGAGGCGAACATTTGGCTTGCGGTTGTTGAGACCCTCATATGGTGTCTTGTTGAGGCGTTTGCACACAATGCTTTAATTCTGAACAAAGCATGCGGTTGCTACAGCTTCAGCCCAGAAGTAAAGAGGAAGATGTGCGAAGTTGAGCATATATCTGGCTGCTTCAACAAGGGTGCAATTCCTTTGCTCTACTACACCATTTTGTTGAGGTGTATACGGAGCTGAAAAGTTATGAGAAATACCTTTTGACACCAACAAGTTGTTAAGAGGATGATTAGTGAATTCAATGCCATTGTCATTGCGGATGCGTCTTACAGGAAGCTTGTTCGGGAGTTCTATTTCTTTGATGAAGTTTATTAGAGTCTGCGGTGTTTCAGATTTGAGTCTGAGGAAGAATACCCAAGTGAAGCGAGTGAAATCATCAATGATAACCAATATATATTTTTTATGATGGAGACTGGCTATGGTTGATGGACCGCATAGATCAATGTGGAGAAGTTTAAGTGGTTCGGATATAGAGGAGTCAATCACCATGGGGTGACTTGCTTTTGACTGCTTACCACATTCACAAGCAGGACATAGAGTGTCATTGCTGAACTTGAGAATGGGTAGACCTCTGACCAATTCTTCAGTGACTAAGGAGTTGATATATTTGAAGTTGAGATGAGAGAGTTTATGGTGCCATAACCAGTTAACATCGGATAAAACTTTTGAGAGAAATCACAACTGTGGTTTACCAATTATGAGAGAAACATCTAAAGGATACATGGTGCCTTCGGATCGAGATTTGATTAAGCAAGTGCTTCTATCACTCATCATGATGTAACAAATTGATCATCAAACTCTACTTGATGGCCTGCCTTACATAGTTGGCTAACATTGATGAGATTGTGTTTAAGGCTTTCTACATAGGCAACCTTCTGTATTGAAAAGTTCCCCGTAGTGATTACACCGTAACCTCGGATAATTCCATTCGCATTGTTGCCAAATGTAACATTTCCACCATTGCATATAGGCCTGAAATCTTGAAGGTATTCTAACCTTCCGGTCATGTACAAGGAGCAGGCACTGTCAATCAACCATTCTTCTTCTTGATCCTCCTTGCACAAAGCCTACAAAAGTTAAGTGGTTAATTTGGGCACCCAATCGAGTTTGGAGCCGGAGTCACATACGATGTTTTAATCGATGCATGATGTGAGGTTGTAGGGACAGGTTTTAGGGCAACTTTCAAGTCTAGTCCTGGGTGTTTGTGATTTTTTGAAGTTTTGTGATATTGCGAAAAGTTGTGAGTCTTTTGAGAATGATGAGATTTGTCATGAGAGAAGATCTTTTGACACTGACATTGACACATGAACTTTTTGTCATTTTGCCTGACATTTGGCTTGGTTTGTGGTTTTGAGGAAGAAGTATGCTTTTGTCCAGTCCGAGGATTGTAAGATTTGACCTTTTTGTTTATGTGTTTTGAAAAGGTGTTTTTTGCAGGTTTTGCAGGTGTGTAGACACGTGCAGAACTTTTGTGATGTGATTTCTTAAACTCTTGAAATGACCTTTTGAGTGCCGGAGTTGGCAAAATTCCTTTCCATTTTTGAGTTTTTGAAAGTGACATTAGAAGGGTTGGAGTAGGTAAAATACCTTTCCATTTTGGATTATCTAATGAATAGACCTGAAAACCATTTGATCGAAAAGACTTATCCTTGGATTTGGATGTTTTTTGAGTAGTGTCAGAAACAGTGAATTCCTTCCTTTTTGTTTTCTTGGAAACATTTTTCTTTAAATGATAATTTGAGAAAACAAGTTTTTCTGGATTTTTTGACTTTGGGTACTTCACAGATTTCTTTTGTTTTGAAAAAATTTCTCGTTGCTTCCCACGGGAACGAAATTCTTCTTTAAAAGCTCTTTTTGCTTCGATCTTAGGAGAACTGCAGTCAGCAATGTTTAGTTGCAGTTTCCTTAAATCTTTTGGAGATTTTGAGAAACAGGGACTTGATTCATCCGAACTGGAGAAGTCAGGACTTTGAGAACATTAACCAAATTCAAAATTTTCGATTGGTAATTCATGATTAATTGGTTCAATAGTCACAAAACTTTTGACAATGGTCTGCGGTGTAGTGCTTTGAACAACCGCAGAGTAAGTTTTGGTGGACACTTTAGTGGGACATTTGATACTAGGTAATTGGACAGATTGTAGTTCATGACTGTGGTTAAGAACACTACGGTCAGACTGTAGAGATGGAAAATCTCTTGTGACTTCAAAACCTTCTACAATAATTTCCTCATCAGCTACGGATGATGACTGAGAATCAGAATGGATTGTGTTAGCAACATGATTAGAAAAATCAGGGAGAATTTCATCGATAACACAATTATTACTCAGATCATGGAGTTTACCAAAATGAGCTTGGATATCCTCGGGAAATATTTTGTCATTGACTGGAAACAAAAAGTTGCGGTCTGGAGGGACATAGGGATGTTCCGGTGTAAACCGAGGTGAGGTTTCCGTTACGGTTGGATAACCATTGGACCATCCCCAATTGAAAGTGTTATCAACATTCCCATTATTAACTAGATTCTCAATGGCCTCAGTTTCATTAAAGAGCTTTTCAATTAGAAGATTTAAGCATACAATATCACTCTGTGCTAAATCTCTTTGATTTAAGGATATTTCTAGTTTTGTTTCACTTAACATCCTAACATCTTTTTCTAACATCAAGTCCTTCTCTAACATTTCCATTTTGAGTCTCTTAATGTCCAAACGTCCTCTAACGTGGAACATCTCCTGCAAAGCAATGTTCTTCTTATCTAAGGTTTTATTGTAGTCTGTAAGGATGACAACACATGTGTCATTGAGTCTGTCTATGAAAGGTTGACAATCATGCATGTTGTAATATAAAGTTTGAATCATAAGTTTTACCTGTTCCACAATGCTGAGAGTTCCATCTTTCGCCATGTAGCAATGGTTCTTCTTTAGATTGGTTGAGCCGTCTTCATCAGTAGTTGCTACCATGCAAATCTTGGCTTTTCCCTTACTGAAATTATCTTCATCTTCATCTCCTGATGACCACACTTGATGATCCCTTTTCACTTGAGCAACATAGGCTTTTCCATTTTCTTTGTCGTCCAGTTCTTGAGCCATTCTAAGATAGAAGGATCTATCTTTCACTATGTTTGCCTTGCAATCCTTGGTAAAATGGTTTTCTTTGTTGCACTTGTGACATATAACAATGTCACTCTTGTCTTCTAAAGAGGTACCGGAGTCAGTTGATTGGGACTGCGGTAGTATGTATTTAGACTGTGTTTGCTGAGGCTGCGGTGAACGAAAGTCATTGTTTTGAAAGTTGCGGTTGAAAGGTGGTCGATTGTATTGTTGGTTTTTGCGAAATGAGGGTGGTAAGCGATTAAATTTTTGACTGATAAGAGCTATGGCATTCTGAAACTCTTCTTCATCGTCATATTCAGAGTTAGCTTCATATGACTGCGGTGGTGAGTCATACGAGGTGGGATAGGTTTGAGTGTGAGGTGATTGTGCTACTAGTGCGAGTGGTCCTCCGAAGTCTGAGCATTCCTTGAGTACGGTGGACTCTTGAGCTTGAAACTCTCCACAGAGCTTATAGAGGGATAAAGAGTGAATCTTCCTGTCACCTTGTACAATCATTTTGGCTGTTGTCCAGTGTTTTCCCAAGCCATTAACGAATTGTAGATTTGTTTCATGATTGCTGCGGATGATGCCCGCATTAGACAGTTTTGTGACAATCAAGTTGAACCTTTTAAAAGAGTCTTCCAAACTTTCACTGGAGTGGGCTTTGAAGTTGTTGAATTCATTGAGTGCGGTAGTGAGCTTCTTGTCTTGAGCCTACACTGAACCTTCATACAAGTTTTTGAGAACATCCCAAATCTCCTTTGTTGATTTGCAATTTATGATGATGTCAAAGTTGTCAGGAGCAACTCCACAAGAGATCTCATAAAAGGCAATAGCATCATTTTCCATCTTGTCCAGATCATCTGCCACAACTAGAAATTTTGATGCCTTGTAAACATTAAACAGCTATACCAACTATAAACCAACAATGTGAAAGCAGGTATGATGCTTATGCAATAACAACAAAACCTCAATCAAACACTTCATACAAGCACTACAAATAGTCAACAAAGAATTGGAAACCCTAGAAATTCTGGTTTAAGTCTATTTTCTACTAGGATTTCCTTATTGGGCCCAATAGGCCAATAAGCTTCCAATTTGACTATCTTGGGCTTAGAACTCTTAAATGGGCTCTAATTGGACCCACTTCCATTTATTTTAATATTTTTGGCCATATTGGGCCTAGAATGAAATAAAATACTTTAATAGGCCTTATTGGGTCACAACCAATTTAATTTAGCACTAATAGGTGATAAAAATCATTCTTTGATTTCTGTTGGACCAAAAATCATCTAATTAAGTCATGATATGGGCTTAAGCATACATGGCCCAATTATTTTTCCTTCCCCTCTTCATTCTCGGCCCAAACCACAAAAGAAAGGAAGGAGTTGACTTTAGGATAGCCACCTCACCATTATCTCTTGGATTTCCAAGCATTCATCTCATATTTCCATGCAACTATCCCATCAAAGATCTCTCTCTTCACCTCTCTTGTTCTCTCAGCCGAACACAACACAAACACACACACACACAATTCACTTAAACTCTCTCAAGGAAACTCTCTCCACTCTCCACCAAATTTTCAAGATTTAGGATGCTTTCAAGGAGATTATTCCACAAATACATCATATAAGGTGAGATCATACTTGGATCCATGATCTAGCTACTTCATTTCATCAAAAATCTCTTCTAAATCTATTCAAACTTGTGATCTTGCATCTTAGAAGCCTCTAAATTCGAGATCTTCCAATAAGACTTGCTAGGATTGAAACTTTCTTCATTTCTATCTTCAAAACTGAAACAACAACTCAAGGTGAGTTTCATACCCCTCTCTTATCGGTTATTATTTATTTTATGGGGGAGAATACAAGAAAACGAGTAGATCTATGTGCATGTGTATGTCATGTGTGATTTTATGCATGTATATGTGTTTTTTTATGTGTTTTTATGATGAACATGTAACAAAAAAGGGGTGATACTCGAGATCTATGACATGAGAAAGGAAACAAACATGATCTAAGTTATTTTACACTAAACAAGTCAAGAATAATAACTTATAAGATTATGATGAACATATTTCCAACACAAAACCCATCTTTGGGCTTAAATTGTTAAAAATACAAATTTGGTTTAAAAATTGCCAAGTCACAGTTTCTTAAGGGCCAAAAGAGTCAGAACAGTTTCCATAATTGTTTTTCTAAATATTAACATTTTCAAAGGACTTGAAATGTAAATTTTTAGCTTAATGGGCTAATATTGGGCCTTTTAGCCCAATAAGACCAAAATTGCGAAAATTTTCAACTGCAGGGGCTGAAATGAAACTTTTTTCAAAACAGGGGATAAAAAGGGTAATAAAACTATTTCAAGGGTCAAAATGCTTTTTATTTCCAAAAAGGATCAAAAATTTAAAATTTTTGGATTTTGGGCCAAAACTGTAAAAATTGTGAAAAGATTGGTTTTAACCGAAAATTACTATTCTAAAAGGACTAAAACAGCTAACAAAATAAAAATTTGAGTTAAAACCTTCATTTCAACAAACTTATGATACAAACGTGTCAAGAAAATGTTTTAAGGGCTAAAAATGTCTTTTCTTTTATATAAAGGACTAAATCTGTTATTTTTATAAAAAGAAAGGTGTGAAAAGGGTCAAACTTCTACTTTTAAACAAATTGTTTCATTGAGTCAAAATACAAAAACCACAACTGCCGAAAAATCAAAAGAAGTTTCAAATCATGCTTGTTGGCCCTTGCAAGTCCATTAACATGATCTTTGGGCCCAAAGGGATGACGCTTATGTGTTACTGGGCCTCCTATGACCCAATTCCATATAAAAGGACTTTCAATAGCTTTTATGTGATATTGGGCCCTAGTGGCCCATTAGTTTTGCTAGTAAGGTCAAAGCAATCAAATGCGAGTTGGACCATCGTGTCTTTCGCATCCCCGACGGCCTAAAGTAAACTCACGGAAGTAGCAGGATTTGTACTCCTCTTTTCCTCGTTTGCTAGGCTTATGAGTAATCAACATAAACAGATTCAAGGCGATAATCGAGAGTAATCAAGGTGGTTGGATTAAGTGAGTTATAACGGGCGACGCCTCTAAGAATCATTCGTAAACAGTACTTATAAACTAGTCATTACTAATGCATGATTATAACAACTCACAAACCTTAATTAATCCAACACCACCCGACTAATCAAGGAAGAGTAGTCAAAATCATTGATTGTGGCGGTATAACAATGTGGGAAATCACTGTATTTTGTGTATTTGGATAACATCGAGTTTTCCGAGGAAGTTCAACATTTTCACTTGTACGATTAATACTAAAGTTCTTCAGTTATACATGTTTTGAAATCATCATGCATATGGTACGGATCTTCACACTTTTTTTAAAACAATGGTCTTTTCAGAAAATATCGGATTTCCTGGGTTTACAAACTACACAAATCATTTTAACACAACATACTTATGAACTCACCAACATTTCATATGTTGACTGTTTTTCAAAATAATTTGTATTCTCAGGTAACAGGTAAGCCAAGGAATAAGTACCAAGTATGTTAGGGTTATGATATCTATCAAACAATTTATGTATGGATATGTAATGTTAAAACAATGTACTTGATGTGAACAATTCCAGTTGTAATATATTGATGCATTGTGATGTTTATGTTAAGATTCATGTATATTCATTATGATGATATTCAATTTAAGTCACGCGAGCCCTCGGACGTTTCCGCCGTCTGGTTCAGGGGTGTCACAGGTTGGTATCAGAGCTCTGTTTATAGTGAACTAGCATATCTAACCACACATTGATATGCAACTACTCATAAGACACAGGAAAGATAGCATAGTACCAAACCAAGCAAGATAATGCTGACATCTCGGTTATGCTGGGACTGTTCATAGTCGTACTAAGGAATGAATGTAGCCTGATCAACTACATTTCGTCTGAGGTACAACTATCGTAGGCCCCGAGGAAATCGCGATAGTAAGTGAACCTAACAACGTACCCCTCTATTACCAAAAAGAAGAACATCAACACAACTTATACAAAATTAAAACGTCTTAGGAATAATGATAGCATGTTTATGCACTCTCACAGACAGCATGGCTGGTTTCCATCACCCTGTAGATCCCTATTTCCCTAACCAGGGAAATAACGGATGGTTGGAAGAATCTGAAGAGGAACCCGAAGAGGAGCCTGAAGAGGAAACCAAGGAGGAGCCTGAAGAGGAACCCGAGGAAGAAGCCGAGAATGGACCTGCTGAGCCAGTGGTGGACCAGGAAGAAGAGGAAGCCGAAGGAGATCACGAGGAGGAGCCCAGAGATGACAAAGATGGTGACTCAGACGCGGAGTCCGAAGTCATCAACCCCCCTTACCCGATTAGGTTCCCCGCTTATCGGGTGGGCCTCACTGGTCCAACAACCCTCTGGGGTATTGATCTTTGGAGGTGCAGCAGACAACAAGGACAACGACCCCCGTTTATCATGTCACATGAGTTCTATGACTTGACGGATGGAGGACCGGTCGATCGTGCTCTTCCGGTCATGGTGAGACGATTGTGGAACACTGGCGACTTAGCTCAGAGCACAACCGATCAGATGCACCAGATGCGGACTAGGGTCGAGCGTGCTGAGCAGGAGACACGAGAGGTTATCCAAGAGTTTAACATGAGGCAGGTAAGGTGGGAGGCTCGACTCCGAGATGCGGAACGACAGGTGGCTCGCCTTTAGGGAGCATCCACTTCCTCATCACCACCCCCTGGCACATCCCACCATGACTAGGACTAGTTGTATCCATCTTTAGTATTAGGCTACTATGATCTATGTTATGTACCATTGACTCTATGATTAAGTAATTACACTACTCATAGAGTCCTTATGCTGTCGAACTTGCACCACTTATGTATGCTCTTTCGAGCAAATTTTCATGTATCAAAGTGCGGATAATATTAATGGAAAATTTTATGTGCTCTACTGTGATGTAGTAATCTTCTATGTGTTATATATCCATGATTGTATGCTAATTCGTGAAATTACTTAAGTTCATGCCACACACCTAGTTTATAGGACCATAATCTCACAAAAAAAAACCATAGGCACTCAACATCTTTCCGTTTCATGACATAAAGATGCCCCAACGACCAACCCGCGAAAACCCTCGGCCTACCCCACCCGAAGTCGACTCAGCTGCATTCCATGCAGCTATATCTACTGTGGTCACTGCAACCATGACACAAGTCAACCAAGGGAACAATGGTGGATTCAATGGACAAGGGGCTGGAAGTTCGAACAACGGGGTAAATCAAGGACCTACCAGGACGTGCTCCTCCAAGGATTTCACTAATGCAAAGCCACGATCCATTAATGGCACTGGAAGAAATGCTAACCCTAAAAAGATGGATTTAGAATGTGGAATCAGTGTTCAAGATATGCAAATGCCCGGAGGAAATGAAGGTGAAGTTTGCTACATGCACTTTCGTTGATTAAGCTCTCACTTGGTTGAACGGACACGTAGAAGCCATGACTCTTCCTTTAGCCAATTCCATGCCATGTGTCACACCCCCAAACCAGAACGGCGGAAATGTTCGGGGGCAGAGGACGTCATATTCAGTATCATAACAGTTCATAGAAAGGAAAGTACACACCACCATATATATTAATGTTTCCAAAATGTTTACATAATCGTATTCGTTACTTGTTCAAAAGATAAATACATAAACATCCTTCAAAAGAAGTAATTAACGTCAGCACATTAATCCCCAAAAGTTGATTTCCAAATCTGCTTAGCGGTTCCCTGAGAATACAAGTTATTTCAAAGAAAAAGTGTCAACAATTAAGTTGGTGAGTTCATAAGTAGTGTTTTGAGAAAATGTACGCCATTCGAAAGTTCGTGTATGTTTTCCAGAAAACGCAGTATTTCAATTGTAAAGAGTTATGATTCGTTGTGTTGAAAATGAATGTATTAGATCCAGAAAATCCCATATTTTCCCTAATAGTTGAGATATGATTTGTTGTGTTTTCCAAGAAAAACCCTTATTTTCTTATAAAAGTATGAAATGCATATGAATGTTCGTGTTATAAGTTGTAAATGGTTGCACCAAGAAAATCGCTTATTTTCCTATTAGTTGTTTGGTTTGTATACAGGAAAAACCCTTATTTTCCTGTTAGTTGTTTGGTTTGTATACAGGAAAAACCCTTATTTTCCTGACATAACTGGCAGTCTCCAAGACCGAAAATCGCAAGCAACCGACGTGCTCGAAAGGTGTGGCATAGTTTTATAAAATAAAGCTATACGAAGATCACATTTGTTAGATGAAGAATAGTTTTAATAGCTACTCTTTCATAAAAGCATAATACCATAATAATTGTATATCCGATGAGTTTTATAACCATACTAAACATAATATGCCTGTAGCGACGTTCTTCAGGTGTCGTAGCGTTATGACAACTGTCACCCCAAAAGACGGACTGTAGCTAACAGTCAGGGTGCGGGATCATGACTTCCCGTATAGATCTATACACCTTTGACACGTTCTCCGAACGGGAGACTCTGGTTATAGACAGGACTTGTAGCGATACCTTTTATCAAAAAGGCAGTGTTTGAAGATGTACACATCTCACGGATTCTGAACTAAGTCTGTATTAAAGTAGTAGTTTGTATGCAAAGTTTATCCTTTTTCACAATGTTTGACAAAGCATAAATCATAAGTTCTTTGAATGCATAAAATGATTTAGTAAAGAATGTTACCCTTGATATGATGTATTTGTATGTAAACGTATAAATAAAACATATTTCTATATATAAACATATTGTATCCCAAGAGGGTAAAGCTGTGTTGTGAGGTGTTTTGCATCATAATAACTTCATAAGATAGTTAAAACAACAGTATGAAAAGTATATCAAAAGATTGATGTTTCACACGATTTTAGTCGTGTGTTTACTTGTATTCCTCCCCTAAAAGAGTGTAAAAGCATTTAAAATGTATTTAAAGAGTGTTCGAAGGGGATATGAACTCACTTGATTGAAGTGGTTGATTTGAAGTAGTCGAGAGGAGAATCGAGCAGAACTTCGACAGGAAGAGTTGGAAATGCGGGAAAATATCGGGATTCTCGGGAATCTCGGGAATCTCGAGAACACAAAACCTTCCTTCGGGACTTGAAGGTGAAAACCGAGGCTTTGGGAGGGTCTCGGGGGTTTAAACGCAGAGTTTCGGTGCGAGAAAGAAAGGAACTGAACAATGGAAATCGGAGCCCTTGAAATCTACTTATAGGGGCATTTTTGGGGTGTGCCACGTCGTGGCAAGTGATGGCCACGTCGTGGGGAGTCAAACCTATCCTCTTCCATTGATTGGACGCCCTCAGTCACTTGTCGGGTCGCGGCAAGCTTGTGCCACGTCGTGGGGCCTGACAGCCTCGAATTTTGGACCCCGAACTAGTAAAATCCATAACTTTCGCATACGAGCTCCGTTTTCGACGTTCTTTATATGCACGCGTAGCTAAAAATATGATCTACAACTCTCGTTTAGACTTCATTGGCAAATTTTGACTTTATTTTTAATTATTTATTTTTAACGGGCCGGGACACGAAAAGTCCGTTAAAATTCCATAACTTCTTCATCCAATGTCCGTTTTCGTCAGACTTTTCGCCGTTGCGCTACTAATGTTGAGACCATCGATTCTCATTTAGGTTGTTTTGGTCAAAAGTATCTCGAGCTCTATTTCGAGTTTTTAGCGGTCTACTGCTATACCCGAACCTTGGAAAAATCATAACTTCCTCATACGAAGTCAGATTTGGACGTTCTTTTTATGTACGCTCACGGTTTGATGTTATCTATAACTTTTATTTAGATACTTAAGGCTTTTAAATATTTTATTGAAACTTCGCGTTTTTCGTTTAATCGGTGTTGCCGGTTTTGTCGGGAATTTTAGAATGATTATAACTTCCTCGTTATAACTCGGATTTTTGTGTTCTTTATATGTATGAAAACCTTGTTATGATATTTACCACTTAGTATACTCAATTACGGTTTTATAAAAGTTTAAATTTTGACCTGAATTTTGTTGTTGTTACACCATGGGTAGGGATGAAAGAAATGCTGATGGCCGAGTACTGCCCTCGTGGCAAAATTCAGAAAATGGAGCAAGAGCTGTGGAATCTCACCGTCCGAAACTCTGATATACATGCATACATATCAAGGTTTAGCGAACTGTCTCTGTTGGGCCCTAGCATGATCATTTCGGAGGGGAAGAAAATCGAATGATTCATCTGGGGACTAACCTCCCCAATCCAAGGAAATGTGATAGCTGCAAATCCCGAAACCTTCGACAGTTCCAAGAGATTGGCCAAGAAATTGTACGACCACAACAATAAGAAGGGTGAGAAGCCGGGGGAGGTTGAAGGTAAGAAGGAAAGTGACAACAAGAAAGGAAAGGACAAAAAGAGGAAGGGACGTCAGGGCTCGAAATCGTCTAAGAAGCAACAAATAGTGACAGTCAATGCTGCAACCACCCAAGTTCCACCCACACCACATGCTCCAGCCTCAGCTACTCCAAGTGCTCCTAGGCAATATTCGGGTAATCTTCCTAAGTGTAACAAGTGCGGTCTCCATCATAATGGGGAGTGCAGAGATATGCATTGCACCAGTTGCAATCGGAAGGGTCACACAGCAAGGTATTGCCGAACCTACCCTTCCCAGAATCACCAACAAAGAAACAACAACAACAACAGCAACAACAACAGCAACACCAACAATGGCGGCAATAACACAGGGTCAAGCCCCACCTGCTATGGATGTGGAAAGACTGGGCATATTCGTCGAAATTGCCCCAACACCAACAACCTTGGGAACGGAGGAGCAGGAACGGTGCTAGCTATGGTACAGGGAGAAGCGGTTCAGGATCCCGCTGTTTCTACCGATACGTTTCTCCTAAACCACACTTATGCATGCATCCTATTTGATACCGGAGCAGAGCGAAGTTTTGTGAGCAATAAATTTAAACAGTTGTTAAAACAACAACCTCAGAAGCTCGATGAAACCTTCACGGTGGAAATGGCTAATGGGAAAATAGAATCCACCGGGGAAATCTATATCGGATGTACCCTAGACTTAAATCATCACGTCTTTCAAATAAACTTAATGTCTGTTTCCATTAGGAGTTTCGATGTGATTATTGGCATGGATTGGTTAAGCCCCCACCATGTCGAAGTTATGTGTCACGAGAAGGTCGTTCGCCTTCACCTTCCAAATCGCGAAACCCTAATTGTATACGGAGAAAAACCTAGCACGAACATTCGTTTTATCTCATGCATAAAGGCACAGAAGTATCTGCGAAAGAAAGAATTGACGTCCTAGGCTCATATAGTAGACAAATCCAAGGACGAGGCCAATATTCGAGATATCCCAGTAGCCCGCAAATTCCCGGATGTTTTCCCTGATGACCTTCTGTGGATACCCCCAGAAAGACAAATTGGATTTCAAATTGACCTTGTTCCAGGAACCACTCCCATCGCTAAATCGCCTTACCGATTAGCTCCTGCAGAAATGCAAGAATTGTCCAGTCAACTCAGCGAACTTTTGGATAAAGGATGCATCCAACCTAGTTTCTCACCATGGGGAGCTCCAGTTCTCTTTGTCAAGAAGAAGGACAAATATTTTAGGATGTGCATTGATTACAGAGAACTAAATAAGCTCATCGTCAAAAATCTCTACCGACTCCCGCGAATCGATGATCTATTCAACCAGCTCCAAGGAGCAAGCTATTTCTCTAAAATAGATCTGCAATCAGGTTACCATCAACTCAAGGTCCGGGAAGAGGATATTCCCAAAACCGCTTTCCGAACTCGATATGGACATTATGAATTTGTTGTAATGCCCTTCGTTCTAACGAATGCCCCTACCGCATTCACAGACCTAATGAATTGAATCTGTCGACCATTCCTCGAAAACTTTGTCATTTTTTTCATTGACGACATTCTAGTTTACTCTCGAAGCGAAGAAGAGCATGGCCAACATCTTCGACAAATCTTGGAAACCCTGCGAACCGAAAAGCTATACGCGAAGCTCTCTAAGTGTGAGTTCCGGCTTCGTAGTGTGAACTTTTTGGGTCATGTTGTTAGCCAAGATGGAATACACGTGGATCCTTCTAAGGTCAAAGCCATAGAAGGATGGGCAGTCCCAACAACACCCACAAAAATTTGTGAATTTCTGGGTCTCGCAGGCTATTACAGGAGATTCATCCAGAATTTCTCTAAGACAGCCAAACCACTTACCATACTTACACAAAAGGGCGTACCCTTTGAATGGACGAACAAGCAAGAAGTTGCATTCTGAACTCTGAAACAAGCACTTTGCAGTACGCCAGTGCTATCATTACAAGAAGGAACAGAAGATTTTGTAGTATACTGCGATGCGTCGAATCTGGGCTTAGGTTGCATACTTATGCAGCATGGGAAGGTGATAGCTTATGCATCACTTCAGCTAAAAACACACGAAGTGAATTATGCAACCTAAGATCTGGAGTTGGGAGTTGTGGTCTTCGTCTTAAAAATATGGAGGCACTACCTGTACAGTACAAAGTGCACCATTTTTACAGACCATAAGAGCCTCCAACATATCCTAAATCAAAAAGAGTTGAACATGAGGCAATGAATATGGGTTGAGTTACTAAACGATTATGAGTGTGAAATCAAGTACCACCCAGGCAAGGCTAACGTGGTAGTTGATGCCTTGAGTAGGAGAGAATACTCAAACCGTCGCGTGAAAACTCTCTCGATAACCATCCATCCCACTTAACCTCTCAGATAAGGGCAGCCCAGTTTGATGCCATGAAGGAAGAGAACAAAACAAGCGAAGCATTACGTAGAATGGAAAAGAATCTCGAAGTGAAAGAGGGCGAAACATACTATTTCATGAACCGCATTTGGGTCCCTAAACTTGGGGGATTCAGAGAGGTAGTCATGAATGAAGCCCATAAGACGCGATACTCCATCCATCCGGTTTCAGACAAAATGTACTTGGATATTAAGTAACACTATTGGTGGCCTAACATGAAGGAATAGATTCCCACCTATGTTAGCAAATGCCTTACTTGCGCTAAAGTAAAGGTGGAATATCAGAAGGCCTCGGGACTATTACAGCAACCAGTAATTCCTGAGTGGAAATGGGAGAGGATTACTATGGACTTTGTGACCAAGCTACCCAAGTCATCAGAGGGATTGGACACCATATGGGTAATAGTCGACAGGTTGACAAAATCCACTCATTTCCTGCCAATAAAAGAATCCTACAAGATGGAGAGGTTGACGAGAATATACATCAAGGAAATTGTGAGACTCCATGGAGTGCCAGTGTCTATCATCTCAGATAGAGATAGTAGATTCACTTCGCATTTTTGGCAATCACTTCAAAAAGCTCTAGGAAAACATCTCGACATGAGCACTAATTATCATCCACAAACGGATGGTCAAAGCGAACGGACCATTCATACACTTGATGACATACTTCGTGCATGTGTGATAGACTTTGGGAAGTCATGGGATACCCACTTACCCTTAGTCGAATTCTAATACAGCAACAGTTACCACACAAGCATCAAAGTTGCTTCTTTCGAGGCGCTGTATGGACGTAAATGTAGATCACCGTTGTGTTGGGCTAAGGTAGGTGACAACCAGCTAGCGAAAGAACTGACATCAGACAAGACGTTAAAGGGACTGGAGATCATATGTGAAACAACAGAAAAGATAGTTCAAATAAGAGTCCGACTACAAGCATCACACGACCAACAGAAGAGTTACGCTGATAAAAGGCGAAAGCCCTTGGAGTTTCAAGCCGGGGAGCAGGTGTTGTTAAAAGTCTCACCCTGGAAAGGGCTCATTTGTTTTGGAAAACGGGGAAAATTGAATCCACGATACATTGGACCTTTCGAGATTCTTGCCCGAATTGGTCCAGTGGCATACAGACTGCAGCTACCCGCTGAGCTCAGCAGTGTACACCTCGTGTTCCATGTTTCCAATCTAAATAAGTGCTTATCCGATGAAACCCTCTTCATTCCCCTTGATGAAATAGAAATCAACGAGAATCTCCTGTTCGTCGAGGAAACAGTCGAAATCATGAACAGGGAGGTGAAGCGTACAAAACAAAGTCGCATTTCGATTGTGAAGGTACGGTGGAACCCGAAGCATGGGCCAGAACTCACATGGGAACACAAAGACCAGATGAAGCAGAAGTACCTTCACCTATTCTCGCATTCTCGAATCTAGCTTTCAAAAGAATTTCGGGACGAAATTCCCTCTAACGAGGGATGATGTCACAACTAGATATTTTGATGCCTTATAAACATTAAACAATTATACCAACTATAAACCAACAATGTGAAAGCAGGTATGATACTTATGCAATAACAACAAAACCTCAATCAAACACTTCATACAAGCACTACAAATAGTCAACAAAGAATTGGAAACCCTAGAAATTCCGGTTTAAGTCCATTTTGGACTAGGATTTCCTTATTGGGCCCAATTGGCCAATAAGCTTCCAATTTGACTATCTTGGGCTTAGAACTATTAAATGAGCTCTAGTTGGACCCATTTCCATTTATTTTAATATTTTGGGCCATATTGGGCCTAGAATGAAATAAAATACTATAATGGGCCTTATTAGGTCACAACCAATTTAATTTAGTCCTAATAGGTCATAAAAATCATTCTATGATTTATGCTGGACCAAAAATCATCTAATTAAGTCATGATATTGGCTTAAGCATACATGGCCCAATTATTTTTCCTTCCCCTCTCCATTCTCGATCCAAACCACAAACAAATGGAAGGAGTTGACTTTAGGATAGCCACCTCACCATTATCTCTTGGATTTCCATGCATTCATCTCATATTTCCATGCAACTATCCCATCAAAGATCTCTCTCTTCCCTCCGTTTTTCTCTTGGCTGAACACAACACAAACACACACACAATTCACTTAAACTCTCTCAAGGAAACTCTCTCCCCTCTCCACCAAATTTTCAAGATTTAGGAAGCTTTCAAGGAGATTATTCCATAAATACTTCATCTAAGGTGAGATCTCACATGGATCCATGATCTAGTTACTTCATTTCATCAAAAATCTCTTCTAAATCTATTCAAACTTGTGATCTTGCAACTTAGAAGCCTCTAAATTCGAGATCTTCCAACAAAACTTCCTAGGATAGAAAATTTCTTCATTTCTCTCTTCAAAACCGAAACCACAACTCAAGGTGAGTTTCATACCCCCTCTCTTTTCAGTTTTTATGTGTTTTATGAGGGAGAATACAAGAAAATGTGTAGATCTATATGCATGTGTATGTTATGTGTGATTTTATGCATGTATGTGTGATTTTTTATGTGTTTTTATGATGAACATATAACCAAAAAGGGGTGATACTCGAGATCTATGACTTGAAAAAGGAAACAAACATGATCTAAGTTACTTTACACTAAACAAGTCAAGAATAATAACTTATAAGATTATGATGAACATAGTTTCAACATAAAACCCATCTTTGGGCTTAAATTGTCAGAAATACAAAACTTGGGTTAAAAATTGCCAAGTCACGGTTTCTTAAGGGCAAAAAGATTCAAAACAGTTTCCATAATTTTTTTTTTTCTGAATATTAAAATTTTCAAAGGACTTCAAATGTAAATTTTTAGCTTAATGGGCTAATTTTGGGCCTTTTAGCCCAATAAGCCCAAAATTGCGAAAAATTTCAACTACAGCGGCTGAAATGAAACTTTCTTCAAAACAGGGGATAAAAAGGCTAATAAAACTATTTCAAGGGTCAAAATGCTTTTTATTACCAAAAAGGATCAAAAATGTAAAAAATTTGGATTTTAGGCCAAAACTGTAAAAATTGTGAAAAGTTGGGTTTTAACCGAAAATTACTATTATAAAAGGACTAAAACAGTTAACAAAATAAAAATTTGATTTAAAACCATCATTTCAACAAACTTATGATACAAAGGTGTCAAGAAAATGTTTTAAGGGCTAAAAATGTCGTTTCTTTTATATAAAGGACTAAATTTGTTATTTTTATAAAAATAAAGGTGTGAAAAGGGTCAAACCTCTACTTTTAAACAAATTGTTTCATTGAGTCAAAATACAAAAACCACAACTGCCGAAAAATCAAAAGACGAATACAGGTTTGACTGCAAATATCGTTACAAACGAATCGATTTGTCTCGAATCGATACCATTACAACAACTGTAAAATCGAACCCTCCGATAGATATGCGAAACCTAAGATGAGTACTTATTCAAACTTTGGGCTTAGAAGTTTCAAATCATGCTTGTTGGCCCTTGCAAGTCCATTAACATGATCTTTGGGCCCAAAGGGATAACGCTTATGTGTTACTGGGCCACCTATGACCCAATTCCATATAAAAGGACTTTCAATAGCTTTTATGTGATATTTGGCCGTAGTGGCCCATTAGTTTTGCTAGTAAGGTCAAAGCAATCAAATGCGAGTTGGACCATCGTGTCTTTCGCATCCCCGACAGCCTAAAGTAAACTCACGGAAGTAGCAGGATTTGTACTCCTCTTTTCCTCGTTTGCTAGGCTTATGAGTAATCAGCATAAACAGATTCAAGGCGATAATCGAGAGTAATCAAGGTGGTGGGATTAAGTGAGTTATAACGGGCGACGCCTCTAAGAATCATTCGTAAACAGTAGTTATAAACTAGTCATTACTAATGCATGATTATAACAACTCACAAACCTTAATTAATCCAACACCACCCGAGTAATCAAGGAAGTGTAATCAAAATCATTCATTGTGGCGGTATAACAATGTGGGAAATCACTGTATTTTATGTATTTGGATAACATCGAGTTTTCCAAGGAAGTTCAACATTTTCACTTGTACGATTAATACTAAAGTTCTTCAGTTATACATGTTTTGAAATCATCATGCATATGGTACGGATCTTCACACTTTTTTTTTTAAAACAATGGTCTTTTCAGAAAATATCGGATTTTCTTGGTTTACAAACTACACAAATCATTTTAACACAACATACTTATGAACTCACCAACATTTCATATGTTGACTGTTTTTCAAAATAACTTGTATTCTCAGGTAACAGGTAAGCCAAGGAATAAGTACCAAGTATGTTATGGTGTTTTGTTTATGATATCTATCAAACAATTTATGTATGGATATGTAATGTTAAAACAATGTACTTGATGTGAACAATTCCAGTTGTAATATATTGATGCATTGTGATGTTTATGTTAAGATTCATGTATATTCATTGTGATGATATTCAATTTAAGTCACGTGAGCCCTCGGACGTTTCCACCGTCTGGTTCAGGGGTGCCACAGGTTGGTATCAGAGCTGTGTTTATAGTGAACTAGCATATCTAACCACACATTGATATGCAACTACTCATAAGACACAGGAAAGATAGCATAGTACCAAACCAAGCAAGATAATGCTGACATCTCGGTTATGCTGGGACTGTTCATAGTCGTACTAAGGAATGAATGTAGCCTGATCAACTACATTTCGTCTGAGGTACAACTATCGTAGGCCCCGAGGAAATCGCGATAGTAAGTGAACCTAACAACGTACCCCTCTATTACCAAAAAGAAGAACATCAACACAACTTATACAAAATTAAAACGTCTTAGGAATAATGATAGCATGTTTATGCACTCTCACAGACAGCATGGCTGGTTTCCATCACCCCGGAGATCCCTATTTCCCTAACCAGGGAAATAACGGATGGTTGGAAGAATTTGAAGAGGAACCCGAAGAGGAGCCTGAAGAGGAAACCAAGGAGGAGCCTGAAGAGGAACCCGAGGAAGAAGCCGAGAATAGACCTGCTGAGCCAGTGGTGGACCAGGAAGAAGAGGAAGCTGAAGGAGGTCATGAGGAGGAGCCTTGAGATGACAAAGATGGTGACTCGGACGCGGAGTCTGAAGTCATCAACCCCCCTTACCCGATTAGGTTCCCCGCTTATCTGGAGGGCCCCACTGGTCCAACAACCCTCTGGGGTATTGATCTTTGGAGGTGCAGCAGACAACAAGGACAACGACCCTCGTTTATCATGTCACGTGAGTTCTATGACTTGACGGATGGAGGACCGGTCGATCATGCTCTTCCGGTCATGGTGAGACGATTGTGGAACACTGGCGACCTAGCTCAGAGCACAGCCGATCAGATGCACCAGATGCGGACTAGGGTCGAGCGTGCTGAGCAGGAGACACGAGAGGTTATCCAAGAGTTTAACATGAGGCAGGTAAGGTGGGAGGCTCGACTCCGAGATGCGGAACGACAGGTGGCTCGCCTTTAGGGAGCATCCACTTCCTCATCACCACCCCCTGGCACATCCCACCATGACTAGGACTAGTTGTATCCATCTTTAGTATTAGGCTACTATGATCTATGTTATGTACCATTGACTCTATGATTAAGTAATTACACTACTCATAGAGTCCTTATGCTGTCGAACTTGCACCACTTATGTATGCTCTTTCGAGCAAATTTTCATGTATCAAAGTGCAGATAATATTAATGGAAAATTTTATGTGCTCTACTGTGATGTTGTAATCTTCTATGTGTTATATATCCATGATTGTATGCTAATTCGTGAAATTACTTAAGTTCGTGCCAAACCTAGTTTATAGGACCATAATCTCACAAAAAAAAAAACCATAGGCACTCAACATCTTTCCGTTTCATGACAGAAAGATGCCCCAACGACCAACCCGCGAAAACCCTCGGCCAACCCCACCGGAAGTCGACTCAGCTGCATTCCATGCAGCTGTATCTACTGTGGTCACTGCATCCATGAAACAAGTCAACCATGGGAACAATGGTGGAATCAATGGACAAGGTGCTGGAAGTTCGAACAACGAGATAAATCAAGGACCTACCAGGATGTGCTCCTCTAAGGATTTCACTAATGCAAAGCCACGAACCATTAATGGCACTGGTAGAAATGCTAACCCTGAAAAGATGGACTGAGAAGGTGGAATCGGTGTTCTAGAGATGCAAATTCCCGGAGGAAATGAAGGTGAAGTTTGCTACATGCACTTTCGTTGATTAAGCTCTCACTTGGTGGAACGGACACGTAGAATCCATGACTCTTCCTTTAGCCAATTCCATGCCATGGGTAGAGATGAAAGAAATGCTGACGGCCGAGTACTGCCCTCGTGGCGAAATTCAGAAAATGGAGCAAGAGCTGGGGAATGTCACCGTCCGAAACTCTGATATACATGCATACATATCAAGGTTTAGCGAACTGTCTCTGTTGGGCCCTGGCATCATCAATTCGGAGGGGAAGAAAATCGAATGGGGAGTGCAAGAAGCAAGAGGAAGAGACGTCAAGGCTCGAAATCGTCCAAGAAGCAACAAATAGTGACAGTCAATGCTGCAACCACCCAAGTTCCACCCACACCACATGCTTCAGCCTCAGCTACTCCAAGTGATCCTAGGCAATATTCCGGTAATCTTCCTAAGTGCAACAAGTGTGGTCTCCATCATAATGGGGAGTGCAGAGAGATGCATTGCACCAGTTGCAATCGGAAGGGTCACACAACAAGCTATTGTCGAACCTACCCTTCCCAGAATCAACAACAAATAAACAACAACAACAACAACAACAACAACAACAACAACAACAATAGCAACACCAACAATGGCGGCAATAACACAGGGTCAAGCCCCACCTGCTTTGGATGTGGAAAGACTGGGCATATCCGTCGAAATTGCCCCAACACCAACAACCTTGGGAACGGAGGAGCAGGAACGGTGCTAGCTATGGGACAGGGAGAAGCGGTTCAGGATCCTGCTGTTTTTACCGATACGTTTCTCCTAAACCACACTTATGCATGCATCCTATTTGATACCGGAGCAGAGCGAAGTTTTGTGAGCAATAAATTTAAACAGTTGTTAAAACAACAACCTCAGAAGCTCGATGAAACCTTCACGGTGGAAATGGCTAATGGGAAAATAGAATCCACCGGGGAAAGGAAAGGACAACAAGAGGAAGGGACGTCAAGGCTCGAAATCGTCCAAGAAGCAACAAATAGTGACAGTCAATGCTGCAACCACCCAAGTTCCACCCACACCACATGCTTCAACCTCAGCTACTCCAAGTGATCCTAGGCAACCCACGATCCGGAGTTGGGAGTTGTGGTCTTCGCCTTAAAAATATGGAGGCACTACCTGTACGGTACAAAGTGCACCATTTTTACAGACCATAAGAGCCTCCAACATATCCTAAATCAAAAAGAGTTGAACATGAGGCAATGAATATGGGTTGAGTTACTAAACGATTATGAGTGTGAAATCAAGTACCACCCAGGCAAGGCTAACATGGTAGCTGATGCCTTGAGTAGGAGAGAATACTCAAATCGTCGCATGAAAACTCTCTCGATAACCATCCATCCCACTTAACCTCTCAGATCAGGGCAGCCCAGTCTGATTCCATGAAGGAAGAGAACAAAACAAGCGAAGCATTACGTGGAATGGAAAAGAATCTCGAAGTGAAAGAGGGCGGAACATACTATTTCATGAACCGCATTTGGGTCCCTAAACATGGGGGATTCAGAGAGGTAGTCATGAATGAAGCCCATAAGACGCGATACTCCATCCATCCGGGTTCAGACAAAATGTACTTGGATATTAAGCAACACTATTGGTGGCCTAACATGAAGGCAAAGATTCCCACCTATGCTAGCAAATGCCTTACTTGCGCTAAAGTAAAGGTGGAATATCAGAAGCCCTCGGGACTATTACAGCAACTAGTAATTCCCGAGTGGAAATGGGAGAGGGTTAATATGGACTTTGTGACCAAGCTACCCAAGTCATCAGATGGATTGGACACCATATGGGTAATAGTCGACAGATTGACAAAATCCACTCATTTCCTGCCAATAAAAGAATCCTACAAGATGGAGAGGTTGACGAGAATATACATCAAGGAAATTGTGAGACTCCACGGAGTGCCAGTGTCTATCATCTCAGATAGAGATAGTAGATTCACTTCGCATTTTTGGCAATCACTTCAAAAAGCTCTAGGAACACATCTCGACATGAGCACTACTTATCATCCACAAACGGATGGTCAATGCGAACGAACCATTCATACACTTGAAGACATGCTTCATGCATGTGTGATAGACTTTGGGAAGTCATGGGATACCCACTTACCCTTAGTCAAATTCTCATACAACAACAGTTACCACACAAGCATCAAAGCTGCATCTTTCGAGGCGCTGTATGGACGTAAATGTAGATCACCGTTGTGTTGGGCTGAGGTAGGTGACAACCAGCTAGCGAAAGAACTGACATCAGACAAGACGTTAACGGGACTGGAGATCATATGTTAAACAACAAAAAAGATAGTTCAAATAAGAGTCCGACTACAAGCATCACACGACCAACAGAAGAGCCACGCTGATAAAAGGCGAAAGCCCTTGGAGTTTCAAGCCGGGGAGAAAGTGTTGTTAAAAGTCT
Organism: Lactuca sativa; assembly: GCF_002870075.4. Taxonomy (NCBI): domain Eukaryota; kingdom Viridiplantae; phylum Streptophyta; class Magnoliopsida; order Asterales; family Asteraceae; genus Lactuca; species Lactuca sativa. The sequence continues at coordinate 98,848,911 of NC_056628.2, forward strand.
CTCCCTGGAAAGGGGTTATTCGTTTTGGAAAACGGGGAAAATTGAATCCAAGATACATTGGACCTTTCGAGATTCTTGCCCGAATTGGTCTAGTGGCATACAGACTGCAGCTACGTGCTGAGCTCAGTAGTGTACACCTCGTGTTCCATGTTTCCAATCTAAATAAGTGCTTATCCGATGAAACCCTCGTCATACCCCTTGATGAAATAGAAATCAACAAGAATCTCTTGTTCGTCGAGGAAACAGTCAAAATCATGGACAGGGAGGTGAAGCGTACAAAGAAAAGTCGCATTTCGATTGTGAAGGTACGGTGGAACCCGAAGCATGGGCCGGAACTCACATGGGAACACAAAGACCAGATGAAGCAGAAGTACCTTCACCTATTCTCGCATTCTCGAATCTAGCTTTCAAAAGAATTTCGGGACGAAATTCCCTCTAACGAGGGATGATGTCACAACTAGATATTTTGATGCCTTATAAACATTAAACAATTATACCAACTATAAACCAACAATGTGAAAGCAGGTATGATACTTACGCAATAACAACAAAACCTCAATCAAACACTTCATACAAGCACTACAAATAGTCAACAAAGAATTGGAAACCCTAGAAATTCCGGTTTAAGTCCATTTTGGACTAGGATTTCCTTATTGGGCCCAATTGGCCAATAAGCTTCCAATTTGACTATCTTGGGCTTAGAACTATTAAATGAGCTCTAATTGGACCCATTTCCATTTATTTTAATATTTTGGGCCATATTGGGCCTAGAATGAAATAAAATACTATAATGGGCCTTATTAGGTCACAACCAATTTAATTTAGTCCTAATAGGTCATAAAAATCATTCTATGATTTATGCTGGACCAAAAATCATCTAATTAAGTCATGATATTGGCTTAAGCATACATGGCCCAATTATTTTTCCTTCCCCTCTCCATTCTCGGTCCAAACCACAAACAAATGGAAGGAGTTGACTTTAGGATAGCCACCTCACCATTATCTCTTGGATTTCCATGCATTCATCTCATATTTCCATGCAACTATCCCATCAAAGATCTCTCTCTTCCCCTCCGTTTTTCTCTTGGCCGAACACAACACAAACACACACACAATTCACTTAAACTCTCTCAAGGAAACTCTCTCCCCTCTCCACCAAATTTTCAAGATTTAGGAAGCTTTCAAGGAGATTATTCCATAAATACTTCATCTAAGGTGAGATCTCACATGGATCCATGATCTAGTTACTTCATTTCATCAAAAATCTCTTCTAAATCTATTCAAACTTGTGATCTTGCAACTTAGAAGCCTCTAAATTCGAGATCTTCCAACAAGACTTCCTAGGATAGAAAATTTCTTCATTTCTCTCTTCAAAACCGAAACCACAACTCAAGGTGAGTTTCATACCCCTCTCTTTTCAGTTTTTATGTGTTTTATGAGGGAGAATACAAGAAAATGTGTAGATCTATATGCATGTGTATGTTATGTGTGATTTTATGCATGTATGTGTGATTTTTTATGTGTTTTTATGATGAACATATAACCAAAAAGGGGTGATACTCGAGATCTATGACTTGAAAAAGGAAACAAACATGATCTAAGTTACTTTACACTAAACAAGTCAAGAATAATAACTTATAAGATTATGATGAACATAGTTTCAACATAAAACCCATCTTTGGGCTTAAATTGTCAGAAATACAAAACTTGGGTTAAAAATTGCCAAGTCACGGTTTCTTAAGGGCAAAAAGATTCAAAACAGTTTCCATAATTTTTTTTTCTGAATATTAAAATTTTCAAAGGACTTCAAATGTAAATTTTTAGCTTAATGGGCTAATTTTGGGCCTTTTAGCCCAATAAGCCCAAAATTGCGAAAAATTTCAACTGCAGCGGCTGAAATGAAACTTTCTTCAAAACAGGGGATAAAAAGGGTAATAAAACTATTTCAAGGGTCAAAATGCTTTTTATTTCCAAAAAGGATCAAAAATTTAAAATTTTTGGATTTCGTGCCAAAACTGAAAAAATTGTGAAAAGTCGGGTTTTAACCGAAAATTACTATTCTAAAAGGACTAAAACAGTTAACAAAATAAAAATTTGACTTAAAACCATCATTTCAATAAACTTATGATACAAAGGTGTCAAGAAAATGTTTTAAGGGCTAAAAATGTCTTTTCTTTTATATAAAGGACTAAATTTGTTATTTTTATAAAAAGAAAGGTGTGAAAAGGGTCAAACTTCTACTTTTAAACAAATTGTTTCATTGAGTCAAAATACAAAAGCCACAACTGCCGAAAAATCAAAAGACGAATACACGTTTGACTGCAAATATCGTTACAAACGAATCGATTGGTCTCGAATCGATACCATTACAACAACTGTAAAATCGAACCTTCCGATAGATATACGAAACCTAAGATGAGTACTTATTCAAACTTTGGGCTTAGAAGTTTCAAATCATGCTTGTTAGACCTTGCAAGTCCATTAACATGATCTTTGGGCCCAAAGGGATAACGCTTATATGTTACTGGGCCTCCTATGACCCAATTCCATATAAAAGGACTTTCAATAGCTTTTATGTGATATTGGGCCCTAGTGGCCCATTAGTTTTGCTAGTAAGGTCAAAGCAATCAAATGCGAGTTGGACCATCGTGTCTTTCGCATCGCCGACGGCCTAAAGTAAACTCACGGAAGTAGCAAGATTTGTACTCCTCTTTTCCTCGTTTGCTAGGCTTATGAGTAATCAGCGTAAACAGATTCAAGGCTATAATCGAGAGTAATCAAGGTGGTTGGATTAAGTGAGTTATAACAGGCGACGCCTCTAAGAATCATTCGTAAACAATACTTATAAACTAGTCATTACTAATGCATGATTATAACAAATCACAAACCTTACTTAATCCAACACCACCCGACTAATCAAGGAAGAGTAGTCAAAATCATTGATTGTGGCGGTATAACAATGTGGGAAATCACTGTATTTTATGTATTTGGATAACATCGAGTTTTCCGAGGAAGTTCAACATTTTCACTTGTACTATTAATACTAAAGTTCTTCAGTTATACATGTTTTGAAATCATCATGCATATGGTACGGATCTTCACACTTTTTTTAAAACAATGGTCTTTTTAGAAAATATCGGATTTTCTGGGTTTACAAACTACACAATTCATTTTAACACAACATACTTATGAACTCACCAACATTTCATATGTTGACTGTTTTTCAAAATAACTTGTATTCTCAGGTAATAGGTAAGCCAAGGAATAAGTAAGAAGTATGTTAGGGTGTTTTGTTTATGATATCTATCAAACAATTTATGTATGGATATGTAATGTTAAAACAATGTACTTGATGTGAACAATTCCAGTTGTAATATATTGATGCATTGTGATGTTTACGTTAAGATTCATGTATATTCATTGTGATGATATTCAATTTAAGTCACGCGAGCCCTCGGGCGTTTCCGCCGTCTGGTTAACGGGTGTGACAGGTTGGTATAAGAGCTCTGTTTATAGTGAACTAGCATATCTAACCACACATTGATATGCAACTACTCATAAGACACAGGAAAGATAGCATAGTACCAAACCAAGCAAGATAATGCTGACATCTCGGTTATGCCGGGAGTTTTCATAGTCGTATTAAGGAATGAATGTAGCCTGATCAACTACATTTCCTCTTAGGTACAACTATCACAGGCCCCAAGGAAATCGCGATAGTAAGTGAACCTAACAACGTGCCCCTCTATTACCAAAAAGAAGAACATCAACACAACTTATACAAAATTAAAACGTCTTAGGAATAATGATAGCATGTTTATGCACTCTCACAGACAGCATGGCTGGTTTCCATCACCCTGGAGATCCCTATTTCCCAAACCAGGGAAATAACGGATGGTTGGAAGAATTTGAAGAGGAAACAGAAGAGGAGCCTGAAGAGGAACCCGAGGAAGAAGCCGAGAATGGACCTGCTGAGCCAGTGGTGGACCAGGAATACGAGGAAGCCGAAGGAGGTCATGAGGAGGAGCCTAGAGATGACAGAGATGGTGACTCGGACGCGGAGTCTGAAGTCATCAACCCCCTTTACCCGATTAGGTTCCCCGCTTATCGGGTGGGCCCCACTGGTCCAACAACCCTCTAGGGTATTGATCTTTGGAGGTGGAGCAGACAGCAAGGATAACGACCCCCGTTCAGCATGTCACGCAAGTTCTATGACTTGAGGGATGGAGGACCGGCCGATCGTGCTCTTCTGGTCATGGTGAGACGATTGTGGAACACTGGCGACCTAGCTCAGAGCACAACCGATCAGATGCACCAGATGCAGACTAGGGTCGAGCGTGCTGAGCAGGACACACGAGAGGTTATCCAAGAGTTTAACATGAGGCAGGTAAGGTGGGAGGCTCGACTCCGAGATGTGAAACGACAGGTCGCTCGCCTTTAGGGAGCATCCACTTCCTCATCACCACCCCCTGGCACATCCCACCATGACTTGGACTAGTTGTATCCATCTTTAGTATTAGGCTACTATGATCTATGTTATGTACCATCGACTCTATGATTAAGTGATTACACTACTCATAGAGTTGTTATGCTGTCGAACTTGCACCACTTATGTATGCTCTTTCGAGCAAATTTGCATGTATCAAAGTGTAGATAATATTAATGGAAAATTTTATGTGCTCTACTGTGATGTTGTAATCTGCTATGTGTTATATATCCATGATTGTATGCTAATTCGTGAAATTACTTAAGTTCATGCCACACACCTAGTTTATAGGACCATAATCTCACAAAAAAAAACCATAGGCACTCAACATCTTTCCGTTTCATGACAGAAAGATGCCCCAACGACCAACCCGCGAAAACCCTCTGCCAACCCCACCCGAAGTCGACTCAGCTGCATTCCATGCAGCGATATCTACTGTGGTCACTGCAGCCATGACACAAGCTAACCAAGGGAACAGTGGTGAAATCAATGGACAAGGGGCTGGAAGTTCGAACAACGGGATAAATCAAAGACCTACCAGGACGTGCTCCTCCAAGGATTTCACTAATGCAAAGCCACAAACCATTAATGGCACTGGAAAAAATGCTAACCCTGAAAAGATGGATTTAGAAGGTGGAATCGGTGTTCGAGATATGCAAATGCCCAGAGGAAATGAAGGTTAAGTTTGCTACATGCACTTTCGTTGATTAAGCTCTCACTTGGTGGAATGGACACGTAGAAGCCATGACTCTTCCTTTAGCCAATTCCATGTCATGGGTAGAGATGAAAGAAATGTTGATGGTCGAGTACTGCCCTCGTTGCGAAATTCAGAAAATGGAGCAAGAGCTGTGGAATCTCACCGTCCGAAACTCTGATATACATGCATACATATCAAGGTTTAACGAACTGTCTATGTTGGGCCCTGGCATGATCAATTCGGAGGGGAAGAAAATCGAACGATTCATTTGGGGACTAACCTCCCCAATCCAAGGAAATGTGATAGCTGCAAATCCCGAAACCATCGACAGTGCCAAGTGATTGGCCAAGAAATTGTATGACCATAACAATAAGAAGGGTGAGAAGTCGGTGGAGGTTGAAGGTAAGAAGGAAACTGACAACAATAAAGGAAAGGACAACAAGAGGAAGGGACGTCAAGGCTCGAAATCGTCCAAGAAGCAACAAATAGTGACAGTTAATGCTGCAACCACCCAAGTTCCACCCACACCACATGCTCCAGCCTCAGCTACTCCAAGTGCTCTTAGGCAATATTCCGGTAATCTTCCTAAGTGCAACAAGTGCGGTCTCCATCATAATGGGGAGTGTAGAGAGATGCATTGCACCAGTTGCAATCGGAAGGGTCACACAGCAAGGTATTGCCGAACCTACCGTTCCCAGAATTAACAACAAAGAAACAACAACAACAACAACAATAACAACAGCAACACCAACAGTGACGGCAATAACACTGGGTCAAGCCCCACCTGCTATGGATGTGGAAAGGCTGGGCATATCCGTCGAAATTGCCCCAACACCAACAACCTTGGGAACGGAGGAGCAGGAACGGTGCTAGCTATGGGACAGGGAGAACCGGTTCAGGATCCCACTGTTTCTACCGATTCGTTTCTCCTAAACCACACTTATGCATGCATCCTATTTGATACCGGAGCAGAGCGAAGTTTTATGAGCAATAAATTTAAAGAGTTGTTAAAACAACAACCTCAGAAGCTCGATGAAACCTTCACGGTGGAAATGGCTAATGGGAAAATAGAATCCACTAGGGAAATCTATATCGGATGTACCCTAGACTTAAATCATCACGTCTTGCAAATAAACTTAAGGCCTGTTTCCATTAGGGGTTTCGATGTGATTATTGGCATGGATTGGTTAAGCCCCCACCATGTCGAAGTTATGTGTCACGAGAAGGTCGTTCGCCTTCACCTTCCAAATCGTGAAACCCTAATTGTATACGGAGAAAAACCTAGCACGAACATTCGTTTTATCTCGTGCATAAAGGCACAGAAGTATCTGTGAAAGAAAGAATTGACGTTCCTGGCTCATATAGTAGACAAATCCAAGGACGAGGCCAATATTCGAGATATCCCAGTAGCCCGCAAATTCCCGGATGTTTTCCCTGATGACCTTCCGGGGATACCCCCAGAAAGACAAATTGGATTTCAAATTGACCTTATGCCAGGAGCCACTCCCATCGCTAAATCGCCTTACCGATTAGCTCCTGCAGAAATGCAAGAATTGTCCAGTCAACTCAGCGAACTTTTGGCTAAAGGATTCATCCGACCTAGTTTCTGACCATGGGGAGCTCCAGTTCTCTTTTTCAAGAAGAAGGACAACTCTTTGAGGATGTGCATTGATTACAGAAAACTAAATAAGCTCACCGTCAAAAATCTCTACCCACTCCCACGAATCGATGATCTATTCAACCAGCTCCAAGGAGCAAGCTATTTCTCTAAAATAGATCTGCAATCTGGTTACCATCAACTCAAGGTCCGGGAAGAGGATATTACCAAAACCGCTTTCCGAACTCGATATGGACATTATGAATTTGTTGTAATGCCCTTCGTTCTAACGAATTCCCCTGCCGCATTCATCGACCTAATGAATCGAATTTGTCGACCATTCCTCGAAAACTTTGTCATTTTTTTCATTGACGACATTCTAGTTTACTCTCGAAGCAAAGAAGAGAATGGCCAACATCTTCGACAAATCTTGGAAACCCTGCGAATCGAAAAGCTATACGCGAAGCTCTCTAAGTGTGAGTTCTGGCTTCGTAGTGTGAACTTTTTGGTTCATGTTGTTAGCCAAGAAGGAATACACGTGGATCCTTCTAAGGTCAAAGCCATAGAAGGATGGGCAGTCCCAACAACACCCACAAAAATTCACGAATTTCTGGGTCTAGTAGGCTATTATAGGAGATTCATCCAGAATTTCTCTAAGACAGCCAAACCACTTACCATGCTTACACAAAAGGGCGTACCCTTTGAATGGATGAACAAGCAAGAAGCTGCATTCTGAACACTGAAACAAGCACTCTGCAGTGCGCCAGTGCTATCATTACAAGAAGGAACAGAAGATTTTGTAGTATACTGCGACGCGTCGAATCAGGGCTTAGGTTGCGTACTTATGCAGCGTGGGAAGGTGATAGCTTATTCATCACTTCAGCTAAAAACACACGAAGTGAATTACGCAACCTAAGATCTGGAGTTGGGAGTTGTGGTCTTCACCTTAAAAATATGGAGGCACTACCTGTACGGTACAAAGTGCACCATTTTTACAGACCATAAAAGCCTCCAGCATATCCTAAATCAAAAAGAGTTGAACATGAGGCAATGAATATGGGTTGAGTTACTAAACGATTATGAGTGTGAAATCAAGTACCACCCAGGCAAGGCTAACGTAGTAGTTGATGCCTTGAGTAGGAGAGAATACTCAAATCGTCGCGTGAAAACTCTCTCGATAACCATCCATCCCACTTAACCTCTCAGATCAAGGCAGCCCAGTCTGATGCCATGAAGGAAGAGAACAAAACAAGCGAAGCATTACGTAGAATGGAAAAGAATCTCGAAGTGAAAGAGGGCGAAACATACTATTTCATGAACCGCATTTGGGTCCCTAAACTTGGGGGATTCAGAGAGGTAGTCATGAATGAAGCCCATAAGACGCGATACTCCATCCTTATGGTTTCAGACAAAATGTACTTGGATATTAAGTAACACTATTGGTGGCCTAACATGAAGGAAGAGATTCCCACCTATGTTAGCAAATGCCTTACTTGCGCTAAAGTAAAGGTGGAATATCAGAAGGCCTCGGGACTATTACAGCAACCTGTAATTCCTGAGTGGAAATGGGAGAGGATTACTATGGACTTTGTGACCAAGCTACCCAAGTCATCAGAGGGATTGGACACCATATGGGTGATAGTCGACAGATTGACAAAATCCACTCATTTCCTGCCAATATAAGAATCCTACAAGATGGAGAGGTTGACGAGGATATACATCAAGGAAATTGTGAGACTCCATGGAGTGCCAGTGTCTATCATCTCAGATAGAGATAGTAGATTCACTTCGTGTTTTTGGCAATCACTTCAAAAAGCTCTAGGAACACATCTGGACATGAGCACTAATTATCATCCACAAACGGATGGTCAAAGAGAACGAACCATTCATACACTTGAAGACATGCTTCGTGCATGTGTGATAGACTTTGAGAAGTCATGGGATACCCACTTACCCTTAGTCGAATTCTTATACAACAATAGTTACCACACAAGCATCAAAGTTGCTTCTTTCGAGGCGTTGTATGGACGTAAATGTCGATCACCGTTGTGTTGGGCTGAGGTAGGTGACAACCAGCTAGCGAAAGAACTGACATCAGACAAGACGTTAACGGGACTGGAGATCATATGTGAAACAACGGAAAAGATAGTTCAAATAAGAGTCCGACTACAAGCATCACACGACCAACAGAAGAGCTACGCTGATAAAAGGCGAAAGACCTTGGAGTTTCAAGCCGGGGAGCAGGTGTTGTTAAAAGTCTCACCCTGGAAAGGGCTCATTTGTTTTGGAAAACGGGGAAAATTGAATCCACGATACATTGGACCTTTCGAGATTCTTGCCCGAATTGGTCCAGTGGCATACAGACTGCAGCTACCCGCTGAGCTCAGCAGTGTACACCTCGTGTTCCATGTTTCCAATCTAAATAAGTGCTTATCCGATGAAACCCTCTTCATTCCCCTTGATGAAATAGAAATCAACGAGAATCTCCTGTTCATCGAGGAAACAGTCGAAATCATGAACAGGGAGGTGAAGCGTACAAAGCAAAGTCGCATTTCGATTGTGAAGGTACGGTGGAACCTGAAGCATGGGCCAGAATTCACATGGGAACACGAAGACCAGATGAAGCAGAAGTACCCTCACCTATTCTCGCATTCTCAAATCTAGCTTTCAAAAGAATTTCGGGACGAAATTCCCTCTAACGGGGGATGATGTCACAACTAGAAATTTTGATGCCTTATAAACATTAAACAATTATACAAACTGTAAACCAACAATGTGAAAGCAGGTATGATACTTATGCAATAACAACAAAACCTCAATCAAACACTTCATACAAGCACTACAAATAGTCAACAAAGAATTGGAAACCCTAGAAATTCCGTTTTAAGTCCATTTTGGACTAGGATTTCCTTATTGGGCCCAATGGGCCAATAAGCTTCCAATTTGACTATCTTGGGCTTAGAACTATTAAATGAGCTCTAATTGGACCCACTTCCATTTATTTTAATATTTTGGGCCGTCTTGGGCCTAGAATGAAATAAAATACTTTAATGGGCCTTATTAGGTCACAACCAATTTAATTTAGCCCTAATAGGTCATAAAAATCATTCTATGATTTATGTTGGACCAAAAATCATCTAATTAAGTCATGATATGGGCTTAAGCATACATGGACCAATTATTTTTCCTTCCCCTCTCCATTCTCGATCCAAACCACAAACGAATGGAAGGAGTTGACTTTAGGATAGCCACCTCACCATTATCTCTTGGATTTCCATGCATTCATCTCATATTTCCATGCAACTATCCCATCAAAGATCTCTCTCTTCCCCTCCCCTTTTCTCTTGGCCAAACACAACACAAACACACGCACAATTCACTTAAACTCTCTCAAGGAAACTCTCTCCCCTCTCCACCAAATTTTCGAGATTTAGGAAGCTTTCAAGGAGATTATTCCATAAATACATCATCTATGGTGAGATCTTACTTGGATCCATGATCTAGCTACTTCATTTAATCAAAAATCTCTTCTAAATCTATTCAAACTTGTGATCTTGCAACTTAGAAGCCTCTAAATTCGAGATCTTCCAACAAGACTTGCTAGGATCGAAACTTTCTTCATTTCTCTCTTCAAAACCGAAACCACAACTCAAGGTGAGTTTCATACCCCTCTCTTTTCAGTTTTTATGTGTTTTATGAGGGAGAATAAAAGAAAATGTGTAGATCTATGTGCATGTGTATGTCATGTGTGAATTTATGCATGTATGTGTAATTTTTTTATGTGTTTTTATGATGAACATATAACCAAAAAGGGGTGATACTCGAGATCTATGACATGAGAAAGGAAACAAACATGATCTAAGTTATTTTACACTAAACAAGTCAAGAATAATAACTTATAAGGTTATGATGAACATAGTTTCAACATAAAACCCATCTTTGGGCTTAAATTGTCAGAAATACAAAACTTGGGTTAAAAATTGCCAAGTCATGGTTTCTTAAGGGCAAAAAGAGTCAAAACACTTTCCATAATTGTTTTTCTGAATATTAAAATTTTCAAAGGACTTGAAATGTAAATTTTTAGCTTAATGGGTTAATTTTGGGCCTTTTAGCCCAATAAGCCCAAAATTGCGAAAAATTTCAACTGCAGGGGCTGAAATGAAACTTTCTTCAAAACAGGGGATAAAAAGGGTAATAAAACTATTTCAAGGGTCAAAATGCTTTTTATTTCCAAAATGGATCAAAAATGTAAAAATTTTGGATTTCGGGCCAAAACTGTAAAAATTGTGAAAAGTTGGGTTTTAACCAAAAACTACTGTTCTAAAAGGACTAAAACAGTTAACAAAATAAAAATTTGAGTTAAAACCATCATTTCAACAAACTTATGATACAAAGGTGTCAAGAAAATGTTTTAAGGGCTAAAAATGTCTTCTTTTATATAAAGGACTAAATTTGTTATTTTTATAAAAAGAAAGGTGTGAAAAGGGTCAAACTTCTACTTTTAAACAAATTGTTTCATTGAGTCAAAATACAAAAACCACAACTACCGAAAAATCAAAAGACGAATACACGTTTGACTGCAAATATCGTTACAAACGAATCGATTGGTCTCGAATCGATACCATTACAACAACTGTAAAATCGAACCCTCCGATAGATATCCGAAACCTAAGATGAGTACTTATTCAAACTTTGGGCTTAGAAGTTTCAAATCATGCTTGTTGGACCTTGCAAGTCCATTAACATGATCTTTGGGCCCAAAGGGATAACACTTATATGTTACTGGGCCTCCTATGACCCAATTCCATATAAAAGGACTTTCAATAGCTTTTATGTGATATTGGACCCTAGTGGCCCATTAGTTTTGCTAGTAAGGTCAAAGCAATCAAATGCGAGTTGGACCATCGTGTCTTTCGCATCGCCGACAGCCTAAAGTAAACTCACGGAAGTAGCAGGATTTGTACTCCTCTTTTCCTCGTTTGCTAGGCTTATGAGTAATCAGCATAAACAGATTCAAGGCGATAATCGAGAGTAATCAAGGTGGTTGGATTAAGTGAGTTATAACGGGCGACACCTCTAAGAATCATTCGGAAACAGTAGTTATAAACTAGTCATTACTAATGCATGATTATAACAAATCACAAACCTTAATTAATCCAACACCACCCGAGTAATCAAGGAAGAGTAATCAAAATCATTCATTGTGGCGGTATAACAATGTGGGAAATCACTGTATTTTATGTATTTGGAAAACAACGGGGACTTGGACGTAGGGTCCTTCTTCTATGGATCTCCAGACATCTCTACCGAGTCGTCTAAGATATCTTTCCATCCTTTAAGACGAGCGATGATACTCATTCGCAACCAGTATTGGGGCTCGATTAGAACCACCAACACTGTTGGAGACATTCAATGATAACAATTTTGCCATTTTGAAGTCTTTGTTGTTTTCTTTTTTTGTTTAGAAATGAGCTTCAGTGGTATAGAAGGCTTTTTGAAAAATCAGAGTTTCGATTTTCAAAAGGCAACCACTATGGCTCCGATACCAATTGTTAAGAGAAACTTTGAGACACACTTGAACAAAAAGTTAGAGCAAGTAAATACCGGAATAGTTAACCTCTAAGGATCTATTAGCTCAACAATAATATTAAGAATTAGAAGTTAGTGAGTTAGATGCGGAAATGTAAAGAAGCGTGAATGACAACAATTGTTATATCAAGTATACACAAAAGCAGATTCATAACATGGAATGCATTCAAACCAAGTTATTAAGTGAGATCTAGCTTAGTGATTAAGTCACAAGTGACTTGCTCTACGAGGAGAGATGATAATAGAAGAAGCTTTGATAAGTAAGATAGAATGAGAACAAGAAGATGTGTATTAGAAATTAATAAGAGATTCACACATCGGTACTTAATACATTAGAAAAGATCTCTATTTATAGAGAAGTTTACAACTCTAAGAGTAGCCATGCAAGACATACTGGACAATAGAGTGTATTACAAAAAAAATAAAATAAACTAAGTAAAGATATAGACTGCGGTGCTTGAAGACTTCGGATATCATTGATTGAAGAGGTTGCTTGACTGCGGTGGTTTGGGCGCTGCGGTAGCAAAAGTTCAAGAGGGTCACTTTTTTTATTCAACATGGGGTAACATCCGAAGTTTTACCTTGGACTCCTGTATGCAAAGAATCCTCACCCATTGTGCCATTTGCATCCATATGAGATACGTTTACAAAAATGTCAGAAGTTCGTGCCTACTCAAAAAATGACTTGGCAACCAAATCATCGGGTGGTATAACATTAGTTGGTGCAGGATGAGAAGAGTCTTTCTGAAGATTAGTTTCTAGTGTTTCTGGAATTGTTTCATTTTCATCAACCGTAGACTCAGAGGAGATGAGCACCTTACTTTTCTTCTTCTTCTTTGAGATATGTTTGGCCATATTAGTTGCCCTTCGCTTCTTAGAAGATGGTGAAGCAGGTGCAGGAATCTCATGAAATAGAAGTCCTTGATGCGAAACCTGTGGTTTTCGGACAACATCTGTTAGAGGTGATCGACTCTTATGTTTGGATTTCATCTTAATTCTGCGAAAGACACTAGTCTTCAAAGGAATTATTTCCTTTTGAGTTGATGGGGTATCAGCAACGAAAACTTCTGGTTTTGTTGGCTTTGCTTTTGTAATCGGTAACTTCTTCGGACTCTTTGTAGGTTTAGTTTCTTTCACTTGTTTCTCAGAAGATTCAGTAGCAGCCTTCTTCAAACGCTTAGTCTTCATCTCTTCTTCTCTTTCCAAAAGAATTTCAGTTTCAACAGAAGTATCGATGGTTTGCAAGTAAGTGACTAGAACTGTGTTGGTATGAACAACTCTCTTAAGCATGGCATCATGAATGCGAGCAACAACTCGAAACTCTTCAGTATCATCAGTTGCATCCTTCGGACAACTATAGACATGGAACATAGCTTTTTCTTCATCTGCAGGAACCAAAATCCCCTCCTTATAAAAATATTGTAGAATCAAGCTACAATATCGACCACACGAAATGCCATGAAGAGCATTCGTGTTCTCAATACTCTTCAAGAATTCTTTCCATAACTGAGTAGAGTAATCAACTTGAAGATCATAATATAAGCCTGCTACCATAGCATAAACTTCCATTCTCCCCTTGTCTAACCCAACAATTCTTCTAGTTAAACATCTTAGAAAAATACCAAACAAAAAATTCCAAACACTTGGAAGTCCTGACTTCTTGAAATCACTTATCTTGGATAATTGGGGTTGATGACCCATTTCATTGAACATGTGAACAATTTGTGGGAAGGTAAAAGTGACGTATGGCAGAGAATTAGGGATATCGAGAATTTGGCAGAAAAGCTTCTTTGAGAGTCTAACCTTCTTATCAGTCACTAGATTAAACAGAACTGCATCCAAAGATATTGAGTAAGTAGCTGTTGATCCAACTTGAGACAACCATGAAAGAGGAACATATAATGAGTTGAACATGGCTTTAGATAATACAGAGCTTTTCAGAGCAACAACGAGGATCTTCAGTTCTTCAGGATATAGAAAGACATTTGCTTCAACTTGGTAATTTGTACCTTGAATATTCATTATTGGAAATAAGGTAACATCATCTATGGTGTGAGACAGAGTTGCATCACGATTAGCAGTCGCCATTGTTAGGGTTTGAGATCTGGATTTTTATCAGAGAAGATTTGGGAATATGAACGTGTAAACTTATAATGAACCCTTGAATCCCCTTTTAGATGTAACTCTTGATTTTGAAATCAAAGCGGGATAAGCATTTAGTGATCTGTGACGTGTCACCGAGAAAACCGCGTCATGATGATGAAAAAGTAACCATGCATGATAAAGTAACTGTCACGTCTCCTTAAAACCCGCACAGAATTCAAACAGTCCCCCCAAATAGGCTAGATTGTTTGCCCCAATAGAATAGTAACCGTCGGAACGCTTCAGATGGAGGTAAGGCTCTTTTACTTTAGGATTTCAAAGTAAAGTCATTTGCCAGATTCTTGAAATCATCAGCCTGAGTTGGTGTTACTCAGAACCTCAAGGATTTCGTGTGTCTCATGTGTGAAAGAATAAAGATGAGAAGCAATTTAAAAATTTTTGGATATTCAGTGATGTCAAAAATTCAATTTGATACGATGGCAGTTAAAACCCCAGGCAAAGATTGCTTTGTTAATTATCAAGAGAGATAATCAACAACATGTGTATGTTCCCGTGAATTACAATTGAATACTTGTAAAGAAGTATCGAAGGGCTTCTTATCAAAGGCTTTTGAGGTGGTTTATTGAATTTCGTTACATATCAACCTAAACATAAGGTGAGTAATTGTAACATAAATTACTTGTTTGACCAGTGTAGTCAGTGACAAGTTTGCTTTGAAAAATTTTAAGTAACATGGAATTTATGATAAAACTCACACTGAAATCATATTCAAGAAAAAAATTGTATTCTGGATCCTGTTGGGTAACAAACATCGTGGGTTTCAAATGTTTGATCAAGACCACTCATAAGAAATGAATATGATTTCGAGTTTCGAATGAAGGTACAAAAACAAATGTTTCGTTTAAGCCTAGAACATAGTTCCCCATCAATTCCTTAAAGATTGATTGAATTGGGTTTCACTTTCATCATGGTCTCATGATGTCTGATAATAAACACAGATTTGTGATATATCTAGGTTTTGATTGGTTTGATCAGAAACCTCTTGGATATATGTCTTCGTGTGTGACAGTGTAAGAATTTTGAGATGAAAAAGATTGGTATAAGAAGGAACATGTACCTCTGTTATGTTGGACCAAGCAGTAAACTCTTAACTCATGTGAGAAGAGTCAAGTAGCTCAGAAGACTAATGTGAATGTAAGCCTGATTGGGAAGAAATCTTCGTATGAAAATTTCATTAAGGCTTTCGAACATTGAGTCATTTAGAGGCTTTAGTCAACATGATGCAGCATGCTTCTAGGGACATCTTAACTAGTTCAATGTGTGTCAAAACTAACTGACCCTAGAACTGCAAGCACTTGTAACATTTCGAAATCCAGGTAAAGCTATTTAACCCTTCCATTTTGTCAAGTTGTCAAAATTGGTCCCTTGAGAGAGTTCTTGTAGCAAATGAGTATGTTGGGCGTACTAGGGATTACGCTGCGCGTACTCATGCGCTTAATTTGGACACGGACTTGCCTGGGTACGCTGGGAGTACCCAAGGTTACGCTGGGCGTAATGGGTCCAGATGCAAACCCTAAATGTTTGGCTTGTGCACTATTTAAAGGATGCTCAGGCTCATTTCTCAGCCTCCATATCAGAGAGTGAAACCCTAACAGAGAGCCTTCCAATGTCCATAGCTTGAGTGTGTGTGTTTTGGAGCTAAAAGAGTTTTGGTGTGCTAGTGAAGAAGAAGGAAAAGAGCTTGTGGAGGCTAGAGCTTGAAGTGAAAGGTTGGATCTAAGATCTTCAGAGAAAGGAGCTTCGTCTAGAGGTATAAAGTTCAAAACTTTCCTCTTTATTTGGTTTGATATTGCATGGACCATTTCTAGGGTTAAAAGTCCCAAAAGTGGAGACTTTATTAGTGTACTGTGTAACGATCCAAAAATCACGACTAAAAATTTCTTTTAAAAACATTACTAAAACCATATTTATAAAAACCGCATCATAAGTCATAACATAATTTCCGAGTATTAATCCAAAACATAATCTTCTTATCAGAGTAAACATTCCCAGGCTAAGTAACTATGGTGTGTGCACTGCAACCTCTCCGAGCTCCTCTTTTGAGAACCGAGTACCTGAAACCAAAAACTGAAACCGTAAGCACGAAGCTTAGTGAGCTCCCCCCAAACCACCACATACCATACAATAACATATAAAGCACATACTGGGCCTTGCCCACTGCATCGGACCGAGGTCCGGACTAACTGGGGCCTTGCCCCCTGCATCGGACCGAAGTCTGGAAACTGACTGGGACCTTGCCCATGCATCGGACCGAAGTCTGGACTAACTGGGGCCTTGCCCCTACATCGGACCGAACTCCAGAAACTGACTAGGACCTTGTCCCCTGCATCGGACCGAAGTCCGGACTAACTGCATCGGACCGAAGTCTAGAAATAGATTAACATAGCATAACATAAACATATCAACTAGCATGAACACATATACGGCATACTGCATCGGGCCATAGCCTGGAACACATAACACATAAATCTTGTCTGAGCCACGAAGGCATCAAACATACTAACTACTGCATCGGACCGAAGTCCGGAAATTACTGCTAGCTAAACGGGCAGGCATTGTGGCCTTAGACCCGTTCCTACTAGAAGGAAACTCACCTGCACCGCTGAAGTTCTGCCGATAACCCTCTGGCTGCTAACCGACAACCCTCTGAGGTGCTTCTCCTCTAGCTCTCTGTGCTACCAATATCAATATAACACTTAGTCTGACAGTCCTCCAAAACTCAACAAAGTCAACTCTTGTCAAGGTCAAATTCCTAGTCAAATTCAACATTCCAGGTTGACCCTACTCGCCGAGTCAGCCTACTGACTCGCCGAGTTCATAAGCTCAGAAACCCCTTTCATTCGCGAGTCGACTCGCCGGGTCAGCCTACTGACTCGCCGAGTTCATAAGCTCAAAAACCCCTTTCATTCGCAACTCGACTCGCCGAGTCAGATCATGACTCGCCGAGTCTACTGATTTCCAAGTCCTGACCTTTCCAACTCACTAGGTCCCCACTCAACTCACTGATCCGAGTCGTAACTCGAAGGGCTTGGGGTTTCACGACTTGACTCGCCGAGTCCAAGAACAGAATGGCCGAGTCCAAGGCAATCTTCAACAGACTCGCCGAGTTGTTCTGCCAAATCGTCAAGTTCCTGCCTATCTTCATCCAACTCGCCGAGTCCACCCATGTGACTCGTCAAGTCCTCTCCCAGACTCGCCGAGTCCTTACATGTATTCACATAATCTCGAGTCACAGAGCTACTCCTTTGATCCAAACAATAGATCTGGGTACCTAGAGTCCATTAGCAACATAAATTTGCTACCTTTACGCGCTTCTTGTCTCATAATACCAAAAACCAAGCTAGAAAGGAACTTAACTCATGGGGAATGGCTTTTGCATAGCAACTAACAGGGCTTTCTGCATCTTTGATCCAAATAGAGCTCAGATCTGGAGTTTCAACTCCAGATCTAACTTGTGCACCAATTTCTCATCACATACTCTCAAAGAAACCTAAAACTCCATGTAAGATGGATCTGGAAAGGAGAAAGCCAAGGATAACGATTCATTACCTCCAAATGCTCTAAAAAATTCCACCAACTCTGGATCCAAGGCCTCTTCTTGCACCACTATGAATCTCTTCTCTTCCAAGCTTCAAATTACTTCACCAAGGGTAGATCTTGCTACAAAAACGGTTATGGTGGCCGATTCCACTAGCCGACTCGCCGAGTCGGTCACTTACTTTACACCCGGATCCCGCTCCGACTCGCCGAGTTCCTCCCTGGACTCGACGAGTCGACCCTCTTAAACTTATGGTGCTCCTTTCTTTTCTTAGCTTTACTGATTTCGCGTGTTACATAAGTTGGTTTTTGAGCATTCTAACACTCCTAAGTGTACACGCAACCCTAAATACCTTGGATCTATCTTTTCTCTATTATACATGCAAATATGAACTTTCCAAGGTATTCATCCTAACAAGCATAATAACATTGATTCATATGAATATATCAAGTTAGAATTACATACCTCTTTGATGTAGAATGTCTTCATGAAGCTTGAGTGCCTAGTGCCCCAAGTGTGACACCTCAAATGGTTCACACAACACCAAATACACTTGGAATAGATTAGAGAGAAATCCACACTTCATAAAAATCGACTAGCCCTTTCTATCACCCATAGTGGCCGATTTTGTCAACAATAAGATGCTTATATAGTTAGTGACAATTAAGGTAAACCCTAATTGTCATGGCTTTCCATTTCCTTGGATCCATGGGTTCAAATACACCATGGAGCATCCATGGAGCATCTTATGGGTTTTAGCCCAACTTGATAATCCATGAAGCATTAGCCCACTTTACAAGTATGGATGATTTACACAATCAACCCATATATTTAATTAATCTTCTTTTGATCACTTAATTAATCCTAGATTAATTCTTGATCAATACTAATTAAATAATCTTATTAGTATATTAGAACGTATAATATATTAACAAACCTTAAGTGTTATTTCTCTCATTATAGTCTATCCAAATGCATGATACCATGCAACCCAAATGGACCACGCCGGGTCGGGTCAAGTCTCACCAATTATAGTTATGGACTTAGACATTAATCCAACAGTCTCCCACTTGGAAAAGTCTAAAACTATTATTGCGTATGACTTCAAGAACCGACTGGCAATCGTAGCTCTCAAAAGCTTCCGTCGAACTCTGACCTTGTAGATGAACTCTAACCTTTGTCAATGACATATCCATTAGATAAGGGATCATATATTCCTCCATTCTAGATATCATATGGACTGAGACATGGATTATAATCATTATATTTTTCCATTTGTTGTTTCCCGATTTCCGATTTATGACGACTGACTAATTGAACAAATTAAATCAGTCCTGGCCCGGCTGAGCACTTACATTTGTCATCACCAAATCATCGAGGGGTCCAGAGATATCGCTTTTATCCCGAAGGTAAAAGGAATGGATAAACTTCAACTCATATGGCTTGTTTTACTACTTCTTGAATCATACATAAATGTACGTTTTATAACATCGAGTTACCAATGCGTTTTTGTGCAATCAATGTATAACCAACTCATAGTAACAACTAATATCTCTAGGTTTGAATAATATAAGATATTATCGTCTCATGATCACTCGTGATAAAATCCATGAAGTGATTCCAATGAGCGCGGGTTGAATCCAATACTCAGAACTTATGAGCACTCATGAGTGTTGTAGCACTTTGTCCAACATCTTAGACCTCTACAAGCCAACCCATGACAGTCTTAATTCATCGCTACTTCCAACATATGACCAACTGTGGATGATTTGAATAACTTAGTCATCCAGAACAATGACCTAGTTATTTTGGAAGTTAAAAACATGCAAAGTCAAACACAATAATAATTGAATCCAATATGGTATCAAAACATATGAACATAAATAAAACACCTTTTATTTATCACCATATGATTACACATTATTCATTATATAATGTTTCAGCTATCAACTTTATTTTTGAATTTAAAATAATAGTTGTCCCATGCTCCAAGCATGTACACTATGTTTTCTAAACACTAGTCATGCCATACACCAAGTATGCATGCTATGTTTGTCTATGATCTTCACTTTGTGAATTAGATCAATTGAACATACCTCCAATGATCCTCTTTTCACAGTCCCAAATCCTTACTGCAAATGCAAGAATTCCAAATTCATGCCATTTACTGAAATCTGTTAGATTCTAAACTTATATGCATTGATCTTCTTGTAATCATTATGCACAAAATCAGAAAGACTTGACAACAACCATTACAGAGCATTCCAAAGGAGATCATCTCCTTGGAAACATCCTTCTTGCATTAAGTTTCCTAATCTTACACAGAGTGAATAATTTCTAACTTTGAAACATTTCCAGATTCCATTTTGACTATCACTTCTGAATAAGAGTTGCCTCCTTATAGATTATGTCAATATGTTCCTTCCAGAATTATCACTATGCTTCCAACTGTCCTTGAGCAACCAATCTTTGGTAAACCTTAGATTGTCCTTGACAATTTTTTAATCATTTTAGTCATATCCAATTCTAGACCTTTTCCCTTCTTAATTCCCCATCCATTTGGAAAATTTTAGAAAATATGAATATAGCACATGTAATCGATCCTATATCCGAAGCATATGGGATACGATTCATGATGTCCCACATAGAGGCTAAACCAGTCTTTTGCTATACCATTTCCATTTCTATTTGCCAAGTTCTCATAATTCAGATTATGAAAAGGGATGTCGTAATCATAATCGAAATTTAGAACGTAAACAATGGACCCATATATAGAATTTTCTTATGTTCATCCATTTCAACATAACATTCATATATATATTCTTGACTAAATACGATTAAAACCTCAATCTAAGCTTTTAGATTTGAGATGAAGTATAATTTCCTCTCCCTTAATTATAGAAAAACAACTTTTTCCCAATTGAAACCTTTTGTTTTCTATAATTAACATTGCTAACTTGCAATACTTATCATAATTATCATGCTCCCACTAACATGATTATTATTAGCATAACACTTATGCTCCCAATAGCTTTGACATGTACTTAGAAATTAGCTGGACTTCTAGAAATCAATACTTTATTGACTTTCTTACCAAAGTTCAGATTTCTGATACTAGATTGCTTTGATAAAACTTTATCAATATCATACACCTTATCTTAGATAGCTCACAGTTGTGTCTAAACAATTTTAAGAACTATGAAAAGGGATGCCGTAATCATAGTCTTGATTGTTTAGACCTTTGCCACTTCTCACAAGTCCATGTTATCTGCCGATTAACCACACACGCTCCACTAACGACTTTGAGAATGCAAATATCACAATTGCTATCTAGCTAAAATCTACTTAGTGAAAGTGTTTCCTCACCATCATTTTCATTAATCGGAGAGAAACCTTATGACACTTAGATTTAATGGTGTATGTGTTTTTATCCATGTGAATTGTCAAAACCATAGTCACAAGACAAGGATAATGACAAATCCAAACTTGTATGGACTGAACTCAATCTTAATTTCTTGTCATCTGGTAGCTCAAGGGCCTGCCATTTCTTCCAAGTTGTTGTGCAACCAATTGAGAACTCTAAGAACTCATATGCAAAGCCAACTTTAATTGGAATGGGCACAGAATATGTCAACACGATAGGTTATAAGCCTTAAGTCGTGTGCTAGTGAAGAACTTCAGGTTTTATTCTTGATTAGATCTTGAGACTTTCAAGACCTTTAAGACCCCCACTGTCCTCTTGACATATAAGACTCTCTTGTCAAATATTCAAGAGATAGTGTGGATTCTAATCAAGACAAATACTTCACACAATTGGCCTTAGTTGGTCTTTGTTTTATCCAGAACATCACAACTTACCAATTTCAAATGTACAAGAGTAGGATACTTTTACTCTTACAATTGACAAGTGTTTTAAACCTTCTTTAAGACATGTCACCCAAGTTACAATTTTAGAGTATAACTCTAAGAATTGTTTTTGGAACGAAGTATGAATCATCTTCTTGATTTAATCACTTCAACAATTCATAACTCCTCTTCTTAAATATCGGAATCCACTTAGAGGATAAATTGTGATAAGGTCCAAGAAGCAGCGGACAGTGGCGGTTAATGCTGCCACCGCGCAAGTTCCAGCTACACCACATGCTCCAACCTCAGCTGTTCCAAATTCTCCTAGACTTTATTCCGGTAATCTTCCCAAGTGCAACAAGTGTGGATTCCATCACAATGGAGAATGCAAGGAGCTACAGTGCACCAGTTGCAATCGGAAGGGACACATGGCAAGGTACTGCAGGGCTTACCCTCCTCAGAATCAACAACAGGGAAGCAACAACAACAACAACCGCAACAACAACAACATCAATTCTGGCGGCAACAACGCCAAACCTAGACACACCTGCTATGGGTGTGGAAGGACTGTGCATTTTCGTCACAATTGCCCTAACAACAACAATCCCGGAAATGGAGGAACGAGAAGAGTGCTGGCCATGGGACAGGGGGAGGCAATTCAAGATCCCGCTGTGGTTATCGGTACGTTTCCCCTAAACCACAGTTATGCATGCATCCTATTTGATACCGGAGCTGAGCGAAGCTTTGTAAGCAATAAGTTTAAGCACTATCTAGAACAACGACCCCAGAAGCTCAATGAAACCTTTACGGTGGAAATCGCCAATGGGAAAACCGAATCCACGGGGGAAATCTACATCGGATGTACCCTAACCCTGAACCAACACGTTTTTCGAATAGACTTAATGCTTGTGTCCATTAGGAGTTTCGATGTGATTATTGGCATGGACTGGTTAAGCCTTTACCATGCTGAAATTATGTGTCACGAGAAGGCCGTTCGTCTTCGCCTTCCCAACCACGAAACCCTAGTAATTTACGGAGACAAACCTAGCACGAACCTTCGTCTCATCTCGTGCATCCAGGCACAAAAGCATCTGCGAAAGAAAGATTTGACATTTTTGGCACATATAGTGGATAAAACCGAGAAAGAGACTAACATTCAAGATATTCCAGTAGCACATGAATTTCCAGACGTATTTCCTGAAGATCTACGGGAGTACCCCCAGAGAGACAAGTTGAGTTCCGAATCGACCTCGTTCCAGGAGCAACCCCTCTTGCCAAATCGCCCTACCGGCTAGCTCCTGCTGAAATGCAAGAATTGTCCAGTCAACTCAGTGAACTCCTGAACAAGGGATGCATCCGACCTAGTTACTCGCCATGGGGAGCTCCGGTCCTGTTTGTCAAAAAGAAGGACGGATCTTTTAGGATGTGCATCGATTACAGAGAGTTAAATAAACTCACTGTCAAAAATCGCTATCCACTCCCACGAATCGACGATCTATTTGACCAACTCCAAGGAGCTAGTTACTTTTCCAAGATAGATCTATGGTCTGGATACCATCAACTCAAAGTCCGGGAAGAGGATATTCCTAAAACCGCTTTCCGAACTCGTTACGGACATTATGAATTCGTCGTAATGCCCTTGAGTCTAACAAATGCCCCTGCCGCATTTATGGATCTGATGAACCGAATCTGTCGACCATTCCTCGACAACTTTGTTATCATCTTCATTGACGACATTCTAGTTTATTCCCGAAGCAAAGAAGAGCATGGCCAACATCTCCGACAAATCCTAGAAACCCTACGAACGGAAAAGCTATACGCAAAACTTTCTAAATGTGAGTTTTGGCTCCGTAGTGTGAACTTCTTAGGTCATGTTGTTAGTCAAGAAGGAATTCATGTGTGTAGGGTTTCAAAGCACTCCATGGATGATGGCAATGGGCCCCTTTGATGAATTCTAGGTTAAAAGCTCAAGACTTGTCTTTTCCCTATAAATAGTCATGTATTATTCACAATTAGGGTTAAGAGTGTGAGGCAAAATGTAGCCGCCACGTGAGGTTTCTTATGTAGTGTTAGATTCTTTAGTCTATACTTTAAGTGTGATTTATTCCTCATATTTCAATAAATCGAGTGATCATTCGACATAATTTTCATTATTTGTGTTTGTTCATATTTTCCGCATCTTGTTCATCAAATCACAATTAGGGTTTTAATCCCAACAAGTGGTATCAGAGCGGGTCTTTGAAAATCTATTGATTTTTGAAGTATCGGTTCTTGATTTGGTGATTTTCTACACATATATTGAAGATTATTGGTGTTTTTGCATTTTGGAATCAAAGATCTGTTCAAGTTGTTGTTCATGGATACTTTTGTTCATCTACTGTTCATGTGGTATTTTTATTCTGATTCTTATTTCATTCGTTATTTTCTAGCTGATTGTGGGTCGTTTTTACTTTTCTATCACATTCTTACATTGGATCCAGTCCATTATGCACTTCATGCTTACTTTATAAGCCTAAACCTATTTCCTGTTCATTCCAGTTCTTCTTGATTCACGCTTATCATTGATAATGCAATCTTGAAATCAGAAGATTGTTATTCCTGGATTCATTCAATTGATTTTTTATTGAAAATCGATTATATATTGAGATCCAACTGTTTCCTTCAATCTTTGATTTGGTTCATGTTTGATGACGGGATTTGGGTTATTCGATTTTCTTATCACATCATTTTTTTTTCGAGCCCTTAGATTCATCCTCTATTCAATTAATTTCAAGGTTAATTTATTAACTGTAAGAAATTGATGATTATTTCGATATTGTTACCATGAGAGTGATGATTTTGGTATGATGTTTAAATCTGCTCTTTGAAAGACTGATGAAGGACAAAGTGATTGTTGATCTGAAATTCAATCGATACTTTGAGGCTCGTTGTTTGTTATCTTCTGTGTTGGTGATGGGCTTCACAATTTGTACTAGAACTCAAAGGAATGAAATCGAGTTTGTAATTTAACTGAATTGAATTAAAGGTGTTCCAGATGGTCAAGCGCTAAAAGGTCATCCGTTGTTCTTATGAATCACGATGAAATGGGTCTCGGAATCGAGCTGTGTTTGGTTGGGGTTTATCTCAAAATCGATTGTGTAATGAACAAATGAGGATCGAATGAACAGAACTGGGTTTGTTTGTGGTCAAATACTGAAAAGTCAAAATCGCTATGAAAGCCTTACCTGTGAATGCTCGTTTACTGTTCTTCTTTTTGGGGTATAATCGTCAAAATTGAAGCAAATCTATGATTGGGTTTGTCTGTTTCCTTAGAACAAAAGAAGGGAAGACAGAAAGCGAACCTGTGATTCGGTTTGGCTAAAGTTTCGATTTTGTTCTGTGATCTATTGATTTGGAGCGAAAGGGTGAGAAATCGGGAACGGAAATATGGGATTGCACTCGTTCTTCTCCCACGATCGTTTGATTCGGAAGTGAACCTGTGATTGGGTTCGTGTTTGAAATTGGTTTGCTTTGGGTGAGATTCTTAGTGTTCAGAACTCAGGGCTCGGTATGAAGGCTTGTGCTCAAAACGAACGTGGAATAAACTTGGGGTCATTTGTTAGCACTTGGAACGAAAGGAGTGAGATTCGCTTTGGCAACTCTTGGAACGAACCTCGATCTTGGGTTCGCGTGTTTATGCTGGGACTGAAAGAGAAGGATGAACCGAAAGCGAAAGGAGTTTCGCCTGATGAAGCTTGATATGAAAATAAGAAACGAACCGAACGTTCGGTTGTGTTCGCGTGAATAAATGGCGGTCTTGAAACGAACTTAGGTTCGGTTGCTTGTACTTGAAACGAAAGTATGATTTGCGGGTATTAATTTTGAGGTCTAGCATTTGTTCCAGTCGCGCATCCCTTTTAATCAGATGTCTAATTGGTGAAGAAGATAAACATGTTACATTTATGGTCCCTGCAACTTCAGCGCATTGGCACTTTTGGTCCCTGTTATTTTCACAGCTTGGTGATTATGGACCATTTTCAGATTTTGTCATAAATAAAGGGGGTATTGATGCAGAATTACATTTTCAGTCCCAGAATTTCTGCAAAGTGACAATTTCAGCCATGTATTCAGAAAAGTTTACAACTTTGAGGGCCGGTGAACAGTTTTGAATTTTTTTAACGCTCATATTTTTTCGTGAACAGCAAAATAATGATTCCATCAAGTCTTGGCGGTTCGGAAGGTCATTTTTTGTGATATCAAATTTTTCACGACTTTTTCAGATTTTATACTTCATTGTGTATATCGTTTTGTGGCGGGGGAGCTTAGTAATTTTTTATCCATTCAAGATCATTCTCATGACCATTTGAAGGCTTTATAATCATGTTTTTTATTATAAATCGGGGGAGAATTTGGTATGGCCATTCGAAATTGGATTTGTGACTTTTCAAAGTTGAAGATTTTTGATAAAGGTTGTGGGAAAATTATGAAGGTAGCTTTTACAACAGAAGTCCTTCATCGAGCTCTACTAAGTTTTTTACAGAGAAGTATCCTTTACAGCGGAAGTTTTTCATCGAGCTCTACTAAGGACTTGTTATATCTCCGACTTCTTGTATTTTCTCGATCAAGTGGCGTTACGAATCTTAAAGTTTGGGTTGTTACATGATATTTTTTGATGGCTTATATCATTAGCTTATTTGAAGATCGTTGTGACTTGGAGGGGGAGCTCTTCAAAGACAAGAAGTGATTCAGTTTCTTTGTTCTGAAATAAGTTTTTATGGCGGGTTTGGTTTTCATGAAGATTCTTTGGGATTACATTCGAAAATGAAGTTTAAAGACATTACTTCAGTGCTTGATTTATATATCCTAGAGCCCGTGTTTGAAGACTATTGAAGAATCAAGATTCGTGGATTGCTTCATATATTCCTCGTTGCAGATCTTTTTATTTGCTAGATGCTTGTTTTGGAAGTTAAAGCATTTTCATCCATTCCATACTTTGAGGGGGAGATTGTAGGGTTTCAAAGCACTCCATGGATGATGGCAATGGGCCCCTTTGATGAATTCTAGGTTAAAAGCCCAAGACTTGTCTTTTCCCTATAAATAGTCATGTATTATTCACAATTAGGGTTAAGAGTGTGAGGCAAAATGTAGCCGCCACGTGAGGTTTCTTATGTAGTGTTAGATTCTTTAGTCTATACTTTAAGTGTAATTTATTCCTCATATTTCAATAAATCGAAAGATCATTCGACATAATTTTCATTATTTGTGTTTGTTCATATTTTCCGCATCTTGTTCATCAAATCACAATTAGGGTTTTAATCCCAACAAGTGGTATCAGAGCGGGTCTTTGAAAATCTATTGATTTTTGAAGTATCGGTTCTTGATTTGGTGATTTTCTGCACATATATTGAAGATTATTGGTGTTTTTGCATTTTGGAATCAAAGATCTGTTCAAGTTGCTGTTCATGGATACTTTTGTTCATCTACTGTTCATGTGGTATTTTTATTCCGATTCAAGATCATTCTCATGACCATTTGAAGGCTTTATAATCATGTTTTTTATTATAAATCGGGGGAGAATTTGGTATGGCCATTCGAAAATGGATTTGTGACTTTTCAAAGTTGAAGATTTTTGATAAAGCTTGTAGGAGAATTATGAAGGTAGCTTTTACAACAGAAGTTCTTCATCGAGCTCTACTAAGGTTTTTACAGAGAAGTATCCTTTACAGCGGAAGTTTTTCATCGAGCTCTGCTAAGGACTTGTTATATCTCCGACTTCTTGTATTTTCTCGATCAAGTGGCGTTACGAATCTTAAAGTTTGGGTTGTTACATGATATTTTTTGATGGCTTATATCATTAGCTTATTTGAAGATCGTTGTGACTTGGAGGGGGAGCTCTTCAAAGACAAGAAGTGATTCAGTTTCTTTGTTCTGAAATAAGTTTTTATGGCGGGTTTGGTTTTCATGAAGATTCTTTGGGATTACATTCGAAAATGAAGTTTAAAGACATTACTTCAGTGCTTGATTTATATATCCTAGAGCCCGTGTTTGAAGACTATTGAAGAATCAAGATTCGTGGATTGCTTCATATATTCATCGTTGCAGATCTTTTTATTTGCTAGATGCTTGTTTTGGAAGTAAAAGCATTGTCATCCATTCCATACTTTGAGGGGGAGATTGTAGGGTTTCAAAGCACTCCATGGATGATGGCAATGGGCCCCTTTGATGAATTCTAGGTTAAAAGCCCAAGACTTGTCTTTTCCCTATAAATAGTCATGTATTATTCACAATTAGGGTTAAGAGTGTGAGGCAAAATGTAGCCGCCACGTGAGGTTTCTTATGTAGTGTTAGATTCTTTAGTCTATACTTTAAGTGTAATTTATTCCTCATATTTCAATAAATCGAGTGATCATTCGACATAATTTTCATTATTTGTGTTTGTTCATATTTTCCGCATCTTGTTCATCAAATCACAATTAGGGTTTTAATCCCAACAAGGGACATAATTTTCATTATTTGTGTTTGTTCACATTTTCCGCATCTTGTTCATCAAATCACAATTAGGGTTTTAATCCCAACAATGTGGATCCTTCCAAGGTCAAAGCCGTCGAAGGATGGGCAATCCCGACAACACCTACAGAAATCCGCCAATTCTTAGGTCTAGCAGGCTATTATAGGAGGTTCATTCAAAACTTCTCTAAGATCGCCAAGCCACTGACCTCACTTACACAAAAAGGCGTACCATTCAAATGGACGGACAAACAAGAGATTGTGTTCCGAACCCTGAAGCAAGCCCTCTGTAGCGCCCCCGTACTATCTCTACCGGAGGGAACGGAAGATTTCGTGGTCTACTGTGACGCGTCAAATCAGGGCTTAGGTTGCGTTCTCATGCAGCGTGGAAGGGTGATAGCTTACGCATCCCGCCAACTAAAGACGCACGAAGTGAATTATACAACGCACGATCTGGAATTAGGAGCAGTGGTCTTTGCTCTGAAGATTTGGAGGCATTACCTTTATGATACAAAGTGCACCATCTTCACGGACCACAAAAGTCTCCAGCATATCTTGAATCAAAAAGAGTTGAATATGAGGCAACGAAGATGGGTTGAATTATTAAACGATTACGAGTGTGAAATCAAGTATCACCCAGGCAAGGCCAACCTGGTAGCTGATGCATTGAGCCGGAAGGAGTACTCTACGCGTCGTGCGAAAACCCTCTCAATACCATCCAATCCCATCTAACCACTCAGATTGGGGTAGCCCAGTCAGAGGCCATGAAGACGGAAAATAGAGCAAGCGAAGCATTACGCGGAATGGAAAAGAATCTAGCGGCAAAAGAGGACGGAGTATACTATCTCATGAACCATATTTGGGTCCCTAAACTCGGAGGATTTAGGGAGGTAGTCATGAAGGATGCCCACAAGACACGATACTCCATCCATCCCGGCTCGGACAAGATGTATTTGGATATTAAAAAACACTATTGGTGGCCTAACATGAAGGCGGAAATTGCCACCTATGTTGGTAAGTGCCTTACTTGTGCTAAGGTAAAGGTGGAGTACCAGAAGCCCTCAGGATTATTACAGCAATCGGTAATCCCTGAGTAGAAATGGGAAGGGATTTCTATGGATTTCGTGACCAAGGTACCCAAGACGTTGGATAGACTAGACACCATATGGGTAATAGTCGACCGACAGACAAAATCTGCCCATTTCCTGCCAATAAAAGAATCCTACAAGATGGAGAGACTGACACGTTTATACATTCGAGAAATCGTGAGACTCCATGGAGTACCAGTGTCTATTATCTCGGATAGAGACAGTAGGTTCACTTCACGTTTTTGGCAATCACTCCAGAAAGCACTTGGAACCCATCTCAACATGAGCACCGCTTATCATCCACAAACGTATGGTTAAAGCGAACGAACCATTCAAACGCTCGAATACATGCTTCGCGCATGTGTGATAGACTTTGGGAACTCTTGGGATACCCACTTACCTTTAGTCGAATTCTCGTATAACAACAGTTACCATTCGAGCATCAAGGTCGCTCCCTTCGAAGCACTATACGGTCGTAAGTGTAGATCACCGTTATGTTGAGCTGAGGTGGGCGACACCCAGCTAGCAAAAGCACCTACATTGGACAAGGCGCTAACAGGACCGGAGATTATTCGTGAAACCACGGAAAAGATCGTTCAAATCAGAGCTCGATTACAAGCATCGCGACCGAATAGGTCCAGTGGCGTATAAACTGCAACTACCTGCAGAGCTAAACAGTGTACACCCCGTGTTCCATGTCTCTAATCTAAAGAAGTGTCTATCAGATGAAACACTCGTCATTCCCCTTGACGGGATTTAAATCAACGAGAATCTCCTATTCGTTGAAGAACCGGTTGAAATCATGGACAGGGAGGTGAAGCGTACTAAGCAAAGTCGCATCCCAATCGTGAAAGTACGGTGGAACGCGAAGCGTGGGCCAGAATTCACGTGGGAACGCGAAGATCAAATGAAGCAAAAGTACCCTCACCTATTCTAGCATTCTCAAATCTAGCTTTCAAACAGAATTTCGAGACGAAATTCCCTCTAACGGGGGGATGATGTCACAACTAGAAATTTTGTGCCTTGTAACTACAACACTTAAGTAAAAATTTTGAATCAAAAACTTAAGAGCATGTATGATGCTTACTTTATGACAGCAAAATTTCAATCAAATACACCATACAAGCATTACAAATAGTCAACAAGTAATTGGAAACCCTAGAAGTTCTTCTTTAGGTCCATTTTGGACTAGGACTTCCTTATTGGGCCCAATGGACCAATAAGTTTCCAATTTGACAATCTTGGGCTTAGAACCCTTAAATGGGCTCTAATTGGACCCACTTCCATTTATTTCAACATTTTGGGCCATATTCGGCCTAGAATGAAATAAATTAAATATTATGAACCATTTTGGACCATGATTAACCTAATCTAGCTTAATAAAGCATAAAATCACATTTAAATTTTTTTGGGCCAACAATCATTCAACCTAACTATAAGATGGGCTTAGGGGCAAAAAGCTCAAAAATCTCCTCTTTCCCCTCTCCATTCTCAGCCCAAGCCCACAAAGTGGAAGGGTTGACTTTGTTGGGTGCCACCTCACTTTTGCACCAAGGATTTCCATGCAACACACATACTTCAATGCAACTATCTTGTCAAACCTCTCTCTTCTCGCCTCTCTTCTTGCTCTCGGCCGACCACAACACACACACACTCACAAAAATTCACTCCATTCTCTCTAAGTCTTGAAGAGCATCCCTTCACTTTCCCTTCAAAAATTTCAAGCTTCAAGGGCTTCGCAAGGAGGATTCTTCACAAAAATCATCATCTAGGTAAGTTGATGCTTGGATCCACTCTCTAGACTCCTTCTTCTATACAAAAATCTCTTCTTAACTCATAAGAAATCATGATCTTGCATCTTAGAATCACCTCAAATTCGAGATCTTCATCAAGGTGTTGCTAGGGCCGAAAATCACCTCACTTTCTCCCTTTTTCTTCTTCAAGTCAAAACCACAACTCAAGGTGAGCTTCATACCCCCTATTTTTTGGTATTTTCAAGTTTTGTGGGGGGAGAATACAAGAAAATGTGTAGATCTATGAGTATATGTATGCTTTGTGTGATTTCTATGTTTATATATATGTTCTTATGTGATTGTGGTGTTGGATCTAGTCAAAAAGACCTTAAAACCGAGATTTACATTAGGTTGTATGAAACAAGTATAAATTATATTATTACACACAAATCATTATTAGAAAAATAACCAAGTTGGTTAATATGAACATCTTTGGGCTAAAAACCCATTTTTGGGCTCCAAATGCTAAAAATATAAAACTAAGGGGCCCAAAATGACAAAATACAAATTCTGATGGTTGAGATGAGTCAAAACAGTTTTAAAAATGTATTTGCTGGAAATTTACTCTTTTGAAGGATTAAAATGTGAACTTTTAAACATAATGGGCCAAAAATGAACTTTTCGGCCCAATAAAGCCCAAATTGCGAGATTTTTAAATTAGAGGGGCTGAAACTGCACTTTTCTGTAAAACGGGGGACTACTAGTGTACCAAGTCCATTTCAAGGGTTAAAAATGATTTTCATACTCAAAAGGGACCAAAGATGCAAAAATTTTCCATTTTGGGTCAAAAGTGTAAAAATTGCGAAAATAGAGGTTTCAACAGAGAAAAATTCATTTTGAAGGACTAAAATTGTTTTTCAAGTAAATTGGAGCTGAAAAATGCCTTTTCAACAAGTTTTGATACTAAAGTGTCAAGAAAAATGGTTTAAGGACTAAAATGGAAATTCTTTTATTCAAAGGGTTAAAAGTGTAAATTTATCCAAGAAAGGGGCTGCAAAAAGAAAAATTCTAATGTTTTAAACAATAAATTCGTTATGATAAAATACTAGTACCGCTACTACCGGCGAAACATAATACACCTTCAACACCAAAATCGTTATCATACGAATTGATTCGGTCTCGAATCAATAACGAAACAAAAATTAATACACGACGATACTTCAATACACACGCGGAAATTTCGGGAAGTCGATACACACGTGGGAATTCACCAGACGTCGATACACCATCTTTGGGCCCAAAAGTTTTAAATCATGCTTGTTGGGCCTAGCTAGCCCAATGACATGGTCTTTAGGCCCGAAGGAAACTCGCTTACATGTCGTTGGGTCTTATATGACCTAATTCCGTGTAAAAGGACTTTCAATGGCCTTTGTGCTATTGGGCCCCAAGGGTCCTTTGGTACTGCTAGCAAAGTCGAGAATTCACAAATGCGAGTCGGGCCAAGGGCCCTTCGCATTCACGATAGCCTTGAACGACTTATGGAAAAAATATCGGGGGCTTCGCACCCTCTTTTCTCCTCGGTTGTGGGGCTATGAGTAGTCAGGGTGGTTGGATTAAGTGTGTAGTATGGACGACGCCTAAGGGATCGTTTGTATAGTTGTAAACTAGTCATTTTCATTAATGCGTGTTTATAACATTTCATAATCCATAATTAATCCAATGTCACCTAGAATTATCGAATACACACGTCGCAACGGTATAACAAAATATGAAACACGTAATTCAAAGTATTAGGAAAACATTAGGTTTTCCTAGGATTTTCATTACATACACCTACCAGATGCATACCAAGGCTAACATTTTTCACATTTATAGAAACAAACAAGCATACTTACGGATCTTCACACTTTTTCATACTTACAACAATTTTTTCAGAAAATATCGGATTTTCTGGTGGTTTTTCAAAACAATACAAACATTATGTTTCAAACAATACTTATGAACTCACCAACATTTCCCATGTTGACGTTTTTCAAAATACTTGTATTCTCAGGTAACAGGTAAATCGAAGGGAAAAATGTACTCAGTGATGTCTTGTTGTTTGTTTAACTAGTATCGAACAATCTACTTTTTGGGAATGTAATGTTTTGAAACAATGTACCAAATGTAAACACTACCAGTTGTACTATTTCAATGCATGGTGATGAATGATGTTATGTTTCATGTATATTCACTGTGATGGTATTCAATTGAGTCACAATAGCCCTCGGACGTTTCCGCCGTGTGGTTCGGGGGTGTGACAGTGACTTAGAAAGTGATTGAACCACCAACTTTCTCAAGACTTTGACACCCAACTCTCCCGACTTTTCAATATGTGACTACATCTCCAAGATGTGACCACACATACACCTTTGCTTGCCAATAGGGCTTGAGTGACCTTAAACTTTTCAAGAACTTGTGGGTTAGGGAGAATAATTTGGAGGAGGTGAAAGAAGTATGATTTCCATGGGTCATCATCTTCATTTAGGAAAGCTTGTTTCAAGAAATTTGGGAAGATCATAAATGTCTAAACCAGACATCTTTTTGGGAGATATTCAAGATATTTCATTTAAAGTCCTTAATATAACACCCAATATGAAATATTAAGGCTAGGACCCAACACAATACTTTTATAACTTGGAAGAGGGATGTCGTAATCCAAGTTATAAAATATTTGAAGGTAGGTGAATGACGATTCACCAATTTCCACCATGAAAAAACTAAATAAATTTATTAGGTTTTTTAATTGGATTTGAAACTCCTAGATCTTTTAAGATTCATTGAACTGTTCAATGGCATGTTTCAATCTCAAGTGTGCCCTTCAGGTTTTGTGACTGGGATGCCGAGGATCACAAAACAAGGTGTGAATAACCATGCAAATATACTTGGTACCCTTAAGTGTTTACCCCCCAATCGATGTGCCGGTTAACCACACACGCTCCATCGATACTATGATAAACATTAAGTTACCCTTTGCCTATCTTGTTAAATACGAGTTAGTGTGCCGGTTAACCACACACGCTCTACTAATCGACTTAAACAAAGTGCAAAGTTTAATTTTATGGATTAGCACCTTATTCACATTTTCCTAAGTAACCAAGATTGGATGTTTATAAAAGGTTTAGTTACTTAGTATTTATCATTAATACTTTTAATGAAGGGAGAATTATAGTCCTTGTCATACCCGTTCGGCTAATGACCCTCCACCAGTCAAGGAAGCGGTGGGTGAGAGTGGATACCCATTAAACTGCCATTTTATAGGCAGTAACCTTATACCCCCCTTATAGACCGGCTTCGTGAATGAGGCTTACTAACGGTAAGACTGACTTTACTCTTATACATATATATAAATATTATTAACTTATAATATTATAAAGTATAAGGGTTGAATTTTAACTTTTAAAATTCTAAGGGCTAACTTGGAATTAAAGTATTCATAAGTGAAAACTTTTCAAATTCCAAAACTTGAGGGCAAGTTTTGAAACTATTCAAAACTAATTAATGTTGGAATAGTGTCTAAGGCTGCAATTATATTAGCCAAGTATTTGACCCGGTTGTGCATGGTCCTTTTGGGTTGCCTTCACTATAACAACTTGACAGGATGATTTATAATGAGAGAATAAATATTATTAATATATTATGAGAATAATATAAGGAATAATAATATTCTTATTTGATTAATATAAGTCATAAATTAATTAGGAATTAATTTGGTGACTTAAAGAGATTAATTAAATAAAGGGGCATAAACTGTCAATTATATGATAGTTGTACTTTGGGCTATAATCCCTTACGGATAAGGGGTGGACGGTTTTGAGGACTTAGGATAGGCCTAGAATTCGTCCAAGGCTTATCATAAGGGGTATTGGATTGCTTAGGGCCTAAGTTATCCAATTAGAGTTTAAGGGTGAAACCCTAGGAGCCTCATTAGTATAAATAGACCCTAGGGGTCAAGGAAAATCGGCACCTATGCTTAAGAAGAAACCCTGGCCGATTTCTTCCTCCCCTCTCCTCTCTCTATAATCATCCTCTTGCTAGTTGGTGTTTGCAAGTCATTAGAGGAGTGACAATTATGACTCTAAAGCTCCAAGGATAAGAAGATCAAGCAAATGATTCAAGGTAAACTTATAACTCTGATTTCTTATTGTTATTATGCTAGAATTACCATTAGAAGTCTTGGATTCAATGCATGTTGAATTAGAGAAACCTAGATCCAAGCATTAGGGTTTGTATGTGCACATAGGAATGTTCATATGGCTAAAACCCATCAGTGGTATCAGAGCCTAGATAGATTTCTATTGAATTGATGCATTGATTACTTGTTTGTTGCTTGCAAAATTCGTTTTTTTTTGTCCTTTGCCTGATGAACTCGGCGAGTCCCATGGTGGTACTCGGCGAGTAGGCTCAACTCGGCGAGTCCATTGTGGTACTCGGCGAGTTCAAGCGTCAGAAAGAGGTAATTTCGGGATTTCTTGTTGTTTATCTATTAGAAACTTACCTTAATCATGTTAGGTCAATATAAATCCGATTTTAAGATATATTTGAGTATATTCTTGACCTAATTGAAGATATTTATCAATCAATTAAATATTAATTTCCGTATGTGATAATTGATTAATT
Source organism: Lactuca sativa (assembly GCF_002870075.4). Classification (NCBI taxonomy): domain Eukaryota; kingdom Viridiplantae; phylum Streptophyta; class Magnoliopsida; order Asterales; family Asteraceae; genus Lactuca; species Lactuca sativa. Next base: position 98,884,793 of record NC_056628.2, read on the forward strand.
ATTTTAATTAAATTGGTAAATTGTTTTGCAAGAAATAATTAAATAAATCAAATATGGATAATTATGTGATTAAATGTTAATTTAGATTATTTGTTATTTGATCCCCTATGTTTTGAAAAGTTTAAAACTTGCCCTCAAGTTTTGAAATTTATGTTTTGTGATTAAAAGTTTAATTTAGACAATTTAAATTTCAAACCCTAGAATTTTACAAGTTTAAAATTCAACCCTATACTAATATAATATAACAAGATTAATATATATATATATATATATATATATATATATATATATATATATATATATATATATATATATATATATATATATATATATATATATATATATATATATGATTAAAATGCTAGTCTTACCGTTAGTAGGCCTCATTCACGAAGCCGGTCTATAAGGTGGGTATAAGGTTGTTGCCTATAAAATGGCGCTTAATGGGTGTACACTCACACCCACCGCTTGCTTGATCGGTGGAAGGTCGTTCGCCGAACGGGTAGGATAGGGCAACTCTCTCTCCTCATTAATAATTATAATGAACCTACAAAGTAACTACATGTTTTTTTTTCAAAAAATTCCCAATCCTAGTTACTTTAGGAAAAGTGAATTGATGCAATCTCATGAAATTACACTTTGCACCCTTGCTAAGAAGTTAGTGGAGCGTGTGTTGTTTACCGGCACACTAATTGGTTCTAAGAAAAGGTGGCAAAGGGTGATTCATTGTTTATCATATTTCGATGGAGCGTGTGTGGTTTACCGGCACGTCGAATAGGTGATTGTTACAATGAAGGCACCATGTGAATTTGCATGGTAATTCACACCCACTTTGTGATCCTCGGTATCCCAGTCACAAACGAGAGGGGCATATCGAGATTTAAACATGCCATTGAAAAGTTTCAATGAATCTCATCTAAACCTAGGAATTCTAAATATATTTAGACTTAAAGTTATGTTTTATGGTGGAGAATTAGTGAATCGTCATTCACTTACCTTCAAATTGTTTGCATGTTAGATTACGGCATCCCTTTTCTAATATGTAAACATTGTTGTTGGATCCTAGCCCTAGTTTTTTTTCTTATAGGGTAATAATTATGGATTCAAATTCTAATTTATCTTTGTCCTTTCTATTTGTAGATGTCGAACGCGAACAACGTTGCTGCTAGCTCGTTCACATTAATGAGCCTTTGTCAAAAGGTGACTTTCGATGGGACGAACTTTAGCGAATGGATAAGATACATTCGCACAATTTCTCGCAATGAGGACAAAGAGTATGTCCTCGATGAGAAGCTCGAGAAGATCAACCCAGAAATCGCCACTCTGGCTGAAATGGTTGCTTTTGAAACTCACGAGCGTGATGCAACGAAGGTACATTGCATCATGATAGCCACCATGAATGCTGAATTCCAAAAGTCCTATGAGGACATGTATCCGTACGAAATGCACCAAGACTTGTTGGAGACATACCACCAAAACGCGAGGCAGGAACGTTACAAGATCTTCACTAACATGATCTCCGCCAAAATGGGTCATGGTGAATCTCTAACCGTGCACCTGCAAAAGATGCAAAGGTACGCCGATCGTCTTTGCAGGTTGAATGTTAACTTTGGGGAAGACTTGGCGATCGACATGATGCTTCACTCCTTGGCTCCATGTTACAACCAATTTAGGATGACCTACCACATGAACAAGGAAGAGGTCACCCTAAGTAAGATCTGAGGTCTCCTTAGGGTTGCTGAGAGCAACCTCAAGGAAAAATCTGTTGCACCCACTCCCAATCCACCCGCTGCTCCTGTTTTGGCCATTGGGCAAGGAAGAGGCAAGAAGAGGAAGGCTCCGTCTAAGAGCCACCGCAAGGAGAAGTCCCAAGATGGTTCCTCTTCTAGTGGGACCAAAGTTGATCCCGCTAAGCCTAACCCTAACCCAAAGGAGGAAGAGTGCCACCACTGCCACAAAATAGGGCATTGGAAGAGAAGCTGCCCAGAGTACCTGCAAGCTATAAGGGAAGGAAAGATCAAGCCATCTTTCGCAGGTATTTATACAATTAAATCTAACGATTCATCTCATGCTATTTCTTGGGTCCTTGATACCGGTTGTGGTTACCATATTTGTTCTGAATTGCAGGGACTAAGAAGAAATAGGGATGTGGAGCATGGAAGAATAAATCTAATCATGGGGAACAGAAGATGTCGCCTGTGACCAAGATTGGAGTGTATTCTTTAGTGCTTAGGAATGGTTTATGTTTAGATTTTAACAATTGTTGCTATTCGCCAGAAATGGCAAGAAACATCATTTCATTTCATGGTTTGTTTAGACAAGGTTTTAGATTTTCTTTTAATAATGAGAATGGTTCTATTTATGCTTATCTAAATGGTGTCTTATATTTTGAAGCAATACCATGTAATGGAATTTATGAAACTGTTATGATTGTAGATAACTTAGGAAATGATGTTTTATGCATGGATTCTTCCAATAGTATGGATAGAGCATCCTTGTGGCATTGTCGTCTTGGACATGTCAACAAGAAGCGCATAGCCCAACTCCAAAAGGATGGAGTGTTGGAGTCATTCGACCTTAGGGAAGATGACACATGCGAGTATTGTTTACTTGGAAAGATGACCAAGTCACCCTTCACTAGTACATGTGAAAGGGGTGAGGGTCTATTGGACCTCATACATACCGATGTATGTGGACTGTTTAGATCAACCACAAAGGATGGGAACCGCTTCTATGTGACTTTTACCGATGACTATGGTAGATATGGGTATATCTACTTAATCAAGCAAAAGTCAGAAACGTTTGAAAAGTTCAAAGAGTTCAAGAATGAAGTGGAGAATCAATTGGGCAGGAAAATCAAGATGCTTCGATCCGATCGAGGAGGAGAGTACCTAAGTCTTGAATTCCACGACTATCTCAAGGAGTGTGGAATAGTTTCACAATTGACGCCACCTAGGACACCACAGTTGAATGGTGTGGCAGAAAGGTGTAATCGAACCTTGTTAGACATGGTTCGCTCTATGATGAGTCATGCTTCACTATTTATCTCATTTTGGGGGTATGCCTTAGAGACTGCCGCCCATATCCTTAACCGAGTCCCTACTAAGAAGGTTGCCAAAACACCTCATGAGATGTGGACAGGGAAAGGTCCCTCGTTGGCACATATCAAGGTTTGGGGTTGCGAGGCTTTCGTAAGACGAGATACTCACGACAAGCTCGAACCTCATAGTGAGCAATGTATTTTCATCGGCTACCCGCAAAAATCCTTTGGATATCTCTTCTATAGACCGAAGGACAATGTAGTCTTCGTTGCGAGGAGAGGAGTTTTCCGAGAGCGAGAACTCATAAGCCAAGGAGACAGTGGGAGGCAAATCGAGCTTGAAGAGATTCAAGAGTCGATAGATGAAGGAACCTCTACCGCTGGCACTCAACCAGAGGAGGAAACTCTGGTTGAACCTATAGACCAGTCCTTACCTCTTAGACGTTCCGAAAGAGTTAGAGTTCAACGCCAGTTTTATGGTTTTCATATTACTACTGAAGGGGATACGTATATTAGTGATGGTACACTAATAAATCTAGATGAACCTAATAGCTTTAAGGAAGCCATGGTAGGCCCCGAGTCTACAAAATGGAAAGAGGCAATGGACAGCGAGATCCAATCCATGTATGACAACCAAGTTTGGAATTTGGTTGATAATGTGCCCGGACGTAAGACCATTGGGTGCAAATGGATCTTCAAGAAGAAGACCGACGTGGATGGAGATGTACACACATATAAGGCGCGATTGGTTGCGAAGGGCTTTACTCAAACTCCCGGAGTTGACTATGAGGAGACCTTCTCACCAGTTGCGAAGATAAAATCTATTAGGGTGATGCTAGCTATTGCCGTATTTCATAATTATGAGATTTGACAGATGGATGTCAAAACCGCTTTCCTTAACGCGAAGCCGGCTGAGGATGTTTACATGGCTCAGCCAGAAGGTTTTGTTGATCCGAAGCATCCGAATAGAGTGTGTAAGCTTGAGAAGTCCATCTATGGACTTAAGCAAGCGTGTCGCAGATGGAATCTTTGCTTCGATGAGAAAGTCAAAGAGTTTGGATTTTTACGAAGCAAAGATGAATCGTGTGTGTATGTCAAAGCCAGTGGGAGCATAGTTAGCTTTCTCGTTTTGTATGTCGATGACATACTGCTCATAGGAAACGACATCCCGACTCTGCAGGAAGTTAAGTCCTGGATCGGGAAGTGCTTTGCTATGAAGGACCTCGGAGAAGCTTCCTATATTTTGGGAATAAGGATAGTGAGAGAACGAAGTAAAACACTAATAGCACTTAGTCAGAACACTTACTTAGATAAAGTACTAAAACGTTTTAGTATGGAAAACTCGAAGAAGGGGGAATTACCGATGCAAAGTAATGCCAAGTTGAGTAAGACTCAAAGTCCGAGTACCGAAGCTGAAATAGCAGAAATGAGCCGAGTACCATATGCTTCCGCAGTTGGCTCAATCATTTCTACCCATTCATGACTTTGTAAATGTTTGACTTTTGTAAAACCCACTTGCATGTGGTGCATTAGCCTTTTGACTCATGAGAGATAGAGAGTGAGAGAGAGACATGTAAACACCTCTATAAATAGTGGGTTTGTCCACTTGTAGAGGTGTGCTTGAGAGATGTAGTTCATAGTGATTAATGAGTGAGATATTTATGAAGCTCTAGACTAGATCCATTTTTGTACTCATTTACTAGGATCGAATATATCTTTTAGCACCCAAATAACCATGTTCAATTGTGCAAACTTAAATTCTGCATGTCAAACCATGTTCTTTGTCACTACAATTGGTATCAGAGCGGGTCTTCAAGATCAAGGTGATTTTTGAAGAACGATCCTCGGTTTGGAAAATTTTATCGCAATTTGGAACGATTTTGGTGAGTCTCTCTCTATGATCTCTCTTAATTTCATTGAAATCGTGCGTTGCGTTTTTTATTCATGATCGTTTGACTCGTTGGATCAAATTTTTCTTGAAAAATCCCATTGATGATCCAATAATTTTTTGTTTAAAGATCAAGTCCAAACAAAAGGTTTAATTCATTTGATCTATTCAAATCTAAATGTTGTAATCAACGTACTGTTTATCTAGATAATTCGAAGCCCAATTTACTAATAATTCATTGAATATTGATTCATAAGCCCAATTCAATATTCAGTTATACAACTCCAAGAATTTCGAATACTGTTCATAGAGCCCAAATCAAATCCAATTACTATTCACAATTCTTTACTTAGAGCCCAATTTGAAAGTTAATTCGCTTTTCATCTTGATATACTTTAATATTCCATCTTCATTTGTTCTTTATTCCCGTCAGCTATTTTTCTTGACTGAATCCGAGTTTAAAGTACAAATTGAATGGATCAAAACTTGATTCAAGTTGAGTTGAATTCGAAATTATGATTCACATTTGCTGGAGTCAAATTAATTCTTGATATGCTGTAAAATCGATTTTGATTTTGTCTGTATCCGATGTTCATTAGAAGTGTTTCAAAATCAAATATGTTTGAATCGAAATTGAGTCATGGTATCGATTTGGAAATTCCTTTGAAATCGATTCGAAAGAAAATTTAACATTGTGATGTAATTGCTTGATGAAGTCATGTTGATTTTTTTTTCGACTGATGAAGTAAAAGTCAAATGAGAAAAGTCAAAATCGAATTCTTGGTTCTAGATCTGTGAATTTTTGTTTTGATTTTTGAGAATGGTTGGAGTCGATTATTGTTAGTCAATGGTTGGAAGTTGTTTTTGGATTTGATTGGTTGCAAATTGAAGACGATTGTTCAATGTCGATGGATGTAAAAGCAAACGGTTAGTATCGAGATCTACTTGTGTTATCTGATTTCGACGGCCTGAATCAATTGTCGACGATTTTGGATCAATTGTGGAAGGATTTGGGATCGATTTTCAAATGGATGATAGTTGATTGATTTTGATTTCGAAGCTTTTGGAGTTGACGGTCTTTTGAATGATGATTGAATGGTTATATTGACTGTGTAATTTTGAAGTCATAATCGACTGGAAGGATTCAAATGATTAATTGGAAAACTGATTTGTATTCGAAGATTTGAGATGAAGGGTCCCTGTGTTTTGCTGTTGATGAATATTCGAAGGGTGATGATAAAAATCACTAATTTGGGTTGATCGATTCGAAGGGTACATGGTTGGGAAGATCAGTAAGAAACGAAGAACTGTAAAAGAAAAAAAAAATGAAGAACAGCAAGAAACGAAGGGTCTATTGCAAAAAGCGAACGGTAATAGATGATTAAAAAAAAAAAAAAAAAACAAACGAAAACTAGGTTTCTGTGCTTTGGGTTTAATTGGGAAAAACGAAGGGGGTGTTTGGATTTTGAAGAATCGAAGGGTATATGGATGAATGTACGAAGGGTATATCCTGAATATTCATTAATGGGTCTTCGTATGCTATGAATTGCACAAATGGGAATTTTTCAAATCTGACCCCTGAACCTTCGAATGTTTGATCACTTCGCATAAATTGAAAGGAAATGGCAAAGTTTCGAATTTGACCCCTGAACCTTCGAATTTTTAACACTTCGAAAATTAAAAACATGTTTCGTATGTTTGACACTTTTCACCCAACTTCGAAAATTGTTTTAGGCTTCGTATGTTTGGAACTAGTCTTCGTATGTTTGAGCAAAAAGGGCAGAATTTATGAAGATGGTCCCTGAGACTTCGAATTTTTGGCAGTTTGCACCCAAATTCGAAAAAGGACTATTTTTTTGCTGAAAATTGAAGATTGTGCATTTCAGGCCCCTGCAGTTTGTGCAAATTGATGCTTTCTACCCAGCTTTGGAAAAGGGGGAGAGTTTTGCATATTTTGCTGTTTTGGGCGCAACGGGTCACTGCAGAATTTTGAAATTGACAATTTCTACCCATTTTGAGAAATTTTGTCAAAGGCGATCCGTGAATGACAATAAAAAAATTGATTATTTTTTGGGTTTTCCGGATTGAAGCACAAAGTGTATGCCACATGTTAAGGGGGAGTTTTGACACGAAAAATTCCGAATAGAGCATGTTCTTTTTCCTTTAGAGTTTTATAATCAAATTTCGATTATAAAAAGGGGGAGAAGTTTTATATGGAAATTCGAACTTGAATTTTTCATATTACGCGGATTTGAAGATCGAAGTGATCTTGAAGTTTTGAAGCTTATGATATGATGCAATTGGAAGTTCGGAAGTGATGTATTCGAAATGGGTTTGGTTTTATTGAAGATTTTTGGGGTGTGTTTTTATGCGCACCTTTGGGTGATTATTTGGAGTTTGGAATACTCTTAATCATTTGTTGCTGCTCGGATTGTATGGTCTCACATCCTAGAGCCCAAATTGAAGAGTCATGGAAGAATTGAAGATTGAAGTTCGTTTCGACATGTGTCACCTTTGAGGCTCGAACCGCGTAGTGCTTGATTTTGGAAGATTTGAAGTGGGTCATTCATTCCTAACTTTGAGGGGGAGAATGTTGGGGTGCAAAGTTCTTCATTCATGACTTTGTAAATTTTTGACTTTTGTAAAACCCACTTGCATGTGGTGCATTAGCCTTTAGACTCATGAGAGATAGAGAGTGAGAGAGAGACATGTAAACACCTCTATATAAGGTGGGTTTGTCCACTTGTAGAGGTGTGCTTGAGAGATGTAAAAGTGAGTGTGTAAGTGTGTGTTATTTATGTAGTCTAGATCTAGATCATTTTTTTTGTAACACCATATACATTCAATATATCTCTTAAACACCCAAATCACCATGTTCAATTGTGCAAGCTTTAATTCCGCATACCAAACCATATTCATTATCGCTACAGTATGCTATGACTTGTACTTGCCCTGATGTAGCCTTTGCTTTGAGCATGGTTAGTAGATATCAAGGGAACCCTGGAAGAGCCCATTGGATTGCGGTCAAAAATATCCTTAAGTACCTTCAGAGGACGAAGGAATGGTTCTTAGTTCTCGGAGGGAGTGATGACTTGAAGGTGCGAGGGTATAGTGATGCCAGCTTTCAAACCGACAGAGACAACTACCGTTTGCAGTCAGGCTGGGTCTTTACCATTAATGGAGGAGCAGTGACTTGGAAGAGTTCCAAGCAGGAAACCGTAGCTGATTCAACGTGCGAATCAGATTACATTGCAGCGAGCGAAGCGTCGAAGGAGGCAATATGATTGAAGAACTTCATCGGTGATCTTGGAGTTGTACCTACCATAAAGGAGCCCATGAAGATTTTCTGTGATAATGAAGGAGCGGTTACCTTGACCAAGGAACCGAGGGATCATGGTAGATCTCGACATATCGACAAAAAATATCACTTTATTAGACATCGTGTAGAAGAAGGACAACTCGTAGTGAAGAGGATATCATCAGAAGATAACGCAGCAGATCCGCTTACGAAGGGACTGAGTAGGGTTAGGCACTTGCAGCATGCTAGGAGTATTGGGCTGAAGGATGATATTAGTATAGATTAGATAGTATTGGAAACGTGTAATAGATCAATGTAATTAACATTTGATGATTAAATAAAAGAGTATTATTTATGAGTAATGTTACTGTCTTATGTTAATCATTTAACTATTGTTTCACTTTGCATGTTTTGACTTCCAGAATAATTGAATATTATTAAGAATAATCAAATTATTCAAATAGTCCACAATCGTTCATATTTTGGAAGTAGATATGAATGAATATTGTCATGAATTGGTATGTAGATTGTCTGAATGGTATTAGACATAGCAAAAGGTTGCTGCATCGTTCATGAGTGCTTATGAACTAGTTTTGAGCATTGGAACAAACCCGCTCTTGCTGGAATCACCTTATGAAATATGATAAAAAGGATGATCGCAAGACGATAATATCATATGGTCTTAAAACCTAGATATATGGTTTGTTATTTGTTAATTGGTTGTACATTGATAATGCGAAACCGCATCAGTAACTTGATGTTATAAAACGCATTGTTGTGTATAGTTGGTTAATGAATAAGTAAATGCATATAAGTCGAAGTTTATCTGTTACTTTTATCCTAAGAGGTTAAAAGCAATATCTCGGCCGCTCGATGATTTGATTTGACTTATGGGCCGGGCCCGGTCAGAACTGAATTGATGTGTTCGATTAAGTTCTATGTCGAATAAATCTGAAATCGAGAAACCAAATGCTAAACAAAATTGATTCCATAAAATTGTCAGCATGATATCTAAACAGAGGACTATACGATCCCTAATCTAAAGGACAAGATTGATTAGATCAGAGTTTGATAGCGTCTTTGAGAGCTACGAGTGCTAATTGGAATATACTTGTATATATATAGTTACTAGACTTATCCAAGTGGGACACTGTTGAAATAGTGTCTAAGGCTACAACTATATTTGGCAAGTATTTGACCCGGTTGTGCATGGTCCTTTTGGGTTGCCTTCACCGTAGCAACTTGACAGGATGATTTATAATGAGAGAAGGAATATTATTAATATATTATGAGAATAATATAAGGAATAATAATATTGTTATTTGATTAATATAATTCATAAATTAATTAGGAATTAATTTGGTGACTTAAAGAGATTAATTAAATAAAGGGGCATAAACTGTCAATTGTATGATAGTTGTACTTTGGGCTATAATCGCTTATGGATAAGGGGTGGATGGTTTGAGGACTTAGGATAGGCCTAGAATTCGTCCAAGACTTATCATAAAGGGTATTGGATTGCTTAGGGCCTAAGTTATCCAATTAGAGTTTAAGGGTGAAACCCTAGGAGCCTCATTAGTATAAATAGACCCTAGGGGTCAAGGAAAATTGGCACCTATGTTTAAGAAGAAACCCTGGCCGATTTCTTCCTCCCCTCTCCTCTCTCTATAATCATCCTCTTGCTAGTTGGTGTTTGTAAGCCATTAGAGGAGTGACAATTGTGACTCTAAAGCTCCAAGGATAAGAAGATCAAGCAAATGATTCAAGGTAAACTTATAACTTTGATTTCTTATTGTTATTATGCTAGAATTACCATTAGAAGTCTTGGATTCAATGCATGTTCAATTAGAGAAACCTAGATCCAAGCATTAGGGTTTGTATGTGCACATAGGAATGTTCATATGGCTAAAACCCATCAATTAATTCCATAACTTATGTGTTTAAAGTAGTTTTAATTAAAAGACTCTTAAGTTCCATAACTTGAGGAAAAGTTATGGAAGACTTTAAACTAATAAAAGAATGTAACTTTTCTTTATTTTGTAAGTTATGGAATTAATTAAGGTTACACATTTTTTTTAACGAAGAGACTCTTGAACCTCCATAACGTGAGGACAAGTTATGGAGTCATAAAACCATTTAATGAGGACAAGACTCTTCATTTTGTAACCTATTACAACTTTTATGAGTTTTAAGAAACTTAAATGTGACTTTTCAAGTAACTTGAGGACAAGTTACAAAAACACATTTTAGAATCAACTTTAGATTAAAATGGATTGAAAACATATTATCACATAATTTTCTATTAATCTAAATCAACTCATAAGATCAAAATAATTCAAAAAAAATACTTTTGGATTCCATAACTTATGGAGTTTAATGTTTGTTTAATGATGAAACTTTTCATGTTCCATAACATAAGAACAAGTTATGGAATTCTTTAAAACATTAACACCAATTTTTGTAACTCCATAAAAAAACTTTGAATCAATTTTTTTTTAAACCTATTCATATCCATAACTTATGGAGGCTTCAAAAAACTCTTTAGATCAAACTTTTAAAACTAATAAAATAATCATATCATTTTATCTTTTACTAAATTTGACATAATTTAACTCATATAGCAAATGATTCAAATTTTACAAATAATTAGTTTTTCACAAAAACAAGTAATTATCTTAAAATTTGACAAACGTCAATTTTTTTTCAACTTTGAAAATAAAATATTTGCATCACTATAACAAAAAAAGAAAACAACCAATGGCTCTGATACCACTGTTGGGTTTTGAGCATTCTAACACTCCTAAGTGTACACACAACCCTAAATACCTTGGATCTATGTTTTCTATATTATACATGCAAATATGAACTTTCCAAGGTATTCATCGTAACTAGCATAATAACATTGATTCATATGAATATATCAAGTTAGAATTACATACCTCTTTGATGTAGAATGTCTTCATGAAGCTTGAGTGCCTAGTGCCCCAAGTGTGACACCTCAAATGGTTCACACAACACAAAATACACTTGGAATAGATTAGAGAGAAATCCACACTTCATAAAAATCGGCTAGCCCTTTCTATCACCCATAGTGCCCAATTTTGTCAACAATAAGATGCTTATATAGTTAGTGACAATTAGGGTAAACCCTAATTGTTATGGCATTCCATTTCCTTGGATCCATGGATTCAAATACACCATGGAGCATCCATGGAGCATCTTATGGGTTTTAGCCCAACTTGATAATCCATGAAGCATTAGCCCAGTATACAAGTATGGATGATTTACACAATCAACCCATATATTTAATTAGTCTTCTTTTGATCACTTAATTAATCCTAGATTAATTCTTGATCAATACTAATTAAATAATCTTATTAATATATTAGAACTTATAATATATTAACAAACCTTAAGTGTTATTTCTCTCATTTTGGTCTATCCAAATGCATGATGCCATGCAACCCAAATGGACCATGTCGGGTCGGGTCAAGTCTCACCAATTATAGTTATCGGCTTAGACATTAATCCAACAACATAATGTGCTCCATGGACCTAGATCTGTCCCATTTCAGTGGTATTTGTGTTATAGATCCATAAAGTTTCCATCTTGGTCGTTGACATGAGGTCATGATTGAGTTATGAGCTCTTTAGAGTTGGGAAATGGAATATTATGGGTGATAGTGACTTGTCCAGCCATGCAAAGGCTTAAAGTTACCAACTTAATGGATTAAGAGGCTTAGAAATGGTCAGATCTAGAAGTTGGACATGGGTGTAACAACTCAAATTTTTCAAACAAATTTTTCATTTTTAAAACATAATTATTTCCATTAAAAACAAGGCATAAACAGTTCAATTATTCGGTCAATACAATTATTCAAACTCCCAAGATCATAAAACAATCTTCAGTGTGTATCGATCATGCCGGCGCCTTCCCACGGTCCTCACTAGTACCTGAAATACATGCACAACGACTGTAAGCATAAATGCTTAGTGAGTTCCCCAATATACAACTTACGCACATACGCCTTTCCAGGCCCGACCTTCCGGTCCATGTGTCTTAGGGGACTTCCGTCCCTGCTGGGTAAACCTTCCGGCCTTACCCACGCCGACCTTCCGGTCCATCACACATCATATCGCCTTCCGGCCCATAATATAATCGCCTTCCGGCCCATAACATACATAGCACATATAACATATAACATACCACATATAGCATACATATCACATATCATAACCGACCTTCCGGTCACACAGTCAAACCCTTCCGGGTACAGTATAGTGAGAAGACTCACCTCGTAAATGCTGAAAACTAGCAACTCCTGAAATCACTCGTGCACAAACCAACGAGCTACAACCCTCCTATAACATTACATAACTCATTAGCACTCATATCATCTAAGTGTGACTATCCCTAAGAAGTCAGACTTAGGTCAACTCTGGTCAACGGTCAACGGTCAACTCGACTGGACTCGGCGAGTACCATGGCGACTCGGCGAGTCTAGTCGTCCTCACAATTTCCTGAATATTCCCTTTCTACTCGTCGAGTATCCCTCTTGACTCGACGAGGTCCTTGTGGAAGAATCGCGGGGCCACCCCGACTCCACTCGCCGAGTCTGATGAACAACTCGGCGAGTCCCAGTAAATCTTCAAGCTACTCGCCGAGTCTGAAGAACAACTCGGCGAGTCCATGCCATGCAGACGAGTAACTGCTTCCTGAGATAAGTCTCGTCCCGAAGTACACATGCATGGGACCTTCTGGACCTCTAAAGGTCCTAATACAAGATTATAGTCGTGGGGTAACAAGGCATTACTTCATCAATTCACTAAATGGGTTCTATAAACCCTAATTTCATGAATACATCAATATAGCAGAGCATACACGAATTCTTACCTGGATGATGTGTTCTCTGTATTCCCAATCCTCAGAATGTGACCCCCTTGCTGCTCTTTTAGCCAATCCTTCCTCTTCCTTGCACACCCACTCTTCTATAACCAACAATGGCCTAAGATCCTTGCTCCTTCTGCACTAATCGATTTAGGGTTCTTCTCAGAAGGCTAAAACGAACAATGACGGCCAATGGACCCCTTTTATATGTCCGAAACCTGAACGGTTAGGGTTTCCGCTAAACAGCGTCGACTCGCCGAGTCCATATCTGGACTCGTCGAGTCCAGTCGCGGACCCGCGACCAAGTCTGCGATCCTACTCGGCGAGTCTAGGCTCCAACTCGCCGAGTCCCCTCTTAAATCACCCCAAAAACATAATTTTAATAATACCTGAGATTCCGGGCTGTTACAATGGGTCTTAACTGTTTAAGACCCCAAAAGCTTAGAGTCTGAAACCGGGAGTTACGTGGGGTGTAATCTCAGTACGCGCGGCGTAAGGGGTCACGCACCCCGTTTCTGTGTAGCACCGTGTACGCCCAGTGTACATGTTTGGTACGCGCAGCGTAACCCGGAGAGTTGACTTTTGTTGACTTTTAGGGTTTGGTCAACTTTAGGGTCTTGGAGCCATGAGAGGGGTAAAATGGTCTTTTATCCTTTTGAGAGTACTAAGAGAGGGAATAGTCTAGCCTTGAGAGATGTATTGATTTAGAGTGTTTATTTCATATGATTAAGCGGAGGCTAGACCAGGTTTTACAGAGTTCGAGATTACCGAGTTACCCGAGGTGAGTCTTCTCACTATACTTTATCTAGTGTGGTAATCAGAGCCATGTGATAGAGTATTTGTATGTTTTTGCATGATGAGATTTCTGTGTGCTTTTTTTTATGTATGTTACAGAGATTACAGAGTTTTGACCGTAAGGTCCACAGAGTTGGGGCCAGAGGGCCCTCAGAGTTATGGGATCGGAAGGTCCCACTGAGACACATTGACCAGAGGGTCAAACAGAGTTATAGCCTCGAGTAGCTAATATGTGTTTACATTTGGTATTTTGGGAAACTCACTAAGCATTTATGCTTACAGTGTTATGTTATGTGTTTCCGGTACCAGTGAGGATCGCGGGAAGGCGCCGGCTTGATCAGTACACACTTGAGGAGCTTTTACATATTTGATCTTGGGATGTGATGTTATGAATTGATTATGTGATACATTGATATTTTTATAACAATTATGAATGAAAGTGTGTTTTTAAATGTGAAAAATTATTTGAAAATTTTGGGTGTTACAAGTTGGTATCAGGGCCTTGGTTTGAGGGATTCGGGTGCACCTTCGGGCGTATCTGAACTCAAACTGAGGATTTGAGAGATTTTCAAAATAAAATTCACAAAATTTTCTCAACAAGTAAAAAGTTATTGAAAGAGCAGAGCAGAGCAGTGTGTACGATCAGCCAACGCCCGAACGGTGATTTCCCAAAATACCCTTTACATTATGAGTTATGAGAAATGTTATGATATGATGTGCTTGCTAGAATAGGCTAGGTATTCTTATTAGGACCAGAGTGGCCTGATTTGTGATGCCTTAGCCTAGGGGTGTTGCTAGTAGATGCTTGAGAGTGAGTAGATAGCAGCAAGGAGCTAATAGAGATCTATTAGAGAGTAGACTATGCATAGTGAGAGTAGAATACTTGGGACTTAGGATCCTAGGAGGAGGACTTGGGATGAATACTGATGCGGTGTGGATGGTAGTATTGGGTCTGTACTACTGAAGACACCAGAGCAGTGCGCAGCCCAAGTAAGAATCCTTGGGGGTATCGAGGAACGAGTAAGGTCAAGTTATCGAGTAGGTGTATGTTCAAGCGAGTCTCTGATATGTTTTATGTTGTATTTCAGAGACATCATGGTTGGGACTGTTGAGTCTATTAGGTTGCATCATGGGCTCGGTCCATAGCCCAGTTTGAATCCCGGTATTGGGTTTGTCCAGCCGTGCATAATTTTGTATTAGGGTTTAGTATATAAGATGCATGCATGCAGACTTAGAAGCTAGCGCTTTTATCTTTTTTGTTTCTGATATACTGTAAACCCTAGCTCGCCTCTACAGCGGAAGTTCTTCATCGAGCTCTGCTGAGGCGTGACTTTGTTTGAATCATAAGCATAAGTTTGATTTTGTTTTGTGTTCTTACTCATATTAATCTTAAACTGTTTGATTACTTTTATCGTACTTGTGAAAGATCTAATCGATCTAAGAGTTTTTAACTCATCAATTGGTATCAAAGCAGGAGACTGTGTAATCCATACACACCTCTTCTATCGAAGGAGCTCATAGGGTTTTAATTCTGCATTGATTGATATTAATTGAGCCGTCACTCTTTATTGACGTATCTCATTAATTGTTAATGCAACCCTAACGAAATATTACAAGTCTGATCTTTAACAGGTTATCGATCAAAAGTATTTACAATGTCCATGGACGATTCACAAACCAATCCGATCAATATTTCCAATAGCATAGGATCTACAACAAGAATACCAATCTTGTATACGCAAGACTATGAAGTTTGGACGCATCAGTTTGAAGACTACTTGATAGGATCAGAGGACAATGGATATCTAATTTGGGAAGCAATCACTTTAGGCCCATTCGCTCACTCAAGCACGTCAAAGATTGTTAAAACACAGAAAGAATACAATCAACTTGTTAATGACGTTAAAGACATTCCTCAGGATGAAAAAGAGAAGTTTCAGTGCAACATTAAAGCTCTACGGATGATAAGGTTTGCTCTACAATCGGATACGTTTGGTTTCGTTAGTTCTTGTACTACAGCTAAGGAGATTTGGGATAGATTGAAGGAATTATATTCCACAGATGAAGATCTAGTACACTCTATCCAAACTCTCTTGTTATCTGAGTTTGGGGACTTTAAAAAGAAGTCGGAGGAAAAACTTGTTCAAACTTTCGATTGCTTCAATCATCTTTTGACTAAGATGATAAAGCATGGTATTGAAAGAAAGGTTATTGAACAAAAGGTCACTTTCATGAACGGCCTCAAATCTGAATGGATGGCTGTTGTATCAACAGTAAAAGCTCATGAACAGTTCAAGTCTTACACTCTGGCAAAACTGGTGGGTATCTTAAAATCCCATGAGAATTCTTTATCAAAGGAAACGAATGTGGTCTCGGGTCTGGGTTCTTTAACTCTTGTATCTAAAGGAAAGAGTTCGGTTGAAGAAGAAGAGGAATTAGATCTTGCTGACTTTGATCTAACCGGCGAAGAATACGCCATGATGGTGTCAAATCCCAGAAAATTCATCAAGAAGAAATTCCCAGTCAACAAGACCCAAAACTGGCAGAGAAGTTATAGCGCCGAAAGGATCAAGGAGGAATCGAAGATGGGGTCAAAGTCTGAAGAGTCAAAAAAGGAAGCTAAAGTTGGAGGAGACTCAGGATTTGATTATCACTATTGTGGAGTCAAAAATCATTTTGCTAAAGATTGTATGCTGAGAAAGAAAGAAGAAAAGACAAACGAAGAAGATGTAGAAGCGAGCCTCCTAAGAAGATTGGAGGAAATAAAGAAAAGAAAGTATGTTGTTAATAACTCTACCATGAATGCTTTGATTGTGTAGGGTACAAATAAGTGTGATGAATTCAGTGGTGTGGAGTTTTGGTCCACAGATTCTGAGGATGACGAAGTAAGGAAGCCTACTCATGGAAAAGCTATGCTGGCAAAAGCAGAACAGGCAACGAGAAGATGTTTTGTGGTGACCGAGGGTGTGTCCCAAATGAGAGGATACACAACTGATGGGGGAGTTGATGAAGAAAGAGAGCGAGAGGACAGATGTTTTACTTCCAAGCCTGTTAATGCTCAGATCAACAAATGTGATGAGTTGATCAAAAAGGTACAAGACATTCTTGCTTCTCTAAAAATACCTGCTAATAATTATGATAAGGAATTAAATAATTTAAAGTCAAAATTCTCTAGCATAAGTAGCAGTCTCACCCAAACCCGTGTCACAAACTCTAAGCTAACTGATAAAATCAGCATGATTTCTTCAAAGAGTGAGGAACGAAGAATGTGGATCGAGCAGAAGGAAAAGGAGTTAATTAGATCTAAAGATGATTCTATTTATTTGCAAAGATACAATCTTAAACTTCTTAACAGAGAAATATTTTTTGTTTAATTGCTAAGAGACTCTATTTTAACATCACCCAGTTGCATCTTGATTGTGAAATAGGGAAGAAGATACATCGTATGATTTTGCCTTTCCTTGAATTAAAGGAGGATGAAATTGATGTTGAAGCCTACACTTGTGAAAGTGTTATATCTTCTAACGAAGTGTCCCCTGCATACAAAATAGGTCTGGACAAAATTGAATCCTACATAAAGTCCAAGGACCACAAGGACATGCTCAAAAATATGTTAGATGAAAATGATAGATTGAAACTGAGAGCCGAAACTATACAAAAATTTGACTCCTTGAATGCCAATTTAAGTTCAGAAAACAAAATTGATGTTGAAAATACATCTGAACTTAATGAGGATGATGACATGAGTGAAATTTCTATAGAAGATTTGGTAGACTGTTCTGAATTAGCCGAAAACGAACCCAAGTCCCATAAGAACCTATTTTCTGAAAACTCTGTTGAGTTCGCTCGTTCCTCTACTGACAAGTCCAAAGTTCTCAAAGCTAAAGCTGTTGTGTACCAAAAGGTTCAAACCACTCCAAACCAAGTATACACAGTGTCGGGAATCACTCCACAACAAACTGCAGAGTTAACTGCTATAGTAAAAGAAGATAATGCTGGTGGATGTGATGAATTTTTCTGGTCGGCCCCAATCGACAACGCAGACGAAACGAAGGGTCTTTCTCAGAAAACCTCATGGAGGGTAAAAGGTAGACATATACCCGAACCATTAAATGAGTCTACAAAGTATGATGTGCCGAGCACAAGCGGAACTAAAACTCCTCTGGAAGAACCTACGCAAACCACAAGTGATACTCCTTCAGTAAAAAGTACATGATGTGTACATGCTTCAAAACGGAAGGCCAACATTCACAGAAATCCATAACAGGTGGCTGATCGTAAGCATCAAAGAAATCTGAGATATAAGAAAAATCTCTCAGATAGAAAATAGTTTTGGAATTCTCAAAATCCTAATTTTGTAAGGATTGAAAAGAAGCAAAAATCACAAGAAGAATCAAGTAACCGAAAGGATGGGTTCTGTCCTTCAATCAACAGGAACCGGAAGGATGGGTTCGGTCCTTCAATCAGCAGGAACCGAAAGGATGGGTTCGGTCCTTCAATCAACAGGAACCGAAAGGATGGGTTCGGTCCATCAACCAACAGGAACCGAAAGGGTGGTTTCAGTCCAATGACTAAAAACAACCGAAAGGAAAGTTTCGGTCCATCATCCGTCAACAACCGAAAAGAGAGTTTCGGTACCTCATTCTACAACAACCGAAAAGAGAGTTTCGGTCCCTCATCCAATGGCAAACAAAATTACAATTTCGGCTCACCTGCTTGCAAGTCTGATCAACAAAACCGGGAATCTAATGTCTCTTCTAAATCCAATTTTCTAAATTCCAGTTCCTCAGCCAAAAACCCAAGTCCTCCTAAAACAACTAAAATTAAAGTTTTCACTATTAAAAGAAAAGATGAAACAACTTTGATTAAACGTACATACATGGTTGATATTTCTCTTATAATTCTCTGTCCTGTAAAAGGCTCACAGGGACCCAAGAAACTTTGGGTTCCTAAATCTGCTTAATTTTTTGCAGGTTATACGTGACGAGCTGTTTGACGAAGAATGGTACATCGATAGTGGCTGCTCGCATCACATGACAGGAAGGAAGGAGGAACTAAGAGAGTTTCGTTCTCTCAACGATGGTGGTATTGTAAAATATGGCAACAACTCTCTTGGAACTATCAAAGGCTACGAAATGATCACCAATGGCGAGTTCTCCATAAGGAAGGTTGCATATGTTGAAGGGCTCCAACACAATCTCATCAGCGTATCACAGCTGGTGGTTGGCACTAGAATAAAAGTATCGTTCGATGATGAAGGTTCAGAAATTGTCGAAAAGAGCTCAAACAACATTCTGTTGAAATCAAAGCAAAAAGGGGAAATGTATCCTTTGAATCTCAATCCTATAAGAGGTAAACCAGCTGTATGCTTTCTCACAAAGTCTCACTCCGATGAAAGCTGGCTATGTTATAGGAGACTTTCTCATCTGAACTTCAAGGACATCAACAAGTTGGTCTTAGGTGATCACGTTTGAGGTCTACCCGTTCTAAAATTTGATAAAGAACATCTCTGTGTTGCATGTGAAATGGGAAAGCAAAGTCGGAAATGTCATCCTTCTATTATCAATACTAAGGTGATAGAACCACTGGAATTACTGCACATTGATCTATGTGGTCCTTCATCCATCGAAAGTATTGGGGGAAACAAATACATTCTGGTAATTGTGGACGATTTCTTGAGGTTTACATGGATTTTCTTTCTCAAGCAAAAGTCTGAAGCTACACCAAAGCTCATGCTCTTCATCAAATAGATCGAGACGCAACTAAGAAAGGTAGTCCGAAATATAAGGAGTGACAATGGCCTGGAATTCAAGATCAAAGACTTTGAAGGTTTTCTTGCTGAAAAAGGGACGACTCACAATTTCTCAGCTCCGTATACTCCGCAGCAAAATGGCATTGTTGAAAGGAAAAATTGGTCACTATGTGAAGCTGCTCATACCATGTTATGTTTTGCGTCCTTGCCGTTATATTTCTGGGCTGATGCGATCGTGGCGGCATGTTATACTCAGAATCGATCATTCTTGAATAAACGATTCTCAATTACTCCTAACAAGATCCTGAACAATCAAAAACCAAACGTGAAATTCTTTCATGTATTCGGTTCAAGATGTTTCATTTTCAACTCCAAAGAGAATTGAAACAAGTTCGATGTCAATGCCGATGAAGGAATTTTCTTAAGATACTCCTTGAACTCCAAGGCGTATAGAGTTCTCAATAAATGATCGAAGAAAACTGAAGAAACATACTATGTCACTTTTGACGATAGTTATGTTAAGAAGTTGAAACCCACAGAAGATGCATCCAAAGACATATTTTCTAAGAATGGTCAGGTTACTATCTCTATCTCAAATCTTTTTGACCAATTCATGCTCTTGTTTGATGAGCCTCAAAAGGCGATTGACTTTGAATCAACTGCAAAAGACAACAAAGTTGATAATCTGAAAGAGGTTATAGATGAAGCTGCTAAGAAGATGGATGAAAATCAATTCAAAGACACCGAAGGCACAAATACAGCCGAACCTTCTAGTGACCATGCTACCTTCCAGGGGGAGAGTTCCTCTACTCCTCATAATCAAGGTCCTTCATTCCAGGGGGAGAACTCATCGCCAAATTCATCCAGCTCCACTGAAATTCCAATCAATGAAGAAGATACAACTGCTAGTCCTGAACAGGGTTTATTTTTCCAGGGGGAGAACACCAATGTTGGTGATGATGACATCATGTCTGAACTAGGGGAAGAAGTTAATGCTGAATTGGATCCTATTTATCATATAACGTTTCCTCCACTTGTTAAATGGACCAAAGATCATCCGCAAACTCAGATTATTAGGGAAACATTGGAAAAAGTGCTAACTCCCTCTCAAATCAAAGCGAAACAGGTTGCACTTTTTTCAAAAGTAGAATGATGCATGTTCAACTCATTCATCTCTAAAACTGAACCAAAAACTGTCAACTCAGCTCTTGATCATTCAGACTGGGTTCAAGCAATGCAAGATGAGTTAAATGAGTTTGAGCGAAACAAGGTATGGCATCTTATTCCAACTCCTAAGGATGCTTCGGTTGTCAGTCTCAAATGGGTATTCAGGAACAAGATGGACAAAGAGGGGAACGTCATTCGTAACAAAGCGAGGCTGGTCGTCAAAGGATATTGTCAGGAAGAGGGAATTGATTTTGAAGAAACCTTCGCTCCCGTGGCAAGATTAGAATCTGTTCGTATCTTTCTTGCGTACGCTGTTCACAAGAACTTTGAAGTCTATCAAATGGACGTCAAATGTGCTTTCCTCAACGGTGAACTTGAAAAAACCGTATATGTTGAGCAACCGCCGGGCTTCGTGAACGAGAAGTATCCCGATCACTGTTATATTCTTGACAAAGCGGTATATTGTCTTAAACAGGCTCCCAGAGCATGGTATGAAACTCTTACTCGTTTCTTAAAAATGTCTAAATTCAAACAAGGTTCGGTTGACCCAACCTTCTTTCGTAAGCGAGAAGGTAACCACCTTATGATAGTCCAAATTTATGTTAATGACATCATCTTTGGCTCCACGAATCCTAGCTTAACAGCTAAATTCAAAAAGTTGATGGAAACTAAATTTGAGATGAGCTCAATGGGTCCAATTAACTTTTTCCTTGGATTAAACATTAGACAGGGACCCGAAAGCATTTTTATTAATCAGGAAGCATATACCAAGACTTTGCTAACCAAGTTTGGAATGATGGGAGACTCCAAAGTGAAAGTGCCTATGGCTTTTGGTACTAAACTCACACCATCTTTGGAGAAACCAACAGCTGATGTAACACTTTATTGACAGATGATTGGATCTCTAATGTATCTCATAGCCAGTAGACCCGACATAATGTTTTCTGTCTGTTACTGTGCACGATTTCAAGCCAACCCACGAGAACCTCATCTCCAAGCCGTAAAGAACACCTTTCGCTATCTAAAGCGAACCTCCTCTCTCGGCCTCTGGTATCCAGCCAACTCAGGATTCTTTGTTCAAGCATTTTCGGATGCAGATCTGGGTAGTTATGGATTAGATCGAAAAAGCACCACGGGAGGATGTCAATTTCTTGATGGTAAATTAGTCAGTTGGCAATCCAAGAAACAAACCTGTGT
This sequence comes from Lactuca sativa, assembly GCF_002870075.4. Classification (NCBI taxonomy): domain Eukaryota; kingdom Viridiplantae; phylum Streptophyta; class Magnoliopsida; order Asterales; family Asteraceae; genus Lactuca; species Lactuca sativa. The sequence goes on from NC_056628.2 coordinate 98,906,818, forward strand.
TTCGCTATCCACTGCAGAAGCAGAATATATAGCTTCCGCATCCTATACTTCTCAGGTTGTATGGATACAAAGTCAACTCCGGGATTACGGGTTAAACATGAAGAAAATCCCACTATATTGTGATTCTGAAAGCGCAATTAGGATTTGTCACAACCCAGTGCAACACTCCAAGACCAAGCATATAGCACTAAGATATCACTTTATCAAGGATCACGTCGAAGATGGAACGTAGAAATTCACTTCGTCAAAACGACTGATCAATTGGCAGACATATTCACGAAGACCTTACCTGAAGCAAGCTTCAACAAGATTTTGCAAGGACTAGGAATGATACAAGCTGAGTCTGTACCGAAATTGCCTTCGCTCTCATAAAGGTAACAAGTGAAATAGAGCGAACCGAAATGAACCGAAATGAACCGAACGTTCGGTCTATTTCGGGTTCGTTCTATTTCAGGTTAAGTTGGTCCATGAACCGAAATGAACCGAACGTTCGGTCTATTTCGGGTTCGGTCCTTCTAAACTCGTTATTTTCTTTAAGGCATTTCAATTGTTCTCTTATGTACATTTTTTCTTTACTTCCTTTCCTCTTATAAAATTCCAAAAATATTTTCTTTTTATAAAAACTCTTAAGAAATCCAAATATATTTTTCTACTTCGTGTAATTGGTTTTCCTAGTTAGGTGTCTCTAGAAGCATACTGTTGCATGTTGCCTAAAGCCTCGACAGATTTTGATTGAAATTGAAACCTTAATAACATGATATGTACCAACTTTTTCTTTACTCTGCTCATATTGAGTTATGAGTTTTCTGTTTGGTCCTCCTTTTTCTTTAAAGCAGAGATACTTTCGCTTCTTATACCATCTCCATCATCTTTCTCCATTATAATTCATTTCATCAATTTAACCCCTGAGACTCTCAGTCTTAACCACTGAGGTTTATGGTTATACCAAGTCTGTGTTCATGATCTTAGTTTCATGCTACTATGTACTAAGTGAAACCCAAAATTCAAAACAACTAATGAATTGACGATGAATTTAACAATTCAAGATCTTACTTGTTACCCTATGAAATCTCCTTTTTCTTTTGAGTGATCTTTATGAGTTTGCCTTTCACCAACGCTTCTCTAACCCTAAAAGATCCAGTTTTATTTTTTTGAGATTTCCACTTTCCCTCGTCACTATAAAGTTTATCCTACCTACTTGTTCAACAGATCACAATGATCTCAGAAGTACTTCATTCAGATTCAGTCTTATGTTAAGTATCGAAATTATGAATTGAAGCAAAAGCCACCCCCTTTAACCTTTAAAAGAAGCCTTTCAAAACTTCTCAAAAAGTTATTGATCGTTATTCCATGGGAAACCAAGCAAGCACTTTAATGTCTCTCTTGACATTAAAGGAAGTGATTTCTGCCCAGGATCAATTGTTTTATGTCAGATTACGACATCACATATGATCCCTAAAATCTCATTTTATTTCCTTATCTTTTACACCCTATGCACGAAAATTTTAATTTTCCAAATTCTAGTTCTGATTTCGATTGATCATTAAAGCGATATAGGTACAGAGATTCAAGTGACATACAAAACGATTAGGTTAAAGTGGACGCTGACTCAGCAACTATCCAAACAACTTGGAGATTTGAAAAAGTGAATTTTATGAAACGGCGTGAAAAAGGGAACGTTTCTTTCTCTCTCCTGCGTCATCCTCGGCACGCCAACTGTAGACCCATCAACTCAGGCGCTATTTCTGAGATATTCAAAGATTTCAGCCGAATTTTTCTCTATCCTCATTGTACCTATAAAAGGAATTGGAATGGCACACTCTCATCCTTTATCACTTCCAAAATCCTCTCAAAGAAACCCGGTGATTCTCTGCAACTGTTCAAGCTACATCAATGGCAGACTCATCCTCAGTTCACGATACCTCAGTTCGTCAACCCCTTCTCACCATCAAACCTCAACAGAATCTGATCATCGATCTTACGCCGTTCATCTATGAGCCGTATATGTTGTACATGGTTGAGTGTCTCAAATACTCACCACTCGTCAACGCACTGACTAAAGTTGAAGTGGTTCCCATGTCGTGTTTGTCTCTTGTCTACTCTTCTGCCTTCTATGACAGGATAAATGAACGCATTCATTTTGAACTCCACAATGAGAAGACCTCCATCTCCAAGCATCAGTTATGTGCCCTAATCGGTCTTGCTCAAGATTCCTCTCTGGTAAACCCCGACTCCATTACTACTGGTCAATTATTTTCAATGTTCTATTAGATGGGGTATACTAAAACCCTAACAACCATTACGAAGTTCAAGAAGTCCTGCCTTCCTCCCCAATGGAATGGCCTTTTTACGTTATTATTCAAGGGACTGTCTGAGTGAAGCGTCGGCTCCGATAGTGCAAGCAAATCTTTCATGACGGTACTGTATGGGTTGTACCATGGGATTGACCTAGATTATGGGACTATCATTTGGAAGCAGTTGGTTCAAAGCCTGGTTTCTTCATCCAGGCATTCTGAAATATTATGTGGGCGTTTTTGGTCTATCATCACCCAATGGGCAATGGACCGCCTTCGTGTTCCAATAACGGCGGATTCATTGCTCTCATCCATTGCTACCTTTCATACGACGAAAATCATTGTTACTGATCCATCGAAGTTTTCGTTTATTGGCTCCATTCCTGAACCGATGCTCAGTCGTATTTCTGAGTCAAGTAATGTTCTACAACAATGCAGGAAGCATCCATCGGCTGGCCCAAGAGAGCTTACACAGGCAATGGTTCAGTCCATTGAAGAGGCTGACAAGCCAGCCAAGAGGGGCAAAAAGCTTGAAACACAGAAGGGAGAACAGGTCACCAAGAAAACCAAGGGTCAAACCCCCAAGAAGCAAAAAACTGATAAAGCTGCCCCTTCTCAAGCTCAATTGAAAAAGCAAAAGAAGCCAGCTCGGAGACTTATTCTACAATCTTCAAGCGATTCAGAATATGTCCCTCCTAAGCACAAGAACGCTCCTCCATCAGAATATGAGAGCGAAAGCTCAGAAGAAGAGGCTTCGGGCCGAGGTGATACTCCACCTCGCTCTCCTACCCCAGACATTCCAGTTTGCTCGAATCCTCCTTCACCTATACATGTAACAATCCCAGTTATCACCTCTCAACCATCCACTACAATTCCCATTCCCACTCCCATATTCACAGATACCACCACTACCACACAAACTCGCTCTACTGTTCCTGGTCCACCTGCAACCGAACCTCCGGTCACAACCGAACCACAAGTTACAACCGAACCTCCACCTTCTTCCAAACCTTTATCTCCTACGCAATCTGCTGAAACAACCCCTATACTGGGTGGTGGTGAGGATTTGGAGTTTGATTCCACATACTTCATTCCTTACAGAGTGCAGAGCGATGAAGATGACGATGAGCCTGTTACCAAACGTCATTTAAAGGCAGTAAACGAAAAGCTTGATAAATTGTTTTCCTCCTCTTCCTCTACCTCTGGTGCTTATTCTGAAGCTGCCTTGAAGGCCTTGTTCTCCTCGGTTGTCACCGAACACAGCACTGCTCTATCCGATGCAGCCAAGGCAATTGCAGCCTCCACTTCCCAATGCCAACAGGCCTCCATTACTGTTGATGCTTCCACCAAGGAATACAAGGAGGCGACCACAAAAGTCGATAAAGTAGTCTCCGAAGCTCACATATTTTTAGATTCATTGCAGGGTGCTGCTGCCGGAAATGCTAAAATGGTCAACGCTTCAGTCGAGAACCTTCAAAAGTCTATTCAAGCTGAGCACTCGAACCTTGAAGCAGCACGCCTAGCCATTCAACAAGCCAACGAGAAACTCCATGCTAATGTCCATGATCGCTTAACTCAACTAGAAGCGGAGTTAGCTATGAAAATCGAATTATGGATGAGCTTGACCGATGTACCTCCCAGCTTAATTTGCAAACTCAGAAGCTGCATACTACTGAGGCTGCCCTTAATGACCTCAAGTCAGCAAGGGAAGTTATCAGGAGTTCTACTGGAGACGTTCACTCCATCCTTCTTCATCTTGTTGAGGCTCATTATCCGATCATCACTATCACTGTGAGGCGTCATTTTGCGGACAAGCTCAAACCGGCGTTGGACGTTCTTAGCCGAATTGAAGGTGTTCCGGTTACCGGTGTCCAACCGAAACAAGGGGGAGAGAAAGTGTCATTGCAACCTCCTCCTTCTGGATCAAAGCCATCAGCTGGACCTTCTGCTGGACCGAAGGGTAATGAAGCTTCGGTCAGCGACAAAGACAAAAAGAAGAAGAAAATCGGCGATGACGACATAGACAATGAAGAAGATGTCTATGCTGAAAATCCCACGAATCCCTTCCAGAAGGTTAAAACTTCATAAAGAGAACTGGAAGAAAACATCAAGAAGCAGCAAGCCGAGCTGGAAATGAAGTGAAAGGGGACTGAGCTCCTTGAAAAGAAAAAGTCCATGTTTCCTATATGGACAAAAGTATTGCTTCAGAGATGTGTAATTGACGAGCCAACTGTTCTCTGGCTCGAACCAATAATTTCCTTCGGTCTTGACAACTCCAAGGATGCACAGTTCGACATGCCAATCACCCGAAAGGCATTCATCTTCCATTGCTTCAACTCAACTGTTGCTATTCCTTCTCCAGACCCGAAGGTAGATAGGGATCTTCTGGAGTTTTACTTGGAGTTTTCTCAACCCCAATACCTGACCTGGAGCTTAAAGAAGATAACTACAGTCAAGGTGATGAAGGCCTATTCAACAGGGAAATTTATTAATGTCAAATTTAGGGTGACTCGAGGAACCGAAGGCTCAGTCTATCATTTTTTCCTTTCTGATCTACCAAACCTCAACCCCCATGACTGGATACTACTCAACAACATTCTTCTGCTAAATCCTCAGGAGTATCAGCCAATAATCGATCATGTCAAACATATGCTTGTTTGCTACATTCATGAGGTAGCGAAGATGGACCAAGAAATTGCCTCTGCCATACACAAGCGACCAACGATCAAAACCATGGGCAACTCTGGCAATGTCAATACCATGATCCAGGGGAAGATAAATTCAACGTATCACACGGTCATGTTTCTCAGGGGCGAAGGTCAAAAATGTATGTTCGCTCTTGTTGATAAACACCTCTTCTCGACGTCTTGTCTTGAGCATATCTTGGAGATCATACAGAGGTGCGACCAGAATAGTGCTGCTGATAAGAAACTTTTTGTTGACATGCTAAGGTGGTACATTCGATTCCGACAGACTCTTCTTGCCATTATTCCTAAACTGTTTAAAGTTGTAAAGACAGTGAGGCCTGCTCAGAAGAAATAATCTCTCGCCTCATTTGACGCAAAGGGGGAGATTGTTGAGTCTATTGGGTTGTGTCATGGGCTCGGTCCATAGCCCAGTTTGAATGTCGGTATTGGGCCTGTCCAGCCGTGCATAATTTTGTATTAGGGTTTAGTATATAAGTTGTATGCATGCAGACTTAGAAGCTAGCGCTTTCATCGTTTTTGTTTCAGATCTACTGTAAACCCTAGCTCGCCTCTACAGCGGAAGTTCTTCATCGAGCTCTGCTAAGGCGTGACTTTGTTTGAATCATAAGCATAAGTTTGATTCTATTTTGCGTTCTTACTCATATTAATCTTAAACTGTTTGATTACTTTTATCGTACTTGTGAGAGATCTAAACGATCTAAGAGTTTTTAACTCATCAGGGACACGCCACAGACCGGGGACCAGCAGGGTGAGTGATGAGGAGCTTCGTCAGATGATCCATGTGGAGGTGGCTACGGCCATCCGTGCAGTGATTCCAGAGATGTTTGGGTCTATCAAGACCACTCTGATTGAGACTTTTGATGAGAGATACACGGCGGTTACTGAGGCTGCAGCCGCTGCAGCTACCGCAACTGTTGCTGCTGCCAAACCTAAGGGTGGCGATTCGTTGCTGTTCTGGGAGTTCAGAAACACGAAGCCACCAAAGTTTGATGGGACGCAGGATCTGATTATTGCGATAAGATGGGTTTCTGATATTGAAGGATGCTTTTATATGTGTTCATGTCCAAAGCATCTGAGGGTCCGGTTCACACTGAACCAGCTTCGCTTGGGAGCGAAGGACTGGTGGAAGATGGTGACGGCGCACTTTTCGTCTGTTGAGCTTGCCGCGGTGACTTGGGAGAGGTTTCCCGCTATGTTTCATGATGAGTATGTTCCCCCGGTGCAGAGGGAACGTTTGGCCCAGGAGTTTCTGACCCTCAAGCAGGGTACTGAGTCTGTTACTGTGATCATCAGGATGCTCCATGAGAGGGCGATGTTCTGCCCTGAGCACGTGTCTACCGAGCAGGCACGTATGAGTCGTTATTTGAGTATTCTGAGGAGGGACATATGAGAGTTCGTGGCGAACTTGTCATACCGAACATTTGCCAAGCTTCAGGCAAATGCTCAAAGAGGGAGATAGAGCTGGAGACTTAGGTTAGGGAGGAGGCGGAGTCTCAGCGGAGGGATCGGCGACCGGCTCAGTCCCAGCCGGCAGCCAAGCGGGCCAAGCCCGCTGATTCGAGATCTGGGAACCAAAAGGACTATACTTGTGGCAAGTGCGGCAAGGGTCATGAGGGAGTGTGTAGAGAAGGGTCTTGCTACAACTGTGGCAACGAGGGGCATATGGCTAAGGATTGCCCCAAGGGATTTGCAGTCTGTTTTCACTACAACCAGAACGGACACCGGAAGGCCAAGTGTCCACAGCTGCAGTGATCCACCCCTGCTGCTATTCGAGCTACCGAGAGCCGGCCGATGAAGGCCGAGGCACCGAAAGCACAAGGGAGAGCTTTTCAGTTGACCGCGGAGGAGGTCTGTGCGGCGCCCGATGTTGTGGCTGGTATGTATTCTTTCACGTATTTACTATGATGTTTATGATATGGTGTTTATATTATGTTATGCGTAGGTACTTTCCTTGTGTATTCTATTCCTGCTTTGGTGTTATTTGACTCGGGTGCGAGTCTCTCTTTTGTATCGTTAGCCTTTAGTCAGCACATCAGTATCTGTCGAGAGGTGTTGAGTCGACCTTTGCGAGTTTCCATAGCTGACGAGAGAGCAGTGTATGCCACGGATGTGATTCGAGGATGTGTGGTCGAGATCTTCGGCGTTGAGTTTCTTATTGATTTGGTCCCGATTGCTATGGGAGATGTCTGTGTCATTGTGGGCATGAACTGGTTGAGTAGATTTGGAGCGCTTATCGACTGCAAGTGATAGCTACTGACCATACGAGACCCTAGTGGGGGAGCTCTTACGGTTTATGGCGAGGGTACGCGTTCCGGGTAAGCATTTTGTTCAACCGTAAGAGCGAGGCAGAGTCTACTGCAAGGCTGTAGTGGGTTTATGGCTTATGTGGTGGATACGAGGGCAGGGGCAGAGAGATCGAGGACGGTCGATGAGGTCCCGATAGTGTGTAAGTTGCCGGATGTTTTCCCCGAGGATTTGACGGGTGTGCCTCCCGAGAGGCAGGTGGAGTTCCATATCGATTTGGTTCCGGGGGCAGTGCCTATCGCGAAGGCGCCCTATCGCCTTACACCTCCAGAGATGCAGGAGTTATCCTCGCAGCTTCAGGAGCTGCTAGGAAAGGGGTTTATATATCCGAGTAGCTCGTCGTGGGGAGCGCCGATCCTTTTGTCAAGAAAAAGGATGGTTCACACCGGATGTGCATTCATTACCGGGAGTTGAACAAGCTGACGGTCAAGAACCGTTACCCCTTACCAAGGATCGACAATTTGTCCGATCAGTTGCAGGGAGCGTCATGGTTCTCAAAGATTGATTTGAGGTCTGGATATCATCAGATGAGGGTGCGTGATTAGGATATCCAGAAGATAGCATTCAGGACTGGTTATGGGCATTACGAGTTCGTGGTGATGCCTTTCGGGCTCACCAACGCACCGACGGCGTTCATGGATCTCATGACCAGGGTGTGCAGGTCGATGTTGGATCGTTCGGTGATCGTGTTCATTGATGATATATTGGTGTATTCGAGATCCAGAGAGCAGCATGAGGAGCATTAAGGGAGATCCTCAGAGTTCTGAGATCGAAGAGGCTTTACGCCAAATTCTCCAAGTGCGATTTTTGGTTACGAGAGGTCCAGTTTCTTGGACACCTCGTCAACCAGAGTGGGATATTGGTCGATCCGGCCAAGATTGAGGCGGTGATGAGTTGGGAGGTGTCGAAATCCCCTTCGGACATCAAGAGTTTCCTGGGGTTGGCTGGTTATTATCGGAGATTCATCCAGGATTTCTCCAGGATTGTAGTTCCTCTCACCAGTCTGACCCGGAAGGGTGTGGCTTTCAGTTAGGGCCCAGAGTAGCAGGCCTCATTCGAGACACTTCTCCAGAAATTGTGCGAAGCCCCAATGTTGGCCCTTCCGGAGGGAATGGAGGACTTTGTGGTATATTGTGAGGTATCGATATCGGGACTGAGTACGGTGCTGATGCAGAGAGGGCATGTGATAGCATACGCATCGAGATAGCTGAAGCCTCATGAGACGAGGTATCCTACTCACGATCTGGAGTTGGGGGCAGTAGTGTTCGCCCTTAAGATCCGGCGTCACTATTTGCATGGGGTTCGGTGTACTATATTGTCACACTCCCAAACCAGACGGCGGAAACGTCCGAGGGCTTGTGTGACTTTAATTGAATATCATCACAATTAATACACATGAATCATAACATAAATGTCACCATGCATCAATATATTACAACTGGAGTTTTTCACATCAAGTACATTGTTTTAACATTACACATTCATAACATAAATTGTTTGAGTTCTTTTAACAACACAACATCCTAACATTATTTCATATTACTCTTCTGCTTACCTGATACCTGAGAATACAAGTTATTTTGGAAAAACGTCAACATATGAAATGTTGGTGAGCTCATAAGCAATGTTGTGATAAAATGAGTTGTGTAGTTTGTAAAACCCAAAAATTCCGAAATTTTCTGAAAAGACATTTGTTTATCAAAGTGTGAAGATCCATAGTTGATGCATGAATGATTTCAAAACATATATATGAAGAGAGTTTTGTATTATAGTTATAGAAATTTCGAGCGAGTAGTATTGATTTCCCCGGAAAACCCGACGTTTTCCGATACCAAAAGGTATACGTAGTTATTAGTTCTTGTATCGTCGTATCGAATGGATTTCTTCCTAAATCCATCTACTTTGAATAATAGTAAGCCTTAGCGAACGAAGAGAAGAGGAGCACTATGTCCTGCTACTATCGTAAGTATCTTAGGCTGTCGTGGATGCGAAAGACACCATGGTCCAACTCGCATTTGATTACTGTGACCTTACTAGCTTTTCTAATGGGACACTTTGGCCCACTAGCACATAAAAGCTATTGAAAGTCCTTTTATAAAATATTGGGTCATTGAAGACCCAATAACATATAAGCGTTATCCCTTTGGGCCCAAAGATCATGTTGGTGGGCTTGCAAGGCCCTACATGCATGATTTGAAACTCATAAGCCCAAAGTTTGTAAGTTTACACATTGAAGGTATCACGTATCGTTTAAAGAGTTTGATTTTAACGTTAGTTATATTGTATCGATTCGAGATCGAAACGATTCGTGTATCACGATATTTGGAGTCAAACATGTATTTGTCTTTTGTTTTGTTGGTAGTCGTAGTTTTGTATTTTGACTTAATGAAATAGTTTGTCTAAATATAAGTTTGACCTTTTCATTTCCTTTCTTTTATAAAAATAACGAATTAAGTCCTTTAAATAAAAGAATTTCATTTTTAGTCCTTAAAACAATTTCTTGACGCTTTTACATCATAAATTTGTTGCAATGGTAGTTTTTAACCCAAAAATTATTTTGTTAACAGATTCGGCCCTTTTAAAATGGTATTTCTCGGTAAAAACCCTATTTTTCGCAACTTTTACAGTTTTGGCCCAAAATCCAAAAAAATTTACATTTTTGATCCTTTTTGGAATTGAAAAGCATTTTTGACCTTTGAAATAGTTTTATTACACTTCTATTCCCCTGTTTTGCAGAAAGTTTCATTTCAGCCCCTTTAAACTTCATTTTTCGCAATTATGGGCTTATTGGGCCAAAAAGCCCAAATTTAGCCCATTAAGCTAAAAATTTGCATTTCAAGTCCTTTGAAAATTCTAATATTCAGAAAATGATTACAGAAATTGTTTTGACCCATTTGACCCTCAAGAAACCGTGACTTGACAAATTTTAACCCAAGTTTTGTATTTTTGACAACTTAATCCCTAAAATGGGTTTTATGTTAGAATATGTTCCTCATAACCTTATAAGCTATTTTTCTTGACTTGTTTGGTGTAAAATAACTTAGATTATGTTTGTTTTCCTTTATCATGTCATAGATCTCGAGTTAACACCTCTTTTGGTTACATGTTTATCACAAAAACACATAAAATCACACACATACATGCATAAAATCACACATAGCATACATATACACATAGATCTACACATTTTCTTGTATTCTCCCCTATAAAACATATGAAAACCGAAAAGAGAGGGGTATGAAGCTCACCTTGAGTTGTGGTTTCGGTTTTTGAAGGAAAAGATGAAGAAATTTCGATCCTAGCAAGTCTTCTTAGAGGATCTCGAACATAGATGCTTCTAAGGTGCAATATCATGAGTTTGATTAGATTGAGAAGAGATTTTGATGAAATGAAGTAGCTAGATCATGGATTAGTCATCAACTTACCTTAGATGATGAATCACTTGATGAAAATCCTTAGACTTCAAGCCAAACTTTCGAGATCTTCAAAGGAGAAGATGATCTTGAGAGTGGTTTAGAGAGAGTTTTTGGTGAGGTGTGTGTGTTGTGCTCGGCCGAGAGAAGAAAAGAGAGAGGAGGAGAGAGTGGTGATGGGATTGTTGCATGGAGATATGAGGCCTTAGCATGGGAATCCAAGATATAATGGTGAGGTGGCTACCAAAAGTCAACCCTTCTTCTTGGGTTTGTAGTTTGGGCCGAGAGAGAGGAGAAAAGAGAAAGAAATTTTGGGCTTTTTGCCCTTAAGCACACATTATAGATAATTTAGATGATGCTTGGCCCAAATAAATCATATTATAATTTTTGTGTCCTATTAGGGCTAAATTAAGTTGGTTGTGACCCATTAAGGCCCAAAATATTATGTTTCATGTATATGGGTCCAATTAGAGCCCATTTGCGAGTTCTAGGTTCAAGATAGTTAAATTGGAAACTCATTGGTCCATTAGGCCCAATAAGGAAATCCTAGACCAAAATGGACATAAACTAGGATCTCAAGGGTTTCCAATTCTTTGTTGACTATTTGTAGTGCTTGAATGAAGTATTTGATGAGGTTTTGTTGTTATTGAATAAGCATCATACATGCTTTCATATTATTGATTCATAATTGATATAAGTGTTATAGTTACAAGGCCTCAAAATTCCTAGTTGTGACATATATACACGGACCACAAGGGCTTGAAGTATTTGATGGATCAGCCCAATCTGAATATACGCCAGAGGAGATGGTTGGACATGGTAAAGGATTATGAGTGTGAGATCCTGTACCAACCCGGACAAGGCTAACATGGTAGCCGATGCCTTGAGTCGTAGGGCAGAGGGTGCCCCATTACGAGATGTTTGTTTGAGGTTGACAGTGATGACCCCGGTGTTAGACACCATTCGGGAGGCCCGGGTGGAGGCCGTGAGACCAGAGAACCGCAAGTGAGAGCGGGTGATCGGGCAGATATCTGAGTTCATTGTTGATAGTCGGGGACTTATGACCTTCCAGGGCAGGATTTGGGTGCCATTTGAGGGTGGGGCACGTGCCATTTTGATGGAGGAGGCGCACAGGTCGAGGTTTTTTATCCATCCCAGGGCCACTAAGATGTATTTGGACCTGAAAAGAGACTATTGGTGGCCCTGTATCAAGAGGGACGTGACGTGGTTTGTAGAGAGGTGCTTGACCGTCGCAGGGTTAAGGCCGAGCACCAGTGTCCACATGGCAAGTTGCAGCCACTTGAGTTTCCCCAGTGGAAGAGGGAAAAGGTTTCAAAGGATTTTATCACCAAATTGTCAAGGACTGCGAGAGGCATCGATGCAATTTGGGTGATCGTCGACCGGCTGACGAAGAGCGCTCATTTTCTTGCTATCAGTGAGAGCTCTTCCGCAGAGAGGCTGGCAGAGGTGTATATGAGGGAGGTGGTATCGTGGCATGGTGTGTTGATCTCGATTGTGTCAGATCGAGATGTGCATTTCACTTCCAAGTTATGGAAGAAGTTCCATGAGGAGTTGGGTACTAGGCTGCAGTTCAGTACCGCTTACCACCCACAGACGGACGGACGGACAGAGTGAGCGGACAATTCAGACGCTCGAGGACATGCTTCGGGCATGTGTTTTGGACTTCGGAGGGAGTTAAGACATGTATCTGCCTTTGGCTGAGTTTTCTTATAACAACAGCCACCATTCGAGTATTGGTATGCCTCCCTTTGAGTTATTGTATGGGAGGAGGTGTCAAACTCCCATATGCTGGGGAGAGGTCGGGCAACGAGTGTTGGGTAGCAATGAGTCAGTACTTTACACGATAGAGCAGATACAGCAGGTCGGACAGAGATTGTTGACAACTCAGAGTTCCCAGAAGAGTTACGCGGATAGGCGAAGATCCGTGCTCGAGTTTCAGGTCGGAGATTTTGTACTCCTAAAGGTGTCTCCTTGGAAAGGAGTGATCTGGTTCAGGAAGAGGGGCATGTTGGGGCCCCGGTACATCGGTCCATTCAGAGTGTTCGTGAGGGTGGGCAAGGTAGCATATCATTTGGAGCTACCTGTAGAGTTGAGCCAAATTCATGATACCTTCCACGTAACTTAGTTAAGGAAGTGTATAGCCGACGAGTCGGCGGTATTGCCATTGGAGGATATCTAGGTAGACTCAAGACTAAATTATGTTAAGAGACCAATCGCGATCTTGGACCGGAAGGTCAAGGTTTTGAGGAAAAAAGAGGTACCTTTGGTTCAGGTCCAGTGGCAGCATCAGAAGGGGTCCGAGCTCACTTAGGAGACAGAGTCAGAGATGCGGGAGCAGCATCCAGAGTTTTTTCTGGCATGAGACTTCGAGGGCGAAGTCTGGATCTAGTGGGGAGAATTGTAACATCCCGAAATCCAGGTAAAGCTACATAACCCTTCCATTTTGTCATCTTGTCAAAATAGGTCCCTTGAGAGAGTTCTTATAGAAAATGAGTACGCTGGGTGTACTGGGGAGTACACTGCATGTACTCATGCGCTTAATTTGGACACGGACTCGCCTGGGTACGCTGGGCGTACCCAGGGTTACGCTGGGCGTACCTAGGGTTACGATGGGCGCAATGGGTCCAGATGTAAACCCTAAATGTTTGGCTTGTGCACTATTTAAAGGATGCTCAAGCTCATTTCTCAGCCTCCATTTCAGAGAGTGAAACCCTAAGAGAGAGCCTTCCATTGTCCATAGCTTGAGTGTGTATGTGTTTTGGAGCTAAAAGTGTTTCGGTGTGTTAGTGAAGAAGAAGGAGAAGAGATTGTGGAGGCTAGGGCTTGAAGTGCAAGGTTGGATCTGAGATCTTCAGAAAGGTGGTTCATCTAGAGGTATAAAGTTCAAAACTTTCCTCTTTATTTGGTTTTATGTTTCATGGACCATTTCTAGGGTTAAAAGTCCCAAAGGTGGAGACTTTATGAGTGTAATGTGCTCCATGGACCTAGATCTGTCCCATTTCAGTGGTATTTGTGTTATAAATCCATAAAGTTTCCATCTTGGTCGTTGAGATGAGGTCATGCTTGAGTTATGAGCTCTCTAGAGTTGGGAAATGGAATATTATGGGTGATAGTGACTTGTCCAGCCATGCAAAGGCTTAAAGTCACCAACTTTATGGATTAAGAGGCTTAGAAATGGTCAGATCTAGATGTTGGAAGTGGGTCTTAACTGTTTAAGACCCCAAAAGCTTAGAGTCTAAAACTGGGAGTTACATGGGGCGTAATCTCAGTATGCGCGGTGTAAGGGGTCGCACACCCCATTTCTGTGAAGACACTGGGTACGCCTAGCGTACATGTTTGGTACGCGCAGCGTAACCCGGAGAGTTGGGTTTTGTTAACTTTTAGGGTTTGGTCAACTTTAGGGTCTTGGAGCCATGAGAGGGGTAAAATGGTCTTTTACCCTTCTGAGAGTACTAAGAGAGGCAATAGTCTAGCCTTGAGAGATGTATTTATTTAGAGTGTTTATTTCATATGATTAGGCGGAGGCTAGACCAGATTTTATAGAGTTCGAGATTACCGAGTTACCCGAGGTGAGTCTTCTCACTATCCTTTACCTAGTGTGGTAATTAGAGCTATGTGATAGAGTATTTGTACGTTTTTTCATGATGAGATTTATATGTACTTTTTGCTATGTATGTTATAGAGTTTATAGAGTTTTGACCGTAAGGTCCACAGAGCTGGGGCCAGAGGGCCCTCAAAGTTATGGGACCAGAAGGTCCCACTGAGACACATTGACCAGAGGGTCAAACAGAGTTATAGCCTCGAGTGGCTAATTTGTGTTTTCATGTGGTATTTTGGGGAACTCACTAAGCATTTATGCTTACAGTGTGATGTTATGTGTTTCAGGCGCCGGCTTGATAAGTACACACTTGAGGAGATTTTATATATTTGATCTTGGGATGTGATGTTATGAATTGATTATGTGATACATTGATATTTTTATAACAATTATGAATGAAAGTGTGTTTTTAAATGTGAAAAATTATTTGAAAATTTTGGGTGTTACAGCACTGCTCCAAGAAATTGAGTGTGAAATTTTGCAACAAACAACTAAAAAGAAAGAAAGAACAAAAATATTTTTGTTGTTTCTGAATTTTTAAAAAAAAAATCTTTTTGGTATTTTTGATTTTTTTTAAAAAAAATGTATTTGTTGCAAATATACGAAATTTAAAACACTCATGAGAATGACAATTATACGAATACGAAGGATTCAAAGAGTTGACTATGAACAGTAACATTTTTCTTTGATGACATGTCTTTGAACCAATTCTTTCTGACCATCAGTCTCCTTTTTCCCATGGAACGGAATTTCCATTGATCATTCCAAGTCCTTCCAAAATTCTCACGAACGATTTTTCATCCAATGATTTTGTGAAAATATCAGCAAACTGAGGTGTTGTTTTTACAAAATGCACTTCAATATTTCCATCTTCCACATGATCCTTGATGAAATGATAATGAAGAGCAATATGTTTAGTCATTGAATGCTACACAAGATTATGACAAATTCTTATAGCACTTTGAGAATCACAATATAATTGAATCTTTTTCATATTAATTGCATAATCACGTAATTGGCTTTGAATCCAAATGATTTGTGAAGTACAAGCAGCAGCACCTACATAGTCTGCTTCAGCAGTTGAAATTGAGACACATGTTTGCTTCTGTAAGTCCCTAAAATGCCCGTGTATCAGTCAGATCCGTTTGATGGTGCGGAATCCCGATCAAACGGATGATGCAAAATAAAATAGAAGAGAAGAAGAAGAAGAAGAATATGATAAATCTTGATTGTATTAATGATATGAATGAAATTCCTTACACAAGATTCACACACAAATAAAAGCTCCTGTCTCTCTGGCCGTAAACTACTTCTGTTCAACAATCATCAAATTCTACTCCTCAACCTAACACCTCTATTTATACATATTGGATATGGGCCGGAAACATATGGGCCGTAAATGAGTTTACGGCCGTAAACTCAGCCGTAAACTAGACCGAAAACTCCACAAAAAAAAAAAAATCAAATATTTTGTGTTTACGGTCCAAGTTTATGGCCGTAAACACCGAGTTCTTGGGCCGTAAACTCTATTTGGGGCATTATTTGATCTTATTTTCTAGATATTTTTACGTTTTTAGATAGATCTCGCAAAAATTTAGGGGGAGAAATAAAAACAAAACAAAATTTAAAAATTAAAAAAAAAATCCAAAAACATTAAAAAAAAAAAATCATAATATCAAAAATATGTTGGTTATGAAGTGTGCTTGAGGGAGATGTTTTGGGAAGTGATATTATCAAGTGATAACAGGCAATCTGCGTCTGTGTAACGTACCCGAAGTTGAAGGGTCTATGCTCTGACTTGATGCGTCGGTAGGCACGAAAAATTTTAAATGGACTTGACTAGAGAGATTTGAACTTAGGAAATTTATAGACTTGACAAATCTTGACTTAGTTAGATACGTTCAGCCTGACAATACGACGCTCGGATAGGTTGAGCATGGAGATATATATGGGAATCTACTCGTCACATTAATTGAACCCGTACTTGGAACCGTGGCTTAACTTTTCCTCGATGTGCGGATTCTGTCCTTAATTCCGGTTGGATGGGGCGACTGGTAAATTCCGATAAATTAGGTCTGTAGAAAATCATTTTCTTTCTTTCTGTCTGTTAGTCATATGTTGTCTCCTTTGCGTGACTTCCAATCCGACCTGGTACACAACATATGCAACTCTATTTCTCTGCAGGATATATATATGTGTGTGAAATGTATGTGTGAAATACTTCTCATCTGTTAGCCATATGCTGTCTCCTTTGCGCGAATTCTAATCCGACCTGGTACACAGCATATGCAACATTCTTCTTCTCAACCCCTCTGAAGTAGTTAGCAATAGAATTCTGTATCTCTTCTCTCTCTGAATGGTTGTCTGCTCACCCGGTGTAAGGAGTACTCTGGAAGTTCTTGATGGCTGGGGCATATCAGGAAGCGGGAAACACGTTCCAGTACACTTAAAAATTGAACACATACAGATTGTCTATAGATCTCGCTGCTCAATTTAGGTGGACAACAATATCCCTGGTCGTCGTCAGATGAATGGACCTTAAGATATAGTATCTAAGAAATTAGGATCAGATATAAATTTTAGGTTTTTAAGTTCATCATGTCTTGTAACAAATAGTATGTCCTAAATCTGTCACAAATTTTTCGTGTTTAAGAGGACCACAATACTAACGATCGACCAGACAAAGATGTGAATATGAAAGGTATCGACAAGTGGATAAAGGCTGTCTAAAAACTTTGATCCCAAATCACTCTTAAAGTTAGATACCATTTTTATTTTTGTTAAATTTATTATAGTTTCTTCTAATTTAAATATTATGGGGGAATTAAAAATTAAAAAAAAAATCAGAAAAATTAAAAAATCCAAAAATAGTGTTATTTCTGTTTTATTTATTGTTCAGAAAAATAAAAAGAATCCAAAAATATTTTGTTTCTGTTTTAATTTGTGTGCTAAGTTTTCTTTTAGTTTTGTTTTGTCTTGAATAGTGATTTCAGGTATACATAAGACTCATGGAGTGTGTGTCGAAGATTTCTGAGCAAAAGCTTCGTCCGTGAGCATCGAAGAATTCTCATTCGAAGGAGCAAGAAATGAAGATCATTCTTTCAACATTCAATCCTTCAACCCCAGAAGCAAGGTGAAGCTGCAATTGAAGAATATGTGACGGATTGCATTGAAGCCTCCTCAATCAGTCTGCTGCTATCTATGAACTTGCTGAAGTGATCTAGAAGATTTGTTCTCTCTGATGTTCTCTCTGAAGATTCTCAAGCTGAAAGCGCTATTTTTCAAGAATCAGTACGTCAAGCCTCCTCACCCAATGTGCGTTCAATGCC
This sequence comes from Lactuca sativa, assembly GCF_002870075.4. Taxonomy (NCBI): domain Eukaryota; kingdom Viridiplantae; phylum Streptophyta; class Magnoliopsida; order Asterales; family Asteraceae; genus Lactuca; species Lactuca sativa. Next base: position 98,924,485 of record NC_056628.2, read on the forward strand.
AAATTCTGAAGAAAACCTCAAGTGCTCAAGATGAAGTCAATTATTGAAGATTCATATGTTCATCCTGATGTTGTGAAGAAATCGAAGGTTAAAGCTGAAGCCAAGCTCTCACTGAAGATTGACAAGAAGAGCCAGCTACTTTTTAGGGGGAGCTTCTTGGGTCAATTAAGAAAAGAAAGCTATAAACCAAGGGGGAGATTGTTGGGTCAAAATATGGTTTATACTTTACTTTTCTGGGCATTGTATTTTTGTGTAATAATTGTGGAGTTTTCGGTCTAGTTTTACGGCCGTAAACTCATTTACGGCCCATATGTTTCCGGCCCATATCCAATATGTATAAATAGAGGTGTTAGGGTGAGGAGTGGATTTTGATGATTGTTGAACAGAAGTAGTTTACGGCCAGAGAGACATGAGCTTTTATTTGTGTGTGAATCTTGTGTAAGGAATTTCATTCATATCATTAATACAATCAAGATTCATCATATTCTTCTTCTTCTTCTCTTCTATTTTATTTTGCATCATCCGTTTGATCGGGATTCCGCACCATCAAACGGATCTGACTAATACACAGGCATTTTAGGGACTTACAACTTCTTCGACTGCCAGCTCACCAATTTGCCATCCAACAATTGACAACCACCACTTGTGCTTTTTCTATCAAGATTGCAGCCTCCCAAGTCTGCATCTGAATAAGCTTGAACAAAGAACCCAGTTTTCAAAGGATACCACAATCCTAACGAAATTGTTCCTTTAAGATAACGAAATATATTGTTTATAGCAGTGAGATGTGATTCTCGTGGATTTGACTGATACCTAACACAATTACATACAGAAAACATGATGTCAGGTCTACTAGCAGTAAGATAAAGTAACGAACCTATCATGCTTCTGTAAAGAGTTAGATCAACTGCAGGTTTATCTAATGAAGGTGTCAGCTTTATGCCAGTTGCCATCGAAACTCGTAACTTTGTATTATTCGTCAATCCAAAATTTTCTAGAAAATTCTTTGTATATTTTTCTTGATTGATAAAAATACCTTCTCTGTTTTGACGAATATTCAATCCAAGAAAATTATTGATTTTTCCCATCATGCTCATTTCAAACTTGCTTTTCATCAAATTTTTGAATTCACTAGACAAGGCAGGGTCAGTTAAGCTAAAAATAATATCATCAACATAAATTTGAACAAGCATTAGATGATTCCTAACTTTCTTTCAATATAATGTGGGATCAACTTATCCCTTTTTAAATTTAGATTGTTTCAAAAATGAAGTTAGCGTTGCATACCATGCTGGTGGTGCTTGTTTTAAACCATAAACCGCCTTATCTAAGATATAAACATGATCAGGATGTTCTTCGTTAATAAAACCTGGGGGTTGTTCAACATAAACAGTCTCTTCAAGCTCTCCATTTAAAAATGCACACTTCACATCCATTTGATAAACATCAAAGTCTTTATGAGCTGCATAAGCCAAAAATATACAAACAGCCTCGAGTCTTACGACAGGGGGAAAGTTTCTTTGTAATCTATTCCTTCTTGTTAAGAATGTTGGATTAGTGTCTAAGTCCATAACTTTTTTGGTATGCACTTGACCCGATGGTGCATGGTCCTTTTGGCTTGCCTTCACCAAAGCAACTTGATAGGATGAATTATGGAGAGAAAGGATTAAATATGATTTATTAATATATTATAAGAATAATATATTAAAGAAGTAATCATATTGTTTAATTAATATTAGTCAAGAATTAATAAGAATTAAGTTTGTGGCTAAAAAGAGATTAATTAAACTTAAGGGATTGGAATTGTAATTATAAGATAATTGCAATTGGGCTATGGATTACCTTATTATACAAGGTTGGACGAATTCTATGGGGAAACCCATTAGAAATCGTCCAAGGGCCTTTAAGAAAGGGTCCATGGGTTGCTTAGGGCATAAGCATCCAAATTAGGGTTTCCTAGTTTAAAACCCTAATAGCCTACATGTATAAATAGTACCCTTAAGCCTCAAAAACGTGGTGAACTTGTTCTCTAGGGTTTCCACACGTTTTTGGGCAGCTCCTTCACTTCTCTTCTTCATCCTCTTGCTCTTGGTGTTTGTGAGCCATTAGAGGAGTGACATTTGTGACTCTAAGCTTTTTAAAGTCAATTCAAGAAGGAATTGAGATTGTTATTACTATATAACAATCAAGGTATGATCTAAAACCCTTATTCATATGTTATATTGATTAGATCTAGGGTTTTAAGTCTTGGATTCAAAGCATGTACAATAGAGAAACCTAGATCCAAGCTTTAGGGTTTGCATGAGCACATAGGATGTCTTTTGGCTAAAACTCATCAGTGGTATAAGAGCCTAGATTGGTTTATTTTGTATTGATGCATATTTGATCGAAATCAGCACTGAAAATCGAAAATTTTGAATTCTGAGTGTTTGAATCGCCGAGTCACTTGGTGCACTCGCCGAGTCAGGTGTACTCGACGAGTCCAAGTCCAGACTCGACGAGTCAGGTGTACTCAACGAGTCCAAGTCCAGACTCGACGTGTCGAAGCGTCTGACAGCTAATTTTCGCGATTTTCTTCCTGTTTTAGCTTTGGATAATTACCATAAACATATTTTTGTTATAAAATCCGAATTTTATCAATATTTGGTGATTACCCTTACCTAAATAGAAGATAATTGTCAAAATTTAGATAATCACTTGTTTTATTAGATAAAAATTGATTATTTGTAATTTAGATTTGAATTATCTTGTGAAAAGTTTTAATTTTTCCCCTTTAGGTTTTATAGTTTAAATTTGAACTTAATAGTTTCGTTTTGAAATTTAAATAGTTAAAACCCTAATGTTTTGAATAGTTTCAAAACTTGCCCTCAAGTTTTGGAATTTAAATTTTGATTAAAAAAGTTTGATTTTGAAATATTTAAATTCTAAACCCTAATGTTTTGAAATGTTTCAAAACTTGCCCTCAAGTTTTGGAATTTAAAAGTTGATTAAAAATTTTAATTTAGAAATGTTAAATTCTAAAACACTAGTATTGTTTTGAAAACTTCAAATCACACCCTTATAGTTTTATTAATTAATTAAGGTGTAAAATTAAAAGAGATTTAATAAATCCATATAGTTTTGGTGTACAATTTAATTAAAAGTATAATTATTCAATTAGAACACCTAGTATTTTAAAAGTGTAAAATACACCCTATACTATATATAACATTAAAAGTGTAACATTATATATATATATATATATATATATATGTATGAGTAAAAGTCAGTCTTATCGTTAATAGGCCTCATTCACGAAGTTGGTCTATAAGGGGTATTTAAGGAAATTGCCTATAAAATGGCGATTGAATGGGTATCCACTCTTACCCACCACACTCTTGACTAGTGGAGGGTCGTTAGCCGAACGGGTAGGATAGGACAAAAGCCTTCCATTATAAGTATAATGAAGTATAAAAGTAACTAAATGTTTTCATAAAATTCCCAATCTTAGTTACTTTAGGCAAAAGTGAATTGATGCAATTCCATGAAATTATACTTTGTGCCCTTGCGAAGACGTTAGTGGAGCGTGTGTGGTTAACTGACACACTAAATGGCTCTAAGCAAAGGCAGCAAAGGGTGACTCAATGTTTGTCATAGTTCGGTGGAGCGTGTGTGGTTTACCGGCACATCGAATAGGTGACCGTAACATGTGAGGGCACCATGTAAGTTTGCATGGTTATTCACACCCGCTTTGTGATCCTCGGCATCCCAGTCACAAACTAGAGGGGCATACCGAGATTTAAACATACCTTCAAATCTTCTGCAATTAGGCTTACGGCATCCCTCTCCCGAGTTGTAGAATATTGTGTTGGGTCCTAGCCTTAGTATATCGTTTGGGTGATTTACTAAGGAATCAATAAATCAACTAACTTGAATTTGTTTTCTCCCGTTTTGTAGATGTCAAAGTACGACAACTATGGTCTTCCCAAATCCCGTGGAACAAGCATTCCACATGAACATGATATTCCACGATTCAATCGAGGAACAAGAAGTCATGCTTCACTTCCTCCTCCTCCTCCTCTCGTTGTTCTCCCTAACCCACAAGATCGAAGAATTGAAAGGTTCAATGTCACTAAAGCCTTATTGGCAATGAAACATGAAGATGGTAAACCCATGTGTGCCCACGTTCTAGGAATGAAATCACACATTGATAGGTTGATAATGTTGGGTGCATCATTCCCTGATGAGTTGACTATAGGCTGGGTTCTACAGTCACTCCCTGAATCATATAATGAGTTGAAAAGAAAGTATTATATGATGGATCATGACGCAAACCTCATTGACCTAACTTACATGCTCATTGTTGTTGAATCAGAAATGATTTGGCAAATCAATGGAGCATATTTGTTGGGAAAGTCAACCAGCCATGCTTCTGAGGACGTTCTAGGAGAACCGACCTGCGTTTGCTGCCAAGAGAAAGGGCGTTGGATACAAGTCTTCCCTAAGAGCCTGAAGAGTCCAGAAGATGGGAGAGTCAAAGAGTATGGTTGTGCTTCAGATAAAATCCACTATCTAACTCCATTAAGTTCCTATTCATTGATTCTTAATACATAATGTGGTAAGATTGCACTTGAATGTTTTGCAAGATCAATGAAAAGAGAGGAAGCTTGATGAAAGAGCAAGATGAGTCTAATCACGAAGAAATGGATCTCGATCGCATGAATTCGAAGATTAGATTTTGAGCTTATAAAGTTATGATAGAGTAGTTAGGAATATTTATTACATAGTTTTTTAATTGATTTTGCATTGTAAGGACAAAAATGTTTTCCGCTGCTTTTATGAATAAAATAAATTTTGGTTTGACTCATTTATTTATTTATTTATTTCCTTGCAATGAAATCGTTATAAAAAAATTGATGTTTGCATATTTTTACAACGAATGGATGTGATTCTTAATTATGTTAATTGTGGAAATGTCAAGAATTTACCAAATAGGGAAAGCTTCTTATCGCCCAAGTTTCAATTGGATAGAAACTTGGAATCATACAACAAGTGTTGCATGATGAATGAGAAATTTCATATTTGAAAATTAGACTAATTCGTTGACAAAGTGTCAAGTGAAGGACTAGGAAATCAAGTATACAAGGTTGTGTGTTGATCAATTCCACCACAAAAGTAACAAAGATATTCGTCATGATTTACTAAGGTTAAGTAAATATGATTACACTTATGAGATTAAGTGTAATTCTTAGTTGATTTGAAAGAGTTTAAATCAATAGCAGAACGAATAAGAAGAATCAAGTAGGCAGAAAGATAAAAGTTTCTCTATTCTAAGAAGAAGGGAGAGTACCTTTTATTATGTTTTATGATAGGTCTTAATGATTAAGAACCATATCTCAATTGATCCTCTAAGTGAGTCTTATGTCTAAGAAGAGGAATCAAGAATTGAAGAAATGGTTAAATCAAGAAGTCAATCATACTTCGTTCCAAAACAAGTCTTAAAGTTAAGATTGTGACATTAAGTGACAAGTCTAAAGAAGGTTTATAACACTCATCAAATGTAGAATATGGAAAAAGTTTTCTTATTCTTGCACATTTGAAATTGGAAAGTTGTGATGTCTTGGGTAAGACAAAGATCAACTAGGACCAATTTTGTGAAGTGTTTTGTCTTGATAAAAACTACACTAACTCTTGAATATTTGTTTTGTTAAAAAATGTTTTATTGACAAGAGAATCTTATATGTCAAGGATTCAGTGGGAGTCTTAATGGTCTTGAAAGGTTTCAAGAACAAATCAAAATAAACCTTATCAAACATCACTAGCACACGACTTGAGGTTTACAACCTATCGTGTTGACATTATCTTGTTTCTATGCAATTCCAATTGAGTTAATTATGCACTTGAGTTCTATGAGTTCTCATTTGAACACATAAAAGGCAAGCACCTTAATCAATGAAAAGTACATTGATAAGAAAGGGTGAGCTGCTTAACTACTTGGAAGACATGGTGGGCAGCCTTGTTACCATAAGGCAAGAAATCAAGATTGAGAAAGATCAGTCCATATGAGTTTGAATTTGTCATAAACTTTGTTTTTGACAAATTCACATGGATAGGAAAACATAAACCATTAAAAATCTAAGTGTCATAAGATTCCCTCCTTCATGAAAATGACTGTGAGGAAATGCTTTCACTAAGAGAGATTTTAAGAAGATAGCGATTGTAAAATTGTATTCTCAAATTTGATTATGGTTACGGTATCACTTTCCATAATTCGAAGTGTGAGACTTGGCAATTAGTCTGAATTGTTTAAGACACACATATGAGCTATCTTGGACAAAGGTGTATGAGATTAAGAAGCTTAGATAAAAGATTATCAAAGCATTAGGTATTAAAAACATGAACTTAAGAAATTCAATAAGTATTGTTTTTCTGTAAGTTAAGCTGTTTTCTAAATACATGTCAAAGCTAGTGAGAGCATAAGTGTTATGTTTATAATAATCATCATGATAGTAGGAGCATAAATGTTATGATTGTATGATTATTAAGGCAAGTATTGCAAGTTAGCAATATTAATTATAGAAAACAAGCGTTATACTTTGCAAAGTAGTAAGGATGTAAAGTTGTTTTTCTATAATTAAGGGAGAGAATATTGTACTTCGTTTCAATATCTAAAGCTTAGATTAAGAAATTTTAATAAATTTAGTCAAAGGATACATAGTGTGTTCTTAAATTTCGATTATGATTATGGCATCCCTCTTCATAATTCGAGTGCAGTGACATTACAAAAGGATCATTGCATAAAATGTTAGAAGCTAGCATATTCTATAAGTGGCAAGAATTTGATATTCTCTCACTTGTAGAAAGGATTGGGAATTGTGAAATGAGTATGATTGGAAATGTGTTCATTTGATCTATTTCACAAAGTAAGAACCATAGGAAAACATTGTGTGCATTCTAAGAGCATGGGACAAGTATAGTTATAATTCAAGTAAGAAATTGATTACCTGAAACGACAAATAATGAGTAATCGATATGGTGATAAATAAAAGGTGTTTTATTTATACTCAAAGGTTTGAGACCATATGTGATTAGTATTATTCTTGTGTTTCACCTTGCATGTTTTGACTTCCTAAATAATTTAATTGGTTCAGAACAGTTAAAATTATTCGAACGGACCACAATCGTTCATATGTTGGAAGTAGGTATGAATGAAGACTGTCGTAAATTGGGGTGTGGATTGTCTAAAGTGTATTAGACATAAGCAATTGTTTGCTGCAACGTTCATGAGCGCTTATGAATATGATTTGAGCATTGGATCAAACCCACGCTCACTTGGATCACTTCATGGATTTTATCACGAGTGATTGGTGAGACGATAATATCTTATATTCTTGAAACCGAGATGTGTGAGTTGTATCTTGCGAGTCGGTTGTACATTGATAATATGTAAACGCACCAGTAACTTGTTGTTATAAAACATATTGTTGTGTGTGATTTGGTGAGTAAGTGCAAGCGAGCATTGAGTCAAAGTTTATCCGTTCCTTTTATTCTAAGTAGGATAAAAGCGATATATGTGGGCCCCTCGATGATTTAGTGATGGCACCTAAGCGCTTGGCCAAGCCGAGACAAAATTGATGTTTTCAATTGTAGTCTGTTGTCAGTCGTCATAAATCTGAATTCGGGAAACAGCACATAGACAGAGAGAATGATTTAGATCCATGTCTCAGTCTATAAGATAATATCTAGAATGGAGGAATATATGATCCCTTATCTAAAGGACATGCATATCTGATAAGATCAGAGTTGACAGCGGCTTTAGAAAGCTACGATTGCAGATCAGGATCTGAAGTCATACGCGGAATAGTTATTAGACTTATCCAAGTGGGAGACTATTGGATTACTGTCTAAGTCCATAACTATTTTGGTATGTACTTGACCCGATGGTGCATGGTCCTTTTGGGTTGCCTTCACCAAAGCAACTTGATAGGATGAATTATGGAGAGAAAGGATTAAATATGATTTATTAATATATTATGAGAATAATATATTAAAGAAGAAATCATATTGTTTAATTAATATTAGTCAAGAATTAATAAGAATTAAGTTTGTGGCTAAAAAGAGATTAATTAAACTTAAGGGACTGGAATTGTAATTATAAGATAATTGCAATTGGGCTATGGATTACCTTATTATACAAGGTTGGACGAATTCTATGGGGAAACCCATTAGAAATCGTCCAAGGGCCTTTAAGAAAGGGTCCATGGGTTGCTTAGGGCCTAAGCATCCAAATTAGGGTTTCCTAGTTTAAAACCCTAATAGCCTACATCTATAAATAGTACCCTTAAGCCTCAAAAACGTGGTGAACTTGTTCTCTAGGGTTTCCACACGTTTTTGGGCAGCTCCTTCTCTTCTCTTCTTCATCCTCTTGCTCTTGGTGTTTGTGAGCCATTAGAGGAGTGACATTTGTGACTCTAAGCTTTCTAAAGTCAATACAAGAAGGAACTGAGATTGTTATTACTATATAACAATCAAGGTATGATCTAAAACCCTTATTCATATGTTATATTGATTAGATCTAGGGTTTTAAGTCTTGGATTCAAAGCATGTACAATAGAGAAACCTAGATCCAAGCTTTAGGGTTTGCATGAGCACATAAGATGTCTTTTGGCTAAAACCCATCAAAGAATATCCCTTAACAACAAGTCTGGCTTTGTTTCTAACAGTGTTTCCATCTTTGTCGGTTTTATTTTTGAAAACCCATTTTAACCCGACAATCGAAACATCATTTGGCTTAGGAATTAATCTCTAAACCTTATTTCGTTCAAATTCAGACAATTCAGATTGCATTGCAATAACCCAATCTAAGTATTCCATTGCAATCTTAACTGTTTTTGGTTCAATTTTAGAGATAAAGACATTGAACATGCAAAATTCTTGATGAGTATTTAATACCTCATTCCTCACATGAATTTGAGCTCTTGTTAAGACTCCCTCTTGTGGATTACCAATTATTTGCTCCTTCGGATGATCTTTAGTCCATTTTTCCATTGGTGGATAAGCTAAATAAAATTTCAAAGGTGGATCTTCGTACAAATCATCATGTTCTGAACCAGCAATTGAACATGCATCATTAAGATCATGAAAATCTTCATTTTGTTCAATTTGCTCCCCTCAACATCAGCATTCACCCTCTCATTCTCCCCCTCGAAAGAATGTTCCACCTCAACAATAGTGTTCGAATCCAAGTGCTCCCCCTCCACTAGATTAATATGCATACTTTCGTCCATTGATTGATGATGTGATGTTGAATTATTATAGAAATTCGTTGATTGACGTATGTGATTGTTATTGGCATGAATTTCAGCATCAATAGCCTGATCTGAAATTCCAAAAATCAAATCATAATCAATATCCAATGATTGTATAGGTTCAGATTCATCAGGAATTTCTTTCAAAATAGGATGATTTTCAAAATGTTTTACAGATTGTTTGATATAATAATCATCAAATGTAAGATTAAATGTTTCTTCCACTTTTCGTGTTCTTTTGTTTAGCACTCGATAGGCGACCGAATTATGCGAATATCCAAGGAAAATCCCTGCATCAGCTTTCGCTTGAAATTTCGAAAGGTTGTCCTTAAGATTCATAATAAAGCACCTGCATCCGAAAACATGGAAAATTTTCACATTAGGTTTTCTATTATTGATTATTTCATATGAAGTGATATTAAATCGACGATGATTAAAAGATCTGTTTTGAGTAAAACATGCAGTGGATACAGCTTCAGCCCAAAGATATTGTGGAAGATTCGCATATGCCAACATTGTTCTTGCGGCTTCGCATAAAGATCTATTTCTTCGTTCAACAACACCATTTTGTTGTGGTGTATATGGAGATGAAAAATTATGCAAAATTCCTTTATCCACCAAAAACAAATCAAGAACATTGTTCTTAAATTCAGTTCCATGATCACTCTTTATCTTTCGAACCGTCTTTTTCAGCGTTATTTCCATTTTCTTGATAAAGTTAATCATGATTTGTGCAACTTCAGATTTAAGCCTGAGAAATAAACCCACGTGAATCTTAAAAAATCATCAACAATTACTAAAATGTACCGTTTCTTGTTGAGAATAGATACAGACGATGGTCCACACAGATCAATGTGTAAAAGCTCCATAGGTTCAACTATCTTCGAATCAATTGTGATTGGATGACCTTGCTTATGTTGTTTTCCAACTTCACAAGCTGCACATAAAGAATCATTATCAAATTTAAGTACAAGTAAACCTCTTACCAAATCTTGCACAACAAGTTTGTTGATATTTCGAAAGTTGAGATGAGAAAGTCTTTGATGCCAAAGCCAACTCAGATCTGATGTCGCTTTCGAAAGTAGACATATAGCTGGTTTACTCATAATTGGATTGATGTCTAATGTGAACGTATCACCTTTTCGTTTAGATTTAAGCAAAATTTCGTTTGTGTTGACATTCGAAATAATACTTCCTTCTTCGTTGAAAAGTACTTGATTACCAGTGCCCACCACAAGTTGTGATACACTTATCAAGTTGTGTTGAAGACCTTCTACATAAGCAACCCGATTCACTGTAAATTGACCATTCGTGAATTTCCCATATCCTTTGACTTGACACTTTTGATTGTTTCCAAACTTAACCACTCTAGCATTCTTCAAGCTTCAAAAATCTTGCAAGTTTTCCTTCTTTCCAATTATGTGACGAGAGCAACCACTATCAATGTACCATTTTTTATCGTATTGCTCGTCAGAAAGTACTTGCAATTAGTGAAAAAATTTAGGTACCCAGGGCTTTTTGGTTCCTTGTTTATTAGCTTCAAACAAAGAATGAATTTTACAACCGAAAGCCCATGTTCGAACTTGTGTTTTGATCTTATCAATTAAATCAACATCATTTTCTAAAGATATTGAAATGTAATTTTTCGATAGTTTCGGATTTTCACTAGATTGTACCTCGGGCTTCTCAGTTTTTGTTACTTTGTTGATGGGTTTCCATCTCTGAATTGGAGTATTCTAATCTTGTGAAGATAAACTTCCAGTTGAGGACTCATTCAAATACTTTTCATAGGCTGATTTAATATATCCTTGAGTAAACTTTCCAGACTGAAACCTTTTTCCTTGTCCCTCAAGCCAATAATTCACTGAATGAACTTCTGATTTTCCTTTTGTGCTAGAAACTTTTGTTGGTTTTGTGATTGAAGGATTTGGAAAATTTGGATTTTGTGGAGTAAATTTTGTTGATGACTTGAAAGTTTTGCGTAAAGGTGGTTGATTATTCGATGATTTTCGAACATTGTTAAGTTTTCGATCATTCACAAAGTTTTGTGAAGTCTTATACTTTCGAATGTTTTCATGTTTTCGAACATATTCAACCTTTTGATTAACTAGAAAAGTATCTATTAAATTCATTGGTTGACGAAAAGATGTGTTTCTTGGTTTTTCTTTGAATATTCTCTGTTGAACACTCGTTGTGTAACAGCCCGAAATCCAGGTATTCTTCTATTTGGCCCTGCATCTTGGTTATGTTGTCATTTTAGGGTTTTCATGATAGGCGAGTACGCTCGGCGTACAAGGTGTACGTTGCGCGTACTCGCGCGCCTCATTTAGACGCGTTCACCCTCAGGTACGCTGGGCGTAACCGGTCCAGACCTAAAAACCCTAATTCCTTTGGAGGGCTATAAAAGGAATGTGTGGCTGGACTTCTCAGCCACCATCCCTCAGAGAGAAACCCTAAAGAGAGTGTGCATTCGTTCTTAAGCCATTTTGTGAGTATTCTAAGCTTGGTGGTGCCATTCCAAGGTAGCAAAGGAGAAGAAGAACTCATTGGGAAGGCTAAAAGTGGTGCTCAAGTGTAGATCTGAGCTTTGCAAGGGTTGAAGCTTCATTATCAGGTAAAAAGTTCGGATCTTGTCACTTGGTTCATGTTATATGCTTCAAGTACCATTTTCTAGGGTTTTAGTACCAAAGGTGGAGACTTTTTGTGCAAATGGTCTCCATAAGCTTAGATCCATCATACTTCTGGTCTTTTGGAGTTGTAGACTCATAAAAATGACATCTTGGACGTGAATGTTGCACCATGCATGAGATCTAGGTCCTTGAGTTGGAACAGAATGATGTTAAGAAGTGTTGGAGCCTTTACAGCCATGCCAAGGCTTAAAGGTCTCGACTTTATGGGTTTAGACGCATAAACAGAGTCAGATCTAGAAGTTGGAGTAATGGCTTAACCGATTAAGACCAGAAATGAAGCATGTTAGAATCTGATGGTTACGCCGGGTGTAACTCCTAGTACGTGAAGCGTACTGGGTGGAGACCCCGATCCATGGGCTGGCGATGTACGCCCCGCGTACTCACAGGGTTGACTTTTGTTGACTTTTAGGGTTTTGGTCAACATGGAGACTTTGGGTCAAGGAAGGGTAAAATGGTCTTTTACCCTCTGAGGGATGATGATAAGGGGTAAAGTTTTAGTTGTGCAAGTCTTTGATTATTAAATGATATTTTTATGATTAGGCGGGGTAGAGTCGTCGTTGGGATTTGGAGATAGCGAGTACGTGAGATCTTAGACTTTCCACGATGTGAGTTTTCTCACTATACTGTACCCGGAAGGGTTTTATCGTGTGACCAGAAGGTCGGATATGTTATGAGTTATATGCATTGTATGTGATAAGTTAATCGTTTATATGTTCCATGTATGATATGCTTAATATGGGCCGGAAGGCTTTATGTTATGGGTCGGAAGGCGTATATGTTATGGGCCGGAAGGCGTTGTGATGTGGACCGTAAGGTTGACGTAGGTAGGACCGGAAGGTTTACCTAGTCGGGACGAAAGTCCCCTGAGACACATGGACCGGAAGGTCAGTGCCTAGAAAGGCGTATGTGCGTAAGTTGTATTTTGGGGAACTCACTAAGAATTTATGCTTACAGTTGTTGTGTTATGTGTTTCAGGTACTAGCGAGGACCGTGGGAAGGCGCCGACGTGATCGTACACATTGTCGGGGAAACTATTTTATGATCATTGGGATGTATTTTGTTATGAAACATTGTTCACATTTGAATTTGGAATATTAAACGATGGTTTTTGATGTTTGCAAAAATGAAAATTTTGTTTTAAAATTTACGTTGTTACAAGTTGGTATCAGAGCCTTGATTTGAAGGATTCGGATACACCTTCGGGCGTAACTGAACTCAAACCGGGGATTTGAGAAAAATTTTAATTAATAAAAGCAATAAAATTTTGATAAGAGATTTTGAAACAACCAAAGGAGAAGCAGTGTGTACGGTCATCCATCGCCCGAATGGTAAAATCCCCAAAATACTCTTACAATATATGTTATGATATGATACGCATGCTAGTAGACTAGGTATTCATATTCGGACTAGAGTGGCCTGATTTGTGATGCCTTAGTTTAGGGAAAACTGCTGCTATGAGATGCTTTGAGAGCGAGTGGGTAGCTAGTGCATAGCAAGAATAGAGTACTCATGATCCGGGGTTCGGGGAGGAGGACTTAGGGTGAATGCTGATGCGGTGTAGTTAGTAGCATTGGGCCCGTACTACTGAAGACACCGGGTCAGTGGGCAACCCAAGTAAGAATCCTTGGGTATCGGAGACCGAGTAGGGTTGAGTTATCGAGTGCGATTATGCTCGATGGAGTCTCTGATATTTTTATGTTGTATTTCAGAGGCATCATGGTTGGACCACGCCACAGACCTGGTACGAGCAGTGTGAGTGACGAGGAGCTTCGTTAGATGATTCACGAGGAGGTGGTTGCGGCGATCCGGGTCGAGATTCCGGAGATGTTTGGGTCTATTAAGACCACACTAATGGAGACTTTTGATGAGCAGTACGCCGCGGTGACTGAGGCCGCAGCCGCTGCAGCTACCGCAGCTGTGGCCGCTACCAGACCACAGGGAGGTGACTCGTTGCTGTTCCGGGAGTTCAGCAACACGAAGCCACCCGAGTTTGACGGGAGGCAGGATCCGATCACTGCGATGAGATGGATTGCTGATATTGAGGGATGCTTCTACACTTGTTCATGTCCGGAGCATCTGAGGGTACGGTTCGCTTTGAACCAGCTCCGCCTGGGAGCAAAGGATTGGTGGAAGTTCATGACGACGAACTTCACTCTTGCGGAGGTTTCAGCCGTGACTTGGGAGAGATTTACTGCTATGTTCAGAGACGAGTATGTTCCCCCGGTGGAGAGGGAACGGTTGGTTCAGGAGTTCTTGACCCTCAAGCAGGGTAATGATTCTGTTACGGTTATCACTCGGAAGTTTCATGAGAGGGTGCTGTTTTGCCTTGAGCAGGTGTCCACTGAGCAGGCTCGGATGAGCCGATATTTAGGTGTACTGAGGAGGGATATCCGGGAGTTCGTATCGAACTCGTCATACCAGACCTTTGCTGAGCTCCAGGCGAATGCCAGGAAGAGAGAGATCAAGTTGGAGACCCAGGCCAGGGAGGAGGCCGAGTCTCAGCGGGTGGATCGGCGGCCGGCTCAGTCCCAGCCGGCAGCCAAGCGGACCAAGTCCGCCGATTCGAGGACGGGAGGTCAGAAGGGCCGCACTTGCGGAAAGTGCGGCAAGGGTCATGAGGGGGCATGTCGATCGGGTGCTTGCTACAAGTGTGGCAAGGAGGGGCACATTTCTAGGGATTGCCCCAAGGGATTTATGGTTTGCTTTCATTGCAACCAGACCGGCCATCGGAAGGCCGAGTGCCCTCAGCTTCGCCAGCGATCTGCGCCTGCTGCCAGGGTTACCGAGACTCGGCCGGTGAAAGTCGAGGCTCCGAAGGCTCGTGGGAGAGCTTTTCAGTTGACTGCAAAGGAGGTCCGCACGGCGCCCGATGTCGTAGCTAGTATGTATTCTTTTGTGTATTTACTTTTATGCTAAGATATTATGCTTATATTATGATATGCGTAGGTACTTTTCTTGTAAATTTTGTACCTGCCTTGGTATTATTTGACTCGGGTGTGAATCGATCTTTTGTATCTTTGGCTTTTAGCCAGCACATCGGTATTGATCGGGAGGTGATGAGTCGACCCCTGTGGGTTTCTATAGCAGATGAGAAAGCGGTATACGCCACTGACGTGATTCGACGATGTGTGCTCGAGATTTTTGGGGTCAAGTTCCCTATAGACTTGGTTCCTATAGCGATGGGGGATGTCTGCGTCATCGTGCGCATAGACTGGTTGAGTAAGTTTGGGCCAGTCATTGACTGCGAGAGACAACTGGTGACTATACGAGACCCTAGTGGGGGAGTGCTTACTGTGTATGGCGAGGGGACCCGGTGTGGGTCAGCGTTTTGTTCGGCTGCCAGGGCGAGGTAGAGTTTGCAGCAGGGCTGCAGTGGATTCATAGCCTACGTGATGGACACTCGAGTGGCAGCCGGGGAGGCCCAATTCGGTTGACGACGTTCCAGTAGTATGCGAGTTTTTGGATGTGTTCCCCGAAGAATTACCAGGTGTGCCTCCGGAAAGGCAAGTGGAGTTCCATATCCCGGGAGCAGCGCCCATCGCCAAGGCGCCTTATCGCCTCGCTCCACCAGAAATGCAGGAGCTATCCTTGCAGCTTCAGGAGCTGTTGGGAAAGGGGTTTATTCGACCGAGTAGCTCACCTTGGGGATCGCCGATTTTATTTGTCAATAAAAATGATGGTTCACACCGTATCGATGATCTGTTCGATCAGTTGCAGGGGGCATCTTGGTTCTCCAAGATAGACTTGAGGTCGGGTTATCATCAGATGAGGGTTCGGGATGAAGATATTCAGAAGACTGCATTCAGAACTCATTATGGACATTATTAGTTTGTGGTGATGCCTTTTAGGCTCACCAATGCCCCGGCTGCGTTCATGGATCTTATGAACAGGGGTGTGCAGGCCGAAGCTGGATCGGTCGGTGATCGTATTCGTTGATGATATTTTGGTATATTCGAGGTATAGGGAGCAGCATGAGGAGCATTTGAGGGAAATTCTTGGAGTATTAAGATCGAAGAGGCTGTATGCCAAATTCTCCAAGTGTAATTTTTGGTTACAAGAGGTCCAGTTCCTAGGGCACCTTGTTAACCAGAAAGGGATATTGGTCGATCCGGCCAAGATTGAGGCGGTGTTGAGATGGGAAGTGTCGAAATCGCCCACTGAGATCAGGAGTTTTCTGGGATTGGCCGTCTATTATCGGAGGTTTATCAAGGATTTCTCCAAGATCGTCGTGCCACTTACTAGGATGACCCGGAAGGGTGTTGCATTTTCATGGGGACCGGAGTAGCAGTCCTCATTCGAGACCCTTCGTCAGAAATTGTGCAAGGCCCCGGTGCTTGCACTCCTGGAAGGGATGGAGGATTTTGTGGTATACTGTGATGCATCTATATCGAGTTTAGGGGCGGTGCTTATGCAAAAGGGACACGTTATAGCATATGCTTCGAGGCAGTTGAAGCCTCATGAGTCGAGATATCCCACCCACGACCTGGAACTGGGGGATGTGGTGTTTGCCCTCAAGATCTGGCGGCACTATCTTTATGGGGTTCGGTGTACCATCTACACGGACCACAAGAGTCTGAAGTACTTGATGGATCAGCCAAATCTGAATATGCGACAGAGGAGATGGTTGGATGTGGTGAAGGATTATGATTGTGAGATCCTGTACCACCCGGGCAAGGCTAATGTGGTGGCCGATGCATTGAGCCATAGGGCGGAAAGTGCCCCGATCCGAGACATTTATATGAGGTTGATGGTGATGACCCCGATTTTGGACACCATCCGAGGAGCTCAGGCTGAGGCTGCGAGACCAGAAAACCAGAAGAGGGAGCAGGTTGTCGGACAGGTATCGGAATTCGTTACGGATGGTCGGGGACTTATGACTTTTCAGGGTCAGATTTGGGTACCGTTTATGGGCGGTACGCGTACCATCTTGATGGAGGAAGCGCATCGATCAAAATTCTCGATTCATCCCGGGGCTACTAAGATGTATTTGGACCTAAGGAAAGAGTATTGGTGGCCCTATATGAAGAGGGATGTTGCATGGTTCGTCGAGAGGTGCCTGACTTGTCGTCAGGTTAAGGCCGAGCACCAGCGTCCGCACGGTAAATTGCAGCCACTGGAGGTTCCCGAATGGAAGTGGGAACAAATTACCATGGATTTTATCACCAAATTGTCGAGGACTGCGGGGGAGTCGATGCGATTTGGGTGATTGTGGATAGATTGACGAAGAGCGCTCATTTTCTAGCCATCGGTGAGAGCTCTTCTGCGTAGAAGTTGGCAAAATTATATGTGAGGGAGGTGGTATCGCGGCATGGGGTTCCGATGTCGATTGTTTCAGATCGGGATGTGCGTTTTACTTCCAGGTTTTGGAAGAAGTTTCATGAGGAGTTGGGTACGAGGCTGCATTTCAGTACTGCATACCACCCGCAGACGGACGGACAGAGCGATCGGACGATTCAGACGCTTGAGGATATGCTCCGAGCATGTGTTTTGGATTTTATAGGGAGCTGGGACACCTATTTACCTTTAGCAAAGTTTTCGTACAACAACATCCATCATTCGAGCATTGGTATGCCACCCTTTGAGCTGTTGTATGGGAGGAAGTGTCGCACCCCCATCTGCTGGGGAGAGGTAGGGCAGCGGGTGATGGGTAGCACGGAGATTATACTCCAGACGACCGAGCAGATTCAGCAGGTCGGGCAGAGGTTGTTGACCGCGTAGAGTCGCCAGAAGATTTATGCGGACAGGCGTCGGTCCGAGCTCGAGTTTCAGGTTGGTGACCTTGTGCTCCTAAAGGTCTCTCCTTGGAAAGGAGTGATACGATTCAGGAAGAGGGGCAATTTGGGACCCCGGTGTATTGGACCTTTCAGGGTAATTGCTAGGGTAGGCAGGGTAGCCTACTGGTTGGATCTACCTGCTGAGTTTGGCCATGCATCTTGGTTATGTTGTCATTTTAGGGTTTTCATGATAGGCGAGTACGTTGGGCGTACAAGGTGTACGCTGCGCGTACTCGCGCGCCTCATTTAGACGCGTTCACCCTCAGGTACGCTGGGCGTAACCGGTCCAGACCTAAAAACCCTAATTCCTTTGGAGGGCTATAAAAGGAATGTGTGGCTGGACTTCTCAGCCACCATGACTCAGAGAGAAACCCTAAAGAGAGTGTGCATTCGTTCTTAAGCCATTTTGTGAGTATTCTAAGCTTGGTGGTGCCATTCCAAGGTAGAAAAGGAGAAGAAGAACTCATTAGGAAGGCTAGAAGTGGTGTTCAAGTGTAGATCTGAGCTTTGCAAGGGTTGAAGCTTCAATAGCAGGTAAAAAGCTCGGATCTTGTCAGTTGGTTCATGTTATATGCTTCAAGTACCATTTTCTAGGGTTTTAGTCCCAAAGGTGGAGACTTTTTGTGCAAATGGTCTCCATAAGCTTAGATCCATCATACTTCTGGTCTTTTGGAGTTGTAGACTCATAAAAATGACATCTTGGACGTGAATGTTGCACCATGCATGAGATCTAGGTCCTTGAGTTGGAACAGAATGATGTTAAGAAGTGTTGGAGCCTTTACAGCCATGCCAAGGCTTAAAGGTCTCGACTTTATGGGTTTAGACGCATAAACAGAGTCAGATCTAGAAGTTGGAGTAATGGCTTAACCGATTAAGACCAGAAATGAAGCATGTTAGAATCTGATGGTTACGCCGGGTGTAACTCCTAGTACGTGAAGCGTACTGGGTGGAGACCCCGATCCATGGGCTGGCGATGTACGCCCCGCGTACTCACAGGGTTGACTTTTGTTGACTTTTAGGGTTTTGGTCAACATGGAGACTTTGGGTCAAGGAAGGGTAAAATGGTCTTTTACCCTCTGAGGGATGATGATAAGGGGTAAAGTTTTAGTTGTGCAAGTCTTTGATTATTAAATGATATTTTTATGATTAGGCGGGGTAGAGTCGTCGTTGGGATTTGGAGATAGCGAGTACGTGAGATCTTAGACTTTCCACGATGTGAGTTTTCTCACTATACTGTACCCGGAAGGGTTTTATCGTGTGACCAGAAGGTCGGATATGTTATGAGTTATATGCATTGTATGTGATAAGTTAATCGTTTATATGTTCCATGTATGATATGCTTAATATGGGCCGGAAGGCTTTATGTTATGGGCCGGAAGGCGTATATGTTATGGGCCGGAAGGCGTTGTGATGTGGACCGTAAGGTTGACGTAGGTAGGACCGGAAGGTTTACCTAGTCGGGACGGAAGTCCCCTGAGACACATGGACCGGAAGGTCAGGGCCTGGAAAGGCGTATGTGCGTAAGTTGTATTTTGGGGAACTCACTAAGCATTTATGCTTACAGTTGTCGTTTTATGTGTTTCAGGTACTAGCGAGGACCGTGGGAAGGCGCCGGCGTGATCATACACATTGTCGGGGAAACTATTTTATGATCATTGGGATGTATTTTGTTATGAAACATTGTTCACGTCTGAATTTGGAATATTAAACGATGGTTTTTGATGTTTGCAAAAATGAAAATTTTGTTTTAAAGTTTAGGTTGTCACACGTTGATTTTGCAACATATGTTGAGTTGGATTTTGAAACATTGTTCTTCGTTTCTGAAACTTTAGATTTGGTTAAAGAAAATTTTTCCTTAGACACAACTTGCCAAAAAAATTACCTTTCATGCTTTTCTCTTTGCAACTTTATGATTTTTCAAAAACTTATCAACAAGCCCTTTGAATTCATTTGAATTAAGTTTCACAATTGGAGTTGAATTATCAACTTCTTTTGTAACAATTTCATTTTCCTTTTCAGATTTAACAACACATTTTTGTTTTGGTTTCTGTTGTTGAAGAAAAAGTTGTGTTCCATGTCTACAGTTGCCCAAAGGATGCAACTAATGATACTGAAGAGTTTCCAGTTGCTCACATTCCTGATGCCAGGCTTAAAAGAGTTGATCCTACCAACACAGTTCTAGTCACCTACTTGCAAACCATTGATACTTCTGTTGAAACTGGAGTTCTTTTGGCAAGAGAAGAAGAGACGAAGACTAAGCATTCGAAGAAGGCTGCTGCTGAATCTTCTGAGAAACAAGTGAAAGAAACTAAATCTACAAAGAGTCCGAAGAAGTTACCGATTACAGAAGTAGAGCCAACAAAACCAGAAGTTTTCATACACAATGGACTACTTTGACAAAGTAAAAAACGATTGTGTGTTATTTCAATATTAAATCATTATTTTTTTAATTAGTCCACTACATTTTTTGTCTTAATAAGTCCAAATAATAAAATATAATTAATTACAAACTACAAATGACAACTTCTCTTTTTCGTCACTTTCAGTACTTAGAAACCACAAACAACTTGAGTTGAGAGGACAGTTTGACACTTTTTAGTTTCCGTATTACTATATTAGAATATTATATATAGATAATGCTATGTTTTTATATGAATTTTTATAATATTAATTCTATATAGTATTAGTAATCTAATATATAAATTTTGTATAAATATACAATATGAATTATACATAATATTAAAAAATTGCTATATCACTACTATACCAACGTGATAACCGCAATTTCAAATAGCAGCATCTGACCACTATTGAAATTTCAACCGCGATAACCACTTAGCACTTAATATAATAAGTCATATTTTGTTTTGGAACCGATGAAGTCATTATATATATATATATATATATATATATATATATATATATATATATATATATATATATACTAATTTTGAAGTGCCACATGAATAGTACTCTGTTCTTCTTAGTGAGTTTTTTTTCTGTTTTTTCTTTTATGGATTTAGATTTATTTGTTTTTTTGGAAAATCTTTTCTTGATTGCCCTGCTTTCAATGCTACCGACTCTTTAAAACAATGGGGATTGGATTGCTGTCCACAACTTCTTCTTCATCTCTTCTGATTAATGTATTATGTGTCTGCATCTCACCTATTTCACCGCTTTCCACCGCCTTGACTAAGTTTACTCGAAGAACCTTCATCTCAGTTTTCAACCTTTTCCGTTTACAAATCGATTAAAGCTTCCATCTTCAATAGGAGGTTCTCTTCCTATCCTTATGTTCATAGTACCTCTAGCTTTCAGTTTAGGGCTTTAGGGAAAGGGCAGCCTTTGATGGCGGTTGTACGAAGAGGGATGTAGCTTGGTTTGTGGAGGGTCGGGCACTACCTCTGGCTTTTGGTGTGCGCCAGATATTGATGGAGGAGGCGCACTAGTACAGGTTCTTTATCCATCCCGTGGCGACGAAGATGTATAGGGATCTTCGTCTTCATTATTGGAGGCCTTGTATGAAGAGGGATGTGGCTTGGTTTGTGGTGAGGTGCATGAACTGCAGGAAGGTCAAGGCTGAGCACCAGAGACCTCACGGCAAGGTCCAACCATTGGATATCCCCTTGTGGAAATGGGAGGATATTACTATTGATTTTATCACAAAGCTTCCCAGGACCGCGCAGGGAGAGGATTCGATTTGGTTCATTGTTGATCGATTGACCAAGAGCACCCATTTTATTCTGATTCTAGAGAACATTTCGGTCGAAAAGTTTGCCGACGTCTATATCAGGGAGGTAGTGGCGCGGCACGGGGTGCCAGTTTTAGTGATTTGCGACAGAGTTGTGCGGTTCACTTCCAAGTTTTGGAAGAAGTTTCATGACGAGCTGGGTACTCGTCTGCATTAGCACCGCCTTTCATCCGCAGATGGATGGTCAGAGCGAGCGGACCATCCATACTCTGGAGGATATGTTGTGAGCATGTGTTTTATACTTCAGATGTAGCTGGGATACCTACCTTTCGTTGGCGGAGTTCTCCTATAATAATAGTTATCATGCAAGTATCGACCGTCCACCTTTCGATATGTTGTATGGGAGGAAGTGCAGGACCCCGATATGTTGGGGTGAGGTTGGTCAGAGAGTCATGGGAAGTACCGAAGTGGTACTCAAGACTACAGAAAGGATCTAGCAGGTTCGGATTAGGCTTCAGACTACTCAGAGTCGGCAGAAAAGTTATGCCGACAAGCGTCGATCGGACCTGGAGTTTCAGGTCGGGGATATGGTGCTCCTGAAGGTGTCGCCATGGAAGGGCTTCATTTGATTCCAGAAACGGCGCAGGATGGGCCCCAGGTATATTGGACCCTTTAGGGTTGTAGCCCAGGTGGGCAAGGTGGCATATAGGATGGGTCTGCTAGCCGAACTCAGTCAGATTCATAGCACTTTTCACGTCTTCGAGTTGCGGAAGTGACTGGTGGACGATTCGAATATAGTGCCTTTGGAGGATATTTAGGTTGATGATAGCCTAAACTACATCGAGCGGCCAGTGGCAATCCTTGACAGGAAGTCAAAGGATCTGAGGAACAAGAGAGTGGAGCTGGTAAAGGTGCAGTGGCAGCACCGCAAGGGCTCGGAGTGGACCTGGGAGCTGGTGGACGAGATGAGGGAGTACTACCTCGAGCTTTTACAGGACCAAGCAGGAGACTTCGAGGATGAAGTCTAAAATGAGTGGGGGAGATTTGTAACACCCGATTCCTGGTACGCATCTAATTCAAGCAGTTTTGTGTTTTTCTCTGGGACTCGACGAGTTGGATGCCCAACTCGTCGAGTAGAGTCGATATCCGCGGACTGTTTAAGTGACCTACTCGACGAGTCGGGAAACTGACTTGGCGAGTAGGCATTGTTTGATTGAAACCCTAAATTTGAGGGTTTGCACCCTATTTAAAAACCTTATCTTAGCCTCCATCGTCCCTATCACTCCCAGAAAGTTGTATATCAAAACCCTAGCCGTTTTTTTGTGTTATAAGGCTATTTTGGTGCATTTGGTGTATTGTGAAGATTAAGAAGAAGAAAGAAGCTTGAGATTTCGAGTTGGGGCTTGGATATCCAAAGATTTTGGTCCATTTCCAACTCAAGCAAGGGAAAATGCCCCTTTCTTGGTCTTCCATGCGTTTATTCATGCTTAGGGCTTGGATTTTGGGTACCTTTAGGACCTTGCAAGCCATTTTCAGATTTGTGAAGTGTTATGTGGAGTCTTGACTTCAGATATGTGTCACTGTAGGGGTTTTATGGTATAAAGGTGCCAACTCTATGGCCATGAGAGCCCCATGCATCTTGTAGAACACCTTTTATGGATTTTTGAGCCAATGACCACATAATGTACACCAAGTTTAGAACTTTACGTATAAAATGGACATTAGGAGGCTACATTAATGGTTTTGATGTGTTAAGACCCATTTAAATCGACTGTATAGTAATGTTCAAGGATGGACTCAACGAGTCGTTCTTCGGACTCGGCGAGTCGGGGTGTATTGACCACCAAATCCTTTTTGTGGATGGACCAGTTGTTAGGGTGGAAAGTCCCTTGGTTGTTTAGACGAGTAAAAGGACCTGCGAATAATAGGACTCGATGAGTGGTTGAAAAGACTCGGTCAGTCCAAGTCAATCTCCCAATCTTTGAAGATGGTGTTGGGTTTTGAGCATTCTAACACTCCTATGGTGTACATGCAACCCTAAATACCTTGGATCTATGTTTTCTCTAATATACATGCAAATACTAATATTTCAAGGTATTGCCCTATCTAGCATACAATCATAGATACTTGGGTAATAATATGGATAGAATACATACCTCTTGTAGTGTAGCTTGACTCCATGGGGCTTGAGTGCCTAGTGCCTTAAATGTGACACCTCAAATGGCTCACACAACATCAAATTCTCTTGGAATAACTTAAAGAGAAATCCACACTTCATGAAATCGGCTAGCCCTTCTTTTACACACACTAGTGTCCGATTTTGGTGAATAATATGATGCTTATATAGTGTGTTACAATTAGGGTTACACCATGTAAACCCTAATTGTCACGACCTTTCATTTCCATTACCCATGGGTTATGTAACCTTCATGGAGCATCCTATGGGTTTAACCCAACTTAATTATCCATGGAGCTTTGGCCAACTATATAACTTATGGATGATTTACACAATCAACCCATATATTTAATTAGTCTTCTTTTGATCACATAATTAATTCTAAATTAATTCTTGATCAATACTAATTAAATATTATTATTATTATTAATAAATTAGAACTTATAATATATTAATAACCATAAGTGTCTTATTTCTCTCATTTAGTCTATCCAAGTGCATGATGCCATGCAACCCAAATGGACCATGTCGGGTCGGGTCAAGTACATACCAAATATAGTTATGGACTTAGACATTAATCCAATAGTCTCCCACTTGGATAAGTCTAAAACTATTATTGTGTATGACTTCGAAACCCAACTAGCAATCGTAGCTCTCAAAAGCCGTTGTCGAACTCTGACCTTGTAACTGAACTCTGACCTTGTCAATGACTTGTCCATTAGATAAGGGATCATATATTCCTCCATTCTAGATATCATATGGACTGAGACATGGATTAATAATCATTCTCTCTGTCCATTTGTTGTTTCCCGATTTTCGATTTATGAAGACTAACTGATTGAACAAATCACATCAGTCCTGGCTTGGCCAAGCACTCAACATCTATCATCACTAAATCATCGAGGGACCCACAAATATCGCTTTTATCCCGAAGGTAAAAGGAATGGATAAACTTCGACTCATATGGCTTGTTCTCCTACTTGTTGAGTCATACACAAATGCATGTTTTATAACATCGAGTTACCAATGCGTTTTCGTGTAATCAATGTACTATCAACTCATAGTAACAACTCATATCTCTAGGTTTGAAGAATATAAGATATTATCGTCTCATAATCACTCGTGATAAAATCCATGAAGTGATTCAAATGAGCACGGGTTAAATCCAATACTCAGAACTTATGAGCACTCATGAGTGTTGTAGCACCACTTTGTCCACCAACTTGGACCTCTACAAACCAACCCATGACAGTCTTGATTCATATCTACTTCCAACATATGACCGACTGTGGATGGTTTGAATAACTTAGTCATTCAGGAAGAATAACCTAGTTTATTCTGGAAGTCAAAACATGAAAAATGAAACACAAGAATAAATGAATCTAATATGGTATCAAAACTATGAATATAAATAAAACACTTTTTATTTATCACCATACTAATTACTCATTATTCATTGTTTTGGTTTCATCAACTTTATACTTGAATTTAAAAAACACTAGTTGTCCCATGCTCCAAGCATGTACACCATGTTTTCTAAACAATAGCTTTGCAATACATCAAGTATGCACTCTATGTTTGTCTATGATCCTTACTTTGTGAAATAGATCGATTGAACGTACTTTCAATGATTCTCTTTTCACACTCCCAAATCCTTATCAAAAAATGTAAGAATTCCAAATTCCTAACATTTACCAAATATGTTTAGATTTTAAACTTATATGCACAGACCCTCTTGTAATGAATATGTACAAAGTCACAAAGACTTGTCAAGAGTCATTACAGGTTATTCCAATGGAGATCAATTCCATGGAGACAAAGTCTCAAAGCACATTGCTTTGAATATCCTTCTTGCATTAAGTTTTCTAATCTTACACATATAACTTCCACCTATGGAGACAACTCCATATTCCTATTTTGACTACTACTTCTGAACAAGAGTTGTCGCTTTTCCAGAATATGTCAATATGGTCCTTCCAATATTAACAATATACTTCCAACTGTCCATGAGCAACCAATCTTTGGTAAAACCTTAGATTGTCCTCGACAATTGCTTAATCACTTTAGTCATATCCAATTCTAGACCTTTTTCCCCTTAATGTCACAAGGCATTTGGAAAATTTAGAAAAGGATAAATATTATAGCACATTAAATCGATCTTGTACCCAAAGCAAACGGGACACGATTCATGATGTCTCACACAAAGACATGATCCTAGACCAGTCTTTTGCTACAATAATTTTACATGTTTTCAAAATTTGACTATGAAGAGGGATGTCGTAATCATAACCAAATTTTGAGAACGCAATATACAGAATTTCCTTAAGTTGAACCAATCCAACATGAAAGTCATATATATATATATATATATATATATATATATATATATATATATATATATATTCTTGACTAACTGATTAAAATCTCAATCTAAGCCTTTTAGAATTGAAATGAAATACAATTTCCTCTCCCTTAATTATAGCAAAAGAACTTTTTCAACCCTTGCAACCTCACAAGTTGAACTTTTGTTTTCTATAATTAACATTGCTAACTTACAATACTTATCATAATTATCATGCTCCCACTAACATGATGATTATCAGCATAATACTTATGCTCCCACTAGCTTTCACATGTATTCAGAAATTAGTGGACTTCTAGAAATCAATACTTTATTGACTTCCTTACTAAAGTTCAAATTCCTAATACTAGATTGCTTTGATAAGACTTTATCAAAATCATACACCTTATTGT
This sequence comes from Lactuca sativa, assembly GCF_002870075.4. Classification (NCBI taxonomy): domain Eukaryota; kingdom Viridiplantae; phylum Streptophyta; class Magnoliopsida; order Asterales; family Asteraceae; genus Lactuca; species Lactuca sativa. The sequence continues at coordinate 98,950,857 of NC_056628.2, forward strand.
AAATAGCTCACTGGTGTGTCTGAACAATTTAAGAACTATGAAAAGGGATGTCGTAATATAAGTCACAATTGGTTATACCTTTGCTATTTCTCATAAGTCCATGTTAGTGTGCTCTACTAACGACTTTGAGAATGCAAAGATTACTATCTACTTAAAATCTACTTGGTGGAAGAGTTTCCTCACCATCATTTTCACGAATCGGAGAGAAAACTTATAACCCTTAGATTTGATGGTGTATTTGTTCTTATCCACGTGAATTTGTCAAAACCATAATCACTAGACAAGGTTAGTGACAAATCCAAACTCATATGGATTGAACTTGTGCAATCTAAACTACTTGCCACCTGGTAGTACAAGGGTGTGCCAGTGCTTCCAAGTAGTTATGCAAACAATTGAGAACATGTAGAACATAGATGTATAGCCAACTTAACTGGAATGGGCACAGAAATGTCAACAAGATAGGTTATAAACCTCTACTTGTGTGCTAGTGATGAAATACAGGTTTTATTCTTGATTAGTTTTTGAAACCATTTCAGGATCTTTTTGACTCCCACTGTCTTCTTGACCTATAAGACTTCCTTGTCAAATATTCAAGAGATAGTGTGGATTCTAATCAAGACAAACACTTAATACAATTGGCCTTAGTTGGTCTTTGTTTTATCCAAAATATCACAGCTTACCAACTTCAAATGTACAAGAGTAGAAAAATTTTACTCTTACAAGTGTTTTAAACCTTCTTTAAGACATGCCACTCAAGTCACAATCTTAGAGTATAACTCTAAGACTTCTTTTTGGAACCAAGTATGAATCCTCTTCTTGATTTTGCCACTTCAACAATTCATAACTCCTCTTCTTAGCTATCAGAAGGCACTTAGAGGATGAATTATGATAAGGTCTCAAAATCATTAAGATGATCATAAATCATGATAAGAAAGTACTCTCCCATTTTTTCAGATTTGAGAAACTTTTATCCTTCTGCCTAATTTCATTCTTATTATTCACTCTGACATACATTTGAATTTTTCCAATATCTCAGATTTATACTTAAGCTTGTAAGTATAATCATATTTACTAAACCTTAGTAAATCATGAAGAATAGTTTCATTCATCCTTTTTGGTGGACTTTGGCTAAGTCACAAGAATGTGTACTTGATCCCTTAGTCCTTCACTTGAGTCACATATACATGTGAACAAGAAACTAGTCTTAGTTTTTCAAAAATGAAAATTCTCATTCATCATACTAAAGTACTTGCATGATTCCAAGTTTCGATCCAATTGAAACTTGGGTTGTGAGAATCATTCCTTATTTGATAAATTTAGACACTACCACAAATGAAAGAATCAAATTCATATTTCCAATATTGCTAGGAACATACAAACATCAAGTTTTCATGAATGCAATTGTAAGGAGATATAAAATAAAGAAAACTTTTATTTATTTTTTCAAAATGCGGAAAAACCTTTTTCCTTACAATGCAACTAATATTTCAGGTTTCCTAGCAATCTATCATAACTCCTAAGAAGTAGCTCAAGAATCTGATCTTCAAACCATGCGATAGAAATCCATCTACACGATCAGATTTAGCATACTCTTTTCTTCAAGTTTCCTACCCTTTGCTTGATCATTTCATACATCAAAATGTATTAAGAATATTCAAATGAAACTTAAGAGAGTTAGATAGTGGACTTACCTGAAACAGAGTCAAACTTTTGATTCTTCTTTCTTTCAGGTAGCTAGGGCAACTTCGATTCCAATGCCCCTTTTTCTTCACAATGAAAACATATAGACTCTTTGGGAATGGTACAAAAGGCTCTCCCAGACTTAGACTTTCTCTTTACCTTCTGGTCAACCGGGTTGACCAAGGCCGATCCCTTTCCATTGGGAAGAGAAAGCTTTTCTGGACTTCCAATGTTACCATTCTCCAATGTACATGGAAATTTGAGAAATAGACCTTCCATCCATATTTTCTTGACTATTGCACCAAACCATTCTTGATTCAGCAGCAATAAGCAAATAAGAAAGATCCATTAGGGTCATGTCGTGACCTGTCACATATTAGTCTTTCTATATGACTCAGGAAGTGACTGAAAGACCCGCTCAATAGCCAACTTCCTTGGAACAATGACACCCAACATTCTCAACCTGACAATCTGTGACTTCAGTCCTAAGACATGAGTGCACACATGACTTCTATTCTTATGTTCTGTTGTGAGTAGGGATTGAGTGATCTTGAACTTTTCAAGTCTTTGAGCTTGTGGAATAGGAAGAATAATTGAAGGAGGTGGAGGAAGAGAAGTATGATTTCCATCAGACAAACTTGGGAAATCATATTCATTAGAAAGCTTGATTTGGGAAGATCATTGTTGTCTGAACTAGACATCTCAATGGGAGAAATTCAAGTAAGTTTATTTAAGTCATTAATATAACACCCAATATGAAATATTAAGGCTAGGACCCAACACAATATTTTATAACCTGGAAGAGGGATGTCGTAATCCAAGCTATAAGATATTTGAAGGTAGGTGGACGAAGATTCACCAATTTCCACCAAGATAAACGGAATATTTAATTAAGTTTTAATTGGTTTTGAAACTCCTAGATCTTTTGAGATTCATTGAACTTTTCAATTGCATGTTTCAATCTTGAGTGTGCCCTTTAGGTTTTGTGACTGGGATGTCGAGGATCACAAAACAAGGTGTGAAGTAACCATGCAAATATACTTGTTACCCTTAATATTTACCCCTCAATCGATGTGCCGGTTAACCACACACACTCCAACAATACTATGATAAATATTAAGTTACCCTTTGCCTACCTTGTTAAGACCAGGTTAGTGTACCAGTTAACCACAGGCTCCACTAACGGCATAAACAAAGTGCAAAGTGTAATTTCATGGATTAGCACCTTATTCACATTTTCCTAAGTAACTAAGATTGGGAATTTATAAGTGTTTAGTTACTTAGTATTTATCATCAATACTTTTAATGAAGGGAGAATTATAGTTCTTGTTAGCCGAAAAAGGTCCAAATTTTCCTTCCTTTAAGCTTGTATACTAGTTAGGGATTTTACCTAGAAGTGTTTGGCCATCAAAACATGAGATTTTAAAGCATAAAAGAGGGTTTACGGCCCAAGCACATGCTTAGGCCGTAAACACCCTTTTTCCATGTAAAAATGCCCCCAAAAACTCATCCAATGCATGTTAGACTTGAGATATGATTTTTAGGAAATGCCATTTCGAGTTTAGGACCATTAAACACCACATTTTGAGGGGTAATTTAGAGTTTACGGCCCAAGCATAAGCTAGGACCGTAAACTCCCCCAAACATCACCAAATGAGGGTTTAAACCTCCAAATTGGCCCTAGACCTTCACTAGAAAAATTAAGGGATTGAATTAGGAGCCTTGGCATCAATTTTGGAGAGTGAACAAGAGTTACGGCCAAGCCATGAGGCTTACGGCCGTAAAATCCCAAGGAGTGGCCTTTGGGCCGTAAACTCCAAGGGAGTAAACTCTTGGACTCCCCCGTAACCCCTTTTGGTCTTGTTCAATCCCCCAAAACCACTTCCAATCCATAAGACCCCGAATCAATGTTAGGATATGTAAATGTTTTAATAAAAAGCATAAAATGACTAATATCTTGTAAAACACATATCTCATATGTTAATAGGGTCCTAAACGGTGTACAAGTCCTTAATTGACACCAAACGCTCAACCGACACTTTTACCCGATTTACCCGACTTCAGGTGAGTTCATACCCCTTTAATGAACCTTTCAAATGTTTTTTTATGTTTTAGGAGGGATACAAGTCAAATATACATGTTTATGAAGAATAATCACATGTGATTCACTACCCGTAGTTCAAATCACATGTGATTTATCACTATGCCTTATAAAAGAACTTTGCGTTTTCAAAACTACTTTGGATAAATAAACTATTTTCTAAATGTTTTCTTTGGACAAGATTTTTATAAAATCATTTTTCTTATAAAATGTAACCACACTAATATATTTATATAAGTAAGACTTGAAGGACTTAGGACCGATAGCTCGCCTTAATTCCTGTTCTTGTTTGATTGTGGGCTTAGGGTAGTTGTTATCCGTCCGACTGTCGTTGATTTCTTAGTTATATATCATGTATATTGGTGTTGGATACAAGTAGTTTCATTCCATTTGATGCCTATACTAGACAATTGCCAAGAACCATATGCACTAAGTTAACTATAATAGGTATAGTTAAGGCCGCTACTATTCATTACTGCTACTATTTTACATACTATAATACATACTATTACGAGACGATACACGAATAAGAGAACACACTACGAACTATATAAAAGACTACTACACTATAATACAAGGGAAAGCACTAATCAGGAAGATAACACACTAACTCTCTACAAGATACTCTACTCGCTACATACTATGCCCAGAGTTTTCCGATAGGAAGACGACGCTACATGTATAGATCTATACGGGGTAGACACTATTACATCCCGACTATTAACTTCAGTCCGAGCCGAGCAAGCCCAGGGATGACACTACTTCACTACACTGTGTATGACCGGGAAGGTCATGGGGTCCTCTATTACTCACACTGTCAGTCGCATACAAAGAATACACTATATCCACACTAAAATACTAAAACTAAAGTGTAAATTAATATCCCGAAGTAAATAAGTATCTAGTACTAGTGGAAGTTTGCACCACTATCACTGTCAAGAGGCATAACTCTTCCTCTATCTACATTACATACTGGAGATTTTAGTACCACACTTTTACAACAAACAGTTTTCAATGATTAAACTTACATGCAACTTAGAGTTTTTCACTTATGACGTATTTTCTGGAAAATATAGGATTTTCTAGGGTTTTCTACTACTTATAATTGTAAATTGCAGTTTTTCACACTACACGTTCAAATACATTTTATACAAAATTTACACTAAATTCTTATGAACTCACCAGCTTTATGCTGATACTCGTTTTCAAAATAACTTGTATCCTCAGGTCAAAGATAGACAGGTACAGGTGCAGCATTTTGGAGAAGATGGAGCATACAAGATCCACCTCTTATTTTTGTATTACATTTGGTGTCTATTGAAACTTTACAGAACACACTTGAATTTAAACTCACTATGTAATGAAATGGTTGTATGTTTCTTTTTTTACTATTATGCAATTGTGATGATACTGTGCATGACGTCCTCCACCCCGAAACGTATTTCCGCCGTTATCGGTTTTGGGGTGTGACAGATTGGTATCAGAGCATTGTTTATAGTGAATCAAGTATATCAATCTATAAAAGATATACGAACTATAAACACTTAGGGACTAAAACACTCTGACCAAGAATATATACTTTTAAGTACTAGAATATTTAACTAGGTATATATATACACCTCTATAAAACACAGAAGTCAGTATTGCACTAGAACAGAACAAAAGTATTAAGATTGTTGGACTGTATAATTGGGCTTAGAGACATATGGTCACATCTTGGGGAATGTAGCCTGATCAACTACATTTTCCTGGGAGTGACTAGCATGTGCCTAAGTTTGGTTGTGGAGTTGCAACAAGTCTAAAACTTACCAACACTACCACAATAACGTTAGAACAAGAAAACTATAGGAGTATTCTGTATACTATTAGCTACATGCGTGATAACAAAAAGGGTCGTTACTGGTAGGACGATAGTTGCTAAGTGGATACACCAGGGTAACATGTGACTAGGGCGCTATAGACTCAGAATCTGTGGCCTTTGCTTCATTTCCTGTTCTTGTTTGATTGGGGATCTGAAGTTAGGGTTGCTTATTCGAAGGACTATCTTGCTTCAGTTGCATGTAATTGGTATGCACTACACAAATATCGGGCCAACTAATAACGATTCATCTTATAAGTATCCAAGATTAGTACGTCTTTTAACCGTTTCTATTCCCCTTTCTCGCGTAGATATCATGGCTGTCTTCCACCATCCCAGCGACCCGTATTATCCAAACCAGGGCAACGGAGGATGGCTTGATGAGGCGTCAGACGATGATCACCCAATCCCTTTGGATGATCATCACGCTGAAGGCTTCTCGGATAGCTCCAGCTCCGAACCAGAAGTTAACAACCTACCCCCTAAAGCTCCAAATCCCAACCCTCGTCCGGCATTTCAGGGTCCCACTCCCATGTGGGCAATAACCTTGAACCAATGGAGCGAGGAGCAGGGTCAGCCTTTACCTTACAATGGGGACCGAAGTTTCTACCACATAAGAGAGGGAGGATCAGCAGATCGAGTTCTGCCCATCATAATCCGAAGGATCGTCAGGAATGTCGAGCAGGGTCAAGCAGCCATAGGCCGCATTGTAGAAGTGGATGCTAACTCGAACCTCAACACTGTTCGCATCCGCCAACTTGAAGAAGCTATGGATAGGACAAGGAGGACCAACGAGGCTCTGCAGCAACAGTTAGCTGCATCCCGAGCCGAAGTTAGGGAACTCCGAGCACGTCAAAGGGCTCATGACCGACATCTTCAGGAGGTTATGCGTCAACTAGCTGATCTGAGGGTTCGACCAATGAGTGTCTGTCGCCCGTAGAAGATGCCTAATCGTCTTACTCTTTTGTTTAAGGACTAGCCTTTCCTTACTATGCTCGATAGAGCACTTGTCTGTAAACATTCCTAACTTTGAAAGTACTTTAATTAGGCCTCTAGATTGTCAACTTTTTCCTTTTGGTTAGATGTAAGACTTACTGCTAGGTCACTTTTCATGAACTTGTATTACATCATTAATACCAGTAATTTGGCAGTTGACTACTCTATTGCTATGACCCTCATTCTGATCTTTGGATTATGTTGATTTAATCCATGAAACACTCTATTCATATTCGCAATAGACTCTTACTATTGCTATCATTTCTATGATCTTCCAGTGAAAGATGCCTCCACGAAAGCGTCCAAGCAGAGGAAGTCCAGCAACCCAAACCCCTCCTCCGCCACCTCCTCCTCCGCAGTTCGATCCAGTGCTATTCCAAACGGCTGTGACTGCAGCTGTGACAGCATCCATGGCTCAAATGAACTCCGGTGATGCGAGCGGTGGCAACTCCAGATTTGGTGAAGTTCATCAAAGAGTGCAGGGATGCACATATAAGGACTTCATGAACTACAAACCTACCTTCTTCGATGGTACCGGAGGAATTCTAGCATTGTCTCAATGGTTCGAAAGAACCGAAGCTGTCTTTGAAATGTGCTCTTGCCCCGAAGAGAGAAAAATCAAGTTTGCTACTGCCACCCTCACTAACAGGGCTCTGACGTGGTGGAATGGCCATATCAGTTCACTCTCTTTGATAACAGCCAACGCCATGGGCTGGGACACACTGAAAGACCTCATGAGAAGGGAGTACTGCCCTAGGGGCGAAATTCAGCAACTTGAGGAGGAACTCTGGAACCTCAAAATGAAAGGAACCGACATAACAACTTACACCGCTAGGTTCTACGACTTAGCGGCTATGTGTCCCAACATGATCCCTTCGGAGAGCAAGAAGATTGAACGGTACATCTGGGGATTAATGCCCCCGTATCGAGGAAATGTTTTAGCCTCACGCCCTACCACCTTCGACAGCGCCAAGGAATTGGCCCAGAGTTTAATCAATCACGAAGTCTCTTCCACTCCAACAACAGCAACCACAACTCCCGTTGCACCACCTGATTCATCTGACAGAAAGAGGAAACGATGGGATAAGAAGAAAGGCAAGAAAACTCAAACCTCCTTCAAGGACCAGCAAATTGTGGCGGTCCATGCTGCCACTACTCCAGCCACTCCTGCACCGCCAAAAGCTTATAGTGGGAATCTGCCCAAATGTCCAAAGTGTCCTTACCACCACAACGGCCCCTGCCGTGAATTGCAGTGTTCCAACTACGGTCGGAAGGGCCATACGGTGCGATTCTGCAGGGCCCCTCCCAAACCTATTTCGCAAGTCCCCGGTTCGGGAGTGACCCCGACGTGTTACGGCTGCGGTGAAGCTGGTCACTTCAAGAAAAACTGTCTGAAGGCTGCGAATGCTGGGGGAACCGGAAGACTACTCACTATTGGTCACAATGAAGCGGTGGCGGATCCCACAGTAGTCACGGGTACGTTCCTTCTCAACAACTCTTATGCCTGTGTCTTATTCGATAGTGGTGCAGAAACAGCTTCGTAAACCAAAACTTTAACCACTTACTCAAACAATCCCCTCAACCACTAAAAGAAACATTCGTCGTAGAAATGGCTAATGGGAAGACCGAAAGCTCTAACGAAATCTACATAGGTTGTACCCTCACGTTAGATGATCGCTCATTTCCAATCGATCTCATACCAGTCTCAATCAAGAGTTTCGATGCATTGTTGGTATGGACTGGTTGAGTCTTCATCACGCTGATATCCTATGTTTCGACAAAGCCATTCGCCTGAACCTTCTGAATCACGAAACTCTACTGATCTATGGAGATAAACCCAGTACGAGCCTTTGTATCATCTCCAGTATACAGGCTCAGAAATATTTACGTAAGGAATATCGCGCCTTTCTTGCTCACGTCGTCGGCACAAGTCAGAAAGTGAAAAATCCAAAAGACATCCCCGTTGTATGTGATTTCCCTGATGTCTTTCCAAAGGATCTTCCTGGTCTACCTCCCAAACGTCAGGTTGAGTTCAGAATCGACCTAGTCCAACGAGCTACCCCCGTAGCTAAGTCGCCCTATCGTTTAGCGCCTGCCGAGATGCAAGAACTATCCGGTCAACTTAACGAGCTGCTCAGCAAGGGCTTTATAAGACCAAGCTTCTCACCTTGGGGAGCTCCGGTCTTGTTTGTGAAGAAGAAGGACGGATCGTTCCGTATGTGCATCGATTATAGGGAACTCAACAAACTCACGGTCAAAAATCGCTACCCTCTCCCTCGTATCGACGACCTATTTGACCAACTACAAGGAGCGAGTTACTTCTCCAAAATTGATATTAGGTCCGGGTATCACCAGATCTTAGGACACGTGGTCACGTGGTCAGTGAAGAAGGAATCCACGTTGATCCCTCCAAAATTAAAGCTATTGAGAACTTTGGAACCGAAGAGTTGAATTCTTAGGACACGTGGTCAGTGAAGAAGGAATCCACGTTGATCCCTCCAAAATTAAAGCTATTGAGAACTGGTCAGCACCGAAGACGCCTACAGAAATTCATCAATTTCTAGGCCTCGCTGGCTACTACCACAGATTCATTCAGAACTTCTCTCGGATTACGAAACCACTCACTATGTTGACACAGAAGGGCGTAACATTTGACTGGGAAGAGAAGCAGGAGAAAGCATTCCAGACCCTGAAGCGAGCCCTATGCACTACACCAGTATTATCCCTTCCCAAAGGAACAGAAGATTTTGTCGTATACTGCGATGCGTCAAATCAAGGGCTTGGTTGTGTCTTGATGCAACGAGGTAAGGTCATCGCCTATGCCTCCAGGCAGCTAAAGACACATGAGGTAAACTACACCACACACGACCTCGAGTTAGGGGCGGTTGTATTCTCTTTAAAGATCTGGAGACATTACTTGTACGGCACGAAGATCATAGTGTACACTGGTCATAAAAGTCTCCAGCACATATTGAACCAGAAGGAGCTCAACATGAGACAGCGACGATGGGTTGAACTGCTCAGTGATTACGACTGCGAAAGTCGTTATCACCCGGGGAAGGCCAATGTAGTAGCAGACACCCTGAGCAGAAAAGAGTATTCCGGTCGAAGAATCAAGTCATTAGCAATGACTATCCATTCGCACCTATCCGCACAGATTAAAGAGGCTCAGCTCGAAGCCTTAAAGCCTGAGAATGTGGCGGGAGAGTCCTTGCGTGGAATGGATAAGAACTTGGACGTCAAGGGTGACAGAGCCTATTATCTCATGGACCGAATCTGGACTCCTCACCACAGAGGTTTCAGAGACTTGGTCATGAAGGAAGCACACAACACTCGATACTCCGTTCACCCGGGTTCAGATAAGATGTATATGGATCTCAAAAAGCTCTACCGGTGGCCTAACATGAAAGCAGAGATTGCTACCTTCGTGAGTAAGTGCCTTACTTGCGCAAAGGTCAAGGTCGAATACCAGAAACCATCAGGTCTCCTCCAACAACCGGAGATACCGGAATGGAAGTGGGAGCGGATTACAATGGACTTTATAACCAAGCTTCCCAAGACAACGGGTGGGTTGGATACCATTTGGGTCATCATCGACAGATTGACCAAGTCTGCACACTTCCTACACATCAAGGAAACGGACAAGATGGAGAAGCTCACAAGAACATACCTTAAGGTGATAGTACGGCTGCATGGCGTCCCTATATCTATTATCTCAGACAGAGATAGTAGATTTACCTCGAGGTTTTGGCAATCACTACAAAAGGCACTAGGGACGAGGCTGGACATGAGTACAGCCTACCATCCGCAGACTGACGGACAAAGTGAGAGGACGATCCAAACCTTAGAAGATATGCTGCGAGCTTGTGTGATTGACTTCGGTAAATTGTGGGATACACACTTACCCCTAGTAGAGTTCTCCTACAATAATAGTTATCATACGAGCATAAAGGCAACTCCATTCGAAGCCCTCTACGGACGGAAGTGCAGATCCCCTCTGTGCTGGGCTGAGGTGGCTGACACTCAGTTAGCTAGAGGACGAGTTCCTGACAGCGCCCTCACTGGTCCGGAGATCATTCGAGAAACGACTGAGAAGATTGTACAGATTCGCGAACGATTAAAAGCCGCTAGGGATCGACAGAAAAGCTACGCCGACAAACGAAGAAAACCCTTGGAATTCCAGGTGGGAGACCGAGTCCTTTTGAAGGTCTCGCCCTAAAAGGGCACGATACGCTTTGGAAAGCGTGGAAAACTGAACCCAAGGTACATAGGGCCTTTTGAGACTCTCGCTAGAATCGGCCCTGTAGCTTACAAACTCAACCTACCCCACGAGCTAAGTAACATACATCCAACCTTCCACGTCTCAAACTTAAAGAAATGCCTGTCCGACGAGACCCTAGTGATTCCGCTTGACGAGATTGAGGTCAACGAGAGCCTCAATTTTGTGGAAGAGCCTGCGGAGATTATGGATCGAGAAGTAAAACGAACGAAACAAAGCCGCATCCCAATTGTGAAGGTTCGGTGGAACGCCAAGCGGGGACCGGAATTCACGTGGGAGCGCGAGGATCGAATGAAACTCAAATATCCCCATCTCTTCGCTTAGTAGTACTTTAATGACTTATCTGTATGAATTCTAAATTTCGGGACGAAATTCCCCTAACGGGGGGATGATGTGACAAATCAACGTTTAACCCATTATAAAATTCCGTTTCCGCTAACATAATACGTCATCTATAAAAGTTCCGTAATTTGGAGTCGTATAATAAATAAATAGTTAATTATTTATTTATATTTCATGTGATTATCATTTTAGTAAAAATGAATATAACTCGTTAATGTTAGTTCCATATAACGAAATAAAGTTATATTATTGTTTCTATCACTTAACCCGGGTAAAAAGTTTAAACCCCATTAAACTTGAGCATCGGGTAGTCATGTACCGGGTGCAATACCCGAGGCTTATATAAGGAAAGTGGATACCACCTTGCACCCTTTTACCACCCAAACACACTCTCTCTCACTACTTTCTATCTCTAGACCCGATTTCGACTCCAAAACCGCAATTTCCGGCTTCCAAACGTAAGGTTTTCCTTCCTAACTTGTTCTAAACTTGCATCAATGTATATATAGCTGAAAAATCGTATGAATGAGGGGTAAACAAGGAGTTTACGGCCTAAGAAGCTGCTTAGGCCGTGAACACCCAAAACATGGCCAAATGTCCAAATTTTCCTTCCTTTAAGCTTGTATACTAGTTAGGGATTTTACCTAGAAGTGTTTGGCCATCAAAACATGAGATTTTAAAGCATAAAAGAGGGTTTACGGCCCAAGCACATGCTTAGGCCGTAAACACCCTTTTTCCATGTAAAAATGCCCCCAAAAACTCATCCAATGCATGTTAGACTTGAGATATGATTTTTAGGAAATGCCATTTCGAGTTTAGGACCATTAAACAACACATTTTGAGGGGTAATTTAGAGTTTACGGCCCAAGCATAAGCTAGGACCGTAAACTCCCCCAAACATCACCAAATGAGGGTTTAAACCCCCAAATTGGCCCTAGACCTTCACTAGAAAAATTAAGGGATTGAATTAAGAGCCTTGGCATCAATTTTGGAGAGTGAACAAGAGTTCACGGCCAAGCCATGAGGCTTACGGCCGTAAAATCCCAAGGAGTGGCCTTTGGGCCGTAAACTCCAAGGGAGTAAACTCTTGGACTCCCCCGTAACCCCTTTTGGTCTTGTTCAATCCCCCAGAACCACTTCCAATCCATAAGACCCCGAATCAATGTTAGGATATGTAAATGTTTTAATAAAAAGCATAAAATGACTAACATCTTGTAAAACACATATCTCATATGTTAATAGGGTCCTAAATGGTGTACAAGTCCTTAATTGACACCAAACGTTCAACCGACACTTTTACCCGATTTACACGATTTACCCGACTTCAAGTGAGTTCATACCCCTTTAATGAACCTTTCAAATGTTTTTTTATGTTTTAGGGGGGGATACAAGTCAAATATACATGTTTATGAAGAATAATCACATGTGATTCACTACCCATAGTTCAAATCACATGTGATTTATCACTATGCCTTATAAAAGAACTTTGCGTTTTCAAAACTACTTTGGATAAATAAACTATTTTCTAAATGTTTTCTTTGGACAAGATTTTTATAAAATAAATTTTCTTATAAAATGTAACCACGCTAATATATTTATATAAGTAAGACTTGAAGGACTTAGGACCGATAGCTCGCCTTATTTCCTGTTCTTGTTTGATTGTGGGCTTAGGGTAGTTGTTATCCGTCCGACTGTCGTTGATTTCTTAGTTATATATCATGTATATTGGTGTTGGATACAAGTATTTTCATTCCATTTGATGCCTATACTACACAATTGCCAAGAACCATATGCACTAAGTTAACTATAATAGGTATAGTTAAGGCCGCTACTATTCGTTACTGCTACTATTTTACATACTATAATACATACTATTATGAGACGATACACGAATAAGAGAACACACTACGAACTATATAAAAGACTACTACACTATAATACAAGGGAAAGCACTAATCAGGAATATAACACACTAACTCTCTACAAGATACTCTACTCGCTACATACTATGTCCAGAGTTTTCCGATAGGAAGACGACGCTACATGTATAGATCTATACGGGGCAGACACTATTACATCCCGACTGTTAACTTCAGTCCGAGCCGAGCAAGCCAAGGGATGACACTACTTCACTACACTGTGTATGACCGGGAAGGTCATGGGGTCCTCTATTACTCACACTGTCAGTCGCATACAAAGAATACACTATCCACACTAAAATACTAAAACTAAAGTGTAAATTAATATCCCGAAGTAAATAAGTATCTAGTACTAATGGAAGTTTGCACCACTATCACTGTTAACAGGCATAACTCTTCCTCTATCTACATTACATACTGGAGATTTTAGTACCACACTTTTACAACAAACAGTTTTCAATGATTAAACTTACATGCAACTTAGAGTTTTTCACTTACGACGTATTTTCTGGAAAATATAGGATTTTCTAGGGTTTTCTACTATTTATAATTGTAAATTGCAGTTTTTCACACTACACGTTCAAATACATTTTATACAAAATTTACACTGAATTCTTATGAACTCACCAGCTTTATGCTGATACTCGTTTTCAAAATAACTTGTATCCTCAGGTCAAAGATAGACAGGTACAGGTGCAGCATTTTGGAGAAGATGGAGCATACAAGATCCACCTCTTATTTTTGTATTACATTTGGTGTCTATTGAAACTTTACAGAACACATTTGAATTTAAACTCACTATGTAATGAAATGGTTGTATGTTTCTTGTTTTTACTATTATGCAATTGTGATGATACTGTGCATGACGTCCTCCACCCCGAAACGTATTTCCGCCGTTATCGGTTTTGGGGTGTGACAATTATCATGGTATAAGGGTTGAATTTTAATTCTTTAAAATTCCAAGGGCTTAATTTGGAATTAAAGTATTCATAAAAGGAAACTTTTCAAATTCCAAAACTTGAGGGCAAGTTTTGTAACTTTCAAAACTTTTAAATTCCATAACTTATGTGTTTAAAGTAGTTTTAATTAAAAACTCTTCAAGTTCCATAACTTTAGGACAAGTTATGTAAGACTTTGAACTAATTAAGAAAGTGACTCTTCATAATTCATAACTTATGGAAGTTTTTCTTTTCTCATAACTTATGATTTAATGGCTTATTAAAATGAGTGTATTTTTATTTTATGTAACCATTGAGTTCTTTTAATGGATTTAATAACTTGTGATTTTTGGTTATCCATAACTTGAGGAAAAGTTATGGACTCCATTAAAATACATAATGATCAAGAATTAAGCTACCAAGAAGGTTACATATGATCATCAAAACTCATAAGTTCAAGAACATGCATATCAACAATTTCAAGAATCATAAAATTAACCATATAAAACTTGAAATTTTGATAACAACTCTGAAATTGGTTTACCATAATCATTATCACATCAAAAAATAGTTTTTATAAGTCCAAAACAGTTTAAGATAATGATTATAGACCAATTCCAGCATCAAAACTCAAAGATAAGCTGTCAAGGGGTCCAACTCGTCGAGTGCATGAACCAAATCGCCAAGTTGGATGAATTTTGCCTTGGACTCGTCGAGCCCATGAGGGAACTCGGCGAGTCCACTGCCCAGATAGCATAAAAACTCGATTCTTTCAGCAATTGCATCAACTATACAGAAAAACAAGCCTAGGCTCTAATGCCACTGTTGGGTTTTGAGCATTCTAACACTCCTATGGTGTACATGCAACCCTAAATACCTTGGATCTATGTTTTCTCTAATATACATGCCAATACTAATATTCCAATGTATTACCCTATCTAGCATACAATCATAGATACTTGGGTAATAACATGGATAGAATACATACCTCTTGTTGTGTAGCTTGACTCCATGGGGCTTGAGTGCCTAGTGCCTCAAATGTGACACCGCAAATGGCTCACAAAACATCAAATTCTCTTGGGATAACTTAGAGAGAAATCCACACTTCATGAAATCGGCTAGCCCTTCTTTTACACACACTAGTGTCCGATTTTGGTGAATAATATGATGCTTATATAGTGTGTTATAATTAGGGTTACACCATGTAAACCCTAATTGTCATGACCTTTCATTTCCATGACCAATGGGTTGTGTAACCTCCATGGAGCATCCTTCGAGCATCCTATGGGTTTAACCCAACTTGATTATCCATGGAGCTTTGGCCCACTATATAAGTTATGGATGATTTACACAATCAACCCATATATTTAATTAGTCTTCTTCTGATCACATAATTAATTCTAAATTAATTCTTGATCAATACTAATTAAATATTATTATTCTTATTATTAATATATTAGAACTTATAATATATTAATAACCATAAGTGTCTTATTTCTCTCATTTAGTCTATCCAAGTGCATGATGCCATGCAACCCAAATGGACCATGTCAGGTCGGGTCAAGTACATACCAAATATAGTTATGGACTTAGACATTAATCTAACAGATGGACTCGACGAGTTATTTATACAACTTGGCGAGTCAAATGGTGGACACATTTTTATGAGGGAGATGAACTCGATGAGTTCATGGATGAAATCGGTGAGTCGGATGAAGAGGGTCCCGATGGTTTGTATGAAGGAGAACCCGTCGAGTTCTTGCTAGACTCAAAGAGTAGAGTCGGGGTTGGATTGGGTTAGTGAAGTATGGACTCGACGAGTTGGTAGACCAACTCGGCGAGTCAGGTCAACTGGGTGTTGACTTTGACCAATGTTGACCAACTCGGCGAGTCAGGTCAACTGGGTGTTGACTTTGACCAATGTTAACTTTTCCACGTTTTGTGTTAACCCTGGTTAGGGTTGTATGTTCTGTTTGTTGACTTGAGGATTTTCGTGTACGGATTGAGGAGTCGAGGAGAATCAATCTTCACGCCGAGGACAGTTCAGACACTGGACGACATCGAAGTGAGTTACCTTCCAGTAGGGGTGGGTCTAAGTGATAAAATTCACACAAATTTAAACTTTTTCAATCATATTTAAAACCACATAGCATTGTTGACAAAAATGTTTTCCAATCATTTTCCATCAGAGTGTCCCAAAAATCATAACATAAGGATGAGGAGCGATATGGTCACGCCTTCGCCTTTCCACGAGATCCTGAAATACCTGAAACAGTAAATTGAAAACTGTAAGCCCGAGGGCTTAGTGAGCTACCCCCAAAATACCAACATCACACTGACAATACCATAACAGTAATAGTCAATCAATCAATCAACATGCATACTGGGCCATCGGCCGACTGGACCGCCCTACTGGGCCTACGGTCTGTCTAGATCTATCCTGAGCCTTCGGCATGACTGGTCTGCCACGTTAGCCTACAGTCTCCCTGGACCACTTATAGGGTATGATGGCCTTCAGCACGAAGCGGGACCACCTCAACCCAACCAACAAGCAAATAACCATGTGCGCATAGCAATCATATACTGGCATATTCAAACATCAAACATATCTATCTCACTTATCACAATCATAAAATTCTCTTGTAACTAGAGTACCGACCTAGCAGGTCACTATCACACCAACCCCTACGGTTCATAAAAGCATAACATACTATCTACCTCGATTCCGAACTAACAAATCATGACCACATGCAACATACCATAACAATAACAATTAAAGGGTCGGCCTTGGTGCCGTAGACCCTATCGATATAGTGAGGATAACTCACCTCGCATATGTCAACTCGGAAGGTAAGCATGGCATCAGAACTATATTTGGTATGTACTTGACCCGATTGACTTGGTCCATTTGGGTTGCATGGCATCAGAACATTTGGATAGACGTTTATGAGAAAAAGACATTTGTGACATATTAATATATTATAAGTTCTAATATATTAATATGAAATCATGTTATTTAATTAGTATTGATCAAGAATTAATTTAGACTTAATTTAGTGATCAAAAGAGACTAATTAAATATATGGGGATTGATTGTGTAAATCATTTATTTTTATATATGTGGGCTTATGATCCATGATTCCTTATGTTGGGTTTAACCCATGTGGTGATCCATGGATACTCCATGGAGGTTAAAACACATGGAGCATAAGGAATGGGTAAAGTCATGGGTTACATGGTGTAACTCTAATGTGCACACTATATAAAGACCCCATTGGTTGGAGAAATTGGCACTAGTGCATAATATGGAGGGCAAGCCAAATTTTCAAGTCTTATGTCTTCTTCTCATGGTTATTCCAAGTGTTGATGATGTTGTGTGAACCATTTGAGGTGTCACACTTGAGGCACTAGGCTCTCGAGCTTCATGGAGTCAAGCTACATCAATAAGGTATGTATTCTAACTTGTTATATTACCCAAGTATCAAAGATTGTATGTTAGATAGGATAATACCTTGGAATATTCATATTTACATGTATAATAGAGAAAACATAGATCCAATGTATTTAGGGTTGCATGTACACTTAGGAGTGTTAGAATGCTCAAAACCCAACATTTCTAACTTTTCAGGGTATGTGATGGTACTACATGTGAGATTATGGTTGTTTATGATGGTGATGCTTGGGTGCAAGCAATTTTTCAATATATTGAATTTATCACTACTCATGTAGTAGTGTATTTCCACAACAATTTTTTCTTGAAAATATGAAATTGAGATTAAAATATTCTATATATTTTCCCTAGATATGATCACTCCACTGTTTACAAATGGAGTTGGGACAAAACATTATATGGATTTGTAGTTTGCATGTTCTCTTGCAATATTCCATGTTTCATAAAGAAAATGGACATAACTTGGAATCCTATATGTTTCACTTATTTATATACTTCTAGGGAATGTGGTTCACTTAATTTACAATATGTTTGGTTTTGTGTGCAGAAATATCAGACAATCTTATTTTTGTTTATTTACTGTTTGCAGCATTAATGAGGCTTTGATTGTAACAACAACAACGATAGACGACTCATAATTACAAGAAAAGAAAAGATTGGACAACTCTAAAATATTGCAGAAGAGTCACACCGCCCCCATTAAAACAATTGTCGCCGACATGGCGGATGTGGGAAATTCAGGTGAGGGCAATTGTAGATAACTTACAAGAAGATTGTAAAATGAGGTGTATTTGTTATAAATTTTTGTTGCAGAAGCTTTTTGAAATTTTTTTATGAGTAAGCAAACACATATGAATGGAGAAAAGACTACAGCTCGTTTTTCTATTATGCAACAAATTGGTAAGATATTGACCCCGATTTTGCCTCTAATTCTTTAAAATTTATATTTTCGTTTGAAGATTGAATCCTTTGAAGCCATAGATTATTTTTATTTTTCATTAAACCCTTTACCGGGTCATTACTATATGAAGATATTTCAGCTTTATAAAATCCAAATGGGATTGGCTTTACATCTTGAAGGAATCAAGGTAATTAAGTTTCTATTTGGCGAACCTTAATTATATACTACTTAATTAGGTTAGTAATTCAAGCACTTTTTGTCATAAACATGGGAATTCTTCAATCTTATAGGTAACCTTGGAAGTGTTTGTCTTTGAACTTTAGTTAATTACTTAAATTATTGAACTATACAAATTTATTCACCAAAAAATCCCATGTTTCAAAGATTTGGCTTCAGAAAAGTATTTTTTTACGATTTCTTTTCAACACATTTATATTGTTTCCTAATGTTGAATCTGAAGTTGAGGTTGATTTAATAAAACAGGATTGTATTTTGACAAATCTATCGAGTTATAGCTGTTGTAAACCTGGTACCAGCTGAACCGATCTCATTTTGAAGTACAATGTTGTAATAAGAGGTGAAAGTAGAATGCCATCATGATAACAAAATAATTGAAAAGTACATTGCTTGATGAACTTGCCCCTGGAATCTGGATTTGAAGCAATCCTTACCTTCAAAGTTCCTAAAGGAAGACCTGGCAAGGTATGTTTTGTGTTTTTAGACTCTCAACCCTTTTGTTAAATAACTACATAATAACTACATTTCAACAAATGGACTATTTATGAGTTTATATTAATAATGTCAAAATATTGATTTATTTTTTTATTTCTTTTTTGTTAAGTTATGTTTCAGGTATTGATTTATGACGTCTTTCTTGTGTGAATTGGTATCGATTTATAACTACATAATTCTTAGTATTTGACTTACTACCATAGGGTATTTATGTCTTTTATGGTCTAAGCGAAATGTCTTATTCTTATGATGTTTACCTTTTCAATTTGTGCAGGAAAAACTCTTGTGAGTTTTTTTTAATGGATTTTGTTTTGAAATATATTAATCTTTTGCTAGTACTTAGTACATATGATTTGGTTACATGTTATCCAATCTAGATTCCGGCTGCTGGTAACCGTTCACATCACAGGTGGAATTACTCTTTTTCATTCATAGTATTCAAAAAATTTAGGTTCTGATTTGTGATTTACTTTACTGTTTTGTGTAGTTTAAGTTTTTTTTTGCTGCTTCCTATATGTTTGAAGTTACCTGAAGTTTTTTTTTGTAGGCTGCTCCATTCAGATACCCATCGGGTTCTTTTATGGAGTCTGACTTCCTCATGGGTGTCTCCAATTTCCCGCTATCATTAGCGAAGCTTACAGATTTTTCGATAGGCTATACCCTCCACCTTTCTCCTGTTTTTGTAAAGTTAAAATCCCAAAATACCCTTCCATGCCATTGAGATTGTTACAACTTACAATTGCATTATACAGTGCCATAGATGGTCCAGCTATACGTGTTGAGGAGCTTGATTTGGTTACAAAAATGGATCTTCATGTTAAGGATGAAAGATACAGTGATGTAGGTTAGAACTCCAGCCCCCTTGGACCAATTTGCTTACATCTAGGCCATAGTTTCTTGCTGGCAGTGTCAAGTAAGGATAGTATAATGATCCCCTTTGGACTATCAAATACAATTTCTCATATAGTTTTTAATTTGATTAGGGCTCTTTGTCGGAATGTAGATTGACGCCGATTATTGGTTTCGAAAAAGTTTTTACTCTTTTTTGTTCATTGAAATTAACACTTTATGTCGATTTGATGAATTAGTCCTTAATTGATAATGTATAGCAGAATTACTGTGTAGAAGCATGGTATTTGCTCCTCTTTTTTAAAGCCTATTAAAAATAACATTTTGGTATTGCATTTATCGGAAGTACAGTTACAGTTATCGCTTGATATCATTTTCTCAACGACTAAAATTCTCTACTTTCTCTATTGTAATTGTTCAAATTTACCAAATGTTGACTTCATTTGATACAAGTAATCTACCAGTATGATCATATCTCTTTATACTTTTTGTTGATATTGATTTGCTTGGCTTAGGTGTTAAAAATAGGATGCTCACTAGGTCCATTAATCTCATCACTAAGAGTTCCCAAAAGATACAAGGGTGATGAAAGATTTATTTTGGATAAAATGTAACATTTGGATCAACTCAATTGCGTAACCAACCCCGCAACGTGGAATTCTTCCATAGTTATTTCTAGATTAACTCAAAATGAAAGATACTACCAATTGTAAATATGTAAATGCTCTAGTTTATATAAAATCACATTTTAACATGTATTTTGTTTTCATAGATCATTTGCCTTACATTGTTGTAAATGTGAAGCAAACAGCAATCCAATTGTAAACATGATAGCCTTGAATCATACAAGGGATGTTCTCGAATAGATTGAAGCATCAAGAATAATTTAACAAGTGAAAAATGTCATAAATAGAAACACGTTTTGTGTTGTCATGTGTAAAACCTTGAGAGTTATCCAAAAAAACGAATCAAAACCGAACTACAGTCCCATAATCACTAACCATCACTAAAACCGAAGGTTTATTTTTTTATTTTTTGGTTAACCGATAGTAAAGCTATCATGTGTAGAACCTAAGTTGCGCATAATAACCAAAAAAACAAGCTCATAATAAGAACATTTAAACACTAAGACTACTCCCATTCACAACTAAAACCAACCCAACTATCCATTAATTAAATAGTTTCTCTCTCTTCCACATATCCAACCCAACTAAACTCAACTTCTTACACCCATTAGCAAACCAACTCAAACCATTTTTTTATATAAATAATAAATTTTAAGGTTATTTTTTATTCTACTAATATTTATTTAAAAAAATTAAAAATATTTAATTAGGTTCTATTAATAAATTATTTGTTTTAAATATAAAACTACAAAAAAAATATTTTATATTTATAAAACAAACTTAATAAAATAGATAAACAAAGTTACAATTAAAACATGAAATACAAGATTACAGATACGAAGATGCAAACTACATAATTATCCATCAATGCCAAATTTTTGCCATATATGCTCAATTAAATTGTTTTTCAGAATGTTATGAACTTCTCTATTGCAAAGTTGTGCCCTATTAGTCATATAATTGGATAGGTCTGCAATTCGTTGCATGGAATATTCTAAATTTTGATCGTCATCTTCAATATAGGTTCTTCGTTTCCGGTTTGTAGGCCTGTCATTTAGAAATTCGGATGGATCATAATAGTGAAGGTATGTGCAACGTTCATCCTCCACAATCATATTATGAATGATAATACATGCAATCATAATTTTCCCCATCATATCCTTGTCCCACAAAAGACATGGGTGTCGAAGAAATGCAAAACGAGCTTGTAGAACTCCAAATGCTCGTTCAACATCTTTTCTAGCGGCCTCTTGATGTTCAGCAAACAACTTGTGTATTCAAAGTTGAGGGGAAGTTATTGACTTGACAAAAGCAGCCCATGAGGGATATATGCCATCAGTGAGATAATATGCCATATTATTTTCCTGACCATTCACGACATAACTCACATTTGGTGCCCGGCCTGCTAATACATCATCAAAAAATGGAGACCGATGGAGGACGTTAATGTCATTGCACGTACCTGGTGTTCCAAAGAATGCATGCCATATCCATAAGTCATACGACGCAACGGCTTCCAAAATGATTGTTGGTTTACCGCTTCTACCTGCATATTGTCCAGCCCAAGCAGTGGGACAATTTTTCCACGTCCAGTGCATACAATCAATGCTTCCTATCATACCCGGAAATCCACGTTCCTCCCCCACATGAAGTAGTCTTGCCAAATCAACTTCATTTGGCTTTCTAAGATACTTTTCACCGAAACATGCAATGACACCTTCTACGAACTTTATTACAGCATCCCTTGTTACAGTTTCACTCATTCTCATATATTCATCTTGTAACGACCCAGTTTTCACGTCCAAAAATTTCGTTTTTAAAACATTACTTAGAAAACATTAATAATTAAAACATTGTTTAATTAAACCATTTCACATCGGAAACCCAAATTTGAAATCCACAACATGTAAACAACCAAAATATCAGAGTATCAATCCCAGAATAAGCTCATAACTGCGGAAACAAGAGTGTGTGTGACATGCTGCTACCGCGCCGGCTCCTTTCCCTTAGCTGAAGAGGTACCTAAAACCAAAACTGAAAACTGTAAGCACGAAGCTTATTGAGTTCCCCTACCGTACCACATACCATATAACCACATAACATACATATATTTTAAGACATATCTGGGTGTCCGACCTACCCCTTCGGTCCTCTCGACCGGACGTTGCCTAGCATACCTGGGTGCTAGCCTCCCCTTCGGTCCTCTCGACCGGATACTGCCTAGCATATCTGGGTGCTGGCCTCCCCTTCGGTCCTCTCGACCGGATGCTGCCTAGCATATCTGGGTGCTGGCCTCCCATTCGGTCCTCTCGACCGGATACTGGGGAACTATTTGTCCCATCTACTACTACCACATAACATGTATCACAATATCAGAATCTATCTAGCATGGCTGGGTATGACTACCCCTTCGGCCCTACCGACCGGATATCTTAGGGATTATCTCCCCCTACTGTCACAAGCACATAGCATCATGTCATACTAGCACATCACATAACACAGGTAGTAGTAATCCCTAGATGAATATCACAGAGACAATCATCTACATACAACTCCTACTGGTGGGCCGGCATTGTGGTCGTAGACCCACCGCTACTGGAAGGTAACTCACCTCAAAGTAGTTGCTGATCTGATCGGGAACTGACTGTCTACTACTGCTGCTGCTGCTGTGGACATCCTCCGGCTATAATTCCCACAAAACGATCAGTCAAACACTGCTAGATGTACTTAGGGTAAAATAACCCTTTTACCCTTGACCAAGTCGAAATCCAAGTCAAAGTCAACTTCCAGTTGACTGGACTCACTGAGTCCGCGAGCAACTCGCCGAGTCCTTCCCTTACTAATCCGGTCCTACTCGCCAAGACCCTCTCCCACTCACTGAGTCACCCTTGACTCACCACTCGGGAATATGGGCCGACTTGAGTCCCAACTCGCCGAGTCCGCGAGCAACTCGCCGAGTTCCTCGAGCGGATCCCCTACGCGCTTCCAATCCACACCAGAACACCCCATACGAGGGTTTGGGGTTTTGGGGATTTCGTTACACGGTTAATTCCGCGTGCAGGTACGAAGGGTTGATCCTTTAACGCTTAAACCCCTCTTGCTCTGCAAAAGTTCATATGACTCGCCGAGTTTGAAGAACAACTCGGCGAGCTCCAGGCAATCTTCATAGGACTCGCCGAGTTGTTCATCCAACTCGCCGAGTCTAAGACCATCTGCATAGAACTCATCGAGTTCCACTTTGGGACTCGCCGAGTCCCTCGACCCATTTCCCAAGTAGGCCAGATCTGAGACATGCAATGCTTCAAAACCACAGATCTATGGTCCTAGGGCATGTTTACCACGTAAAGTTGCAAACTTTACGTGCATGCACGGCCCTATGAGCTCAAACATACAATTCCAAGCTCTTTAAGAGGTCCTACACTCAATAGGGACCTCAATCACCTCAACCACAGAGACTTTATGCTACTAGGATGTCCTAAAGGTCCAAATCCGAAGTCCTTGCAGAACATTAACCATAAACACATAGAGATTTAGGTTCTTAGGGCTTAAAACCTCTTTTTAGGGACAAAAAGGGGGTTCAATGAACTAAAGATCAAGGTAGGAACTTTTCTACCTGAATAGAAGCCCTTCACAGAGTAGATTCCGGATCTTCTTCCCTTCTTGCACTCTTCAACCTTCTCCTTCTTCTCCCAAGCTCCAAACCACCTTCACAATGCTAAAAATCACCCACAAGGACACAAAGGGGGCTAGGGTTTCGTTCTACAGATCTCTGGGAGTGCTAGGGGAAATGGAGGCTGGGTTAGATTGTTTAAATAGGGTGCAAACACCCGGGTTAGGGTTTTAGTCCAGACAGGGTCTACTCGCCGAGTCCCACGAGCCTACTCGCCGAGTAGACAGAGTAGATCCCGCGTCTAGTCCCGCTTCTACTCGGCGAGTTAGTCCTTCAACTCGCCGAGTCCAAGATTAAAATGCAATATATAAGGAGAGTTAATAATCAAGAATACATACCAGGAACCAGGTGCTACAAATCTCCCCCACTTATTTTAGACTTCATTTTCAAAGTCTGTTGCTTGCTCCAAAAATAGCTCGGGGTAATGCTCCATCATTTCTTCCACCGGCTCCCAAATCCACTCTGATCCCTTCCGGTGCTGCCATTGCACCTTCACGAGTTCCACTTGCTTGTTCCTCAAATCCTTCGACTTCCGATCGATGATTGCTACTGGTCTCTCAACATAATTCAGGCCGCCATCGACCTGAACGTCCTCTAACGGAACCACTGCGGAGTCGTTTACCAGGCACTTCCGCAGCTAAGAAACATGGAAAGTGTTGTGTATCTGACGGAGCTCGGCTGGCAGATCCAGCCTATACGCCACCTTGCCCACCCGGGCTACAACCTTGGACGGCCCAATATACCTTGGGCCCAACTTGTCCCGCTTCCTGAATCGAATGACGCCCTTCCAAAGCGACACCTTCAGGAGAACCATATCCCCAACCTGGAACTCTAGGTCGGATCGGCGCTTGTCGGCGTAACTTTTCTGCCGACTCTGCGCGGTCTGCAGCCTGCTCCAAACCTGCTGAATCCTCTCGGTAGTCTTGAGCACCACTTCGGTGCTCCCCATAACTCTCTGACCAACCTCTCTCCAACATATCGGGGTCCTGCACCTCCGTCCGTACAACATCTCGAATGGAGGGCGGTCGATTCTCGCGTGGTAGCTGTTGTACGAGAACTCAACCAAGGAAAGATAAGTATCCCAGCTACCACCGAAGTCTAGCACGCACGCCCGCAACATATCCTCCAGATTCTGGATGGTCCGCTCGCTCTGACCATCTGTATGTGGGTGAAAGGCAGTGCTAAAATGCAAACAACTGCCCAACTCGTCATGAAACCTCTTCCAAAACTTGGAAGTAAAACGCACATCCCTGTCCGAGATAACAGATACTGGCACCCCGTGCCGCGCCACAATCTCCCTAATATAGATGTCGGCCAATTTCTCGGCCGAAATGCTCTCCTGAATCGGAATAAAATGAGCACTCTTGGTCAATCGATCTACGATGACCCAAATCGAATCTACTCCAAGCGCGGTCATGGGAAGCTTCGTGATAAAATCCATCGTGATATCATCCCATTTCTACAACGGGATGTCCAACGGCTGCATTTTTCCATGCGGTCTCTGATGTTCGGCGTTAACCTTCCTCCAGGTCAAGCACCGCTCGACGTACCATGCCACATCCCGCTTCATGCAGGGCCACCAATAATCTAGGCGAAGATCCCGATACATCTTCGTCGCCCTTGGATGAATAGAGAATCGAGATTTGTGTGCCTCCTCCATCAAGATCTGGCGCACGCCTCCATGATACGGCACCCACACCCTACGGTGTAGTGTCAATAACCCCCGGCTATCATAATCGAAAGAGGTGACTTGACCCACTATTCGCTCACTCTTTCGATGCTCCTCTTTCATAGCCTCCTGTTGAGCCTCCCGGATCTGCTCCAATAGGGGAGTCACCACAGTCATCCTCATGCAAATATCCCTGATTGGCGCCACCTTGCGACTAAGCGCATCGGCCACCACATTGGCCTTTCCTGGGTGGTAGAGGATCTCGCAATCATAATCCTTCACCACGTCCAACAACCGACGCTGCCTCATGTTCAGATTCGGCTGATCCATGAGGTACCTCAAACTCTTGTGGTCCGTGTAGATGGTACATCGAACCCCGTAGAGGTAATGCCGCCAGATCTTGAGGGAAAAAACCATTGCCCCCAACTCCAGATCATGCGTCGGATAGTTCGCCTCGTGAGGCTTGAGCTGCCTCGAAGTGTAGGCAATGACATGCCCCCTCTGCATCAGTACCGCGCCCAATCCTGAAATGGACGCGTCACAGTAAACCACAAAATCCTCTACGCCCTCTGGCAGGGCTAAGATTGGCGCCTCGCACAATCTCCGTCTCAGCGTCTCAAATGCAGCTTGCTGCTCGGGTCCCCACCGAAAGACCACGGCTTTCTTCGTCAGCCGCGTCAGGGGTACGGCTATCTTGGAGAAATCCTGAATGAATCTCCGATAGTAGCCTGCTAATCCTAGGAAGCTCCGAATCTCGGGTGGAGACTTAGGAACCTCCCATCTCATCACGGCCTCGACCTTGGCCGAGTCGACTAGAATCCCGTTCTGGCTGACAAGGTGTCCGATAAATTGCACCTCGCGCAACCAAAACTCGCACTTGGAGAACTTGGCATACAAGCTCTCCCTCCTCAGGGTCTCCAAAACCTCTCTCAGATGCTCCTCATGCTCCTCCTGTGTCTTGGAATAAACCAAGATGTCGTCAATGAAAACTATCATAGACCGATCCAGCATCGGTCTGCATACGCGGTTCATGAGGTCCATGAACGCGGCAAGAGCATTGGTGAGCCCAAACGGCATCACCACGAACTCATAATGGCCATAGCGTGTCCGAAACGCGGTCTTCTGCGCATCCTCCTCTTTGAACCTCATTTGATGATAACCTGAACGCAAATCGATCTTGGAAAACCAAGACGCTCCCTGAAGCTGGTCAAAGAGATCATCAATCCTCGGGAGTGGGTAACGGTTCTTCACCGTTACCTTGTTCAGCTCCCGATAATCTATACACATTTGATGCGACCCGTCCTTCTTTTTCACGAACAGAATCGGGGCTCCCCAGGGTGAACTGCTCGGTCAAATGAATCCCTTGTCTAACAGCTCCTGCAGCTGCGTAGACAACTCCTGCATCTCAGGAGGATCCAACCGATACGGTGCCTTGGTTATCGGAGCCGCACCAGGAACGTGGTCAATCCTGAACTCCACCTGTCGCTCCGGAGGTATCCCAGGAAGCTCCTCTGGAAAAACATCTGCGAAATCTCGCACCACCGGAACCTCGCTCACCATCACCTTACCTGCCTCCTGGGTATCCATCACATACGCAACATAACCTGCGCATCCCTACTGAAGGTATCGTCTAGCCCTCGCTGCTGAACAGACTGAGGGTCCACACTGTGGCCTCTCGCCATGAATCACTAACTCTTCCCCACCTGGGGTCCTGACTCGCACCAGCTGTTGTGCGCAATCTATCACTGCCCCATTGGGGCTCAACCAATCCATGCCTATAATCACCTTGTTCCCACGCAACGGAATGGGAACCAAGTCTACCAGATAGCACTCCTCAAACAAACGCAATACGCAATCCCGAAACACCATCGATGCTCGCACCGATCGATCATCGGCAATTTCTACCTCTAAAGGGCAATCTAACATGCCCGAAGACTCAGGAAACTTCTTGCTAAGCGCAAGGGAAACAAATGATCGGGAGGCACCCGAGTCGAACAACACCTGAACTGGGATGTCATTCACATGGAACGATCCCGTCACCACATCGGGTGCGGCGCGTGCCTCCTCGGCGGTCAGCTGAAATGCCCGGCTCCTCACCACTTGAGCCTCTGCCTTGCCCTGCCGGCCATCTATGATCTGCAGGGTCACTGGAGCTGGCGCCTTCACTGGCGCTGAAACTATCAACTGGGGGCAATTGGCCTTCTTGTGGCCCCTCTGGTTGCAGTGGAAACACAGCAACTCAGACGTCTGAATAACTGTTGCCGGAGCAGTGCAATCCCTGCTATAGTGCCCAGACTTGCCGCACTTGTAGCAGCCTGATGATCCCAACCTGCACGCCCCCTCGTGTGTCTTGCCGCATTTCCTGCAGCGGCCCCGTCCCTGTTGGCCTTTCGGCCCCAAATCTGATCCCTTGGGCTTCTTCCCCGAAGCCCCTCCTGACTGTCCCTCTTCTGCCTTCCGTTTCCGGATGTGCTCCAAATCTATCTCCCTCTCCCTCGCCCTGGAAATCATAGAGTCCAAGGTGGGGCAAGCTGAAAAACTAACGTGCTCCCGTATATCTACCCGGAGCATGTCATGATAGCGGGTCCTCCTCATGTCCTCATAGCCCGCATATTGGGGCACCAACAGTGCCCTCTCCCGGAACTTGGCGGTGATTTCCGCCACAGTCTCCGTCGTCTGCCTCATGTCCAAAAACTCCCTGGCCAACTGCTGAAGCTCGATAGCTGGCGCAAACTCTGCCCTGAATCTGGTCATAAAATCTGACCAAGTCATATCCTCGATCGCTGAGGCTCCCAACGAGTCACCCACTGACTCCCACCAGTCTCGAGCTCGGTCTCGTAAGCACCCTGCTGCATACCTCACCTTCGACCCCTCGGGGCAGAAGCTAGTCAACTGTGCAGACTCGATGTCTACAATCCATCGTCTGGCGGCAATGGGGTCTTTCACCCCATGGAAATCCGGCACACCACTGCCCCTGAAGTCCTTAAAGGACAGTGTGCGAGATCCCGACTGGCCAGATGCCATGTCGCTCCTGAATGCCCGGAGGCGATCTTCCATCAACTCGATGATCCCCTCCTTGATCGACCCGAAGATAATGGGGGTCGACTCAAGGATACCCCTGGTGATCTCTGACGCGATGAACTTGCGTAGTCCCTCATCTACTGGCTCGGAACCTGATCCCGAACCTGACCCCTCTCCTAAACCGCCATCTATCGGCCTCGATCGTAGTACCACCATTCTGTAATACATAAATAACAATCATTAGTGATACTGATACTTCTTGAGGGATCACAACCACTTACAAGTTCCCTGGTCTTATCTTGGCCTTCCTTGGTTCGGGTACGGATCCTCTGCTTTCAGTAGTACGGGCCCATACTACCTTCCACATCTATCCGTACCTTCTTCAAGGACTGCCTCGACTCCACCAGATTCCTTCCACTACTGCTGATCACCGCTATACTCATCCTAGGCTTGCCCTAGGAAATCTCAGGCTCCACCCTAACAGGTCCTCAGCTGCTGAAGGCCTCCTAGTAATGCCAATTAACCATTACCTGAATATCATCACATGGGGTGAGGCTCGGATAATCCTTCGAGTAACAGACTCGTCCCTACAACGGTTAGACTCAAACGAGAGCTGCATAATAGGGCCAAATCTAGCACTCTAAGATTATTCAACCCTGATCACATGTGACGTGACGTATTCACCTAATGGCTAACTCCCACCACTCAGAGTCCCACAAACCACAAAGCAAGCAGCATTCGAACTAAGGGAACAATCTCAAGCAAATCCGCTCTCATAGAGAGAAACTGATCTAGCATACAGAGCTAATACTCATACTATCAGGCATAACCTAACCGGCTATCCTACTGCTGTCTACTTAATTCTAGCATGCAATTTTCATACACTGAAGCACATAAAGCAGGCACATAAGGCATCACTACTAAATCCTTTCTACTGAAACCGATAAACACAACATAAGCTTGTATGGGTACTTTGGGGAATACTTACTTGAGCTCGGCCGGTTGCGCACATCACACACTTCGTTCTTTCTCAAACCCTTTTCTTAATTCTTAGAAAACATTTCTTTTTGGAAAATCTTTTACTCCCTTGATTTGAGTTTAGACACCCCCGAAGGTGAGTCCAAATCCCTCAAACCAGGGCTCTGATACCAACTTGTAACGACCTAGTTTTCACGTCCAAAAATTTCGTTTTTAAAACATTACTTAGAAAACATTAATAATTAAAACATTGTTTAATTAAACCATTTCACATCGGAAACCCAAATTTGAAATCCACAACATGTAAACAACCAAAATATCAGAGTATCAATCCCTGAATAATCTCATAACTGCGGAAACAAGAGTGTGTGTGACATGCTGCTACCACGCCGGCTCCTTTCCCTTAGCTGAAGAGGTACCTGAAACCAAAACTGAAAACTGTAAGCACGAAGCTTAGTGAGTTCCCCCACCGTACCACATACCATATAACCACATAACATACATATATTGTCAGACATATCTGGGTGTCCGACCTACCCCTTCGGTCCTCTCGACCGGACGTTGCCTAGCATACCTAGGTGCTGGCCTCCCCTTCGGTCCTCTCGACCGGATACTGCCTAGCATATCTGGGTGCTGGCCTCCCCTTCGGTCCTCTCGACCGAATGTTGCCTAGCATATCTGGGTGTTGGCCTCCCCTTCGGTCCTCTCGACCGGATACTGGGGAACTATTTGTCCCATCTACTACTACCACATAACATGTATCACAATATCATAATCTATCTAGCATGGCTGGGTATGACTACCCCTTCGGCCCTACCGACCGGATATCTTGGGGACTATCTCCCCCTACTGTCACAAGCACATAGCATCATGTCATACTAACACATCACATAACACAGGTAGTAGTAATCCCTAGATGAATATCACAGAGACAATCATCTACATACAACTCCTACTGGTGGGCCGGCATTGTGGCCGTAGACCCACCGCTACTGGAAGGTAACTCACCTCAAAGTAGCTATTGATCTGATCGGGAACTGACTGTCTATTGCTGCTGCTCTGGACGTCCTCCGGCTATAATTCCCACAAAACGATCAGTCAAACACTGCTAGATGTACTTAGGGTAAAATGACCCTTTTACCCTTGACCAAGTCGAAATCCAAGTCAAAGTCAACTTCCAGTTGATTGGACTCGCCGAGTCCGCGAGCAACTCGCCGAGTCCTTCCCTTACTAATCCGGTCCTACTCGCTAAGACCCTCTCCCACTCACTGAGTCACCCTTGACTCACCACTCGGGAATATGGGGCCGACTCGAGTCCCAACTCGCCGAGTTCCTCGAGCGGATCCCCTACTCGCTTCCAATCCACACCAGAACACCCCATACGAGGGTTTGGGGTTTTAGGGATTTCGTTACACGGTTAATTCCACGTGCAGGTACGAAGGGTTGATCGTTCAACGCTTAAACCCCTCTTGCTCTGCAAAAGTTCATATGACTCGCCGAGTTTGAAGAACAACTCGGCGAGCTCCAGGCAATCTTCATAGGACTCGCCGAGTTGTTCATCCAACTCGCCGAGTCTAAGACCATCTGCATAGAACTCGCCGAGTTCCACTTTGGGACTCGCCGAGTCCCTCGACCCATTTCCCAAGTAGGCCAGATCTGAGACATGCAATGCTTCAAAACCACAGATCTATGGTCCTAGGGCATGTTTACCACGTAAAGTTGCAAACTTTACGTGCATGCATGGCCCTATGAGCTCAAATATATAATTCCAAGCTCTTTAAGAGGTCCTACACTCAATAGGGACCTCAATCACCTCAACCACAGAGACTTTATGCTACTAGGATGTCCTAAAGGTCCAAATCCGAAGTCCTTGCAGAGCATTAACCATAAACACGTAGAGATTTAGGTTCTTAGGGCTTAAAACCTCTTTTTAGGGACAAAAAGGGGGTTCAATGAACTAAAGATCAAGGTAGGAACTTTTCTACCTGAATAGAAGCCCTTCACAGAGTAGATTCCGGATCTTCTTCCCTTCTTGCACTCTTCAACCTTCTCCTTCTTCTCCCAAGCTCCAAACCACCTTCACAATGCTAAAAATCACCCACAAGGACACAAAGGGGGCTAGGGTTTCGTTCTACAAATCTCTGGGAGTGCTAGGGGAAATGGAGGCTGGGTTAGACCGTTTAAATAGGGTGCAAACACCCGGGTTAGGGTTTTAGTCCAGACAGGGTCTACTCGCCGAGTCCCATGAGCCTACTCGCCGAGTAGACAGAGTAGATCCCACGTCTAGTCCCGCTTCTACTCGGCGAGTTAGTCCTTCAACTCGCCGAGTCTAAGATTAAAATGCAATATATAAGGAGAGTTAATAATCAAGAATACATACTAGGAACCAGGTGCTACACATCTTGTGCATCTGCTGATGTCCCATACGCCAAAACCCGCATAGCTGCCGTACATTTCTGCAATGGTGAAAGACCTTTTCTACCTGTGGCATCACGCCTTTGTTGAAAATATAGGTCATTAGCTGTAACAGCTGTCACTATACGGAGAAATAGTGGTCTTTGCATACGAAATCTACACCGAAAGGTTGCTTGGTCATACGTTGGGCTGTTAACAAAGTAGTCTTCCATTAAACGTGCCTCGCCCTGCTCACGCTCTCGATCGCAATACCTCCTTCTTGCTCTGGGAGGATGATCTTGTATGAGTAATTCAGTGATGATTTCATCGAGTTGTCGATTATTTTGAACAACCCGTGTTTCCCATTCTGAATATTCATTCGAACTCAATGAGTTTTCATTATGAGACATTTTTCAAAGAGATAAGAAATGAAGAGTTAGTGTTGGATATCAAAGTATGCCAGTGATATGCCTATTTATACTAAAAAGATAATTATAAAAAATAAAGATAATGTTCTGTTAGTTTATCTAAATAAAATCTAAGCATCTAATACAAAAGTGACACATAGAAATAAAGATAATATTCGATTTGGTAGATGATAAAGTGTGCTACTGGCCTACTGATGTGCACAAAAGTACCCACTAATTTTAATATTTATAACCTAACAAACTTAGACTATCTATGCACTTATAGGCAGTGTACCTAGTCAGATTACAGTATAGCTTAGGTAAGTCGGGTGTCGATCACAGGGAACGGTGGATTAACTTAATATATTTGATTATAGGTTACAGGTTACACGAAAATAATAAAGAAATGGTTTAATAAATCTCAAACTAACAATTAACAATTCTCGATAAACTAACAGGAAAGCAAATCTCTTCAGGTACTTTGGTTTAGATAAATTACACTTTAAAAACATAGACAATTGCATACACAAATTCATTTATTCAATGTTCACCGATTCCTAAAATGATTAGATTCGCGTTCACTATAACTAATCCTTTAGCAAACAAGTCAATTCAAACAGTGATCAGTTGATTAAACTAACATGCTTCCTAGTGTTCAGTTCGTATCAAGCAAGACTTGTAAATATAGTTAATCAATGTAAACATTTAATCAACCTCTTGTTGATGGTCATCAAACAAGGCTCACACATTAACTTACTTATTCTCAAGTTAATCCTAGTTTCACATTCGTTATTTCTAGTCTTATAATCTCGATGGTCATCAAAAATCATAAGAGACAAGCAAATCAAGCAGATGTTCAATCAACTCAATTCACTTAACAATTAACAGAAAATAATCATCATTAACACATAAGGATCTTTAAACAAGCTTGGCAAGATAAATTAAACACAAATAAACTATTTAATATAGCAATTGGTCTAATAATCAAAGCTTCATTCAATCATAAACACAAAGTAAAAGGTTTTTACACCTAAATCAGAAACTAAATACAGAAAAGTACCACCATAGAATGCTAAACATGGTCACGTCAGCAAACCATATGATAATCAACACGTATCCGCTCTCCAATCCTTCCGATCTCCGCTCCCGTTAGCTTAACGGCCTTCCGGCCGCCTTCTAGACCCTCAAAACGGCTTAACAGAAGTTAATTATCGACTAAATTAGGTTAGAAGTCGAATCCTCCCTCCTGGTTAGCTAAAAATCGATATTTATAATCTTTGTGGCCGACCTAAGTACGCTGGGCGTACTTAGGATTACGCAGCGCGTACTCAAGATAATCACGCGATCAAGTCTATCCGGTGCAAAGGTGTACGCGGCGCGTACCATTACCTTACGCGGGGCGTAAGTTGCTTTGGTCATTACGCTGGGCGTAATCATTCTGGACGCGGGGCGTAAGTCACTCTTTCAGCAATTTTGATTTCTTTTAGCTTCGAAGTCCGGCTTCCGCTTCAGTCTTTTCTTTTGTGGTTCATCGGCAACGAATAGCTGCAAAACATAATTCAAAGTATTATGAGTACTTTTTAGTTCTAAAATAGAATAAATAAGGCCAAAATATTGAGATAAAGTGCATAAAAATATATATAAAAATACACATATCAAAATACCCCACACTTAGCCTTTGCTTGCCCCCAAGCAAATTCACTTTTATTTTACCAATATCGCACTAAACAATCCATTTAAAACTCAGCCATTATGCCAAGACCTCAACGCGTACATTTGTGTCTAATATTTTCCTAAAGTACCCCCCCCATATTTTAAATACTCACAATCTTCATAAACATTCGCCCACTTTTTCCGAACAACGCTCATTTTATGCAACCCTCCGAATCCATCCGCAGAAAACCTCCTAACCTCAAGGTATTTTTAGTTGAGCAACCTAAGCATACATATTCTAGAAAATTACAACTTTCCGATACCACTATGGAGCTTTATTTGAATTCTTCATTTCTTTGACATTTGATCTTTGATTTCTTTGAATTCAACACCTTATTTGAATTGATTTCTGGTATCTTCAACTTTTTGAATTTCTTCAGAATTTTGATCTTTTGATCTTTACTTTATTTGCTCCAAAATTCAACTTTTTTCGTAATTCTCTTTTCTCTCTTTTTTTTTTCACATGTAACTCACTTTTTTTTTTCACTCAAAACCCTACATGCTTAAGCAGAGGCGCTCAACCTCAACCTTTATTGGTTAATGATAATAATTTTCCTGGATACATTTCAGGTTTAGGCTGCTAAACATATTGCATCCCTCAAACCAAGCGGGGTTGTGTTTTTGTTCCATGATTTCACTAAAATAAGGGAGGCCACAAATGCACTATAACGTATATTGGCTCAACTAAACATTTGAGTTCTCATCGGATCATTTCATACAATATTAGCAAAATTTAAATTATCACTAGATTTTTCTAAATTAAACTATTATTTCAAGTTTTTTCAAATTTTTAAATTTTGTAAATTCTAGCAATTTCATTTTTTCTTAATTTTAATTTACTTTTACCGATCCCCTACCCCACACTTATTTCATACAATGCCCTCATTGTATGCTAAAACAAATTAAGAACATAAAAAGGGAGAAAAAGGAACAGACTCCCCTGGGTAGTTGTGGCGAGATCGAATGGGGCTGCTACAAGTTGCTTCAAATTTTGCCGAAAAACTGAAAACTGGAACTGCTGCCTCTGAATTTGCCGAAAAATAGAATCAAGACCGCCATCTTCAAAAATGTGGTGCAAAATATTGCAAATAAATGCAAAGTATAGTAACCATGACGTGGGAAAGTGTCGACCACGTCGTCTCGTCAAGAATGACATCCTCTATTCGCGATGAAAAATCCCCCATAACATAGGAAAGTGTCAACCATGTCGTGGCAGCCGGGACGATACTTCTTCCTCGCGTCAAAATAAAACTCTATAGTATGGGAACTGCTCATCCATAAGAGTCAAAAAATCGTAATAATGCCAATCTTCAAAACGATCGCTCACGAAATAAATATGCACCCCACACTTATGACAAATTGTGGGTCTCAACTATAATCTTCAACTCTCATACCGCTCTCTCTAGCAACAGTCGGACCTAGCTGCTGAACTTACTGCCAGCTTCCTAAGGGCGAAAATTCTGCAGAAATCTAAACAACCAAAGAGCATTAACATGAAAAACAAACTAAATCAAAGTTTAATTACATACCAAATACTAAAAACTAAACTAAACTAAAAATAACATAAAACAAATAAAACAAAATAAAAAGGATCACTCGTCATCTCCATCATCATGTGGCTGTGTCCCAGAAGTACCGGCCCCATCAAATCGTGACTGGAATGGTGGTGGAAAGGGAACCGAATACTGAAACCCCTGATGGGCAAAGAATGCGTTCAACGCATTCCCATACCACCGCTGTTGCATGTCCACATGTGCAACATACTCGCTAATACGATCAATGCCCTGAGCCAGATAGCGCATATCAATCTCCCGCTCAGGTCCCTGCTGCGCTCCTCGAGGAGCAGGTCGACGCCGCTGGACCCGTCTCGGCTGTGGCTCGGCAGCACCCTCCTCATCTGCCTCATCATCTGCTCGAACTCTCAAAACACCATCACCACCCCGCTCTAATACGCGCATCGACTCCAATAGCTGAAGACTCATCGGCCTCATGTCGTGAAACACCATCGATCTCGTGATCTCACGTGTCATCAACTGGTATGATCGAGCTAACCGTGTGATAAAATGCCCTCCGCATATCGGGCTATCTCCCCGAAGTCCCCTGGCCCTCCGTCCCAAGTATGCAGCTAAAGCAACTGGAAGGTTCAGGTGCCTCCCTGGAGTAACTAGTGCCCATAGGAAATACAGGTCTGTCGAAGGCACTCTCTCACTATTCTTGTGATGCGTGAGAGACATAGAAATCAACCGGTGCAACATTCGGTATGTAGTGGACCGAATCATCCCCCCTCGAGCGGTAGATGGTGTATAAACTCCTCCCGTAATCTCGGCCCAAAATGTGTTCTCATTATAGTCCGCTGGCCGTTCCGTGAGACAGTCAGCAAGGAATGTCGGGAAGTGGACACTCCTCGTCTCGTCGGCTGTGTAAATACCCACCCGAGTAGCAAGCTCTATCACGCTGCATTCCCGGCTCACTCCTCCCAGTCTGAAAGCAAAGGCTGTCCTGTCATCGAGTGGCTTCCTAGGATCATAGGAAACTGTAGCGTAGAACTCCAGCAAAAACTCCCGATACACAGGCTCCTGGATCCTGAACAAACGCGCCCATCCCTGACACAGAAACAATTCCACACCACTCGCGTCCGAGTGTGTATATTGCAAAAACTCCTGGATCAATGCAGCAAGTCCAGTCCTGGTAGCCAACTCCCAATCAAATGAGGGTGCAATGTCAATCTCCTTTGTGAGAAGCAAGCTCAAGTTGGTGACATAACGCGCCCGGGTAGCATCGTTCAGCGTTTGCGGAAATTGTAAAAAGCGATGATCGGTCACATCCTCGGGAGGGTTAGTTCTTTGTGCCCTTCGAGCCATAATCTGCACACATTAACACAAAACACAAAACCAAACCAAATATCACAGCATTAATAGATTTTTAAACCAAAAAAAAATGGAGCTGGATATTGAGCAGTACGCTGGGCGTACGTCCAGCGTACGCTGGGCGTACGTCCAGATGCTCGAATCTGTGTTGGTTCCTTTTACTTGTGCAAAAATCATAACCCACATTAAAACAAACACAGCAGGGCATGCAAACTATTAACATTTCGTGGTCCAAATGTAGTATGAACAAAAATCGGGACCTCCCTAACAATATGAATTATTCCCAGGAAACATGTGTAGCGGTCAATAATCGAAGCCAGAGTCAAGAACTTCGAAGTCACAGGGGTACGCTAGGCGTACGACCCCAAGCTCATATCGATGGTGTGGGACGGAATTAAGATGAAATTAGGTTTGAGGGTTTAGCGTATTAACCGAAATCGGTCCATTCAACCCCTAATCAACACATATAATTTCGAAATCGGCCCTAATTCGAGAAATATGTAAACCCTAGATTTCAAGCAAAAGCTAAATGCAGCTTATTCCACCGATTGAAACACGAATATATGATATTGAGTAATCGAAAATCTTACTTGTGTGTTGAATTTGACAAGAAAAGAAGCAAAATCGAGATTATTGGATGAAATCGCCGTCACAGTCCGTGTTTGAGAGAAGAGTTGTGAACAGAATAAAGAAGAAGTCAACGAGTCAAGAGATATACCTAGTCGCTGTGTTACGCGGGGCGTAACTCAAGGGTACGCGGGGCGTAACCCCAACACCCTGAGATGTTCATCCGCGATTCGGGTCTTGAATTACGCTTGGCGTAATGTAACTTGCGCGGGGCGTAATGTTCATATGAAAATTTCATTTTTTTCTTTTAATTGAATTTCCTTTTCTTTTTAAACATTTAATCTAGGGACTTAAAACTTATTTATTTTTTTTTTCTTTTTTTAAGCTAATGATGACTTCACGATAAGTGATAAAAAAAAAATTAAAAATGTGAGACATCATAACCACTTATCTTTGTCGAGATCAAACGACAACGGTTGATCAAAAACCTTTGCATGCAAGAATTGGTTTGCGAAAACACCCACTTTCGGGACCCGTTAGAATATTTCCTTTGTTTTCCTTGCACCTTTAACTAAAAGCGGAACAAGAAGTGACCTAACTAGTCAAGAACAGCAAGAGCTCGGTCTTCCACTTAACCACCACAATACGCCTTGCTATACTACGCCTCATGGATTGAGTAGGACAAATCAACAAAGTAGTAGGCTAAGCAGGTCAAGAATTCCCTAGTCGCTTTCATTCCCGAAACCCATGCAAAAAGTAAAGTCAAGCAATGTGTACAATCCCAAATTCCTGCAAAATAAAAACAAGAACCTTCCCGACAAGTGAAATGATATCATCGAAAATCAAACTAAAATTAAAAACTAAAATTAAAAACTAAAAATAAAAACTAACTAAAAACAAATAACGAATAATCAAATAAAATAAATTAATGACAAGCCGTCCCCGGCAACGGCGCCAAAAACTTGATGTGCACAAAAGTACCCACTAATTTTAATATTTATAACCTAACAAACTTAGACTATCTATGCACTTATAGGCAGTGTACCTAGTCAGATTACAGTATAGCTTAGGTAAGTCGGGTGTCGATCACAGGGAACGGTGGATTAACTTAATATATTTGATTATAGGTTACAGGTTACACGAAAATAATAAAGAAATGGTTTAATAAATCTCAAACTAACAATTAACAATTCTCGATAAACTAACAGGAAAGCAAATCTCTTCAGGTACTTTGGTTTAGATAAATTACACTTTAAAAACATAGACAATTGCATACACAAATTCATTTATTCAATGTTCACCGATTCCTAAAATGATTAGATTCGCGTTCACTATAACTAATCCTTTAGCAAACAAGTCAATTCAAACAGTGATCAGTTGATTAAACTAACATGCTTCCTAGTGTTCAGTTCATATCAAGCAAGACTTGTAAATATAGTTAATCAATGTAAACATTTAATCAACCTCTTGTTGATGGTCATCAAACAAGGCTCACACATTAACTTACTTATTCTCAAGTTAATCCTAGTTTCACATTCGTTATTTCTAGTCTTATAATCTCGATGGTCATCAAAAATCATAAGAGACAAGCAAATCAAGCAGATGTTCAATCAACTCAATTCACTTAACAATTAACAGAAAATAATCATCATTAACACATAAGGATCTTTAAACAAGCTTGGCAAGATAAATTAAACACAAATAAACTATTTAATATAGCAATTGGTCTAATAATCAAAGCTTCATTCAATCATAAACACAAAGTAAAAGGTTTTTACACCTAAATCAGAAACTAAATACAGAAAAGTACCACCATAGAATGCTAAACATGGTCACGTCAGCAAACCATATGATAATCAACACGTATCCGCTCTCCAATCCTTCCGATCTCCGCTCCCGTTAGCTTAACGGCCTTCCGGCCGCCTTCTAGACCCTCAAAACGGCTTAACAGAAGTTAATTGTCGACTAAATTAGGTTAGAAGTCGAATCCTCCCTCCTGGTTAGCTAAAAATCGATATTTATAATCTTTGTGGCCGACCTAAGTACGCTGGGCGTACTTAGGATTACGCAGCGCGTACTCAAGATAATCACGCGATCAAGTCTATCCGGTGCAAAGGTGTACGCGGCGCGTACCATTACCTTACGCGGGGCGTAAGTTGCTTTGGTCATTACGCTGGGCGTAATCATTCTGGACGCGGGGCGTAAGTCACTCTTTCAGCAATTTTGATTTCTTTTAGCTTCGAAGTCCGGCTTCCGCTTCAGTCTTTTCTTTTGTGGTTCATCGGCAACGAATAGCTGCAAAACATAATTCAAAGTATTATGAGTACTTTTTAGTTCTAAAATAGAATAAATAAGGCCAAAATATTGAGATAAAGTGCATAAAAATATATATAAAAATACACATATCACCTACTGACAACTCCATGTGCAAAAGAGATTTATAAACAACATTACTTAATAAAATATATTACAAATACGTGAAATACAAAAGTATAATATCTTACAAGTACATAACACACAAAACTACATAATAAAATATTTTACAAGTTAATTAAAAGACAAACTGGAAATATAAAACACATGATGACCGATAATTAGTTTCCATAAAACTTCGACATTAGAAAGTGTTTCATGTTTTCTTCTTCAAGCGATAAATGCTCCTTTTGTAGCAATGTGTTCAAATGCAAAAGTTGCATCTTGACGAGTTCCCTTTCATCTGTTTTTTGCTCCCTTCCCTTGTCTAAGTCGATTCTTTGTTTCTGCATTTCTTTATCCAAGTCGATTCTTTTTTTCATGACTTCAAGTTCACTTTCTCTAGCAAGCCTCATTGCACGAAGTTCTGTAACAATTTCGTTAGAAGCCTTACCTTTCCTTTTTTTTTGCTGCATCTCTGCCTGTTGGATGTTTAACCATTGAACCATCACTAGTTGGCGTTTCTGGGTTGGAATGGACACAAAACTCCCCTTCTT
Organism: Lactuca sativa; assembly: GCF_002870075.4. Classification (NCBI taxonomy): domain Eukaryota; kingdom Viridiplantae; phylum Streptophyta; class Magnoliopsida; order Asterales; family Asteraceae; genus Lactuca; species Lactuca sativa. The sequence continues at coordinate 98,991,784 of NC_056628.2, forward strand.
CAGTAGTCTTTGATCTTTTCGAGCTACCACCACTTTCTTCATTACCCACTTCACATTCAGGACGGGAACGTGTTGTGTCATGATCTAACTCTAAAACCCACTTTTCATGTTTACACATAACTTCATTAAAAACAATAATGTCGTTGAACTTATTCCCACTCGCCTCATAAAGTTTATGAGCCTTGTTTTCAATATCTTTTTGACTCACTCCACTTCTTCTTCGACGCCATGCTTCCCGATACACACCAACCCACTTTTGTGCATTTTCATTAAGCCGTTTAAAACGACCTCTCATTTGATCTTCGTTCCTGCTATTTAGCTTTTCTGGATTTTCAACCCGAGCGGCATCATACAATAGCTTTATTTGTGCCCACAATGATGCTTTTGTTTTGTTTTTTCCACGCTCCTTATCTTCATTAGCAAAACACCATGCTGACATTAAAGAGATCTTTTGCAGCATCCCATTTATTTCCTCCTGGTTGTTTTTCAGTATTTTGTGATGTTTGAAGATTATTTGTGACGGGATTTTGGTTAGGATTTGAAAAAAACGAAGAATTTTCAAAATACTGAGCATTAGAACGATTTTGAGAGTCTCCAAAATTTATATAAAAAAAATTTGGAAACTCACCATCCATATTTAGAAAATACAAATAAAAAGGGATCAAAATACAAAATGGGGATTGGATATAAAGATATATGATATCATACTCTTTTTATAGGTAAAAAAAATTACGATTTTCAGTATTTTTTTCTAAAGTGGATAATGTTAAATTTTATTAAATATATGATTTTATTCTAAAAAATATAATGGTTAATTTATAGAAGGACACGTGGATTAAAAGAAAAGAAAAGTAATACCAACTCTATGTTTGATATGCCCACTCCGTCAGTGGCTTTTGTCCCCATTTCTTATTTATTTATTATTATTATTGCAACCAACTTTACTTTTAGTCATGAATGGGAATGGTCTAACAGTGTAGTTTCTAGTTCATTAATATTAAATATCAATGTACAACTTAACTTTTATGAAATAATTAGGTATACACATACAAATAAATCGTTATAGAATGACTTAAATCACTTTTTTTTGTAACGGCAGAATGACTTAAATCGTTATAACTCATTTAAAGAAAAAATATATATCGCTAAAATGATAATCTAAACATTTCAGTAACATTTAAAGTAGGTTTTCATCTTCGCTAAAATAATAATCTAAACATTTCAGTAACATTTAAAGTAGGTTTTCATCTTCAGACATCATATTCATAGTTAGCGCATTCATGCTAGTTAGCAGTATGACTTTCATCGAATACAACTTTCCATAGAATTCTATATGTATCTATAAGATCGAGTATGGAATTCTATTTACTCACTGTAAATTGAGTATATGTTGCCCTCATTTTCCTGCTAGAATTGAAAATCATGTATTTTACATATCCATAAAACCGAGTCATTATTTTACATATCCATAAAACCGAGTCATTGAGGTTCCCCAAATAATGTAAAAAGAGGTGCATCAAATCATTGGTTTTTGACTCGGACACAATAAACAAAACAATCAAATAAAAGGTACCCATATGTTTAAAACAAAACAGTGAAACAAAAACTCCCCAAAGCAAAACGTTGCTATGATTATAGTGGCGGCACAATAGTTGGGGTTTTTTTGTTACAATTTGATGAAATTACAAAAGATGGTGATGAACAACTTGATAGAAAGAACAATGTAACAGAACGACGATGTTATAGTATTTTGAACTTCTAAATGAGGTCCAACAATAGAAATGCTATAACAACACTTTCTAGTTTCTATAATCTGTACTAGTAAAAATGCCATGACCATCAAAATTTACTGAAGCATTTTAAGTTGATAACTATATAATTACAAACACAAGATATTTATGAAAGTGGATATAAACTTCACTAAAGAATAAGATATAGATTAAGCATGGACATAGAGGATGAACCTATATAAAAATAAAGTCAATCAAACATGGACTTCCATTTCCTTAATTTGTAATTTTGTATTGCTTCAATGATTCGCTATACCTTGGCATAATTTATATGATAAATATCGTTACACTTACAATTGGTAAAGATTATATATCTATCTATCTATCTATATCTACCAAACCTCTGAATCTGTTGAAAAGAATTAATAAAGTTTCAAACTTAAACATTAATTTGTTAAATGTGTTAATATGTTAGTTAATTAAAATGATAAACAATATATTTGTATGTATTTTGTATACATGTTATTATTCTGTAGGTAAAGGACACGCGGGTCAATTGATATACGAGTTATACCCGATGTTTAGTGGGTTATGATATATGAAGTGTTAGGTGATCTCATTATACATATACGAAGATATTTTTCCTCATCTTATCTCTCAGTTTTCTCTTTCATCTCAAGTTAGGGTTTGTTCATAAATCGTTGTTTTACAAGATCTGTAATATGAGGGTATGAGTGATTTTGTAGTAAGGTTTGAGTTGTAATCTGTTGATGTAAACCATCTGTTTCATAGTGAATGAAATGATGATGTTGGGAAGATCTTGTGTCGATTATGTTTCTTTACATGGTATCAGAGCTATGGCTCCTTCGGTGTTCTTGTGATGTTCGTTGATTTGCGATTGTTCGTCTCACGATCGTCCTGGTAATTTCTTAAACCCTTTCATTAACTTGTTTTCGATCTCTTCCTTGACTGACACAGTTGTTGTGTATCATGAGTTCGTGTGAACTCTGATTTTCGATTTCATCAACTGTGTCACTCTTTCTGATGTTCAGTTGATTTAGGGTTTTCGTTAGAAAATCCAATCGAACATCTGTTTTTTGTTTGTATCTGGTACTGCGAGATTGTTGTGATCTTGTAGGTTTCTTCTGTGACGATCAAATCAAGTTTGTTTACAAGACTCGTTGTGAACAAAGATTAAGCCAAATTGATTAATCTCTAAGTCTGAAATAACTCACTAGGGGTCAGATTTCATCACTGATAAACCCTAGTTGAGAACGGACAAAGAGAGTCGATCTCTGCACTTGACTCGTCGAAAAAAAGCTTTGTGAGCAATTTCTTATTCTTGTTCTTTGTCTTACATATTTGTTTGTAAAGATCCTGGTGATCTATGTTGTGTTGATTGATTTTATTTTTGTATATCTGCTTAGTTCTTCCTCTGTTCTGGTTGTCTTGGGCCCCGATATACGTGGTGACCATCTGGACATAAGATCAGTTCAGGGGCAAGTTTTCTTGAGTCTCTTTTCTTGAGTTCTATTCTCATTTGCTTCTATGACGGGTGAGACAACTGATCCACCCAGTGGAAGTGGGAAGGATGATCTGATTAATTTTGATGATCCTCTCTATATTCACCCTTCTGATAATGCGGTTACTTCTATAATTACAATCAAGTTGACTGGTAATGAAAATTTTAGGTTATGGAGAAGTTCAATTTCTAGAGCTCTTAAAGCTAGGAATAAGTTAGGCTTTGTTGATGGTACTTGTAAAAAAAGCAGTGTCGATGAGTCAAAGAAAACTAAATGGGATAGAGCTAATGTTGTTGTTTGTTCTTGGTTGTTGTCTTCTATATCTGACTCAATCTATCAGAGTCAAGCCTATTATGAAGTAGCAAAGGATATTTGGGAAAATCTTTTTGAAACATACAATAAATCTGATGGATCTGTTGTTTTTAATATACATCAACAAATTAATTCCCTTAAACAAAATGGTACTTCTCTGTCTGATTACTTCAATAAGCTTGATTCTTTATGGAAAGAATTTGATGGTCTTACTAGTTTAACAGAGTGTACCTGTGATGCTTCTATTAAACTAAAGGATCATTCAAATCTCATGAAGCTTATGCAATTTTTATCTGGACTTGATGATTCATATAGTCAAGTCAAAAGTCACATTTTGTTATTGGATCCCTTACCTAATGTGAAAACTGCTTTCTCTATTGTGTCTAGAGAAGAATCACTTCAAAGAAATGGTTCTTTGACTTCTCTTCAAGCTTCTCAGTTTATAAATAAGTCTCAGACATCTGCTTTTAATAGCAAGTTTAATAACAAGACTAATGTTAATAAAAATAAGGGTCAAACTGTTCAATGTAAGAATTGTGGTATTAAGGGTCATACCATTGAGAAGTGTTATAAAATAATTGGGTATCCTAAGGATTTTAGGTCAAGAAGTGAAACTAATAATCAGAATAACTTTGTTAAAAACTTTTCTGCTAATTCTACTACCACTTCTTCTGGAAGTGCTAGTACTAATAATTTTTCTGGTGATTCTGAGTTTCATTACCTTACTAAGGATCAGTATTTCAAACTTTTACAACTTATTGGTGATAAGCAAGTGAACGAAGAAGCTTCTGTTAGTGCTAATATGGCAGGTACTTGTTGTTTTCAAGCTTTTAATTCTTCTGTCTGTAGTCAAAGATGGATAGTTGATTCAGGGGCTAATCAACATATGACTGCCTCTGAGTCACTGCTCCATGACACTGTGGATGTGTCAAATTTAGATCTGCTGGTGTGTCATCCCAATGGTACATCAGCTAAAATTAAAAAAATTGGTAACATGAATTTATCCAATTCTTTAACACTGTTTGATGTTTTTGCTGTTCCTGATTTCAATGTTAATTTGCTTTCTGTTCATAAGGTTTGTAAAGATAGTAATTGTGAGGTTGTTTTTAATGAGCATAATTGCAAAATTCAGGATTTACAATCAAAGGTGATGGTGGGGAGTGGTAGAGAGTCTGGAGGTCTCTATTACATTAATAGTGCACCTTCAGGTAGTCTATCTAATTCTATTATTTCTTCTTCTGTTTGTTGTGTGTCTAAGTTAACTTGGCACAATAGACTTGGCCATCCTTCTGATCAAGTTTTAAGTTCTTTGAGACATAAACTTAAGATTGGAAGTGAAGTACTTCCACCTTGTGACATTTGTCATAAGGCTAAACAAACTAGAGAATCCTTTCCTATTAGTCAGCATACTACTTCTAAACTTGGTGAGTTAGTTCATTTGGATGTTTGGGGTCCTTATAAAGTGACAACTTCAGAAGGATTTAGGTATTTTTTGACTATTGTGGATGATTTTACTAGGGCAACTTGGGTTTATCTTTTAAAGTCTAAGGATGAAGTTTATGATTCTGTTCTTGTTTTCTTTAATATTTTGATTAATCATTTTAGTGTTAAAATTAAAACTGTTAGATCTGACAATGGTACAGAGTTTTTGAACAACAGAATGAGACAATTAACTGAATCAAAAGGAATTTTGCATCAAACATCGTGTGTTCATACTCCACAACAAAATGGTGTTGTGGAGAGAAAACACAGGCACATTTTAAATGTTGCTAGGTCTTTAATGTTTCAGTCTGGTTTGCCAATTAAACACTGGGGAGATGCTATATTAACTTCAGTTTTTTTGATTAATAGAACACCTACTTCAGTTTTAAATGGTTCTTCTCCCTATGAAATTGTTTATAATTGTGCACCTGTTTTTGATAAACTTAGGTCATTTGGATGTTTGTGTTTTGTATCTAAGCTGAATAATAATGATAAATTTTCTGAAAGGGCTGATAAGTGTGTTTTTCTTGGTTATTCTTCTGATAAAAAGGGTTACAAAGTTCTCAGTCTTGATTCTAATCTTATCTTTGTTTCCAGGGATGTAAAGTTTTATGAGTCAGTGTTTCCTTTCAAGATTAAAACTTCATCTTTAACTGATAGTTCAGTTGTCAATGTAAATTCAAATGACCTATTTTCCTATGATGAGTCTACAAATTCTAGTTTTATTCTAGATAATACTAGAGCAGATAACTTGAGAAGTAGCCATCAGATGGATGGTGCTAATGCAGACCAGGACCAGGATGAGACTTTTCCCTCTAATGTCAGCAACCGGACTGGTGAGGTAGATGTGCCTCTCTCTGATGAGTTGTTTCCAAGTTCTTCTGCATTGACTGAGGAAACTGATTCAATTAATTCTAATCCTTCTGAAAGCTTATCTACTAGGATCACTAGGTCTGGAAGGAATGTTCACATGCCAGTTAGATTTAGTGATTATGTTATAGAGGGTAAACATAAATATGGTATTGAAAGAACAGTAAATTATTCAGCTCTTAATACTGAGTCATTCTGTTTTATTTCTAATCTTAATAAAACAGTTGAACCTAAAACTTATAGTGAAGCAGCTTTAGATCCAAATTGGATCAAAGCTATGAATGAGGAAATGGAAGCCCTCTATAGGAATAATACTTGGGAAATTACTAATCTTCCTAAAGGAAGAAAAGCAATTGGGTGTCGTTGGATATATAAAATTAAATATAAATCTAATGGTGATATAGAAAGATATAAAGCTAGGCTTGTGGCTAAAGGATATAATCAGAGGGAAGGAATAGACTATGAGGAGACTTTTTCTCCTGTTGCAAAAATTGTAACTGTTCGTGTGGTAATAACAATGGCAGTAAACAGTTCTTGGCCACTTTATCAGTTAGATATTAATAATGCTTTTTTATATGGAAATTTATCTGAAAATGTATATATGTGTCAACCTGAGGGATATCATTCTAAGGATGATATCAGGGTTTGCAGGTTGTTAAAGTCCCTTTATGGACTTAAACAAGCCCCAAGGAAGTGGAATGAAAGGTTGTCTTCTTCTCTCTTAAGTTTTGGTTTTAAGCAAAGTGTTAATGATTATTCATTATTTGTTAGACAATTTCAAAATACTTTTATAGTTCTACTGGTTTATGTAGATGATATCATTCTAACAGGTAATGATGAGTCTGAGTTAAATAAAGTTAAAATGTTTCTTAAATCTCAGTTCTTAATTAAAGATTTAGGTGAATTGAAATATTTTTTAGGTATTGAAGTATTGAGAACTGAAAAAGGTATATGTTTAAATCAAAGGAAATATTGTATGGAATTGCTTCATGAGTTTGGTATGCTAGCATGTAAACCAGTTAAAACTCCACTTGAACCTAATTTGGTTGTCAAAAGAGAATATGATTTGGAAAAATCTGATTATTTAGTTAATATAACTGAATATCAAAAACTTATTGGTAAGTTGATTTATTTAACTGTGACTAAACCTGATATATCTTATGCTGTGCAAATATTAAGTCAGTACATGCATAAGCCTTATAAGTCTCATGTTAATATTGCTTTCAGACTTTTGAGATACTTGAAAAACAGTCCTGGTATGGGAATTCATATAATTAACTCTGGTAGTTTAGATTTGATTGGGTTTGTGGATGCAGACTGGGCAAAATGCTTGTTTAGTCGAAGATCTGTAATAGGATATCTTGTATATCTAGGAGGATCTCTTGTTTCTTGGAAGAGCAAGAAACAGAATATTGTTTCTCGTTCATCCACAGAATCAGAATATAGGGCATTAGGAAGTATAACTTGTGAGTTGATATGGATTTTAAAATTACTTCATGATTTAGGTATAAAAACTAATTTACCTGTTGATATTTTTTGTGATAATGAATCTGCAATTAAGTTGGCTTTAAATCCTGTATTTCATGAGAAGACAAAACATTTTGAGATTGATCTTCATTTTGTTAGGGAGAAAATTGAAAATGGAATTTTAAAAGTTAATAAATAATGTCTTCAAATCAAAATGCAGATATTTTAAGAAAATCATTTGGTAGTGTTCAACATGAATATATTATAAGTCGACTTAATATGATTGATATTTTTAAGAAGAATTAAATTTTTTGTCAAAATTAATGTTTAGTTTGAGGGGGCATGTTGAAAAGAATTAATAAAGTTTCAAACTTAAGCATTAATTTGTTAAATGTGTTAATATGTTAGTTAATTAAAATGATAAACAATATATTTGTATGTATTTTGTATACATGTTATTATTCTGCAGGTAAAGGACACGCGGGTCAATTGATATACGGGTTATACCCGATGTTTAGTGGGTTATGATATATGAAGTGTTAAGTGATCTCATTATACATATACGAAGATATTTTTCCTCATCTTATCTCTCAGTTTTCTCTTTCATCTCAAGTTAGGGTTTGTTCATAAATCGTTGTTTTACAAGATCTGTAATATGAGGGTATGAGTGATTTTGTAGTAAGGTTTGAGTTGTAATATGTTGATGTAAACCATCTGTTTCATAGTGAATGAAATGATGATGTTGGGAAGATCTTGTGTCGATTATGTTTCTTTACAGAATCCTTCGGTGTCGTAGTTCATCTAAAGGAATCATCTCTGAATTTGACAACTGCGCAGAAGATAATCCATCATCACCACGCCCTGTCCCACACACTTAACCAACCGGAGTTGTCATATGTACAAGCCCGGCACCTCCATATACCACCTGCAACTGCACTTGTTCTCCTTTGTCGTGGAGGGGACTGCTGCCATATTCGCATATGTAGAGATCTTACTAAAGAAGTTAACCCTTTCACCATTGTTGCCAAAGGAGAAGGGGCTTTTTTTAAACGTAGATAAACTATGCCTGCGAGTATCCCACCAAGATGGCCTAGAAAGGACACATTAGGAACAAGCAATTGGATGAGAACCAATTCAGCCCAAGCAGCATGCTTTGCGGGCACCACAAATCCATGGAGATTAGTGTAGCCATCTGAATGTGAATTAAGTACGACTTTCATTGCAAACAGGACACCCGAGAATCCAACAGAGTATTCATGGTAATAAGCTGTTTCATAATCGAAAAGAAGAAGAGATTTAGCTAATAAGAGCGTGATGCCTTGTGACAATCCAAGTAGGGTGGCAACCATAGATGTGAATTCAGCACTTCCTGCCCTTCCATAGAAGCGAAATCATGTTGTAGGCAAGATGAGTTTCACCGAGATGGTAGAAAGCAGATAAGAATAAGCGCTTTAGGTCCTTATTCTGCTCAAAACAACACAACATATTGACTGAGAGAAACAGAGGAGCTTGTGATTTTGATTTGCTAGGATAGAAATGAAACCCTAAAATGTACCTTAACGATGAGATGAGCATTGAATAAGACGTCTTCAATTTTGGGAAGGATCTGATGAAGGAAAGCAGGTCGAAGGTAAATGAGGGTGTTGGCAGCAAGAATCGCCGCCGTGACCGGGGGTTTACGTTCAAGCCTCCGGTACTCGTTCACGGCCTTCAAGGGTATCATCCCGTTCGACACGTTGGCATCTTCTTTCTTTTCTGCACCAGATAATGATCGTATTAAGCACCCAACACAGATTGAAGACGGGGAATCAAGTAATTGAAGAATAATAACTTGTTCTAGTTCCTTCCGAGAAACTTCTAATACCATATCATTTTTATAATAATAGAAATTTAGCCAAAATATTTATAAAATTAAAGAAAGGATAATTTCATATTTCTTTTCTTGTCGGTCCGGGCAAACTAGGTGGTGTTTTTTATTAACTAGGTTATAAAATTAAGACAAAATTGCAAAAATGGTGGTATGCAAAATTTTGGGGTTTTAGTCCAAACAGTGACTTTTTTGGTTTCGTAGTCCTTTTGGAGTGGTTTGTATGCAAAAATGGTCCCTCCGAAAACTGAAATGACTATAATACCCTTGAGGTATTTATTTTTCATCTTTCTTTCATTATTCTTAAAATTTAATATTTATTTATTTATTTTAACAATTAAAAAAATAAAAAAGGGCCCACCTCTCTCTCTCTTCGTCCTCCCCCAGATCACCATAAAGAATCTACACACATATACATACACACACTCGACATATACAAGCAGTCGCCACTTGTTAGCCTTCAATGACTCCGCTCGATCCTCCCACCATCGATTTCATTCAACAACGCATCAAAAGGAAGCTCGAAGATTTCAGACGATGACCGCTCCTCCTCCGACTTAGTTTGCGTCAGGATGAGAAGAAAAGATCCTAACCCCACCTTCTCTTCTTCTTCTACCTGATCCGACGGTGGAAGGGCAACGACAGGTGGCTGTAGTTGGTGGATGTGGGCAGCCTTGCTGCTTAATTTCTGTTGGTGGATGCTCGACGAGGGACCAAGACGAAGCAGAAACGACGATGGCGTTTGGTGGTGCTGGGTTACGACAAGATGGAGGCGTTTGGTGGGTTTTGCCAACAGTTACAACGAGTAATTTGAAAGAACAGAAATAATCAGGTGTTTTCTTGATCCGATGTCTCCTGTCCCTGATTCAAGATTTGAAATTTAGACCACAAAATTTGAAATCGAACATCTAAATATATCTCTATTTGGGGTTCTTAAGATCAGTTCCAATAACGAGTAATTTGAAAGATTTGTATCAAGAAAATCGAGAAAAGCTTATTGTACCTTATGCCGATTAATGAGGTTTTTCCTTTGCATTTACACCGATATGTTACTCAAATACAAGCTTCACTACCTTTGTTTCCTTTCTTTTCAGAAGAGCTCAACGAGAGAGAGGGCTGGGAGGAGCAAGGTTATGGTCCGGAGGTATTTGGGAAGGGTGTTTGCTGGTGGTGGGTCACGACATGGGGAGGTGGAGGAGGTGTTCGAAAAATTAAGTGGGTTAAGATGGTGGTGGTTGTTTCCTCCGATCAGTAGCAAGAAGGGGGAAGAACATGGAAAATGCGAAAAGGGGGAAGAACCGGTGCTTTCTTTCTTCAAATGGAGAGAGAGAGAGAGAGAGAGAGAGGGAGATAGGTGGGTCCCACAATTTTTATTAATAAAACTTTATATTAAATAGAAAAAAAACATAGAAAATGCATCACAAGGGTATTTTTGTCTTTTTAATTTTAGGAGGGACCAAAACCACAAACAAAGTAGCTCAAAAGGAGTGTCAATCCAAAAAAGTCGGGGTTTGGACCAAAACCCCAAAAAAATGCATACCACAGGGACCATTTTTGCAGTTTTGTCTAAAATTAAACAAATTTTTATCCTTAGAAAACTATAATTCTTATATCAATTATCCTCCTTAATAAATAAAGATTTTTTTGTCACATGTCCTCTTTTCCTTCATTTGGACACATGGTATTTTCTAGAATTTTTAAATTTTTTATTTTCCATTTATCATTTTATTGTAATTTTCATTTTATTAAATTAAAATTCAACATTTAATATGTAAGGTAATATATATGTAAGGTATTTATTAAAAATGATTTATATATGTAATGTATTCAATGTATTAAAGTCTCATTAATTTTAATCATTTAAGTTTTTTCTCAAATTTTCTTATAAATTCAAACTTCTCAAACTGTACTTCAAATTTTTTACCTAATTATAACATAATTTAAAATCAAAGCATTTTTTATTGTAATAATTGGAATAAAAGAGGCATGGGAGAGCACTATAATAAAATTAGAAAAATTACATTAAGAAAACATCAAGTATTTCTTTAACATGGGAAAATAGAAGTTATAAAATAAAAGAATAATAAAAAGAACTATAAAAAAACAATGAAAAAAATATTACAAAAGTAAAAAACAGTAAAAAGAACTATAATGTATTGAAAAGTTACAAGACTGCATGAGTATGATTTCGTTGTTGAATTCATATAAAAAATGCAAATATTAGTTGTCTTCCTTTGTACTATAGAAGAAAATAAAAGGAATAAGCAAATACTAAAGCTCCAACGTGAAGGGTATCTATGTCACTATCATGTATGATCTTAGTAATAAAATTAGAAAATTGATATGATAATATTTAAAACATTAACTATGATACTTTGTACATAAATAAATTGATATTTTTTATATCAAAAAGTAATACATCTATATATAGATTATAACTTAAAAAAGACAACATTCAAAAACCAACAATCTAGAAAACTCCATTATAATAAAAAATCAACATGTAAACATTTTCATCAGCACTTGGCCATTAGCATCTTTCTTATTCTCTACTAACATCTTTTTGTTCTTCCAACGGATGAACTTGGAGAGTGGGATAGTGGTTGCAACAAAAACACAGAACACTTAAATTAATAAGATTTGAAAAACTAATAATTTGTTTACAGTGGAAAAGTAAATAAAATGGTTTGAAGAGTCAACCGTGAGCTAAGCTAACTACGTCTTCTTGTTTGAATTAAATATAGCTGGAAAACATTCATAGGAGATGATGATAATATTTTGACATTTAAAAAATAGCAATTTTTTCCTCAAAAAATCAAAATCTTTCCCCTAAGTTTAAAACGTCAAAAAATATGAAATTTTTCAACAACAAATATACATATACATTAACTATTAAAGGCATTAAGAACCAACAAAAGACATAGGTGAATAACAAAGTTGTAATATACAATATGTCTTATTGAGCTTATCTGTTATACGATACTACATGTAATTAAGATTTTATAGAACTACACCACAATCATGGTATGGGAAATTTTTTGGCAATTGTATTATTAAGGGAAAAAAAAAAGATGAAGAACAAAAAAGATGAATGTATGATGCCATACCATACAAATAATTAACTCGGTTGAGTTTTGGTCAAATAAATGGCTAAGGAAATGAGAATACACTGCTATTATAGGTAAAAAAAAATCTAAAATACATTGCATATATTGCTAAAATGAGTAAACAATGAAAATATCGTCCAACTATGTATATCGTTTACCTGGAAAAATATATGTGTCTTAATTACAAGTATGAAATACTTTTGAAAAGAAATTCAAGAAAAGTATTAATCGGTAGTTTCATAACTTTTTCACAACCCATTTCATACCATAAAAGAGACTAACTATTCTCTTATTCTATCTACTTTGTTGCTCACATATACAGCCACCAACCATATATAATGGTTTAATGGGCATCAATTAAGGCAATAAATTTAATCTGAGTTACTAAAATTAACAAATATTTCTCATAAGCTAGTATAATATTGATTACCATTCTTAATAGTTTAGAAACACAACCAAAAATAAAGAATCAAAGATAGAAATCAACTTTAAGAAGAAAACAAACTTAAGATTGTAATTTACCAACAAAATGTGTTTCATATTGTGCCAATTCATGCTCCTTCTAGAATCTAATATCACATGCTCAAATAGAACTTTGATGATTAAATATTATAATGAAGGGATAAATGCATGAAATGGCAGTGTACTTGTGTATCATATCATCCTACTTTCATTAATATCTATTACAACATTGTGCATTTATTTTTTGTTTTTATGAGACTATACTATAACTATAAAAATATAGCATTGTACTTTCTAATTTTTTTTCTTTTAGTTCACTTCACTTTTGAATAACCTACCTGATTATAGAAGACTTGGTGTTTATATGACATTGCTATAATATGGTAAAGTTTCAAAATATGATGTTGTGATACTCAAAATAACTAACAAATGAAAGCACATTGTTATTTATTGAATTTTACGTGGGATAACTGAGGGTTGCACCATTTAGCACAAGCTAACCCTATGGATTTATTACCTTGGTTCAACCATTATATGTAATTTTGTCATGGATATAGAAATTGACACCGTGCTAACATCCATAGGCAATGACATTGCCTTTCTGTCAGCCTCCATATAAACCTGATACAAATATGTGAATTAAAATCAAAAGATAATACTTAAAAGTAATTCAATTCCATTAGTTCTGTTATATGGTAAAAGACCAAAATACCCCATTGGATCATACATTTTTCTATATTTTTTCTGGTACATAACTTATAGACCTACTATATCGTTAGACAGAGCCATACTCACTTCCCCTTATACAAGTTTTCAAAAAAGACCAATCCATGTCAATATTACCATATTCTTTCTTATTCTGCAATCGAAAAAGCACAAATACCATTTTGTATTTATAAATTCTAACAGCAAAACCCCAAGAAACATCATTTTCGCACCGTTTCACAAAAGTTGGATCTATTAGCCTTTTTCCCTTTACAATTTACGAAAACAAAAACTCCAAAGATATACAGATCTGATTTCACAGTGGCTCATAAGCTTCATGGTTACTATGTTTCACGTAAGTTTTGAATCAGTTTTAGATATGTGTATCATTTTCTTGAAACTGTCACAAAATCAAAGGAAGAAAATACAGAGTTGAAGCGGTCTATTAAACAAAATCAAGGAAGAAGACGTAGGATAAATCATGTACTGTTAATTTTCAATTTTCTATCAAGATTGTGCATAAATGATCGATAAGGACTTAGGAGTTAGGAGAGTAATCGCAGCCACACACAAAAAAAAAAAAAAAAAAAAAAAAAAAAAAAAAAAAAAAAAAAAAACCTAGATCATACATCGTCTCATATATAGGAAGACAACATATGATCTCATTCAAAATTTTGCTCCTGATTTCTTGCTATTAGCTTGATTTGTGGAATATTTGTTGCTGATTTTATGAGATATTTTGTAATCAAAAACAAAAAATCGGATATACCTTTACATAGAAAAGTTTAAGCGGGAAACCAAAATCAGAGTGAACAAAAAAAATGACACGTAGCAGAAGCCTTATGTAAAATATGGACAGGTGGCGTTTAACGGAGGTTTTTGTTAAGTACTAGGTGTGAGACTCATGTATTGCATGAGTTTATTTAAAAAAATTAAATATGAAATTTTAACAATTTGAAAATTTTGACTTTATAAGAAAAATGAGAAAAAATTTGAATTATTAAAATTAATGAGGCTTTAATGTATTGAATACATTATATATATAAACCATTTTTAATAAATACCTTACATATATATTACCTTACATATTAAATGTGGAATTTTAATTTAATAAAATGAAAAATACAATAAAATGATAAGTGGAAAATAGAAAATTCAAAAATTCTAGAAAATGTCATGTGTCCAAATGAAAGAGAAGATGACATGTGGCAAAAAATTCTTTATTTATTAGGGAGGATGAAGATTTATCTGTATTGATATAATAAATATATATTAGATGGATACTCAAATTGCAAAAACATCTTGCCACGTCACAAAACCACCTATTTAGATTTTTGACAAAATTGTAATAATGGTTTCTATGGTTAGGTGGAAATTGTCACTTTGGGTCAAAAATGTTTGAAGAAGCATTCATGGTTCAAAGGTTTTAATTTATTGTAACTTTGGTTCATTTTAGTTTGAATTTTCTTAATGACTGAATTTACCTTTTGTATTTTCATTTTCTATTTGTTATTTAATATAACATTTTTGTAAATTCAAAAAATAAGAATTTGCCCCATCCAATTCTCTCCCTTAGTAACTCTCTTTCTCTCTCTCACTCTCTCTCACTCACACACACACACAGACTACAACCACAGCCAGTCATCCCACCACCACCAATAGGACCACCAAGCCCACCGTCGATGCCAGAACCATAGAATTTTTCGGCAATAACTTCGTCGGAGAAAAAAAATGAGAGTTGAATCGTTTGTCTATTTCCTTCTCCTACGAAGTTGCCTCTGTCTGTTTGCCATCGATGACATTGTAAGGTTTCTAGTGATGTCTAAGGTTTTCATAACGTCTATCTCCGACCTCGACGACGTAAGGGTTTGAGCGGCACTATCAGGGTTGATCAAATCTGTAACTCAATAATTGGTGTGTCGTTACTATAGTTTGTAAAGGCAACAGCGGCGTGACTTCATCTCTCTCCGTTCTTGCTTCACCCCCTCACAACGAACAGATCATCGGACCTTCCTTCTTTTCTAGTCGTTGGACTTCCCTTTCATAGATCAGAGACATCAAAACTCCCAAGGGTTTCACCACGAAAGGCGGTGGAGATATGTAACGCCTGGATCATGGTATGTAATTTAAATCGAATTACTCAATTTTTCAAACGGACTCGACGATTTGGAGGCCCCAAACTCGTCGAGTAGGAACGGCATTTTTGGATGCGGGACTTGAAATCTACTCGACGAGTTGAGAGCCCTAACTCGACGAGTAGGGCTGCCAGAGTGAAACACTAATTTTCAGGGTTTACACCCTATTTAAGCACCTTAACCTCCAAAGGTTGGCCTCATTTGCAGCCTCCATCACCCCAAACCCTAGCCATGAAACCCTAATCCATTTTTGAGTGTTTTTGAGCCATTTTTATGTGTTCTTAGTTATTTTGAAGCTTAAGAAGGAAGGAGAAGCTTGAGGATTCAAGAGGGAGCTAGTAAATCCAGAAGTTGAGCTGCATTTCTGACTCATTTGAGGTATAAAGTTGATGCCATGGCTTTCCATTGCTTAGATCTTCATTTAGGGTTGTATTTTGTTACTTTTGGGCCATATTGAAGTCATTTTAGGGATTTGAGTGTATCATGAAGGTATGACTTCAAATCTAGGCACCCATGAGCTTATGAGGCTTAAAGTTGACAGCTTTATCAAGCCTTGGCCCTTCCCCATGCCCTAGATATCTTATATAGCTTAGTTTTGGTGTTTCTAGGTTCATGACACCATGCATGGACGTAAAGTTAGCAACTTTACGTGGAAACTAAGTCCTATGGGACCAGATCTATTGTTTAAAGGCATGAAACTCAACTGGAAGTGACTGAATGGATTTAGACCAAGGAGGACTCGACGAGTTGTTCATCCAACTCGGCGAGTTGGGTCGTGGTCCCCTAACTTTTTCTATTTTGGGGAAACTCGTTGAATCTAGGAGACGACTTGGTGAGTTGGACATGTTTTTTGGGATTTGAAGATTGAAGAACTCGACGAGTTCAAGGAGGAACTCGGCGAGTTGTGAGCAAAATGTACCAACTATGTATGCGGAGGAACTTGTACTTCGCAAAGTCGGAGTAGCGAAAGTGGAGTCACGGGGTTGGTGTTTCGGGTGGAAGTCGTGAGCCACTTAGAGCATTCGGCTGGCCGTGCACACAAGTAGTGAACGTGGTGTTTCTCTTGGGTTAGGTTGCACTAAGAGACACTTTTCTATCAATCGGTTGGATAGATATAATAAAAGGTTGAACATGTAACAAACAGTTGGTTGCATATTAAAAGGTTGAATATATAACAAATGTTGGTTATTAATAAAAGGTTCAACATGTAACAAAAGGTTGGTTGCATATTAAAAGGTTGAATATATAACAAAGGTTGGTTATTAATAAAAGGTTGAACAATTAAAGGTTGCTTAAATATAAAATGTGATTATTTATATGTTATGAGGTTGCTTATGTAGTATTTGGTTGATCATATATGTTATGTGGTAGAATTGTGATTAAACATATATGCATGTATGCGGTTGAATAATTATGATATGCGATTGTTTTCTAAGTGGTATTTGTCTATTATGTTTATGCTTCATCATAAAATGAATGATTGACTCATTTGGGGTTTGTATGTTTTGTGTGCAACTTTTTGAACTCACTCAGTAGGGGCTGACACTTGTATCTTTTCTCTTTTGTGCCTTATGTTTGGTGAAGATTGGTCTTGGTGAAAGGGGTTCTTATGGATAGTAGATTTATATTAACAATACCACTCTTGGACACATCTTTGATTATTTACTTTAAAGTACTATTGTTTCCATTTTAAATGGTTTGGAATTATGTTTGAATTTTTGAAGTAACGTTGTGATTTCAAAAATGTTTTGAATAAAAAAAACTAAGTCTTCCGCTAACGTATTCTGTTAAATAAATGTTTTAAAAAGAAAAAAAATGGTAAAAATCACGACGTTACACGTTACATAAAAAAACAAAATTAAAACAAATTACAATATCAAATCTAGTGTAAATATTTTTTCACGTTCTCCTCCTTCATCCCCAAAACCATCGATGATCGATATTTTTATAACACCCATCATCGGGTGATTTGAAAAATGATACATTTTTTTTAAACGTTTTCAATTATAACACCCATCGATATGTTTAAAAGTTCCAAACTTTCATAATTCATGCAAAAAAGTCTTTAATGATCTAAAAAGTTTAAGTAATAGTTTTGAAAAATAGAGGTTTTAGTTAGATATCATAAGAATAGTCTAGTTATCCCACAAGTGGGGGACTTCTAAAATCCATGAGTCTTTCATCAATAAGTTAAACAATAAATGTAACACCCTTGTCAACGGCCTATTTAAAATGGCTTTTAATAAAATCCTATAAAATAATCTAAGAGTTAGGGATGAAAATGGGATCAAACCCGGACCCGATGGACCCGGACCCGGAAAACCCGGAACCGTTTAACGATATCAATAAGTTAAACAATAAATGTAACACCCTTGTTAGTTATTTATTTATTTGCAACCACACTAACTTGTTTTTTTGCATTTTTGACCTTGAAGGCTTCAACTTTGAAATTTTGAACATAAAAGCAAGAGACAAATTTTTTGACATTAGCAATCTTTTAATTTTCATGTTTTGTCAACATCTCACAACTTCTCATTATAAATAGGCCCTTCCACCTCTACATTTTCATTTAACTTATTATTCTCTAAGTTGAAAGTTTTGAGTTGTTTTTTCTTTTCAAGAACATTCACGGAAGCTAACCTCCCAATTCAAGTATGTTTCTTTTTAATTTTATACAAATATGCATTTAAAGTAATTGACTAATTTACGTCTTTATACTTCAATTAGGTTCCGTTTTGAATCTATTAGTTTTATAACTTTGATACTTCATTTTTTACATGCTTTAAATCTACCTATATTTTTTTTACTTAATTTGTTTAGCATTTGAATTTAAAGGAGAGGTCCACATGTTGGCAACATTTTGATATGTTGTGGGTAGTAGAAAATGATGGGGTTGAACGAAGGCAAGCAAGGTGTAAGTATTGTTTCGCTACACTTAAAGCCGATCCATCAAGACACGGTACAAGTAGTCTTAATAGACATTGTCGTACGTGTGCCAAAAATCCGAATAATATAGCTAGGTAATAAGTTTTGTGCTTTTAATTTATTTGGTAACATCTTTTTTAATACTAAATATGTTTATTTTTGTTTTATGTATAGAGATTGAAGATGTGTTAACTCGACAAGATGGTCAAGGAATAAGTGTTGTTTTGTTCTTAATTGTTTAAGAATTTTGATTTGAATTGTTTTGAATATTAGACTTTGATTTTGAATTGTTCAATAGGTACCATGAACTTGGACCCAACCATTGTCCCCTTCTTCGCTTGTGTTATGTTCTTTTCATTGTTATTTTACCACAACATGGATAAAAAGAAACATTTATTAAAATGACGAAAGTCATTGATTAAAATAAAAGTAATAAAAAATAATAAAGTGGAATGTGGATGTGCATGCATTGATTAAAATATCATTCATTTATACTTGTTTACACCCACATGCACAATTGCACAGTACCAAACAACTAAATTTGATTCAAGTTCAAAAACATTAATCAACCAAAACAAACAGTTACAAACCAATAATCATTTATCGACAAAAAAAAAAACAAAAATAGTATAACTACTCGTTAATATCTATCGGCCTTTTTCCATTTCCATTTTGGGTGCGTATGGCGTCTTCCAACTCTAATACATATCATAAAAAAATTAATATGAAAGTTAGCATATAACCAATGTTTTGTTATTAGATAATAAAATGAATTTGTTTGCTACCTTTAGCTATGTCATCATCTTTAAGAATATCATCGATGTTGTCAACAATTGGCTTCTTTGATTTCCTCACCCAATCTTGGGTGCAAACCAAAGCCTCTATTATAGGTGCGGACAAGTTTGCTCGGTAACTATCAATTATGCGACCGCTTGTACTAAAAGCGGACTCGGAAGCCACGGTAGATATTTGAATGCCCAAAAGATCTAATAACATAAACATATAATGTTAAATTATACTACATTATAATAAAAAATATAAGTAATTAAAATTATACCTTTTGCCATCCGCGAGAGAATTGGGTAACGAGATGCGTTATTTTTCCACCAAACCAATATATCAAAGTCCTTAACGCCTTGGGTTTGTCCTTCGTTCAAGTATCGTGTTAATTTCGTTTCCTTTGAAGCCGATGAATTCACCGATTGAGCAAAATAGTCACCCACAAAGTCGTCATCATCATCAATATGCACAGCATCTTGACTACCACCGGTTTCAAATGGTACATTAGAGCTGGTATTGTAACAATTAAAAAAAGTTCTCAAATCTCGATTCAATATCCTTGATTAAAGACTTAGTCTTCGCAGTAATATCTAATTCGGAAAGGGGTTTATTTTCCGGCATCTTATACTTGATCAATGTTTCAAAAACATGTCTAAGAAATTCTGTCTTCATTCGCGGATCCAAGATAGTCGCAAAGTACATGTGGTCATTCAAATTTTCAAAATCTCCCCAATACTTCTCATATGTGTCTATCATATCCTTCCCAATTGAATAAAATCGTTTGTTTTTTGACCAAACCCGTATATGTTTGTAAATGCCACATACTTCTCCAAAAAACCGATTTGCCAATGGTTTTGAAGTCGTCGACACCAATTCTGTTTTCACCTTGAACTTCTCAAGAAAGGAGACCATTGCTCGACAAGTTACAAAATCTTCACTCACGGGGGCTACCACATCTCGTGCAAAGGAACGATCTATCAAAAAAATGTTACAAAAAAAAAATTAATATATCATTTTGGAGGGCTGTAACTTACTCAAAACACATGCAAATTAGGTGTTTCCAAAGTCTATAACTATTGCCAAACAATGAACTATAATTTAAAAAAAAAAATCAGCCCAAACGGACTCATAACGAAGTAGATATGACAGTTTAAAGTTAACGAAAAATTCTAAAATAATGTTGTTAACATATTCAAAACAGCTTTGATATATCATTTTTGGAGGGCTGTAACTTACTCAAAACGCATGCAAATTAGGTGTTTCCAAAGTCTATAACTATTGTCAAACAATGAACTATAATTTTAAAAAAAATCAGCCCAAACGGACTCATAACGAAGTAAATATGACAGTTTAAAGTTAACGAAAAATTCTAAAATAATGATGTTAACATATTCAAAACAGCTTTGATATATCATTTTTGGAGGGCTGTAACTTACTCAAAACACATGCAAATTAGGTGTTTCCAAAGTCTATAACTATTGCCAAACAATGAACTATAATTTAAAAAAAATCAGCCCAAACGGACTCATAACGAAGTAGATATGACAGTTTAAATAGAGCTAAAAATTCAGCAAGAATGCAGAAAAAAAAAATTACCTTCCATTTCATACTCATAGAAAGCTTTTTCTAAATCCACCGCGATCTTCAATAAGTCGTAAGTTGAGTTCCAACGAGTGGGACAATCGTTGCACAAAAATTTGGTTGATTCCACCCCGACGGCTTTCATGCACTTTTTAAATAGAGCAATCCGTTGTGTGGACTTTCTAATATATCTTACGGCGTCTTGCAAACATTTAACACTCTCGTCATTTTTATTCATCCTGTCTCTCACATTTAGATTGATAATGTGTGCCATACACCTCATGTGAAAGTGTTTTCCTTCATTGTACAAGTTTGGTAATTTGTTTTTTAGAAACTCTATTGCTTTGTCATTAGAACTTGCATTATCAACCGTACAAGTCATGACATTTTTAATACCCCACCCTTGAATACATTTCAACACTTCTTTTCCGATATCTTCCCCCCGTTGACTATCTAATTCTTTAAAGTTGATTATCCTTTTGTGCATCTCCCAATTATCATCAATAAAGTGTGCGGTAATGACAATATAATGCACCCTTTTACTCGGACTTGTCCAACAATCGGTGGTCAAATGAACCGTATTAAGTGGATTACATAAGAATGTTACCAACTTATTTCTTTCTTCTTGATAATAAAGTGACACTTTTTTGAAATTGTTGTTCGAGAAGGTACAACCACCTTCCCATTTAGTACGTTTGTGTATTCAATAAAGGCCTCATTTTCTACAAATTTAAAAGGTAGACCACCCACTACAAACAAATTCAACATAGCCTTTTTAATTCGTTTGTCGTCATGTTTCCAAGTCCTAACACTACCCTCCCCGGTTGGTTCTTTTTTAAATTGTAATGTTTGTTGGTTTTTCAAATTCTCGGGGTTTTGTTTACAATTCTTTGCATGCTTATTTAAGCTAGACGTACCGGTATTATTCCCGTCGGCTTTGAGAACCCTCTCGCACCATTTGCACTTTCCATGCCGAACTCCATCAATAAAAATCTTCTCAAATGATTTCCAACAATCGGACCTTGTTTTCCCTACTCTTTTTCTCTTTTGTGTTGGTTCCTCATTGATTTCTTGTTGAGTGTTGTCAACAAACACCTCGTCATCATCAAACTACAATAAATAACAATAAAAACACAATTAAAATACAATAACACAATTTAATAACAATAACACAAAAAGTAACAGTGATCAATTTATGAATATATTTATTTATGATTGTTTATGGATGTGTTAGTCAAAAAGATATGGAGAGGCTTCACTTGGCCAAAACGTGAACACGATTTTGAAGACACCTCACATACCACTAAAAATTCAAACTACTTGAATAGACACCTTGACCATCTGCACTTTGTGTAATAATATATTTGAGTGCCTAATTATTTTAATTATGCAAATAAACATAAAACAAAATCGGTTTTTTAAACTTAAAAAAACATTCTACATATTATTTTAAAGGTTGCTGCTTTGTAATTAGTAACATGAATAACTCATTCAAACAACATATCATATCACGTGAGATACTTTAACCATCGATGAATATCAAAATATAAATTTCTTATTTATGCAGTATGTATTATAATTTGACAACTTACTTGTGTAGCTTCATTGTTATCTACCCAATTGTCCACCATTGGTCTTTAATTGATTGTAGGAGACTGATTTGAACTTCAATTAGGAATGATTGTAGGAAATTGACTTGATGATTGTCGACTTGAACGATGAACCGAGGGTTAGTATCGGCGTTTTTCGACTAAGGCTTGGGCTTCTTTATCAGCGCAAATCGAGTGAGCAACTAAATGATGAAGTGTCGCTGCAAATCGATTGAAGAACTAGATGAAAATCGTCGACTTGATTTGATGATATTCTGACTTTTGTGATCGATGGACTTTTTTTTTTAATTTTCTTCCAGATCGACGAACGTTGAGGGCACGGGAAAAAAACTAATCGCATTTCGGTTCCACATCTATACCGGTTCTACATCTTAATTGGTTCTTTGGCCCACTAAACCCGGACCCGGTCCATTTAACCCGGTTCCCGATTTTTTTAACAAATCCGGTTAAAAAACCCGGATTAACCGGACCTGTTAGACCCATACCCGAAATACCCGGAACCCGGATAAGAGTAATTTTGAAACCCAATACCCGGACCGTTTAAGCATTTTCCGGTTATACCGGTCCCGGTTCCGGTCCGGTTTTTCGGTTCCAAAACTCATCCCTAGTTAGAAGTAAGGGTGTGTATGGTTCGGTTTGGTTCGGTTATAGATCAAAACCGAACCATAACCATTAGAATCGGTTAATGTTTTTTAGTAGCCATTGGTTATGGTTAGTAATGGTTATGGTTAATGGTTTTAGTCGGTTAATGGATTTTAGTTAATGGTTAATATCGGTTAACCATTACAATAAAAAATGATACAAAAACTAAAAATGAATTGATATAAAAGTGAAAAAAAAAGAAAGAAAACAAACCACACTTCTATAAAACTAAAAACTGAAGAAAATAAGAAAGTGTGTTGCTATAAAAAGCAAAAACAAAATTCAAAAAAGCGATAATCATCACAAAACGAGCATCTTACTTAAAAAACTGAGAAAAAAAAAAGAGCCTTCAATCTTCATCCATGGCACAATCATCACTTGACCTTTTCCCCTTTTCAAAGTAATCTGTAAAGAAACAACATTTAAAATATTGTTAAAAGCTAAAAAGCAAAAGTTATAAACTAAATAACTAATGAAATAGAGAAATGGTTACCAATCTCTAAATTATCCAAATTCACGAGCAACTCTTCTAGTTGTAGGCCATGAATGGGAGTCTCTTGCAAGTCTGGCGATGTAGCACGTAGCCAATCTTGTGTGCATATCAAAGCTTTAGCGGTGTTTGGTGTAAGAGAGCTTCTAAATTTGTCGATAACCCTACCTCCGGTACTAAACGCCGATTCACTTGCAACGGTAGAAATTGGCATTCCCAAAACATGTTTTGCAATTTTAGAGAGTACGGGGTATTTACCCGAATTAAGTTTCCACCAACTTAATACATCAAAATCTCCCCCCTTTGATTTCTTTTCCGTTGTATCGGCCAAATATATATCCAGTTCTGTATTATTAACACCTTTCCCCCGATTTTCCAAATATTTTGCATAACCGTCATCCAAATCAAGATCTATAACACTACTAAACGATGTAGTAGTAGAAGATGAAGAACCGGATGTATTTTTCTCATTATCTTTATCTTCAATCTTCTTGTAGTGAGTAAATAACTCTCTTAAAGTTTCTAGCACTCGGTGATTAACTTTATTGACTTTCTCATTATCACCACCATAAATAAGCCCAAACAATAATCAAGAAAAAACATCTTGTTTCGCGGATCTAAGACTAATGCAACATGCAACAAAAAGTTCATGTTGTCCAAGTTGTCCCAATACTTATCATATTTGGCTTTCATTGACAATGCCATTTTTTTCTTTTTCTCATCTATGTTTAGACACATACTTGATATGGCCTCATGCATTGTGACAAGCTCCCCAACAAATAAATTTGAAGTCACGTACTTATTACCGGGCACTTTTTTTGTAACATTGCAGAAAATCTTCAAGAACTCCATAAAATGCCTATTGAAAACATATAATTAACATAAAATCTTGGTAAATATATGATTGCCATGTATAGAAAATTATATGTAGTAATCACTTAAACCAACATATGTAAAGCATGTTTTAAAAAAATTCTAACATCACAGTGTGCTTAAAGGCCATTGTTAACGCCTAAACAAACCAATATATGCAAGTCACTTGCCATGTAGGAAAACTTATATGTGGTAATCACTTATTTCAAGTGGACTATTTAATATCACAAATACCATCCTAGATGCTTAAATGAACACACACGAATACTTAATAAATAGTAAATACTGCAAGGACTATCACAACAAAGGGTTTTGTTTTATGATAGTTTCAAAAATTATGTGTTGTCCATTTTTGTTAGCAAGTGATTAGAATTAATTTTAATGAAAAAAGTAATATATATATATATATATATATATATATATATATATATATATATATATATATATTCAAGTACCTAGCTTTTTCCCAATCCTCTTCTTCGGGAGCCCCTAAAGCTCGATCATTCTTCTTTCTCTTCCGAGTACTCTTCTCATTATCATCATCATCATCATCATTTAATTCACTATAAAAGTAAGAGCTATAGTTGATGTCAATCTCTTGAAGCCTATTAGAAAAAACAAACAAACAAACATTAACAAATTTTAGAAAGAAAGTGAAGTTCACAATAACTGATTAATTAGTAAACTAATATAAAAATAATAAAATACCTATCAAATGCTTTTGAGTACTTCTCCGCTGTTTCCAACATTAAGAATGTTGAATTCCATCGTGTGTCTACATCAAGACATGGCTTACTTTTTGATTCAATTTTTTCAAACTCAACACACTCTTTGAAGCTCTCATACCTAGAAGGGGATGATCTCACATACTTAACCGCGCTTCTAATCTTTGTAACTGTATCAAATTGCTCATCTAATCCATCTCTCACCACAAGGTTGATGATATGGGCACAACATCTTAAATGCAAATATTTGCAATCTAAGACAGAACGAGATCCCTTAAGCATAGATCTTAAATATTTGATTGCCCCATCGTTTGATGAAGCATTATCAACGGTTATGGTTAAAATCCGATCTATGCCCCATTCTTGCAAACAACGATACACTAACTTCCCTATTGTCACCCCCTTATGGTTGGGTGTTTGACAAAAATTCAAAATTCTTTTATTCAATGTCCAATTTTCATCAACCCAATGGGCGGTAAGACACATGTAATTAAAATTTTGGACCGATGTCCATGTGTCGGTGGTAAGAGAAACTGTTTGGTTTTTTAGAAGTCTTTTAAGCTTCTTTTTCTCTTCTTCATATATTGATAAGCAGTCTTTTGCCACAGTCCACCTAGATGGAAATTTAAACATGGGATTAATTTCCCATACAAATTCCTTAAATCCCTCATCATCAACAATACTAAAAGGCCTATTATCTTTGATACACATTCTAGCTAGGAATTTCCTAGCCTTTTCTTGGTTGAAGTGATGAGAAGTTAAACTACCCCCAAATTCCCCCTTTATTGCAGGCTTGAAGTTTAATGTGGATTGTTTCTTCATATTTGTTTTTTTGTAAAGTGGAGATCGTTTGCATACATTCTTCAAATGATATGACATGGTACTCGTACCATTCTTTTTGCTACCCCCTGCCATTATAATTTTACAATAAGTGCATTCTACCTTAATTTTACTACCCTTAATGCGAGTAAAATGGTCCCACACGAAGGATCTCTTCGGACGATCACCCTTATTTTCGGTCTCATCGTTTACGTCATCCACATCATTCTCCGGTTCATTGTTTTCATCATCAACATCAATGATCGGATCTGGTTCATCCCTTAAATTTCTATTTGCATTCTCTGTACTCTTGCTTCCATCTATAATTTCCCTGAAGATAACAAATAAATAAGACACATTGAGACGTTATTCAAATTATAAGCTAGTAGCCTAATATACAACTATATACAAGTGTATTATGACATTTACATTCAGTGATTCAACAAATTATTCAAAAATCACTCAACACAATAACATTGGTTCTATAGAACACATTGGCATGATGGCATCCATATTATAATATTGACATTTATAAAACATGGAAGAAAGTGCAAGCATTAAAAGGAAACAATATGAAAACATCGATATATGTATTTTTTTTTCTTTTTTTTTCAACAAATATGAATAAGTTATCCCTCATACTCGTAATTTAAAAATTAAAATATAGATGTTAGCCTATATGCTTTTGGTGAAAATTAACACTGACGAAAATATACAAGATCCAATGCAATGTATTAAACTATTATTTTTCCATAAAGGAATTTCTAGAATCTTTGTTTTATGGGTAAAGGAATAGCCCCCACCACCACCAAGAATCAACGACTTGCGTTAAATTTAGGAAAATAACTATAATTGATAATACAAAAAACTAATAAAAAAACTAATCAAACAATAGATTGGAGAACATCATAAGTTTAAACAATGGTATATATCCAACAAATATCGAGACATGAGATTTGAGAGTACCTTCTGTATTGAGTGTGATAGCCGATTAAGCGAGAATCAAAAACATTATTCAAACATCCATATGTAACTGAGTATCAAAATCTTTTCGTCGTGGGATAGCCGATAATGAGGGAGAACCAGCGACAATATGATAGTGTTTGACTGTTTGTTGACTTGTTCAATTGTTGTGTGCTTAATATGCTAATTGCATATCTCATTCAAATATAAAGGCCTTAAATTCCTTTATTTCCTTATACAATAAGATAATTACCAATTATATAATATATAAAATAATTTTAAAATTTATATATCCTAATCGGTTCGGTTCGGTTCGGTTATATATGGTTCGGTTTCTCAGAAAAACCAAAACCAAACCATTAGCAATCGGTTAATGAAAATAAAAAACCGCACCACCATTTTCAATAATGGTTCGGTTTTAATGGCTCGGTTATATTAGTTAATTTGGTTATGGTTCGGTATTTCGGTTATTATGCTCACCCCTAGTTAGAAGTGTAGGCCCGTTTTTTGGATAAGTTATTTTAGGCAATGTTATAAAAATAAGAAAATGGTGTTAGGCGGGGAAGTGAAAATCACGGCTCGTCTATGGAAAAGTGATTGTTTTGTCGGACATGGTGCATCATCCATTAGACATGGAATAAATTATTATCAATCATCAACTTCAAAGCAACATTAAGACCTTAAATTGCCTAAGATAAAGAGAAAGGGAAAAACGGATCCCCTTACCGGACACCTTTAGAAATACCAAACTATCCATGGATAAGAATCAAAAAACCCTACCGGAAATAAGTGTACGTGAATCCATCTTCTCCACTTACTACAAAAGACAAAGTCAAGAAACTCCCACAACTAGGAATCAAATGCATTTTCCAAATCGATTTTATACCACATCAAACTTACTTCATTTATAATAAAAAGGTCGCAAGGATATTCATAGACCGTGGAGTCGGTATTATGTTTGGGCCACCCCTTTTAAGATTTTGGCCCAAGAACATATACCAAACTTGAAGATTCACTAATATACTAGCCAAGTTTGACGAAATTAATGAATTTTACAAGCTACAAAATATATTCACCTGACCAGAACGGGTGAGATAAATGTTAAAAAATATGGTTATTCTTTTATATCAAAACCCTCCCTACCCTTTTGATGATTTTTTTTATTAGGCCGCCATTAAAAGAAGCAAACAAGGGTGTTTTACTATAAAGTGCATTGGAAACAAAAGGAATTAACAAACTAAGATAAAATTATACACGTTCTCCAAAAAAATTACATAATATATATCTACAAAATACATAAGATATAAAAATACACCTACACCAATCCCTTTTTTCTCTTGTGTGTATGAATGTAGAACAAATCTTTTTATTATCGCCACCATCAAAATTCAAAATTGCAACTTCTTCACCAGTTGGCATAAAGTCAACGCAAAAAAAAGTCAATGTTGAAGGACATGAGAAGTCCAAAGTGGTTGTTAATGTTCACCAGTTGTTGAGCTGAGAAGTAATGCTTTTTACAATGGGATGATATTGTGTGTGTATGTGTTGCTTTGCTTTTTCTGAACCCGGATGTTCCAGCCATGACTCGTATAACCTCTTCACCATCATGTTTTCAAATGGATCCGCAACCAAAACCTAACATTCATTTTTCATTTTAATACATAAATATAAATTTAAGAGTAGATTACACAAATGGTACCTATGGTTTAGGGTAATTTGCACGTTTGGTCCCTAACTTATATTTTTAACTCGGAAGGTCCCTACTGTTTACGTCCTGTCTTACCTAAAAATACTATTTTGCCCTTGATTTTTTAATTCATTTAAATAAACCCCATCCCCTCGGCTTACCTTACCTACCCCACCATTTTTCCCTATTTAAATAATTTCTTTTTATGTAAGACAGGGACCAAGCGCGTAACAAAAACAAATAGTAGGAACTTTCCGAGTTAAAAAAATAAGTTAGGGACCATTCGTGTAATTTACTCTAAATATAATATAAAACATAAATAATTAAATCAAGTAAAAGAAAGAAAACAGGAATACTTACATTTTGCATGTATGTGGTCTCTAATGCTTGAATCAAGTCTTTGCCAGATTGTCCTGATTTTGGCTTCAGCTGCCCACCTCCATTTAAGCACCCTGATTTTTCAAAAATATAATAAGCTCATAAAAATCAAAAATAAAAATAAAAATTAAGATTTTATACCTGAAGGGCATGCCATGATCTCCAAATAGTGATATTCACATTTTCCCATTTTAAGTTTCCTGACTACATTTTGCAAGTTTCGGAATCCATAACACAATGCAAACTTCAATACTGTTTTACCTTCTACCTACACATTCACATAAAAATAAAAAAATAAATAAATAAATCCAAATAGTTTCATTTGATTACAACACAACAACATACTTGTAAGCTGACTTCCTGAAAGTCAGAATTTCTAATGGTTTTAAAATCCAAAGGGCCTTTGAGATCCTGATCAAAAAGTGTCTTTGCAGCATAACGAAAGATTGTATCTGCATATCCTCCTGAGCTTCCTCTAACCCCAAAAAGATTCTCTTCTTCACTCACATTCGATAACCTGTCAATCAAATAAATATTAATTTTTATTTCAACAAAATTTTAAATTTACCCAAATATGTACACTTACAATTTATCAACAGGGGATTCATCCAAATTCATGAAATCTACTGCTGCTTTTGTCTGCAAAAATAACAAAACTAGATTTATTTCGCCTCATATCAAAACTACCTATATTTGCCCTTGTCCATCATCATCATATGAAGGATATTTTAGGTATTTGATGAGTCACATTTTATTTTTAACTAGAGCGAAATTCATTTCATTGTTGAGTGTTTACCTGTATTAAATCTAAGACCTCTCCAGTTGTCAAAACGGAATCTACCTCTGTAGTCATTTCACCAGATTCATCATGAAAAACAAAATCATCTCTTGAAGCCTCCAGCTTTTTGTCATAACAAGGCATCACTGTCACATGATAAATCTCACTTGCCCTATACAATTAATGCACATAAACATCAAGTAACAACATAATACTCAATAATATAATTATTTCTTATTAAACCATTCTACTTAAAAATTTAATCTTGTAATTTCAAATTATTGCAAACTAATGACATACAATAAGAAAAGATGATCACCTAACGCCTAGCTTGTGGCATAGATGGTGCTTAATGATAGCTCCAATGGATTGTTGAGGACTCTTCACTGAAGAAATATATGGCAAAACATACGAACCAAGTGTTTTTTCAGCATAGCATATCCACCCTGAAAGTATACAACAAAAAAGGCTTAAATCTTAAAAAGAAAAAAAAATGTATAGAAAGAGATGAAAGTAGGATGCTATAATACACAACCTGGACATGCAGAGGATATCATGGGTAGAAACGATCTAGAAGATTCCTTGTCATCTGAATTGCTTTGTTTATAACGTGATATGAATTCGTTACAAGATTCAATAAGAGACAAATCTCTACTACAACTTGTATCAAATACAGCTTTAACCCCCAAAGATTTGAAAAGTGTGGTCAGTTTCTTGAAAACCTGAAAGCAAGCCATTCACAAACAGATACTGAATTTTCATTTAGAAAAAAAAAAGCATTTTTGAGAAAGCTATCTCTATCTCATTGCAGATTGATTCATAAAGAAAGTGGAAGGCTGATAATATAAAGGAATTTACCTGAAGTGGAGAAAGACCATAATGCACAGCAATGGAAGCCCTTGACTGAGGTGAAAGAGAGACAATAACAGTTTTGCCATTGTTTATATTGGATAGAAACTCATCCAAGCTTTGCTTCTCTAACATAACAGTCTCTGCAGAAGTAATACACCCACTGCATGATCACAAAAATGTTATTGTTAACAATTCAATTCATCAACACTTGATGTATAATGGCTTCTAGGAGTTAGTGATCAGGAAGTGCTACCTGCATGCTAAGCAATCCTTGAGTGATATTTTTACTGGATCTGTTTCAAGAGTCTCTTTAACAGGTGTTGTTTTTACCAGCTTCTGTTCAAGAAAAAGCACTTGGTGAATAACAATAGTCATATGTGTAATAAAGCCTACTTGATATTCCAGCAAAGAAGATGCAACTTGATATTCATGTCAAACCTAAACTTTTCAAATGCAAAATTGTTGTCAATTAAGTCAGAAGTTAAACACCTATACAATTCTATTTGTGATACTTTTTATAGACTGGTTTGCAATTTGAAAGCGAAACATACACCTTTTGGATGTGATGATAAACTGAAAGACAGCAACTTTCTGAATAGAATCACAGGATATTACTATTCTAGTGTGGTTACAATTCGAACAAAATCTAGAAGCAAGTTAAAGGCTAGAACAAATGTGAATGGCTCTACAGCTAACGAACTAGGGTTAGAACTTAGACACGCAGTTAAATTCACAATAAGCATGGCAAAGCTACTCCTTTTCGTTCAAAAGTTAAGCTAAAATCAGAGAGTTCTACGTTCTAGTGCACTAAAACATTCCTGATGAAGCTAGTAGAATCACGACCAAGTCAAAAACATCGTAAAAACTGAACAATTAGCGAAAACATGGGTTATGATTAGTATAAAACAAGCTAGGGTTCAGAAAGTAGAGATGATAGAAACCTTTGGCTTATCAACGAGCCTAGCGGAACCGGACTTCATAGAAACAACACAGCCCTGTGACGGTGCGATGAAATCATTAAGGTCGCCGATCCTTAGTGTGGCCGAGAACTTCTCCGACATATTTTCGAGTCGATTTGTGATTTAGAGTCAAACTGTGCGTGATTTTGATGGTAGAAATTGAAAGGGAACGTTGCTTGTCTGGAAAATTAAGTTTCGTCCGGAATATATGGTAGAAAGGATTTTTACGGGCATATGGCGGAAGAATATAAATGTGCTCACGCGTGGGAGAAAAAGAGAGAGAGACAGATGGACATTGAACATATAAACCTGTGAACTTGAGGTTGAAATGAGTTGAAACTTGAGGTTGATGTACTTACTGAATCCAAATTCTAACACGGTATTCCTTCCAACCAGCTGAGTAACAAAAATTAAAATGAAGATGATCAGTTGGTGTTTCTTGATGGATCAAATCAACAAAACTCAATATCTGTTCATAAAATAAAATAAAAAACAACATAAAATCGACTCTTGAATAAAAAACATACCTTGATTCGTGAGGGAGACAGATGGACATTGAACATATAAACCTGTGAACCAAAATCGA
Organism: Lactuca sativa; assembly: GCF_002870075.4. NCBI lineage: Eukaryota > Viridiplantae > Streptophyta > Magnoliopsida > Asterales > Asteraceae > Lactuca > Lactuca sativa. The sequence goes on from NC_056628.2 coordinate 99,024,092, forward strand.
TGTATCAACGTTTGAAAAAAGAAAAAAAATAATATTACAGAGCCCCGTTTGGCCCTGTTTCAGTTCAACCGAGTGTATGGCCATTTCGCAACCCCAATCTGCAAAATTACCCTAAAAGTGAAATTCAATAACTAAAAACTATCCCAAATGTCAAACTCAACAACAACGATCACAATAAAAGAAGGATTTTGGGTTAAAGAGTAATATGTGGAATTAGGGATGGAAAAACTTGAAATCTAGAGGGAAAAGAACTCAATACCTGTTAGATCGCTCGGTGTTGGCAACGGAGAGTGTCGATTGAAGCTTACTGATTGAACGATTGGCTGAACGAACGATCGGTAACGGGAACAAAACGATCGATTGAGCCTACTGATTGAACCTTCGATTGAACAGAACGATCGGCAACGGGAGCGATTGAAGCATCGATTGAATAAACGATGCCTCGTTTGAGAAGGGAGAGAGACGAGAAAAAGAGAGGCTATGGTGTCGGCGTGTTTTTTTTAGAATGGACCCTAAAAACGACTAAGGTAAGGAAATTAGGTATAAGTTCTATCGCCCTGTTTTTTAAAACACAATTAACAAAATATAAAAATTTAATATCTATATATTTTTTAAGAAAAAGGCGGGTACCCGTTGGTACCGGTTCCGGTTAACCGCCGATTCCGGGTACCCGGTATTGGAACCGGAACCGGCGGGTATCCAGCGGATATCGATTTTGTAAAAATGAGAATTGGAACCGGAACCACTTAAGGCGGTTCCTAGACTTTAGGAACCGGAACCGGAACCGCCGGTTCCAAAACTGGCAGTTCCGAGGCGGTTCCGGTTCCGAAGGCAGGTACCCGCTTCCGATGCTCATCCCTAATACTAGGTTCCTAATGTATTTTTTGTGTGTATTACACCATTAAGGTTGTTATAACCGTTTAGAAATAATCCTTTTACCGATTTCTTCCTGTTAAAATGATTATTTGTAAACGGTTAGAATAACCTTAATAAAGATTTTTAGTATTTATTTTTATATGTGTATTGTTGGTTTTGAGCATAACATCAATCCTATGGTGTTCATGCAACCCTAATTGCTTGGATCTAGTTTTTCTACTTTGAGCATGCAATAAACTTCCAAGACTTGCAAACCCTAGATCTAGCATACTAGTAATCAAATTAACATATGAATTAGGGTTTTGATCTTACCTTGATTGTTATGTAGTAATAACAATCAATTATTTGGCTTCAGAAAGCTTAGTGTCTCAAGTGTTGCACCTCTAATGGAGTCACAAACACCACTAAGCAACTTGGATGAAGAGAGAAGAGAGGGGAGCACCAAAAAAATCGTCTAGAAAAGCTAAGGGAATCATTCACCGCGTTTTTGGGGCTTAGGGGCTCCTTAAATAGGTAGACAATTAGGGTTATCAAACAAGGAAACCCTAATTTGACTGCTTAAGCCCTAAGCAGCCCATGAACCCCTTCTAGTACATTCCTTTGACGATTTCTAATGGGCTTCCCCATAGAATTTGTCCAACCTATTATTCCAAGGTGATCTATAGCCCAATTGCAATTATCTTATAATTACAATTCCAGTCCCCTAAGTTTAATTAATCTCTTTTAGCCACATAATTAATTCTTAATCAATTATTGACTAATATTAATTAAACATTATGATTTCTCCTTTAATATATTATTCTTATAATATATTAATAAATCATAATTAAACATTTCTCTCCTCAATTCATCTTACATATTGCTATGGTGAAAGCAACCTAAAAGGACTATGCTCATAATCGGGTCAAGTACATACCAAAATAGTTATGGACTTAGACACTAATCCAACAGTCTCCCACTTGGATAAGTCTAATAACTATTTTGTATAACTTCAAAACCTGATCAGCAATTGTAGCTTTCAAAAGCCGCTGTCAACTCTGATCTTATCAGATACGTGTGTCCTTTAGATAAGGGATCATATATTCCTTCATTCTCAAGATATCGTATAGACATAAGACATGAATTTTAATCATTCTCTCTATACTGTTTCCAGACTTCCGATTTATGACGACTGACAACAAACTACAATTGAACACATCAACTTAGTCTCGGCTTGGCCAAGCGCTTAGGTGGCATCACTAAATCATCGAGGGGCCCACAAATATCGCTTTTATCCCACTTTAGGTAAAAGGAATAGATAAACTTCGACTCAAATGCTCGCTTGTACCCACTCATCGAATCACACACAACAATAAGTTTTATAACACCAAGTTACTGGTGTGTTTACTTATTATCAATGTGCAACCGACCAGCAAATAAAAACTCACACGTCTCGGTTTCAAGAATATACAATATTATCGTCTCACTAATCACCCGTGATAAATCCATGAAGTGATCCAAGTGAGCGTGGGTTTCATCCAATACTCTAATCTTATTAAAGCACTCATGAACTCTGCATCAAACTTGTGCTATGTCTAAACTCTTCAGACAATCTATAGACTTTTCATGACAGTCTTGCTTCATACCTACTTCTAGAGTATGATCGACTGTGGAGGTTCGAATAAACCAGTTATTCTGGAAGTCAAAACATGTAAACTGAAACACAACAATAATACTTAATCCTATATGGCCCCAAACTTGTAAGAGTAAATAAAACACTTCTATTTAAACACCATATTGATCGTTTACTGTTTCAGAAAATCAACTTATTACTCAAATTACAACAATAGATGTCCCATGCACAAAGCATGCACATTATGTTTCCTATGGTCCTTACTTTGTGAAATAGGTCAATTGAAAAACTTTTCCAATGATGCTCATTTCACAATTCCCAATCCTTATCATTAATGTTAGAACACAAGGTTCTTGCCACTACTAGAATATGCTAGATTCTAACATTTTATGCAACGATCCTTTCGCAAAGTCATAGCACAAAAGTCACCAAGACTTGGCCAATGAAATTACAAAGTACTCTACCGGAAATTGTTACAAGACAATTCCATAGACGTGAAGTCTCACATTCGAATGGTAACTATTAATATAAGGGTTTTTCTGAATATAAAAATAATATAAGGGTTTTTCTGCATATACATGTATAATTGGTTGGACTTTTCTGCATACAGTAAAGAACAAAAGTTGGGCTTGATGATAAATCAGATGAACAGTATGTGTTCGACATAACGGGCTTATAATGAACGAACTAAAATTAAGATGATAGAAAACAATTTTATTTTGTGATTTGATCAAAACAAAAATAATTAGATCAACCAACAGGGTTGAAACGAATTTGATCCAATGAGGCAAATCGATCAAAAATGAAAAACGTAAAGTATGAATCGAAATCATGGATGTTTTGGAATCCATTTGAGAATTTGAGATACCTTTTTGACGAATCGAGATCCACTTTCAACGAACGAATCAAATTTGGAAGATCTTGGTTCTTTTGTCGGAATGAGAAAATCTCCAAATTGAACATTGTACCACCCACCATGCGAGATGTACAACTCGTTCTTCGTGTTCTTCGTGTTCTTCAACGATCCAAGAACATCTTCAAAAGAACCACCAACACATTTGGGTTTGGACTTCAAATTCAATGCAACCTTTGGAGATTGTTGCTTTGGAACCCAAATTTGCTTCACATATTTTGACTTCACAACATATGATGATTTTTGTGAGTAAACCCGCTTATTCTTCCGATTCATCTTCTTCTTCTTTTTCTTTCTCATCTTTTTGCATCTTGAAGACTTGACTTCATAAACAAACCCACTTTTCACAACAACTTTGTGAATTTGAATCAAATCTTTTGGAGTTTGATACTTGTGAATTTCTTGAATCACCGGCTTCCGATAAGGAATCATTCCTTCAAACGAATCACAAGAACACAAAATATCATCGGTTTGAACTCCAATCGAGCAAAAAACTTTTTCATCTTGAAAATCAACTTGAACTCCTTTTTCTTGAACATCAATAACATCACATTGAACTCCATTGTCAAGAACTTCAACTACCTTAAGAGCACGAAGATCATTTGGGTCTTCAATAAGAGAAACATATTTCTTATCGAACAAATATTTTTTCTTCTCCTCTCTTATCACTACTACGTGATATTATGGAACATGTAATATCAGCCAACCATTTGATCTCACAAAGCGGTTGAAATATCAAGCTTCCATGATCATCCTTCAATCCTGCATAAGAAACCATAGTTCCCCAATATATCTTCTTGTTTAACACAAACCCATAATATTGATCTTTATTGACTTTATATTTGATACCTTCAATGATCATAATCCAAGAATTGTAAGGCAAATTCACCATGATCACAAAAACTTGAAGATTTCTAGAGAGAGAAAGTGATTTTGAATGGGTTTTCTAGAGAGAGAAAGTAACACAAACAAGTATTCTAGAGAGAGAAAGTCGAATTATGGATCAAATCAAGGAAAAATTCGACTTCTAGAACACCCAACACTCTCTAATCACGAAGATCCATAATCAAAAATTGAATCACTAAATCAAAATCGCCATCAAGGATCAATTCTTGATGAAATCAAGAACACCCGCTCTGATACCAATTGTAGTGGTGTTGATTATGATGGCATGTGTGGAATTAGAAAGATCTAGTGATTCATCATACAAAATCAAGAACACATGGAGTAAATAAATCTTTGTAAGCTCTTATTAGATCTAGAAAGATTATACAAATGGGTTTGTATACAATTTCTCTCTCTAGTCTAACACTCCAAAATGGACTCTTACATTCTTACATAATGGGAGTCACTCACTTCCTATTTATAGGAAAAGACTCAACCCATTTACACATACAAAGAGGAAAGCCTAACACATTACATCCAAGCATGACTTTGCACCCTAACATTTTATTGAAGAGAATTGTTATCGAGATTTGAGAAAGCAAAGTTAGATTTGAGTAATTGAAAATTAAGAACACGAAGAGTAAATATTAATCAGATCTTATATTGATGAAGACTGATTACAGAATAAGCAGAAAGGATATTTGCGTTTCATAAAAGTTATCCTCTACTTCTATCCTCAGTCCCTATTTATAGGGAACATGAGTGTACAATAAATATACTAAGTCTAAACATTACACTTCGCACAAATATGACTTAGTAAAATAACATAAAATGCGAAACTATACAAGACACTATATTCGACTTTTACAATTTTACATCTACATTCTCCCCCTTTGTAAACAGTCGAAGCTGTAACAGCCCAAAATCTCAAGTATTGTTAAGTTGCATTTTGGGGGTGTTTTAAAGGGGAGACTCGACGAGTTGGAGCCAGACTCGCCGAGTAGGGTCGCAGGTTTGGTCGCGGGTTCACGACTGGACTCGACGAGTCCAGATATGGACTCGGCGAGTCGACGCTGTTCAGCGGAAACCCTAGCCGTTCAGTATTGGGTTGTATATAAGGGTTATTATGCCGTCATTTCACGACTTTTGATCGATTGGGAAGAACCCTAGGCGACTGGGGCGGCTAGAGCAAGCTTGAAGACCATTGGTGACCTTGAAGGAATTGTTGTGCAAGGAGGAGAAGGGTTTTAGCTAAAGGAACTGTAGGGAGTTCGAGTTCTGAAGTTTGGGGACATGGAAGGTACATCATTCAGGTAATAATTCGGATTACATTCTCCTGTGATTGATGTGTGTATAGATTTAGGGTTTATGGAACCCATTTGGAGTCTAGATGGATTGTTGTGTTGTTATTCAACGTTTATAACCTTGTATTAGGACCCTTAGAGGTCCAGAAGGTCCCATGTTTGTATATTCGAGAATATATGTATCTCAGGAAGCAGTTCGATCGACTGCATGGCGTAGACTCGCCGAGTCGGATGATCAGACTCGGCGAGTAGCTTGAAGATTCACTGGGACTCGCCGAGTTTGTTCTTCAGGCTCGGCGAGTAGAGTCGGGGTGGCCCCGCGATTCTTCCACGAGGACCTCGTCGAGTCAAGAGGGATACTCGACGAGTAGAAAGGGATCATGCAGGAATTGGTGAGGACGACTAGACTCGCCGAGTCGCCAGGGTACTCGCCGAGTCCAGTCGAGATGGCCGTTGACCAGAGTTGACCTGTGTGTAACGTTGTAGGGTCAATTAACGTGGGAGATAGAAGTATTAAAAAGAGATATATGATGAGACAGGGAGCTTGTAGCTCGGAGGATCAAGTGCAAGAGATTTCAGGAGTTGCTATCTCCCAGTGTCCGCGAGGTGAGTCTTCTCACTATACTGTACCCGGAAGGGTTTGACTGTGTGACCGGAAGGTCGGATATGATATGTGATATGTATGCTATATGTGGTAAGTTATTTGTTATGTGTGCTATGTATGTTATGGGCCGGAAGGCGATTATATTATGGGCCGGAAGGCAATATGTTATGGGCCGGAAGGCGATATGATGTGTGATGGACCGGAAGGTCGGCGTGGGTAAGGCCGGAAGGTTTACCCAGCAGGGACGGAAGTCCCCTGAGACACATGGACCGGAAGGTCGGGCCTGGAAAGGCGTATGTGCGTAAGTTGTATATTGGGGAACTCACTAAGCTTCGTGCTTACAGTATTTATGTTATGTTGTTTCAGGTTCTTTCAGTAACGCGGAATGGCATCGGCTCGATTGTACACACCGAGGAAAGAGTTGTATTTTGGAGGATCCTGGTTGTCTATTCAAATGAAAATGGAACTATGTTTTGTAATTCGAATATGAATAAGATTTTAAACAAGTGTTTTAATATTAAATTGATTATTTAAAAGAAAAATTTGCTTTGAAAATCCACGGTGTTACAATTGGTATCAGAGCCTTGGTTTGAGGGATTCGGACGCGCCTACGGGTGAGTCTGGACTCAAACTGAGGAATTAAGAAAAGGTTTTCAAATAAATAGTTTTCTAAAAGTGAATAAGAGTTCAAAGAGAAAGCAAGAAAGAGCAGTGTGTACAATCAGCCAGAGCCAAACGGTGATTTCCCAAAATACCCTTACTTTTGTATTATGAAATATCTATTATGCACTTTATGAGACATTATTGCATGCTAGAGACAGGCTAGGTATTTCACATCTTAGGACTAGAGTGGCCTGATTTGTGATGCCTTAGTCTAGGGTTTGCTGTTATATGTGCGTTATGCTTTTGTGTGTATGTGATGAGTGAGAGTATCTAGTTAGAACGCACAAGGGGTAAAGCTACGGGGTACAGAGGTACTTCCGAGGATGAGCCGAGAAGGTGGAGCTACCACAGGAGGGGAGTCCTATGTATGCTTCAATGCTCGAATGCTGCTTGCTTTGTGCTTTGTGGAGTTATCGATGATGGGAGTCAGCTACTAAGTGAGTATGACGATACTCAGGAGGTAGAGGGCTGGCATCATTAGGAACTCTTCAGCAGCTGATAGCAAAGAAGTGGGAGGACAGCGGAAGGGACTAGGGAGTAAACCTAGCCAGATGAGTGCGCTGGTAGAGTAGAGGATTTCGCTGGAAAGCGAGCACGCGCGATGAGATGGGTGAAAGAGCAGGTTTATCAGCTACTTAGGAACTCTGGGATGGTCCGTGTGGAAAGTATGGGTAGATGTGGCAGGTAGTATGGGCCCGTACTACTGAAAGCAGAGGACCCATACTTGATACAAGGGGCATTCTGAAGGTCCTAAGGAACAAATTGAGGAGTGATGTTATGGTTCGAATACCATACATCGGAGCGGATACAGAGTGATGTTATGGTCAGGGCACCATACATCGGAACAGATTGAGATAGATGTTGTGGTTCGAGTGCTATACATTGGAGCAGATTGAGGAGTGGTGCTATGGTTCAGGTACCATACACCGAAGCATGTTGAGGAGGGATGTCATGGGATGAGTACCATGGTTCGTAGTGGATGATGATTGTGGCTATCTTGTTATCCGGTTATCGATCGGACGAGCACGAGCGAGCGGGATGCGAGGATTCGCGAAATCCTGCGTGATGAGGTTGCTGCATTGTTGCGGGCTGAGTCGCCAGAATTGTTTGGGTCGATCAGGACCACTATGATTGAAGTAGTTTGATGAGCGATATGCGGCTTTCGCAGAGACGGCTGCCGCGGCGGTTACAGCGGCTGTAGCAACGGCAAAGAAAGGGGCTAGTCGGGGTTTTCAGTATCGGGACTTCTATTATGCGAAGCCTCCCACATTCGATGGAGTTCAGGACTCGATTGTTGCTATGAGATGGTTATCAGACATGGAGGGGTGTTTCTCCACGAGTTTATGCCCTGCTGATCAGAGGGTGGGGTGTGCTCTGAACCTATTGAGGCTCGGGGCGAGGGATTGGTGGAGATTGACCACGAGGTCATTTTCCGATGCGCAGAGGGATGCGGTTTCATGGGATCAATTCAGAGGGATGTTCAGTACTCGCTATGTTCCGCGGGATGAAAAGGAGAAATTGGCTCGGAAGTTCCTTAAGCTGAAGCAGGATTTGGAGTCGGTGACTGAGAGCACCGGGATGTTTATTGAGAGGGCGATGTTTTGCCCTGAGTTCGCTTCGGAGCAGGCTCAGATGTCCCGATATCCGAGTATGCTCAAGGGGGGGTATCAGACAGTTCGTGTCTGCGCAGAGGCGCGAGACCGTGTTGGTATCGCAGGAGGCCGCCATGTGGCGTGAGTTAGAGGTTGAGTTGCAGTTGCGTGAGATGAGGCAGGCCCCGATGCAGTCGCAGTCGGCGCCGAAACGGTCCATGACCGTAGACGTTAGAATGGGGGATCGGAGCGGTCACACTTGTGGGAAGTGTGAGAGAGATGGCACCGGAGCTTGTTGGCCCAGTGGTGCATGCCGCAAGTGCGGAAAGGAGGGGCACGGTGCACGGGATTGTCGGCAGTCAGTGCCAATTCGGGATTTCAGGATTTGTTATCAGTGTCGGCAGGTTGGACATTTGAGGGTCAACCGTCCACAGTTTCCTGCAGGACCGGTGCAGGCTCTAGCATCGGCCACCTTGAGGAGTTCAGGAGGAGGACAGGATGGAGCAGAGCCCAAGGGCTCAGGGTCGTGCTTATCGGCTTGCGGCAGAGGGAGACGGAGCAGTGCCGGAGGCAGCTGCGGGTATGATGCTCTCTTGATGTCTTGAGTAGCTTGCGTTGATTGTGGCGTATTGTTTGTGCTGGTGTCTGGTGTGGATTTCGATGCGGTATTCGTTGTTTCGCGGGTTTGGCATGGTTATGGATTGGTGCTTCAGGTTTTCGCTTGGCATTCGTTGTTCCCTGATGGTTTAGTATGATTATAGTTTGGTGTTTTGGTACCGGTAGCCTTGTGCGGTTTTCGATGCGATATTCAACCTTTGGCAGGTTGTGGGTTTGGTTATGGGTTATTGCTTGGGAATTCCGTTGGTCATCGTTCGTGAGGGTTGATAGTGGAGATGCGGCACTGGGTTGAATGACGGGTAGCATCTGCAGTTGTGGAGTGGATAATTGAAAGATCGGATTCTTTTGAGCGGATTGATCAGGGAGGAGATGTGTTTTGCTGAGGGTTGCTTACGCTTGTGGGAAGCAGTCAGTGGGTAAATGTTCTCTTTGTGCAGGATGGTTCTGAAAGGTCGTTAATGACGATCGGTGGCAGTTAGTCAGTGCTTTAGTGGGGGAGAATTGTAAAATTCTCCGGGAGATCGATGAGTATGTAAGGGTGCTTAGCTGTTGGGATTCAGCAGTGTTTGTCAGCGCAAAGTATAGGCCGACGAGAGCGAGTGTTGGGTATGCGGGGCGAGATACAGACCTAGGGCATTTGATTGTGGAGGCCTGAGAGGAGGTCGGGATCAAGCTTGAGTAAGTAATCGGAATTTTGCGATCAGAGTATTGGTACGTTTGAGGTACGTGATGGGTTGTACTGCATTAATCCCACGGGATTATGTTGTGCATGTTTCTAGAGCTGGAACCGGAAGGTTCCCAGAGTTAGAACCTGAGGGTTCGCAGAGTTTGGGTGTACGGACCCACAGAGATATAGCCTCGAGTGGCTAGTATGTGTTATGAGAGTCGGTCCAGTCATACTGGAGACTCTGTTGGTATTGCTGGATTAGTTTGAGATTTGCGGATCGCGTATGTTGTAGTGTGATTGCATTGGAAGGTCTGGCCCCGGGTTATTGATCTTGTTTAGCGGAGGCAGTGATTTTGATGAGTGGAGAGAGTGCCTGGGATTGAGAGCCCCTGCAATGAGAACCAGAGTATGTGAATAGCAGTTACGCAAAAAGGGTGGTGTCGCTTGGGGCGAGCACCGTGGCACCGGTTGGAGTGGCATTATGTTCAAGAGAGTTCCGTGGAAAAGGAAAAGAGGAGGGTATGTAACTCCGAAGGGGGTGCAAGTTCACGAAAGTGAAAGCTGCAGAGCAGAGTTATGGTTAGAGTATTTCGAGTATGGTTTTGAGCATCGTGTTCGCGGCAGTGGAGTAGGAACCCATCCGGTTGGGATGTCTGTTGAGGCTCAGAAGGGATGCATGGAGAGAGAAAATTTTAAATTCTCAGTGTGAATCTGATCAGAGTGTAGGGTGGATGTAGTGGTTCATCTTGGGAGATGTTCGAGGATATCATCAGTGTATCGGGTCTTTCCACCTGCGGGTGTTGGGACTAGTTCAGTATGTGTATGTAGTGGCAAGGGGAGAACTTGTGAGAGTTGCTCTGAGAGTGAGAACGGATCTCTCAGTCGGTCCGGAATGGGCAAAGTGGGCTTTGGATCGGGGATCCGGTGGTTCAGGGTTTCCTAACCCTTATGGGTTGAGTGATCGTTGAGATTTGGAGCAGAGTGCATCTTGGGTAATTTCCGATTACAGAGAGTGATGAGCAGTTCAGAGTTCGTACTTTAGTTGACAAAGCAGACTCAGCAGGTTAAAGAGAGTTAGTGATCGTCTAGAGTTAACAGGAAAGTTATGCAGGCAGACGCCGTTACGAGCATGTGATTCAGGTCAGCGACTTCGTATTTCTGACGGGGTGCTTCGATTTAGGAAGAGGGGTAAATGGGGGCCCCCGGTATGTTGGGTCTTTTCGTGAAGGTGCGAAGGTAGGAAGGGTGGCCTATCGTTTGGAGCTGTCAACGGAATTGGGACGGATCCATGACACTGGTATGTGTCGCAGTTGAAGAGGTGTATAGCGGATGAGTCAGCAGTGGTTCTACTAGAGAACGATTAGGTGGATGCGAGCCTGTGTTACGTCGAGAGGCCAGTGGCCGTCGGAGATCGGAAGATCAAGGTTCTGAGGAACAAGGAGGTACCTCTGGTATTGGTTCAGTAGCGGCCTCGGGAGAGATCGGTAGTGTCTAGGGAAGCCGAAACGTGAGATGCGGGAGCAGCAGCCAGAGCTATTTTCAGAGTGAGACTTCGAGGGCGAAGTCTAATTCTAGTGGGGGAGAATTGTAACAGCCCAAAATCTCAAGTATTGTTAAGTTGCATTTTGGGGGTGTTTTAAAGGGGAGACTCGACGAGTTGGAGCCAGACTCGCCGAGTAGGGTCGCGGGTTCACGACTGGACTCGATGAGTCCAGATATGGACTCGGCGAGTCGACGCTGTTCAGCGGAAACCCTAGCCGTTCAGTATTGGGTTGTATATAAGGGTTATTATGCCGTCATTTCACGACTTTTGATCGATTGGGAAGAACCCTAGGCGACTGGGGCGGCTAGAGCAAGCTTGAAGGCCATTGGTGACCTTGAAGGAATTGTTGTGCAAGGAGGAGAAGGGTTTTAGCTAAAGGAACTGCAGGGAGTTCGAGTTCTGAAGTTTGGGGACATGGAAGGTACATCATTCAGGTAATAATTCGGATTACATTCTCCTGTGATTGATGTGTGTATAGATTTAGGGTTTATGGAACCCATTTGGAGTCTAGATGGATTGTTGTGTTGTTATTCAACGTTTATAACCTTGTATTAGGACCCTTAGAGGTCCAGAAGGTCCCATGTTTGTATATTCGAGAATATATGTATCTCAGGAAGCAGTTCGATCGACTGCATGGCGTAGACTCGCCGAGTCGGATGATCAGACTCGGCGAGTAGCTTGAAGATTCACTGGGACTCGCCGAGTTTGTTCTTCAGGCTCGGCGAGTAGAGTCGGGGTGGCCCCGCGATTCTTCCACGAGGACCTCGTCGAGTCAAGAGGGATACTCGACGAGTAGAAAGGGATCATGCAGGAATTGGTGAGGACGACTAGACTCGCCGAGTCGCCAGGGTACTCGTCGAGTCCAGTCGAGATGGCCGTTGACCAGAGTTGACCTGTGTGTAACGTTGTAGGGTCAATTAACGTGGGAGATAGAAGTATTAAAAAGAGATATATGATGAGACAGGGAGCTTGTAGCTCGGAGGATCAAGTGCAAGAGATTTCAGGAGTTGCTATCTCCCAGTGTCCGCGAGGTGAGTCTTCTCACTATACTGTACCCGGAAGGGTTTGACTGTGTGACCGGAAGGTCGGATATGATATGTGATATGTATGCTATATGTGGTAAGTTATTTGTTATGTGTGCTATGTATGTTATGGGCCGGAAGGCGATTATATTATGGGCCGGAAGGCAATATGTTATGGGCCGGAAGGCGATATGATGTGTGATGGACCGGAAGGTCGGCGTGGGTAAGGCCGGAAGGTTTACCCAGCAGGGACGGAAGTCCCCTGAGACACATGGACCGGAAGGTCGGGCCTGGAAAGGCGTATGTGCGTAAGTTGTATATTGGGGAACTCACTAAGCTTCGTGCTTACAGTATTTATGTTATGTTGTTTCAGGTTCTTTCAGTAACGCGGAATGGCATCGGCTCGATTGTACACACCGAGGAAAGAGTTGTATTTTGGAGGATCCTGGTTGTCTATTCAAATGAAAATGGAACTATGTTTTGTAATTCGAATATGAATAAGATTTTAAACAAGTGTTTTAATATTAAATTGATTATTTAAAAGAAAAATTTGCTTTGAAAATCCACGGTGTTACAGAAGCTATTCACCCCATAAGCTTTTGAACAGCTGAGTGGATTGTCTTTCGCACTTCTCCATACCAGAAGATCACTTTCTTGAGATCTTTCTTGTCTCCTTCATTATTCTTCTTGCAATTGTTCATACGAACAATAAAGTGTGTATATTGCGAAGAATTATATCTTTCAATCTCTGAGGCTTTAAACAAGAACTTCTTAGGTTTCCCTTTTGTATCTCTTCCAGAAAATACCATGCCGAACGGTTTCAGACATATTTCTCCAACAACATATTTCGATAATGCTGATTGAGATAAAGTTTCTTCCCAAGGAACGTTTACTTCTCTTCCCAACACATTAGCCAGTTCTTCATCTGTAAGGGCCAAACAATCGAAGTAATTGTCGATGAATGTCTTCACATGTGCGAAATCTATCTTGAACACTTCAGTCTCAGAGCCTTTGAGATTATTTTCTTCCATATGCTTCAAAATCAGAGCCACTTGAATTAAATCATTGCAGTTCATCAGAGGAAAATCAGCTACCGTGAAATCATATTGTTTGTTGTCAGCTCGGATAACAAAATAACGAAAATTTTGAAGCATGTCTTCAAACAATACATCTTTCTTGATTGTCAGCACCTTTTTGATCTTCATTAAAGACCAAACTTCATTTGGATTCTTCCCCAAGACAGCATGAAATCTGATTTTCATGTGTATATAATCATCAGGATTATCAAACTTCTCACTAATCTTGTACTGAGACGTAATGAATAGGATTTCATTGATTGGAAAATCTAGCTGATAACTGTCTGAATTCGCAATATCGTAACTTCTCTTTGGCTTATTCTCAAATTCGTACATTTACCTTCCGACAACTTTTGACTCTATAGTTTCGTAAGAGTAAAACTTCGCAGGATCTCCTTTGTTCATCGTGGGAGGATCACTTGCCCTTTGCCTCATAATGCTTTGTACTTGCCTCATCCTTTCCAACTCTGCTTCAGCCTCAACTTTCTTCTCCTCCTTTGATTTTTCATATAAAATCCCTTTTCCTTTTCCCACCATATCTGTTTGAGGTTTTGAACTTGAACCTCCTTCTTTTTCTCCAATAACGATTCCTTTGGCAATCGTTTTTGTGGTTACTGTGGTTGAGGAAATTGGCTTTGTAAGTATGGGAAGAGTAGTTATAAGCTGAGTAGATATAACTTTTTCAACTGTCTTCGCATCCTCTTCTTTACTTAAACTTTTCTCTCCCCCTTGCACACCTGTGAAAACAGGTGGGGCACTCCTTGGTAGTAAAGAAGTAAAATTGGCGAGTGGAGTAAGAGCTTTCTGAATTGCTTGTTCTAAAGTATTAATCTTTAGAGACAAGAACTCTGGAGTGAGAACTTGTGTAGTTGAAGATTGCGAAACAACCACTTTAAGCTCGGACACCAACTTGGTTAGCTGATCAAGCTTCTCCTTTGTTTCTTCGTTATGGGCTTCACGAATAGGAACATCAATAAACTTTTGTACTCTGGAAGAAACCTCCGCAATCTGCTTTTGAACTTCAGCATTTTGAGCATGAATATCCTGAAGCTCCATCGCAAGTTCAGATTTCAACTCTTGAAGCTTATAGTTGACATCTTCCCAAACTTTCTTCACATCTTGTACAAAAAGAACATGACGTTCTTTTGCAACAGCTTTCAAATCCTTGACTGTTGAAGAAAAATTGCTCCCTTGTGCTTGAATACGAAGCTCATTATTCTTGTCGGATTGATCAACCTTCTCCATAATACGTTTCTCAGCACCTTTGATCATTACATCAACCTCCATAGCTGAAATAGAAGACATCCTGCCAGAATCAGCTTGCGACTGAATAATAGCATTCAATTTCTGATTCAGGATTTTAAATTGTTTTCCTGTCATAAGCATATGATCAGGAATATCCTCCTCCTCTAAATCAAAATGAATGTCTTCGATTATCCCTCCAAAGTCACCTCCTTCAGTTTCATTATTAGATAAAGGTTGCGAAGGTTGAGGATTTTCGGGTGATTGAGATGGAAAAAGTGTTGTAATGGGTTTTGAAGAGCATGGTCAAAAATTGATGAGGTGGTGAAAGAAGTTGTAATTGGAATTGAAACAATTGGTAATGAATTAGGTAAGGAGATTGGGATTGTGGTTGCAACACTCAGGATAGGTGCCCCCGTATCAGATACGTTGACAACCGTATCAGAAATAGGTACCTCCTCAGAAACTGATTTGGTAGTGACTATTTCGAGTGGTTTGGTGAGTGGTAAGGTGGTAGAAATTTGCGAAGTATGGATGATAGGTAATGAAACAGTTACCGTAGATGTCATTGGTGGAGTTTTTGGTATAATTTCTTCATCAGATGATTCATTGCGAATCATCATCTTTCTTCTTTTGATGAGAGTACGTTGCATGTTTTTGGCAACATCTTCAGCTCTTTGTCTTTTCTTTCCTGGAGAAACCGGAGCTGGAATACTGCGAATAGTAACGCCTTTACTGCTCACCTCAGCCTTGCGAATTTTCTTCAATACCCCAGACTTAGAAGGTATTATTTCTTTCTTTGACTTAGATGAAGTTTCTTCAAACTGAATATCTTCATCTTGAACTTGTTGTGAGGATGAACCCTTCGCATCCTTCTTTATGAGCTTCTTCTTCTTTGACGGAGCAACAACATCCAATAATACTCCAGTCTGCTCTGATTGATCAATTGTTCGCAAATATCTCACCAAGACTTTGTGAGTTTGAGATACTTTGCGAAGCATCACATCTGGAATGCGAGCCACATGAGTGAAAATTTCCTCATCTTCTACTGCCTTTGGAAATTGATACAAAGAAAATGCAGCAACTTCAACATCCTCCATTACTGGAATTGCTTCTTTTTCATAGACCTTCTCCAGAATCAAGCTCCAATATCTTGCACACGAAATCCCCTTTTCCGAATTTGTGTTTTCAAGACTCTTAACAAATTCCTTCCATAATTGGGTTGCATAATCAACATTTACATCATAGTATATGCCCATAACCATGGCATATACTTCCTTTCATCCTCTATCCAGTCCAACTGATCTTCCGGTTAGGCATCTAAGAAAAATTCCAAATAAGAAATTCCATATGCACGACAACCCAGACTTTCGAAAGTCACTGATCTTCTCAAGCTCTGGTTGATGGCCCATCTCGTTGAACATGTGGATAATTTGAGAGTTAACAGGTTTGACAAATGGAGGGTTGTTTGGAATCTGCAAGAATTCAACAAACATCTTCTTGGAAAGTTTGACCCGTTTGTTGTTGATCAAGTTGAATGTGATCACATCCGATGTATTATTGTATGATGCCGTTGAAGCTGCCAAGGATAGCCATGACAGAGGTGATCGTTTCAGGGCAACGATGAGCATCTTCAAGCCTTCAGGATAAGAAGATACATTTGGATCAACTTGATAGTTTGTGCTTTGGATTTTCATCAGGGATTGAGAAAGAACTTCATCAGTGTTGGATTGAGTGGCTACCATTATATGGGTTTTGAAAAAGATGAAGTTTTGATCAAGGTTAAAACTTTGAAGGTTTGTGAGAGTTCTGTTTGCGTAACCGTATATAGTGTTCTTGATCCCCCTTTTATAGGTTACTCAAATTGATTTGAAATTAAGGTGGGATACATTTAATGTTATCCGATGTGGCACCTTGAAAATCGGATCATGACTGCAAAAGATAACCATGCTTCAAAAAGTAACTGTCACATCTCCTTGAAAACCGGATAGAATATCAACCATCTTGAGTATACAACCTGTCAAGTTTCCCGTTATAGAATCTGAACCGTTAAAACCCTTCGCATGGAGTCAAGGCTCTTTCACTTTTGGGATATAAAGTGAAGTCATATGCCAGATTTGCGAAATCATCAGTCTGAGTTGGTTTTACTCAGAACCTCAAGGATTTCATGTGTGCATTGTGTCAACAGAATAAGATGAGAAACAAGAAAATTTGGAATGTTGTGATGTCAAAAATTTAATTTGACATGAATGTAGTAAAACCCCAGGCAAAGGTTGCTTCGTTAATCATCAAGAGAGATAATCAACAGCTTGTGTAGTTTCCCGTGAATTACAATCGAATACTTGTAGAGAATTATCGAAGGGCTTCTTTTAAAAGACATTTTGGATTGGTTTGAAATTTCATTACATATCAGCCTTAACTGGTGAGAAATTGTAAATGAAATTACTTGTTTGACCAGTGTAGTCAGTGACAAGTTGGCTTGTGAAAATATTTATCATGACTAGGATTTGCGAAATATACTCACACAGAAATCATATTCATAAAATTTTTTTATGCTGGATCTTGTTGGGAACAAACATCGTGGGTTTCGAATGTTTGATTAAGATCACTAAAAAAATGAATATGATTTTGAGTATAAAAGGTACTGAAACAAATGTTTCGTAATTTCTGGAACATAGTTCCCCGTCAATTCCTTAAGGTTTATGATATTTGGGTTTCACCACCATCACGGACTCATGATGTTAGATCATAAACACAGACTTGTGATTTGTCTAAGTTTTGATTGGTTTGATCAAAGACCTAAAGGACAAATCTTTTCAAAAAATTTGGATTAAAAGAATTGTTTGGTATAAAAAGATTGGATAAGAATCGAAATGTACCTCTGTTATAATGGACAAAACAGAAAACTCTTAACTCATTGAGAAGAGTAAGGTAGCTCTTTTTGACTTATGCGAATATAAGCCTTTTTGGGAAGAAATTTTCATGTGATAATTTCATTAAGGCTTTCTTTTCACTCATAGAGTCGTGTTGAGGCTTTTGGTCTATATACAGCAGCATGCTTCTAGGGACATCCTAACTAGTTTTTAAAAGAAATTTAATACTTTCCCATAGAAACAAATAAGTATAACCTCTTCGCATTTTAGCCCTGTATTAAATTCTCAGCACACAAAGTTTAAAGAACAAAGAAAACAAAAATATTTTTGTGATTTTTGAATTTTTCAAAAAATAAAATAAAATCTTTTTGGATTTTTAATTTTTCAAAATTAAAAACATAACAAAATAAAATCTTTTTGGATTTTTGATTTTTCAAAAATTTAAAAAAAATAGTCGTAAACCTTACCTTAGTTGTTATGATCTCCGATGCGAAAAGATGTGGATGCGAAGCCATGCGAAGCCTCTGAATGAACAGTAACATCTGAACAAATTTGACTCTTAACTGCTGAACAAGACTTTTAGGCATGTGTTGTTGAAATTGAATTCGCATTAATCATCCCCAAACCTGCTAAAATTCTAACAAATGATTTTTCATCAAGTGGTTTTGTAAAAATATCAGCAAGTTGTTCAGTTGTTTTAACAAAATGAATTTCAATATTCCCATCTTCCACATGATCTTTGATAAAATGATATCGAAGAGCAATGTGTTTTGTCTTTGAATGTTGTACTGGATTATGACAAATGCGAATTGCACTTTGCGAATCACAATACAAAGGAATATTTTTCATGTTTATTGCATAGTCACGAAGTTGACTCTGAATCCAAATAATTTGCGAAGTGTAGGTAGCAGCAGCAATGTATTCTGCCTCAGCAGTTGATATAGCCACACAAGTTTGTTTCTTTGATTGCCAACTCACCAACTTCCCATCCAATAGTTGACATCCACCACTCGTACTTTTCCTATCCAAAGTACATCCTCCTAGATTAGATTCTGAAAAAGCTTGAATGAAAAACCCCGTTTTCGTAGGATACCAAAGTCCTAGAGAAACTGTTCCCTTAAGATAGCGAAAAATATTTTTCACTGCAGTCAAATGAGGTTCTCTGGGATTAGCTTGATATCTAGCACAATTGCAAACCGAAAACATAATATCAGGTCTACTTGCAGTTAAGTACAATAAAGACCCTATCATGCTTCGATAAAGTGTTAAATCAACAGCAGGAGCATCTAACGAAGGAGTTAGTCTTGTTCCTACTGCCATTGGTACTCTGAGTTTCGTGCTATTAGACATTCCAAACTTTTCAAGCAAGTTCTTCGTATATTTTTCTTGATTGATTAAGATTCCATCCTTGTTCTGTCTTATGTTTAAGCCAAGAAAATTATTAATTTTTCCCATCATGTTCATTTCAAACTGACTTTTCATTAGATTTTCAAATTCAATTGACAATGCTGGATCAGTTGAGCCAAAGATAATATCATCAACATAAATTTGAACAAGCATTAGATGACACCCAACTTTCTTGCGAAATAATGTGGGGTCAACTAATCCTTGTTTAAATTTAGATTGTTTCAAGAAATTTGTAAGAGTTGCGTACCAGGCTCTTGGTGCTTGTTTTAATCCATATACAACTTTGTCTAGAATATAAACATGATTAGGATGTTCATTGCTTATAAATCCTGGTGGTTGTTCAACATACACTGTATCCATTTAGTACTCATAAAAAGGATTGTAGAGTCATTTTTACTTATCTTTCTTCAAAGCAGGAAATATAGGATTTTCTAGAGGAACAGGCGAACTTTTCTAAACATAACTTACAACTTACTACACGTTTCAACTACATTTTACAACAACTTTCTACAACTTACTTACATCACTAAAATCTTATGAACTCACCAGCTTAATTGCTGATAAACTCTTTCAAATAACTTGTATTCTCAGGGAACTAGTAGACAGGTACTCGCGCTGGGAATTCAGAAGATGGAGCAGTATAGCTCCAAGTCTTGTTTTGTTATTTGATTATGTACTCTATGTTTTGTGAACACACACATTGTAAACACTTTCTTTCTAATGAAATGGTTGTTCATTACTTTGATTACTATGATGCATGTCTTGTGATACTAACCATGACGTCCTCCACCCCCGAACGTTTCCGCCGTTCCAGTTTTGGGGTGTGACAAATATGGACTCGACGAGTGAGTAGACCAACTCAGCGAGTCATGTCAACTGGATGTTGACTTTGAATAATGTTGACTTTGACTAAATTAAGTTGACCCTAGTTGGGGTTGCATATTCAAGTTGATAACTTAGAAGGGTTGTCGTGTAGGGATTGAGGAGTCGAGAAGAGTCGATTTGCACGCCGAGGATAATTCAGACACTACACGACATCGAGGTGAGTTACCTTCCAATAGGGGTGGGTCTAAGGCCACAATGCCGACCCACCAACAAGAGTAATTGATAGATAATTGTCTTTGTGATAATTATCTTCGTATGCTTATGTGATATGCTTATGAGATATGCTTATGTGGTATGCTTATGAGATATGCTTATGTGATGTGCTATATGAGTTAGTGGTAATAGCAGGGAATAGTTTTTCCCTGACTCGATTGTTAGGACCGAAGGGTAGGTCAGTACCCCAGATATGCCTGACCGTATGATTATATTTGTTATTGTATGATAGAGGTAGGGGCGAAATAGTCCCCGTTGCCGATTGAGATAGACCGGAGGGTAGTCGGCACCCCAGAACGTCATGACATGGGTAGGTCAACACCCCATAATGGCTTGACATGGGTAGTTCGGGCACCCCAGAATTGCCTGGTAGTATGTATGCTATGTGATTATATGGTATGTGGTATGATGGGGAAACTCACTAAGCTTCGTGCTTACAGTTTTAGTTTTGGTTTCAGGTACCTCTTCTTCCAAGGGGAAGGAGTCGGCGGTGTAGCAGCGTATCACACACTCACACTCATATGGTTTCAACATTAAGTTTCTAGGATTGTACTCTGATTTATATTACATGTGTTGAGTTGGTTCCGAACACGTTGTTATGGTTTTGTTTATAAAATGACATGACTTTGGTAATGTTTTGGTAAACTGCATTGTGAAGTATTTATTAGAAATGAAATTTTTGGTCTCGAAAATTGGGATGTTACATGATCACAACGACAATATAACGGACTTGCCCCCTACGGGCAGTCCCTACTGACGTGGCCAAACCTGCTACACTTGTAGCAACCCAGAACACTGAACAAATTTCGACAACGAATCGGATCAATCACGGTACATGCGGAACCCGCTCCACGAGAGACGTCTGTCTGAAGATTCCTCAAAGATTCATCGGCATGCTGACTGGCACCTGATACTCTTGCTAACTCAGACTATAGCAGAGAACCGACCCAAGATCCAACTTATCACAATTCCAAAATGATGCAAATTCCTAATATCCACCTGAAGGAATCCCGACCACCTCCTCCCGTGTTACCTCTTCCGCCCTGAGGACATGGTGTAACTCTTCTTTCCGATCCTAATGACAATCCAAACCCTTGGAACAAACCTCCATCGTGTGGTTTCCGCAAGCGGTGCATCGAATCCGGCCATGCTAGCCTCTCAAAAGCTGATCGAATATTTTGGATCTTTTCCCGAGATCCTCCACTAAATTCACATGACTTGAACCTCTCTGCTCGAGGTACTCCAAATCGATCTCCCGCTCTCGGGCTCTTGGACCCATATCATTCAGGGTCTCGCACCCTGACCCACTCTCCAGGTCAATCGTCAATGGCTGAACTACAATAGCTGGAGCAACCTCTGCTCTAAACCGAGCTACTAATTACCCCGAAGACATAGTCTCCAATCCTAAAAATGCAATAGATCGCACAATCAATCCTTGCCGCCTGATACAAGAGATCTAAGGCGAACTCAAAACCCAGACAGTCCTTCCACTAACTGGCTCACCACCGAAGCCGTGACCAAACCCTAGTCCCTCCTCCTGTGTACTCATCCTTATCCGGCAAAGCAACTATCCCCATGATCCAAACGTAACCAATAATTCTCCTTCCCATAGGGTTCTTAGATTCTCCAAGACTCTCACCGATTCGAGTATGGATCCTGTGCTTTCAGTAATACGGGCTCATAATACCTACACACATATCCATACTTTCCTCAGCAATCCTCCCGAATTCTCTAAGTCACCTACTCCACTGGTGCACCAAATATCCGCTAAACAGCAACACAACACCCACCAAAGTAACCCCTAGGCTCCCCCTAGGTTCCCAACCTCACCAAACCGTCCCACCAACTCACTAGAGCATATCTTAGTCTTTCCTAGGTTCCCAACCTCGCCCTGCCATTAGCTACTAAAGAACTCCCCATGATGCCAACCATCCACCTCCTGGATATCGTCATATCCACTTAGTAGCTAACTCCTATCACTCAAGAGTTCTACAAAGCACAAAGCAAGCAGCATTTGTGCAGTTACACTCCAATCCAAAGAACTATCATAAAACATTCGGCCCACATACCACAACCCATGTTGTCCACATCCATCCATCCTTACTGTTGGTTGTCTTATGCATACAAATTATACACAGAACAGGATCTTATAGACTGTCGAATAATAGACTCTACCCTAGGACCACAACCATACAAGGAACATGAAATAAGGCCAAATCACTTATTCTAAGGCTATAAGATCCTAACCGTATACAATTTTCAAAACATACACTTAGCAATTACCAATAACAATAATCATTCTCATTCTAGCATGGCATCCAATATTCCCAAGGCTTCAAACACCACATATCAGGCCAAACTATCGATGATTACTCAGCCCTAACATGCAAGTCTACCAGCTCATACAACATATAAAGGAATCTCCCCTAGCCCTATGCATAAACCAAATCATAACAGATAATATATATGTGTATTTTGGGGAAACTTACTTGAGTTCGGCCGATTGCATGCACCACACCTTTTCTTATCTTTAGAAAACTTTTTCCTTGAAAACATTTTTCTTTTTGAAAACTTTACAGATCCTCAGTTTGAGTTCAAAATCACCCGAAAGTATGTCTGAATCCCTCAAACCAAGGCTCTGATACCAACTTGTAACGACCCAAAAATCAATGGTAAAAATTTTATTTTTAATATAGCTAAAACATTGATACCATTTATTTCAAACATTTCAATTCATCATTAAGTAAAAAAAAACATTTATCAAAGTTCATCTCAAAATAATTCATTGTAGAAATCATAGGTGTGTGCACTACGATCAATCCGAGCCCTTCTTGTCCAAATCGATGATACCTGAAATAAAAATTGTAAACCGTAAGCACAAAGCTTAGTGAGTTGCCTAGAACATACCCCACACACAATCCACATAACACATATCATATTAGCTATAAAATTTGTCTCTACCACATGTCATATTAGATATACAAGCTATCTCTACCACATATCACATATCATATTAGCTATAAAAGTTATCTCTACCACATAAGCCATGCATACCAACATATAAGGATATCGTGGGCTCCCCCAGGATCTTATACCTTCATGCCATGGGCTCCCCCCATAATCTTTACCTAGAAATGTCATGGGCTTCTCCACATGGTCTTATTTCAACTGCCACGGGCTCCCCCCTTTTGATGATTTATGTACCAAAGTATAAAGTATATTCACCTGACCAGGACACGTGAGATAAATGTTAAAAATATTGTTATTTTTTATATCAACCCTCCCTTTTGATGATTTATGTTATTAGGCAGCCATTAAAAGAAGAAAACAAGGGTGTTTTAGTATAAAGTGCATTGGAAACAAATCGAA
The DNA here is from genome assembly GCF_002870075.4 of Lactuca sativa. NCBI lineage: Eukaryota > Viridiplantae > Streptophyta > Magnoliopsida > Asterales > Asteraceae > Lactuca > Lactuca sativa. Next base: position 99,047,456 of record NC_056628.2, read on the forward strand.
TTAACAAACTAAGATAAAATTATACACGTTCTCCATAAAAATTACAAAATATATATCTACAAAATACATAAGAAATAAAAATACACCTACACCAACCCCTTTTTCTCTTGTGTGTATGAATGTAGAATAAATCTTTTTATGGCCACCATCAAAATTCAAAATTGCAACTTCTTCACCGGTTGGCATAAAGTCAACGCAAAAAAAGTCAATATTAAAGGACATGAGAAGTTGAAAGTGGTTATTAATGTTCACCAGTTGTTGAGCTGAGAAGTAATGCTTTTTACAATAGGATGGTATTGTGTGTGTATGTGTTGCTTTGCTTTTTCTGAACCCGGATGTTCCAGCCATGACTCGTATAACCTCTTCACCATCATGTTTTCAAATGGATCCACAACCAAAACCTAACATTCATTTTTCATTAATACATAAATATAAATTTAAGAGTAGATTACACAAATGGTCCCTATGGTTTAGGGTAAATTGCACGTTTGGTCCCTAACTTATATTTTTAACTCGGAAGGTCCCTATTGTTTGTTTTTGTTATGTGTTTGGTCCCCCTCTTACCTAAAAATACTATTTTGCCTTTGATTTTTTAATTTATTTAAATAAACATACCTCCAACCCCATCCCCTCGCCTTACCTTACCTACCCCACCATTTTTTCCTATTTAAATAATTTCTTTTTAGGTAAGACAGGGACCAAGCGCGTAACATAAACAAACAGTAGGGACCAAGTGTGTAACAAAAACAAACAGTAGGAACTTTCTGAGTTAAAAAAATAAGTTAGGGACCAAGCGCGCAAACCATAGGGACCATTCGTGTAATTTAATCTAAATATAATATAAAACATAAATAATTAAATCAAAGTAAAAGAAAGAAAACAGGAATACTTACATTTTGCATGTATGTGGTCTCTAATGCTTGAATCAAGTCTTTGCCAGATTGTCCTGATTTTGGCTTCAGCTGCCCACCTCCATTTAAGCACCCTGATTTTTCAAAAATATAATAAGCTCATAAAAATCAAAAATAAAAATAAAAATTAAGTTTTTATACCTGAAGGGCATGCCATGATCTCCAAATAGTGATAGTCACATTTTCCCATTTTAAGTTTCCTGACTACATTTTGCAAGTTTCGGAATCCATAACACAATGCAAACTTCAATACTGTTTTACCTTCTACCTACACATTCACATAAAAATAAAAATAAAAAATCCAAATAGTCTCATTTGATTACAACACAACAACATACTTGTAAGTTGACTTCCTGAAAGTCAGAATTTCTAATGGTTTTAAAATCCAAAGGGCCTTTGAGATCCTGATCAAAAAGTGTCTTTGCAGCATAACGAAAGATTGTATCTGCATATCCTCCTGAGCTTCCTCTAACCCCAAAAATATTCTCTTCTTCACTTACATTCGATAACCTACCAATCAAATAAATATTAATTTTATTTCAACAAAATTTTAAATTTACCCAAATATGTACACTTACAATTTATCAACAGGAGATTCATCCAAATTCACGAAATCTACTACTGCTTTTGTCTGCAAAAATAACAAAACTAGATTTATTTATGTATTTTCGCCTCATATCAAAACTACCTATATTTGCCCTTGTCCATCATCATCATATGAAGGATATTTTAGGTATTTGATGAGTCATATTTTATTTTTAACTAGAGCGAAATTCATTTCATTGTTGAGTGTTTACCTGTATTAAATCTAAGATTCATCATGAAAAACAAAATCATCTCTTGAAGCCTCCAGCTTTTTGTCATAACAAGGCATCACTGTCACATGATAAATCTCACTTGCCCTATACAATTAATGCACATAAACATCAAGTAAAAGCATAATACTCAATAATATAATTATTTCTTATTAAACCATTCTACTTAAAAATTTAATCTTGTAATTTCAAATTATTGCAAACTAATGATATACAATAAGAAAAGATGATCACCTAACGCCTAGCTTGTGGCATAGATGGTGCTTAATGATAGCTCCAATGGATTGTTGAGGACTCTTCGCTGAAGAAATATATGGCAAAACATACGAACCAAGTGTTTTTTCAGCATAGCATATCCACCCTGAAAGTATACAACAAAAAAGGCTTAAATCTTAAAAAGAAAAAAAATGTATAGAAAGAGATGAAAGTAGGATGCTATAATACACAACCTGGACATGCAGAGGATATCATGGGTAGAAACGATCTAGAAGATTCCTTGTCATCTGAATTGCTTTGTTTATAACGTGATATGAATTCGTTACAAGATTCAATAAGAGACAAATCTCTACTACAACTTGTATCAAATACAACTTTAACCCCCAAAGATTTGAAAAGTGTGGTCAGTTTCTTGAAAACCTGAAAGCAAGCCATTCACAAACAGATACTGAATTTTCATTTAGAAAAAAAAAGCATTTTTGAGAAAGCTATCTCTATCTCGTTGCATATTGATTCATAAAGAAAGTGGAAGGCTGATAATATAAAGGAATTTACCTGAAGTGGAGAAAGACCATAATGCACAGCAATGGAAGCCCTTGATTGAGGTGAAAGAGAGACAATAAAATTTTTGCCATTGTTTATATTGGATAGAAACTCATCCAAGCTTTGCTTCTCTAACATAACAGTCTCTACAGAAGTAATACACCCACTGCATGATTACAACAATGTTATTGTTACCAATTCAATTCATCAACACTTGATGTATAATGGCTTCTAGGAGTTAGTGATCAGGAAGTTCTACCTGCATGCTAAGCAATCCTTGAGTGATATTTTTACTGGATCTGTTTCAAGAGTCTCTTTGACAGGTGTTGTTTTTACCAGCTTCTGTTCAAGAAAAAGCACTTGGTGAATAACAATAGTCATATGTGTAATAGAGCCTACTTGATATTCCAGCAAAGAAGATGCAACTTGATATTCATGTCAAACCTAAACTTTTCAAATGCAAAATTGTTGCCAATTAAGTCAGAAGTTAAACACCTATACAATTCTATTTGTGATACTTTTTATAGACTGGTTTGCAATTTGAAAGCGAAACATACACCTTTTGGATGTAATGATAATCTGAAAGACGGCAACTTTCTGAATAGAATCGTAGGATATTACTATTCTAGTGTGGTTACAATTCGAACAAAATCTAGAAGCAAGTTAAAGGCTAGAACAAATGTTAATGGTTCTACAACTAACGAACTAGGGTTAGAACTTAGACGCGCAGTTAAATTCACAATAAGCATGGCAAAGCTACTCCTTTCCGTTCAAAAGTTAAGCTAAAATCAGAGAATTCTACGTTCTAGTGCTGTAACACACTCCTGATGAAGCTAGTAGAATCACGACCAAGTCAAAAGCATCATTAAAAATTGAACAATTAGCTAAAACATGGGTTATGATTAGTATAAAACAAGCTAGGGTTCATAAAGTAGAGATGATAGAAACCTTTGGCTTATCAACGAGCCTAGCGGAACCGGACTTCATAGAAACAACACAACCCTGTGACGGTGCGATGAAATCATTAAGGTCGCCGATCCTTAGTGTTGCCGAGAATTTTTCCGACATATTTTCGAGTCGATTTGTGATTTAGAGTCAAACTGTGCGTGATTTTGATGGTAGAAATTGAAAGGGAACGTTGCTTGTCTGGAAAATTAAGTTTCGTCCGGAATATATGGTAGAAAGGATTTTTACGGGCATATGGCGGTCATCGGCGGCGGTGGAAGAATATAAATGTGCTCGCGCGTGGGAGAAAAAGAGAGAAACGTAAAGTATTTTTTAGGTGACGGTTGTATCCATCATATTGTCTTTTATTTTAACATATAATTAAGTTATATTGTATGTTATTTTTAGATAAAAAGCAAGTGAGACGAAAAAAACCACTATAATTTCATTTTTTTATGGGATAATGACTTAGGAGGGTAATAACGTTTTCCGTTTGTCCATATTAGGTTCCTAATGTATTTTTTGTGTGTATTACAACATCATCAAATCTAGATATTGAGATATAGTCATTCAATACTTTTGGATTTCCATTGATTGTAATCTTATCCTTCACAACATTCACATTTTTGATAACTGGTTTCCATTTTTGAACCGGAACTTGCAAATTATGAGATGTTGAACTAGTAGTGGAAGAGTTATTTGCGAACTCATTAAATGCATTCTTGATTTGTTTCTCTGAAAACATCCCACTTTGATATTTTCTTCCTTTCCCTTCAAACCAACGATTGATCGTACTTACATCAGATTTTCCTTTTGTATATGAAACTTTGGTCGGTTTTGAGACTGAAGGATTTGGAAAATTTGGTTGTTTTGGTGAAAATTTCACTTTGGCTTGAGTTGAATTTTTCAAACTTGATGAAGTATTCGTGAATTTGCCAACATTTTGAAACTTTTGATTATTTGCAAATTTTTGCGAATTCTCAAATTTTCGATTGTTGTCATATTTGCGAATATATGGAATTTTGTCAACAAAATTTATTGGTTTATGAAAACTTGAATCTGTTTGTTTATTTTTGCTTTGAAATTTTTATTTCAAAGCAAAAATAAACAAACAGATTCAAGTTTTCATAAACCAATAAATTTTGTTGACAAAATTCCATATATTCGCAAATATGACAACAATCGAAAATTTGAGAATTCGCAAAAATTTGCAAATAATCAAAAGTTTCAAAATGTTGGCAAATTCACGAATACTTCATCAAGTTTGAAAAATTCAACTCAAGCCAAAGTGAAATTTTCACCAAAACAACCAAATTTTCCAAATCCTTCAGTCTCAAAACCGATCAAAGTTTCATATACAAAAGGAAAATCTGATGTAAGTACGATCAATCGTTGGTTTGAAGGGAAAGGAAGAAAATATCAAAGTGGGATGTTTTCAGAGCAACAAATCAAGAATGCATTTAATGAGTTCGCAAATAACTCTTCCACTACTAGTTCAACATCTCATAATTTGCAAGTTCCGGTTCAAAAATGGAAACCAGTTATCAAAAATGCGAATGTTGTGAAGGATAAGATTACAATCAATGGAAATCCAAAACTATTGAATGACTATATCTCAATATCTAGATTTGATGATGTTGTAATACACACAAAAAATACATTAGGAACCTAATATGGACAAACGGAAAACATTATTACCCTCCTAAGTCATTATCCCATAAAAAAATGAAATTATAGTGGTTTTTTTCGTCTCACTTGCTTTTTATCTAAAAATAACATACAATATGACTTAATTATATGTTAAAATAATAGAATATATGAAGGATACAACCGTCACCTAAAAAATACTTTACGTTTCTCTCTTTTTCTCCCACGCGCGAGCACATTTATATTCTTCCACCGCCGCCGATGACCGCCATATGCCCGTAAAAATCCTTTTTACCATATATTCCGGACGAAACTTAATTTTCCAGACAAGCAACGTTCCCTTTCAATTTCTACCATCAAAATCACGCATAGTTTGACTCTAAATCACAAATCGACTCGAAAATATGTCGGAAAAATTCTCGGCAACACTAAGGATCGGCGACCTTAATGATTTCATCGCACCGTCACAGGGCTGTGTTGTTTCTATGAAGTCCGGTTCCGCTAGGCTCGTTGATAAGCCAAAGGTTTCTATCATCTCTACTTTCTGAACCCTAGCTTGTTTTATACTAATCATAACCCATGTTTTAGCTAATTGTTCAATTTTTAACGATGCTTTTGACTTGGTCGTGATTCTACTAGCTTCATCAGGAATGTGTTACAGCACTAGAACATAGAATTCTCTGATTTTAGCTTAACTTTTGAACGGAAAGGAGTAGCTTTGCCATGCTTATTGTGAATTTAACTGCGCGTCTAAGTTCTAACCCTAGTTCATTAGCTGTAGAACCATTAACATTTGTTCTAGCCTTTAACTTGCTTCTAGATTTTGTTCGAATTGTAACCACACTAAAATAGTAATATCCCGTGATTCTATTCAGAAAGTTGCCCTCTTTCAGTTTATCATTACATCCAAAAGGTGTATGTTTCGCTTTCAAATTGCAAACCAGTCTATAAAAAGTATCACAAATAGAATTGTATAGGTGTTTAACTTCTGACTTAATTGGCAACAATTTTGCATTTGAAAAGTTTATGTTTGATATGAATATCAAGTTGCATCTTCTTTGCTGGAATATCAAGTAGGCTCTATTACACATATGACTATTGTTATTCACCAAGTGCTTTTTCTTGAACAGAAGCTGGTAAAAACAACACCATTTAAAGAGACTCTTGAAACAGATCCAGTAAAAATATCACTCAAGGATTGCTTAGCATGCAGGTAGCACTTCCTGATCACTAACTCCTAGAAGCCATTATACATCAAGTGTTGATGAATTGAATTGTTAACAATAACATTTTTGTAATCATGCAGTGGGTGTATTACTTCTGCAGAGACTGTTATGTTAGAGAAGCAAAGCTTGGATGAGTTTCTATCCAATATAAACAATGGCAAAACTGTTATTGTCTCTTTTTCACCTCAGTCAAGGGCTTCCATTGCTGTGCATTATGGTCTTTCTCCACTTCAGGTAAATTCCTTTATATTATCAGCCTTCCACTTTAGGTAAATTACAAGATATGAATTCGTTACAAGATTCAATAAGAGACAAATCTCTACTACAACTTGTATCAAATACAGCTTTAACCCCCAAAGATTTGAAAAGTGTGGTCAGTTTCTTGAAAACCTGAAAGCAAGCCATTCACAAACAGATACTGAATTTTCATTTAGAAAAAAAAAGCATTTTTGAGAAAGCTATCTCTATCTCATTGCAGATTGATTCATAAAGAAAGTGGAAGGCTGATAATATAAAGGAATTTACCTGAAGTGGAGAAAGACCATAATGCACAGCAATGGAAGCCCTTGACTGAGGTGAAAGAGAGACAATAACAGTTTTGCCATTGTTTATATTGGATAGAAACTCATCCAAGCTTTGCTTCTCTAACATAATAGTCTCTGCAGAAGTAATACACCCACTGCATGATCACAAAAATGTTATTGTTAACAATTCAATTCATCAACACTTGATGTATAATGGCTTCTAGGAGTTAGTGATCAGGAAGTGCTACCTGCATGCTAAGCAATCCTTGAGTGATATTTTTACTGGATCTGTTTCAAGAGTCTCTTTAACAGGTGTTGTTTTTACCAGCTTCTGTTCAAGAAAAAGCACTTGGTGAATAACAATAGTCATATGTGTAATAGAGCCTACTTGATATTCCAGCAAAGAAGATGCAACTTGATATTCATGTCAAACCTAAAATTTTCAAATGCAAAATTGTAGTCAATTAAGTTAGAAGTTAAACACCTATACAATTCTATTTGTGATACTTTTTATAGACTGGTTTGCAATTTGAAAGCGAAACATACACCTTTTGGATGTGATGATAAACTAAAAGAGGGCAACTTTCTGAATAAAATCACAGGATATTACTATTCTAGTGTGGTTACAACTTACAATTCCAACAAAATCTAGAAGCAAGTTAAAGGCTAGAACAATTGCTAATTGTACTAGATCTAACGAGTTAGGGTTAGAACTTAGACGTGAAGTTAAATTCACAATAAAGCCTGGCAAAGCTACTCCTTTCCGTTCAAAAGTTAAGCTAAAATCAGAGAGTTCTACGTTCTAGTGCTCTAACACATTCCTGATGAAGCTAGTAGAATAACGACCAAGTCAAAAGCATCGATAAAAATTGAACAATTAGCTAAAAAATGGGTTATGATTAGTATAAAACAAGCTAGGGTTCAGAAAGTAGAGATGATAGAAACCTTTGGCTTATCAACGAGCCCAGCGGAACCAGACTTCATAGAAACAAGACAGCCATGTGATGGTGCGATGAAATCATTAAGGTCGCCGATCCTTAGTGTGGCTGAGAATTTTCCCGACATATTTTCGAGTCGATTTGTGATTTAGAGTCAAACTGGGCGTGATTTTGATGGTAGAAATTGAAAGGGAATGTTGCTTGTCTGCGAAAATTAAGTTTCGTCCGGAATATATGGTAGAAAGGATTTTTACGGGCATATGGCTGTCATCGGCGGCCGTGGAAGAATATAAATGTGCTCGCGTGTGGGAGAAAAGGAGAGAAACGTAAAGTATTTTAGGTGACTGTTGTCGTCATATTGTCTATTATCATACATACTTATAAAGCTAGCATTTTTTCTGAATCTCATGCATTTGAAACCCCCATAAAAATTTGCCAACACCCCATGCGTTTGAAACTCCCACACCCTTTCACCTTCAAAGTAATTAATCACACATAATCTCATTCCAAGAAAATCACACACTCTATAAGTTCTACACCTCATGCATTTGAAACCCCCACATCATTTCACCTTCATTATATATGTAGTTATATATGTATATTTTTCTTACAAAAAGTCGTCATTTGGTTGAAGATATTATGATTCAAAAGTTTTCATATAGTTGAAGCATTCACGATCCGAATATGATGATTTGAAGAAATGGATTATGTCGCATGAATGGTAACTGTAATATGATTTTTTCTTTCAACCAAAACAAATGAAGCTTTTCTATTCTTTCTTTCTATTCAATTTCTCATTTGATCTTTATATGTGATTTATATATATTACTCAATCTTGAATGTGACTCTCCAAAAATCAATGTTTTGCTTGGAATATCTTTCTCAATCTTCTTTTTCAAGAAAAACATTTTGATTGCAGGTTAGTAAAGAATTGTCATCAAATTTCTATGGTTGAATGGTGTTAAATAAAGAAAGTAGATTCAGATATATGTTTTTTTTGTTTGAGCAAAGTAGACGAATGTTAGATTTTTCTTTTGATTTATCGTATATTTATGTAACATTTTTATTTATATATTCAACCACCCAATGTTCTTATTTATTTGATTGTAGTTTTTCTGTTTTGATTATGTTTATTTTCTATTATTTTTTGTTGGGTTATCTTACACAACATATTTACAAGATAATATTTAAAAGATAACATAATTTTTAACATTTGATATGTAATTGTGATGACTTACCATGATATGTTCTTCATATGAAAGTAATTTATCCATATTACTACGTCAAGAATTACATATGAAATTTACGAAAATATATATTATATGTGATTTGTTTAACATATATATGCAACTATGTATGTTATAAATTTATAATTAAATATCATTATGTTTAATAATTAAAGGGATTAAAATGATGCATCAAAACCAATTATTTAGACAGATACAATAATAATAATAATAATAATAATAATAATAATAATAATAATAATAATTACACATTTCAAAGTACCGTATTCATTTGAAACTCACACTACAACTCAAGGGTTTTCTAATTTATGTATATT